>NW_026138096.1:2144444-2796666 GCF_025592945.1 Manacus candei
ACTGCTTTTGGAACAAATAATTTATCTCTTTGAATTGATTTGGCATGCATGCTTAGATTCAGGGTAAGCACACAGCACTCATCCTGACAATTGTTTTGTAATGCATAATAGAATCAGATGAGACATTGAAGACCCCTTAAAAGGTCAACTTCTTCCACTGACAGTTTTTCTTAAGTCCAAATAAAGAAACAACATTTAACCAGCTACGTAAGTGCTTTGCTCAGTTGACAATGTGCATGCTTAAGATCACGACTGTTTAAAACTACTCATGAGTAAGCTTTTGTCATCAATACTGTACAATTTTGCCAGCTACTTATGATTTACTCCATGGTCATACACTGATCCTTTTCAGTAACTGACTGAGATAAATCAGACCAAATTTATTCCTTTTCTTTTTTCCCTTATTTTTTTTTTTTAATTTGGTGAGATAAGACATGACAAACTGCTAGCTGGCATCTTTATTTTAGAATATACACTGATTGAATAAATGAACTGATAATTGTTAACTTAATAATTGTTAAAAAACAGAAATGGAGACCATAACATATTAGATGCTAAATTTTCCTAAGTATATGTGCAACTGAGGTAAAGAGAATTATAAGGCAGGTGCATGCACAAAAACACACACACAATTTCACAGTTAGTTTATGCAAGCCATTATTATGATTGCAGATGCAAATGGTAAGTCAGCTGTTTAACTGTTCATTTACTCATGTAAGTACTGTTTTCCTAAGCAATGACATTGTATATATGTAAATTGAGAAGCAATCTGATTTGTTAGTGTTATACTCACTTTGCACAGGGGTAAATAGCTACCAAAGATGAAAGGAAATAGAAAATCGTGGCTGCAAAGTTGAATGGCATTAATTATTGGTGGTGCTGCAGCTTATTATACCGCAAAACCTCTTTCTGGTTAGGTGCACATTCAATAGGAAAGACGATTATAAAGGAAAAAAAGGGGAGAAAAAAAGACAACTTCAACAAGAAATATTTCAAAGCTCCTGCAAAGATGACAGATGCCCATTGCCATGATCTGGAATCTCTCAGACAGAAAGACTTCTTCTGGGATATAAACTACTTCTATTACATTGGCTATTTTTCTGTCAGGAACATGTGTGTTGATATACACCCTGGTTGTTTTAGTATGAAACTCTTAGCAAGACAGGAAAATCTTCCAGTCAAAAACAACATAAGCAGGGATGCCTTCTACATTTAAGATACATCTTTCAGTCAGAATATTATGCATATTTGGCTACACAAAAATTCATGCTAAGCCCAAAGCAAGCCCTAATGCCTGAGATACAAATAACTATGAAGACTTCAGTAAAATTTCCGTCTCCATGTTTTTTATACAGTTCCTGAATCCCTCCATGTGCCTATCCTCTGAAAGCTCCTTCATAGTGTCACTTCAGGTGCTGCTCTGGGCTTTCCTACTCTCCAAATACCAATGCTAATCCAAACCCCAAACTTAGCAGGAATCGTAAGCCTAAACATAGAGCAGGGGTTGGGCCTTGGCCTTAGTCCAAAACCCAACCTGTGGCAAGAAGTAAAGGTTCTCAGGAGAACTCTGAAATCCAACACTCGCTTTGGCAGTTCCTTCCCAGCCCCATTCGACTTACAGCTCTAGGCTTTTTCATTTTTCTGGCAATATACACATGAGTGACCTTAACTTTGTCCCAGGAGGTGGGATAGATAAAGAACCTAGAGCTGCAGCTGGAATGAGGTAGGGATTGGTGACATGGACTCAAAATAAGTCAAGACTGTGTCCTAGGTTTATTGTTAATGTGTAGTGCTAAGGTTGGGAAAGAGAAGCAAAACTGCAGTTGAAGCAGGGAAGGACTAGCAGAAGCAGTGGACTGTAAAAACAAGTCTTCACTGAGAACTTCTTCTTGTGTGTGGCTGGAAACCTTGATCTCAGGTGCTATATGGGTCTAGGATAAGGATTAGGGTTAGGGTTGGGAGAAACTCATAGCATAGAGCTGCACTTGGTGTGGGGCTGGGAAGGGGCTCTGAGAGAAAAGAATGGACTCTAAAATACCTCTTTCCTCACTACTGGTAATATCAGACATTGGGCTGTTCTTTTGGAAAGGTTCTGCTGCTGTACCCATTGGTTGAGTGTTTTTGATCCCCCTTGTTGTGTTGAGTAGACTTTGGGGGAAGTAGAATACCATTATTATACTTTTTAATCACATACTCACAAAAAACAATTTCCAGTGTAATTTAGGAAAGCATTTCAATATGAAAAGTATGTAATGAGGTTGAACAGGAATTATTTAGCATAATAATACTGGAAATATGTAAAGTGATGAGCTTGGGGACATGAAAAGAGAGAAGAAAGAGTAAAAAGAAAGTTTAGGCAAGTCTCAAGGAAAACTCTCTCCCATTAAGATTCATTAATCAACTACATAGGTGAAAGTGCTCCTACTTAACAATACTTAGAAAAGGATGAGATACTAAAGATTAAGCATTTGACCGGGAATATTGGACATGGTTTAATAAGCCTTTCCATCAATTACATCCTTTTAAAAAATGTAGTTTTTAAACTCCATTTAACATTTAATAAACAACATCTTTAAAGGCTTAGACTAAAAACAGAGATACCAGTTTGTATGGAATAAAATTCTTTCTTCTTGTGTTTTCCATTGCTTTTAATAGGTGCTGCAGACTACTTTCTCTGCTCAATAATTCAATACTTTATTCTTCTCTGACTCCCTATCCACAATTTTTTGAGGTTTTTATGGTAGTAAGGACATTATTTCTCACTAGTTGAACAAATTTAAAGATTGAAAATCTTAAAATATCAGGGACCAGAAGTTCTAAACAAGTTTGGTTTTGAGAAGAGAAGAAAGGGGTCAGTGTCAAGGGAAATTTAAGTAGAAAGCTAATGCCATCAAGACCTTTGGAAGCATGATTTTCAGAATTAATTTATAAAGAAAATAAACAGTTCCTGCTTCATTTATCACTATTTCGGGTATGTTTATGGTGACAATTATAGGTACCTTTCCTTGCATTCACGTGGCTTAATGCTTGCATGTACCTTGTCCACCTAGTGCTTTTCTGCACTCATCCAGAAAGGATTCAGTACTATTTCTGCAAAAGAGGCTTTGCATGGCATGCATGGAATAAATTAATTCAACAAGGCCAAAAGGCTGTGATTCTTTTAGAGACTCCTAAATGACAGTTTTATCTAAGTTCCAGTGGCTCTTCGAGACAAATTTTCTACTACAGAGTACTGCAGGTGTCTGGAGTCAGTGCAGCAAGCAAGCTGGAGTCTAACTCTGAAGCTTAGCGTTTAGATCCCTCAGCCAGGAACTACCACAGTTTGAGATTCTCTTCCCTCTTTTCCTACCTGTTTGTTATAGCTTTTGGTTCACACTAGGGTACCCACTACTAGGGTACCCACTACAGCAGCTGCCCTTGTTAAAGCACCAGTCAATACTAACAGCACCACAAGCAGGCACTACCAAAGGGGAGTCAGTGTGTTTAATGGCGACTACGTAGTTACTGTGGGAAAAGCACTGTGTAGGGACCCTTCTGCACTGTAAAGGGCCCAGGAGAGGATGCATATCTGGGAACAGCTCTCTCTTCTTCTTTGTCTCATGCTAGATGGCCTAGGACTGAAGGGGAAGCTTTTGTTTTTTTTTTTTTTTCACCGTTTCAGTCAATGCTATAGGCTCTACTAACAAATCTTTGTTCAAGTGAATCTATTTCAACATCTTTTTTGCAACAGATTCTTGTCTTGACCAGATCCAAGCACTGATGTATGAGTCCCAAATATACCAAGAATAATACTATATGATGTCAGTCACATAGTATGGTAGAGTTAAGAGTACCTTTCTTAAATGTACTTCACTTCCTCAACACCTTAGAGCTGAGCTTCTCCTAACCCTCTTCTCTAACCTCTGTGAAGCTTGCTGCTTGAAGGATTGACTGGAGTGTCAGTTCAGGCACCTTGAATTTGAGGCAGACTCACAACATTATTAAAAAGACTCTTCTTGTTCTTTTTGAATTCCTAATGTCCTTAGTTGGCCACAGGTTAGGGTCCATCCTCCTTGTGGATCCAAACCTATGTAGATGTTGCATAGGCACTCTGATACCTAGCTCAGCTAAGACCCTGTCAACCTGTAGACACCATCAGATGCTTAAGTGCCTGCAGTGACTTAGATATAGAGAACAGGGAAGGAAGCAAGGGGTTCTTGGACAATTCTGTTTAAACCATTCAACAGAAATTGTGCCTCTTATCCCTGCAGATAAAAAGGTACAGTCATTTTTCTTTTCATTCAATTCTTACTTATCTTGTCATTTTAGGTTTTGCTAGAAGGCTTTTTTTCTTCACTGCAGTGACTTATTGAGTGCTAGCCTACTCAAAGATGGAGCAAGGGTCTTCTAAAAGGTATTGTACTAGGAATAGAAAAATAATTTATGCCATTAATTAGTTCTTAAGGCTCATCATCACACAGTAGACATCATTTGTGTGCTACTAATTCTGAAAAGGCTCAGTTTCAAAGCTCTAGAAATTTGTTTTTGGGAAACTCGCAGTTAAAAGAAAAGAAATTACATTCACATTCATTGTAAACCCCACACATTCAGTTATTAAGTAATTCAGGAATTGCATTTCCTATGTTAGACTACTCTGATTTTTCTTCTCTTCCATCACCATGGTAGAATTATATCACTGAGAGTACACAAGAGTAGAGGTTATTTCTTCTGTTGCTTTGAAACAATGAATGGGAAAGGAAGCTGAAAATTGAAGCAGCTGCTGCCAAAATTGTGCATAAGTCTGCAGAGAATCTTTCTGCCAATTACTTTTTTATTCTGTCTATATGACTTTAGTTCCCATAGTGTCCCGTTGCAGAGCACATCATCCATCAGGGAATCACTCACATGACAAGGACTAGCAAACATCAGAAAAATATTTACATAAATTTTCATCTGGTTTGGGAAACGAATTTGCTTTGGCTGTGATTTGCTTTCCAATTGCAATCTATGAAAATTCTGTATGGAGACTGGGTTGAAGAAGACTGAAGGTGTGAGGGAGAAAAAATTTTCTGTTTAGTCAAAAAAGTTCCATATTTGTGCCAGAAATAGGTGCACTTATTCAGCTGGAAGACAGAAAAAATATTCTTTGAGTGACATGACTAATTCCAATAAAGATCCCTGATTTATAAGGCAGAATTAGAAGTTACCTTTCTCATTAGAGACCAAAGGATGTGTAAACTCCACTTTTTGTTAGTAACTCAGGTAGGCCAATTTCACAGTAATTCAGTCCTGTACTGGCAGCTACATAAGGTAGATTTCCAGCACTGAATATTTCCCAGGGCTCCAAAAAGGATTATGATCCCTATACTGCCACCGCAGATTTTTGTTGCCAACAGAGCTGGTTATTCCGCTTCTGACACATCCGTACAAGTTTCTATCATGTTCTCCAGTACAGCAAAACCTCTAAACATCTTTTGAATGTTATCAATGTTTAAAATTATTTATGTTAGTTTACATAAGGAAAAATGAAGCAATGTCAATAATTAACTTATCTAATATCACAGACAGACCACTGTAGAAAAAGGTTTTAAAACTCTAGTCTTATAAACTGAATTGTTTCATATCACTAAAATGGTATGAGTTAGATTGAGGGTAGTAACTTCTACAATGCCTATGAAGAATAAGAAGAATCATGAACCCAATAGCCCAGCAGCTATGCTGTTTCTTTTGATATTATGTAAGGTACATCATATAAATGAACTAATTTTTTTTTCAGAAAATCCTTTTAGAACTTAGAGCTTTTGTTGTTTCCTCTTGATGCAGCTTTTTACTCCGAGTGCTGGCAGCAAAGTGAAATTTACTCACATCCTGATGACCGCGTGGATCTGGTGCTTCAGTGAGCAGAATTTAAGTGAAGTCTTCTTTGCTGCCAGCACTCAAAGCAGAACATACAGGATTTCCAGGGAGAACGCCACATTTGGGAATGCAAGAAAATACAGATGGCCAAAGGCAACCTAAAAGCTGGATTATGTGGAGGAAGAAATGAAGCGGGAAGAGGCAAGAAAAAAATTGGAGCCCAGAGAAAGAAAGGAGAGAGACAAGCCAAAAACAGCCAGGACAAAGGAAAGGAGAAGTGTAGTAAACTTCAACCAGTGCAAATAAGGACAGTTCTGGATATTACAGTACAGTTACATTTTTATCAACTATAGCCGAGCAACCAACTTGCAAACACAAAATGGAAGGAATAATTATATTTATAAAGAATCAACTTTCAGTTTGATGTCTTCAGTCATCTCTGTATCTTATTTCTGTTCTATTTCTTTTTGTAAATCTAATATCTGCTTTTTCTCATGTTGACAATCTCTGAATAACACATAGCAGACGAGAAGCCGCTCCTTTTAAGTGAATTCTTGAAGTCTCCTTCGAATATCCATTTAGGAAAGATACACTTAACTAAACACCTACATAGTAGAGCTGCTAGAACATTTTAAGAATATGGAAAACTGGCAAATCTGTTTCAACAAAGTTGTCAGCTGTAGGTTTCTGTGATTCAAGTTCCGAGGAAACAAGACAAAACCTGACCTGACTCACTCTAGAGGGAAAAAAAAAAGTCATTAAATACCGTATTAAATGTCATTTCCTTCTCAAATAAAAGGAAGGATTTTTGATTCTAACATGGAATAAAAACAAATTTTGAAATCTAATGAGCTGCTACAAAACAGCACTATTATCCCCTAGCCTCTCACATTCTTTGGACTAGTTACAAAATTATTTTCATTTTAGTAGGTTCACTGTATAGTTTTGCCTCCCAGTATAGTGAGAGGAGAGACCCTTCCCTATTTCTTTAGTACAGAGAGGTTTTCAGTTATAAAATTAATTGATTGCTTGCCAACATGCATCTAAATCCAAATATTTGTGCAATCCAACATAAATTCACCACTGTATCTTGCTGTGTGTTGCTGAGCTCTGTGGTCCAATTTTAATGGAATACTTGATGAAGCTGATGTGCATATTTTCATCCCACACATACAAATTCATCATGAGAATTACTGCCTTCAGCAAACAGAATACCGCATGCAACATTACAAATTTAGATATACCTCCCTGAAAATATAGAAGAAACAAAATGGAAGAGATAATGACTGGCAAAAAAAACCTGTCTGAAATCTAGGACTCTGAGAGGGGTCCTACCTTTTCCAAACAAAGAACAAAGAGTGAGGGAGAAAAAAAATCACTATTAGAGTCTTACAGAAAACAGCTCAATCTTGCAATCTGAAAGCACAAAACCTTATAGCAATCATGAAATTATAGTTTTTAATTCTCACAGGAGTAAGGTGAGGAGTCAGCAGAACTGTCCCCTCAGACTTCCAAAGGGCAGAATTTGGCCTGTTATGGAGACTGATTGAGAGAGTCCACTGGGAAACAGTCCAGAGGGGTGAAGGGGTCTAGGAAGTCTGGACATTCTTCAAAAAGGAAATCTTAAAGGTGCAGTAGTATTCCATCCCCATGTGCCAAAAGACAAGCTGTGGGGAAGAAGACCAGCCTGGTTGAACAGAGCTTTGGCTAGAACTCAGGGAAAAAAGAGTTTATGACCTTTGGAAGAAGGGATAGGCAACTCAAGAGGGCTACAGGGATGTCATGAGGTTATGCAGGGAGAAAATTAGAAGGGCCAAAGCCCAACTAGAACTTAATCTGGCTACTGCTATAAAACATAATACAAATGTTTCTACAAATACACTGGCAACAAAGGGAGCGCTACGGAGAATATCCATGCTTTACTGGATGCCAGGGGAAACATAATGACGAAGGATGAGGAAAATGCTGAGGTACCTAATGCCTTCCTTGCCTCAGACCTTAATAGTTAATCAAATTGTTCTCAGGTATCCTGAACTGGAAGACAGGGACAGGGAGCAGAATGAATCCCCCATAATCCAAGGGGAAATAGTCAGTGACCTACTACACCACTTAGATCTGCATGAGTCCACGGGACTGGATGGGACACACCCAAGGGTACTGAACACAGTGACAAAAAGTGCTCACCCAGATACTTTCCATCATCTACCAGCAGTCCTGGCTAACTGAGGAGGTCAGTAAAAATAATAGCCTACTACAAGAAAGATGGAAGGAGGATTCAAGGAGCTACAACCCTGTCAACCTGACCTCAGAGCTGGGGAAGGTCATGGAGTAGATTGAGTGCCAGAATAGGGCACATGCATGACAACTAGAGGATCAGGACCAGTCAGTGTGGGTTTATGAAAGGCAGGTCTTGCTTGACCAACCTGATCTCCACCTATGACCAGGTGACCCTCTTAGTGGATGAGGGAAAGGCTGTAGATGTGTCTCCCTGGACTTGAGTAAAGTTTCTGACACAGTTTCCCACAACAGTCTCCTGGAGTAACTGGCTGGTCATGGCTTGGATGGATGCACTGTTTACTGGGTAATAAATTGGCTGGGTAGCCAAACTTGGAGAGCGGTGGTGGATGGCATTAAATCCAGCTGCCAGCCAGTCACCAGTGGTGTTCCCCTGGGCTCAGTATTGAGGACAGTCCGGTTGGATATGGTTATTGACAATGTGGATAAGGGGATCAAGTGCACCCTCAGTCAGTTCACAGATGACACCAGACTGGGTGAGAGTGTTGATCTGCTGGAGAGTAGAAAGACTGCAAAGGGATCTGGACAGACTGGATCAGTGGGCTGAGGCCAATTGTATGAGGTTCAACAAGGCCAAGTGTTGGATCCTGCCCTTGGATCACAACAACCTCCGGCAGTGCTACAGGGTTGGGGCAGAGTGGCTAGAAAGCTGCCCAGTGGAAAAGGATTTGAGAGTGCTGGTTGACAGTGACTGAACCTAAACCAGCAATGTGTTGTGGTGGTCAAGAAGGCCAATGGCATCCTGGCTTGCATCAGCAAGAGTGTGGTCAGCAGGATCAGGGCAGTGATCGTACCCTGTACTGGGAACCAGTCAGGTCACACCTCAAATCCTGCGTTCAGTTTTGGGTCCCTCACTTCAAGAGAGACATTGATGTGCTGGAGTGAGTCCAGAGAAGGACAACAAGGGTGAAGAGTCTGGAGTACAAGGCTTATGAGGAGTGAATGAGGGAGCTAGGTTTTTTTAGCCTGGAGAAAAGGAGGCTCATTGGGACCTTATTGCTTTCCAAACTACCTGAAAGGTGGTCATAGCAAGATGGGGGTTGGTCTCTTCCCCCAGGTAGCAAGTGACTGGATGAGAGGAAATGGCAGGGGAGGTTTAGATCAGATATCAGGAAAAATTTCTTCACAGAAAGGATTTTCAAGCACTGGAACAGGCTGCCCAGAGAAGTGGTGAAATTACATCCCTGTAAGTGTTCAAAAAGTGTTTACGTATGGTGTTTCTGGCATGGTTTAGTGATGGGCTTGGTAGTGCTGGGTTACTTGTTAAACCTGATGCTCTTAAGGGTCTTTTCCAATCTAAATGATACTACGATTCTGTGAGCAATTTGAAAAGTTGAATTTAATTTGCGACCCATTCCCTTTCCAAGTCAGTTGAGAATCTTTATTGTTTTCCAATTTTCTTTCACTGACTGAAAATATATTCCCACATGTCCCTGGAAGTTTTGGTCAGCAGTGTCCCAGGTGAAGGTTACTCTAGAAAGAGTGCTACTTCTTTGTGCTTTTTCTCCTATCACTTTTAATTTATTCCCTGGATATTTCATTAAGAGGCTGCAAGTTCTGAAAATATTAATAGAGGTTTAAATAAGACTAGTCTCCTTCCATTGGTCTCTCATGCCTCAACCATTCAGTCTTTTCACCCAAACTGATACACAGCTGTAAATATACTTTTCATGCATGTTGCTTTTCCAAAATTTTTCCAGTGAGACTGCACATCACAGAAGCAAACACACACACAAACAAAAGGGATAGTTCCTTATGTACTGGAAATCAGCAAAACTTACTGAAGGTGACAGATAAGGCCATTTACAACTTCTATTAATTTGGTATATACCAAAGCATCATTTGTGATGCAAGAAGTCAAGACTGATTCTATTCTCTGTTTCACCTATGTCTTAATATTCTCCCTCCAGCCTAGATTTTAGGGCTAAGCTTTAGTGTACAGTGGCACCATTTGGGATAAGAAGTCACACAAAGCCATGTCCTTCCTTTGACTTTTTAGAAAGTGAATGAACATGCCAAGAGTTCCAGTTTGGTACAGCATATGCTACACAGCATGTTACCACAGCCAGCCCAGCTCTGCAGAGGGGCAAGCCCAGTCTCTCAGGCCAGCGAGGTAGCAGCAGGTCTCTTCACTTCCTAACTCAGAGCTGCCAGATGTGATATAAGCAGGCACAACAGAAAAAAATCCTGTCTTAGCAAACATTCTAGCAACAGTGCTGGATTTGGGGTCAGAAAGTGGAGTAAGTGGGAGCTCTTCCTTCATTTTGAGGTATTTCTAATGCATTAGTAGATGTGCAAGGAACAGTACCAGTCTTAACAGGATCTAAGTGATGGAAAAAAATAAGCTGCCCAGTGATTTATTACTCATCCTGTTAAAAAAAATGTTTGTAGTTTGAATTTATCTCACTTCTTTGTCCAACAACTTGCTTTGTCTGCTAAATTTAAAAAAAATACCTTCAGACTTCTTCCTTATTTAGGTACTTTTATAGCAAGACATCTCTTGAACTCCTTGTTCCCAAGTCAGAGTGAGTTTAAATCTCCTGTGGTAAGCAGAATATTCCAGACCTTGACTAATTTGTATAGCTCGTTCCTGAACCCTTTCAGGTATGACAACCTCCCTTTAAAGGTGCAAATATTAGCTTTGAAGACTGTGTTTCATTAATTAGTGGTAGCTGGCAATGTTCTGAATCAATGGTTTTCCTTCGGAGAATACTAATTTGCTGAAACCAAACAACTGTAGTGATGCATCTGGTGTGTCAAATCTTTCAGAAACTCTTCCCCGTGAGGCTGTTTTGCTGGCTGCTACAGAATCAGAACCTATGAGCTTCTGATAATACCACCTCATACCTCCATAATTTCTTAATAGCAAAAAAAAAAAAAAAGCCTCAAATTCAGTCAAAACTTCCTGCTCAGTGATAACAAATGAGACAGCTCTGTATTATTTCTTGGAAGGAAATGGGGCTTTTCAGTTTTTAAGACTATTTGGTCTCCAGCTTGACCTAAGAGCCAGAAGTTTTTCTGGGATGTGTACCTTCATTTATTGATCTGCATAATAAGATTTTCCATCTCTCCTGTACTGGTTATGCATGATTACTGAAAGATACTTCATTATTTTCTAGCATCTATGATACCAGATTTTAAAACTGCACATACAAGTTTTTATACGTTCCCATTTCTCCCAAGGAAAAACTGGACCAATGTGCTGAGGAGATGAGTAGTTTGTTCAGAAGTCAAAATGCCTCTTACTGATGTGAATCTGTCTAATCAAAGGTTACACTTACTTCAGACTTAAACGGGAGATAATTTTTAATTTCCCCCTTTTATGTAAGGATTATGTCAACTCTTTGGATAGGAAAGCTGCTATATCCAGTACTTCACCCGCTCACTAGTTAGTAACTCCTTTTCCTGACGATGAATAAAAGTCACTTTAATGACAAAAGGTGTGGTTTCATGAGAATTTATCCTGATAACACCTGTTCTAGAGCAGAGCATTCTTCCTTCTGCCTTGCATGACTACACCATGAGGCACCAGAATAAAATGATGTCACATGCTAGGTTACACTTTGCTGCTAAGAAAAGCTAGAACCAGGCAAGCTCAGCTTCAATTTGGTTTGAACTGTTGTTGAACCACATTTTCAGGCTGTCATTCAATCAGCTTTTTCTGTAACAATGTCTCTACTTTAATGGCTTCAGCGTTTTCCCCCTCTGATGATATGCTCATACCTTATCTCAGCACTGCCTACTCATTTGTATCAGTGTCTATTTGTGCAGCTGAGCAGTGAATCAGAGACCTGACCAGGTTAAAAATAATTCTACAAAAAGAAGGTTTTAGCTGATCAGTCCTCTGAGTTCACTCCAGCTGCAAAAATAGTGGCAGGAGCAAAACTGGGAAGAGAAGGAAGAGTGTCAAGAATAATTAACCTGAAGAAGGAGAGCAGACCATAATACCACTGAAGTGCAGTCAACCTACAGCCTCTCAAAGAACAACTTTGCATGATGCTTCTCCTTCCACTGAAGTCTATGCTTTATTTTATTCCTGCAATCAATATATATTACTGATTAAAATTACTATGTATACTAACCAGGATATTTTGCATAGGTTTCATGTTGTTCAGGTTGTATATGGCTCTGAGTTAAAATGTCACTGGCTATTTGAAAGTAAATTCCTTTTGGATAGGTTATGTTATCTGGAAGGATAACATAAGGATGGAAGCAGCAAAAAAAATGGTTCTCAGTTACCTCAGTATCTCTCTAAAGATCTAGCAAGAAAACAGGTCTAACAGAAAAGCTAGATTTGTCCATGGCAATCAGGTGTTTCCTGCACATAATAAAAACATTTTGTATAACTATGTCATTTCTATTAACCAACCCACTGCCCCCCAGCTTGGTGATTGATGGAGAATGAAATGCCTATCACTAACTTATTTTCTGTAATTAGTCTCCATTCCAAATGGAACATTCTCCATTTACCACAGCTGTAACTGTTTTGAAGAAAATTCTTAGTTGGAGAGTTTGATAATTCATTACACTTAGTGCAATTATAGACATGTTCTAAAATTGGAGAAAGAGTACTTTGTTATTTATATGTCTACTGGATGGAGAAGGTCTGGATAAAGGCCACAGAAATTATCAGAGGGCTGGAACACTTGTCCTGTGAAGAAAGGTTGTGAGAGTTGGGGTTTTTCAGCCTGGAGGAGAGAAGCCTCAGGGGAGACCTTATAGCACCTTCCAGTATTTAAAGGGAGCTTTAAAGAAAGATGGGGACAAACATTTCAGTAGGGCCTGTTGTCATGGAACAAGTTGTAATGGTTTTAAACTAAAATAGGGTAGATTTAGACCAGATATAAGAAATAAAATTTTTGTGGTGAGGGTGGTGAAACACTGTAACAGGTTGCCCAGTAAGGTGGTGGATGACCCATACCTGGAAACATTCAAGGTCAGACTGGACTCTCAGTAACTTGATCTGTTTGTTGTCCCTGCTCATTGGAGGGGAGGTTGATAAGATAAACTTTGAAGGTCCCTTCCAACCCAAATCATTCTATGATTCTGTGATTTTATGAACTTTCAGGGTTATCTCATCACCTGTAAAAATCAGTAGGAGTTAAGAGTACTTAGCACTTGAAGACAGCTCATAAAATCAGCCCCCAAGTGATATGCCATTTCCCTTTGTTACACTGTTTGTATGAACTTTGCTGCAATTAACAATTATGATATTCACAGAATCATTCAGGTGGAAGGACCCTCAGAAGGTGTCCTCTCCAATCTCTTACTCAAAGCAAGAGATCATCAGATCAGGTCTGATTAGATCATAACGCTGGATACTCAATCAACTCTGATACATGGTTGATATTTTCTTGTTTCTCAGAGTATTTCCAGAATTCTCTCTTTACAAATAGAATATAAGGTGGTTCCATAACCAGTACCTGGATTGTGGAACACTCCATTACAAATAAGTATCAATATCTAAGTATTAACTGAATGTAGTGAAAAAAAATCAAGCCAATCAGGCATAGACTGTTTTTCCCTTGTGTATTTTGAGAATCAAGATTATTCTGCCTGACATGCACAATTTTCATGAACTTGTGTTGAAATACAAAACCAATGTAACCTAGTGGCTAGCAAGCTAATTACAAGTTAAAAAAGGTTTCATTGAAAGCTATAAATCCATTTGGAACATAAAATCTGTTAAATTTTCAGCCACTCCCATCTCTCCTTTGCTTGCCTCCTGCCCAGCTTAAAAAAATTTTCTGGAGGAAAAAAATGGACATAAATTAGGAAGCCTAAAGAAAGATTTATATGCTTATCTTCAAAGCACACTTCCTTGGTCTTAACGGTTTAATTTCGCATTTACTCCCCCAAGCTCCAGTTCACTACCCTCTTCCCGTGCCTTTTCAGCAGAGATTTCTGACACTGGACTGAAACCACCTTCAGTTGCTGTAGCAAAGTCTAGAGTTACATCCTATCAACTGCATGTAGGATGATTCACTAGCACTGAGGTCAACTGGCATAGAACAGGCCCATGTTCCCGTCAAACACTATTCTAGGATGTGCAATGATATCTTAATTAGCTATTGATAATGGTCCTTGACTCAGGCTACCTTCTGAACAGTTAGTTCATGGCAAATAGTTGAGAACACAAAGGTTGTTCTTGCCCCAAAGCTTGCTAGGGAATGTTCTGACTCTATAATACTACATACATTTTAGCTGTGTTTCTGGGAACAGACCTTGGGCATCCCTATATTATTAAATTAAACAGTGCCAAGGAAATGTCATAACAAGAAGGAAAAGGGCTGGGGAATATACTTCAGTTCATGTCCCAGTTTACTTCTTTTGATCTTTGGCTGGAAGTTACCTCTGCTGCACTTGGGACAAGTTGAACTCAGGACAGACTTGGCAGCTTGGGTTGTAGTGTACTCAGTCCTTGTCACACCTTATCTGTCCAGACTCCATGAACCTGGACAAAGACCTGCAATAAGTATGAGGAGAGGCCAACAGAACTGGGTTTGTTCAGCCATGAGAGGGATAAAGGGAGCTCTTAACTGCCAATAAATATTGAATAGGAGGATACAGAAAGGACAGAGCCAAATTCTTTTCTAAGTACCCAGTGATAGGAAAAGACGCACAGGAAACAGGATGGAAAACAGGAAATTATATTTACATGTAAGGAAGAACTTTTCCAGCAGGATTGTGGTCAAACACCGGACCAGGTTGTCCACAAAGCGTTCACAATCTCCATCCTTGGATATACCCAGAAAATAGACGGACAAGCACTGAGAAATCTGATCTAGATTAACTTGCTTCCAACAGAGCTAGATGACTACCAGGGATACTTTTCAGCCTGAATTATCAAATTATTCTACAATTCTAAGAAAAGAAATGAAACTTTCTAGGTCCTCTCTTAAGGACAACCTGGAGCTTGGGAGAAAGTAGCTCTTGGCATGTGCTTGAGGGTTTATAATATAAGAACAGGTGTGCTGTTTTGAGAGTCAGCAAGCACAGTCCTATAATATATTAACTTAAACGGCTTGGCTGGTAGGCCAGTTTGAGAGGGTTTAGTGTGGGTTTTTTCCTCCACAAAAACACAATGAAGACAAGAGCAGACTAAACTGCTACTGGTGCAAAACCACTCACGAGCTGTGATACAGCCTACACATGGAAAAGATTATTCACTTGACTCTGATTCTCTTCTTCCATAAGATTTCACTTATGTGTACAGAAGCTTGCTCTTTTTGGTTGTTTGGGCTCAAGAACTCTCTGATATTCCTTTTGGAATTAGAGCTCTATATCATGCACATCACATGTAGCTAGCCTTCATATCTTTCCATCTCACCAACTCTCCAGATATTTCTGAATTTACTTAGAATTAGCCATCTTTCCTTCTTTAAATCTTCATTCTTCTCCCCGCTGGCACTCACAAATACTTGGGATGCAGGTTTTTGTTTGCTAATTTGTTCCCCGTGGTAGCCTCTAAAATAAAACATGGATTCTGTGGTTCATGAAATTGCCCCAATAATAGTCCCAATAGGCCCTTTTTTCCCAAACCAAGAATCTACAGGATGAAGCCCACTGTACATAACCCAATGCCCAGCCCTTTTCCAGCCCTCCTTCTAAAATTCCTGATTTGGAACTCGTTTCTTTAAGGAAAATCCTCAGTTCCTCTGCTGTGAAACTGACATCAAATCTGAATCTAGTCTTTGAGCCAGCAAGACAGATGAGCACTAACTCTGGACTCACTTCTTTTTCATGGGCATTCATTAAAAACATTTTTAAGATGTCAGTACTGAAATCTCTCTCCACTTGCAGATATTGCAGTAATGAAGCAGCACTTTGGTGCCAGTCACACAACAGAAGCCCTCCCTCAGGTCTGTGTTTTGTGCCACTTACCCATGCATTTTTCATTATCATTTATTTTTATTAGCAAACTTATCCCTGACTGCCAGTCAGTTATCCTGCATGTAGACAGTGTGCTACTCCTACAGACAAGAAAGTCAGAAGAATTTTAAATAAGGTCTTTCTAAAGTGTTTACCATCTAAACAAAATTCCTGAAATGCTATTGCAGATAGCTGGAGTGAGTCCACCTACCCAATTTTCTACTTGGGAGGGAATTTTCATCAGGACAAGTGTCTCACCATAAGTGATAAACAGTCTTGCCATGCGTTTCCATGCATGCTTATTCATTCATATGTGTTTATTCATTCAGATCCACACAACAGATTTTTTTGTCTCCGGTTTTGAATATGGTTTGTCTGGAAAAGCTTAGTTCACATGAATCTCTAAATATCTGTTCAAGCTTTTCTCCTTCCCTACCCCCATCTATTAGGCATTCTAGGTACATACTGTGGAAATTTTACTGTATCTTTATCAAATAAGAAAGAAAAAACCCACAAACAAACAGAAAACAACAAAAGGAATCCCAAAATTCAACAAAAAAAAATCCCACCATCTTTTTTCACATCAAGCAAATTCAGCTTCATGTAAAAGAATCAACTTGAGGCACCAGCAGTTGAGTCAAATACTGTGTAATTCTGGAAAGACAGAATTTAACATGGATACAGGTGGTGTTCAGGCCTCAGTGCAAAAGTGAACATCATCCATTATGAAAATTTGTCTTGAATCATTATGAAGTTGTCTATTAGTAGGCAGAACTAGGTCAAATGTTCCCAAGAGCTGGGCTGCTAATGAAACAGGTTGAAATCTAGTTGTGTTTTCATTATAATTTCTATACATTTTTTATGAAAGTTTGTACATGACCAGTAGAAAACCTAGCACAGTCCTTTTAATAGAATTACCCATCAAAATGACATCAAAATATAGGATTAAGTTAGTTTGGCTTTACTATATCAATTAAATCTTTGGGTTTGTTAATTTTTTTTCCCCCCTGTAAGTTTAAATAAAACTTACAGCATGAGGACATATTGCATTATTTCTGTTATGTCTTTATTGAGGTCAACCCTCCATTCCACCACAAACCTTCACGTGTTTCAGAGATAAATGTCCATCTATGTCACTTGCTAGATTATTCTACTGTCGGTTGTTCCATCTCAAGGCATCACAGAGTCGTACTTCAGGAAGCTAAAAAGATCTCAAACTCTAATTTTGTCAAGAAAAAAGAAAAAAACAACAAACCAGATAGCCACCTCTTTTCCACATAGCATTTGAGTGCCTCATGATATCTAATGTATTTAGACAACAGGCCAGTAAGGAAGGCACATGTGCTACTGCTATCCAAGCTAGGAACTGAAGTACAGACTTATTTCTCAGTGTTGAGGAATTTAGCAGAAAGAAAAAAGTAGTCAAAAAGAATTGCTCTGTCACAGAGTTTTCTGTCATTGCCCTGAAATTGTCTACACGGCTAATGATGTTTGGTACAGTACTTCATGCAACAGGAACCATTAGGTCTGAATATCATTATGATAGCTGAAATGCTCTGGAAAGTATTAAAAGAGACTCATCCAAAAGGAATGCAACACATTCTAGTTGCCACATAATTCTCACTTTGCTCCTGCTACCTTGGGTAATAAAAAACAGAAAACTGGTCCCAAACTGTCAACACACTGCATGGAATAATGAAAGGATGAAAGAGGATCCCACTCTAAGAACACATGCACATCTGGCATAAACTCTTAAATACTTAAATACTGTGGGAAGAAGTGAACCAAGAGAGACTGCTGAACTTGTTATTGGCATCTCACCAAGGGCCCCCCACTGCAACATCTTTCTATTTCACAGTGGAGCTCGGAGACAAGCTGGGAGCTATTATCATGTTCTTGCCTCTGTTTTCCAATAGACACTGTGTAGTGTCTATTCTATGGTTTTAACAAAATGATATTCATCTATTGCTACTGTTTCAATTAGCACTATTCCTATTTATGTGGATACCATAATACAGGACAAGATAAGCTGCTGAAAACAGGTCACTAAGGTGAGTCTTTGAAAAAAGTGAAGATTCTGCTACTGCCCCTGTGATGGTGAGACTTCCTATTTCCTACCTACCTCTCCTTCAACCAAGAGAGTATTTCTTTAAAATCTTGGAGATTGGTGTTATTTTTGAAAGACAGCTCAAATGAATAGAATTTAGACTTCTAATGGCATTAGAAACTGCTTTATTTGTCTTCTTTTTCTTTTCAATTACCATTCCGATTATTTCTGTGGTCATTGGCCCCCAGTTGGTAACTCATCTCACCTGGATGTTGATAGAGTAGTCAATATCATTCCCATGAAAGTATATGACTTTTCCAGTATATTTCACAGATATTTCCCAAAGTGTTACCTGAACTGGGCATGAAATTGTTTCATAACTGAAAAAAATTAAGCATATCAGTCTGCCTGAGCTGCAACCCATGTATAAATGCAATGTACACTCCTCACTTATTTACTAAGTCTAACCAGTGTAGATCTCTTTTGTGTTCTGTGGAGGCTTTCCCACATGCTAGGAGAAGAAAAAATTGAGAGATAATTCAGTCTTTGTGAGACCTGACAGTTCTTCCAAAAACATGGAATTATCTCCTGGATGGAGTTAACACTCACTTCAATGTCACCTCACCACAGAAAAAAATGAAATGAAAAACTCCAGTCTTACAGAATGCTGTTCTTTGAGTCTGGTGAACTTGCTTCATATTAGCAAGGAATCAAGCGAAAGAATATGAAACACTCAAGAGGAAAGCTGCTCACATATATTTAGTGTGTCAAAAATATTCTTTGTTTGGCCCCTATAAAACATAAAAAATTCTAGACTGCTTTCAGGGTATTAGAAAAAGTCATCAAACACAGAAACAGACAAGGTCACCAGCAAACCCCTACAGAATAATGACCCAAATGCCATTTCTTTATTTTTTTTATTGAGTGCAATTTGTGTGGCTTTTTCCTTTTTTCACCCATTAAGCAATTTGTTGGGTAAGAAGACTGGACTGCAGATTCCCCTTTTCTTTTCAAGAAGCTGTGATAGCCTTTGATAACACAGTTTTGACCTTATCCCAGTTTTTTACAGCCTATTTGCTATTTCTATAGTATTATTCATTGCACATTATTGTACTAATAAACTTTATTATCTTTTATAAAGCCACCAATGGTTACATGCTTGAATGGCCCTCACAAAAGAAAGCTATAATGACAGAACAAGGTAAACCTAATAAAACATTCTTTGTTCTCAAAGTGTATTTGTGATAATGGACCATTACCTTTTATTTATTATTCACATAAATGTATGATGGGATTTGTACTCTCTCCATCTCAATTTACAGACACCATCCAAGTTTTTCTGTTGAAGTTCTGGTCTCTTTAGGAAGAAGATAAAGAATGTATTGAAAAAGGAAGTTATTAAAAATTTTCCCATAATTTCATTTTTATTGTCTCAGCAACTGTATGCATGTACACTCATCTAAGTGTTAAAGTCACTTTTCCTAGTTTCACACTGAGCTCATACTACCAGTTTAATTCACTTAAATGTGTAATGAACATGTAGAAAATTTTAGAAGGTGAAAAATTTTACTGTTTGGACCTTTGAGTGCTTGGACCTGCTGAAATCTAGCAAACTGTCACCAAGTTTATAGTTTTATATCAGAAACCAGTATTAGACCCCATATGCATGCAATACAGGCAAAACAAAGAGCACAAGAAATTGATAATAAACATCCATAGGGCATGTAGGTCCCATATCATAATGCCAAGTACTGTCTTAACACATATCTATATACAATTTATTTGCTTCCTAGAGATGTTTTTCCCATAGCTATAAGAAAAACAGGAAACCTTTCTTTGTCATATAACATCTGAAAATATTTTATTTTAGTTATGTTCAAAGTCCTTTTCCACTTAAGTCTGTTAATCTTCTCATACTAGAAAGATCTAAATCTAAATTTCTTCAGTTATGTCAAGCAGATATGAAATACTGGACTGAAGGTGCATCCAAGATGCAAGAACTTCCAAATCCACTGGAGAAAGAAACAGAATTAAAACCAAATCAAAACAAAACAACAACAAAATTACCCAAACCAGACATACAGCTCAAAAGAGACCTAGTACTTCACAAAAGTCTTTTTCTTGGTGGTATTAAAAATCAGAAATTAGATTTTTAACCCAAACCCTAAGCCAAACCTGTAAAAAACACCTGGGAAAACACTCCAACGTAACAGACTAGACCTATGCTTGGGCTACTCCTCAGCAAACCATGAGATCCTCTATAATTTCAACAGACACCAGGAGACATCAGAAATGCAATAAAACTGAGCTCCAAGGTGTATGTAATCACATTTTTCCTGACCTCCTTTTCTCCTACACCTCATCATGCTTTCCCTGTCAAAATAGTGGTGCAGGATGAGCTTGTAAACAAGAAAGTAATGGCTCAGAACGACTCTATGTTAGGTACGTTTTGCCATAGAGCTCACCATTACCAGTTTTATTTTTCTGACATCAGCGCCCTCATACCTTTTCATCAGCTGTTGTACCACAAAGCAGTGTTAAACAGGGACAAGACATAAAAAATTCTAAGGCATCAGTTCCAACACTTTACAGAAATATCGTGTACAACATAGGGCCAAGTGCTTCAAGACCTCTGATGGAAATTTAAGTGGAACACTCATTAAATGCAAGACAATGATTTTTTGCAACCAGAATACCGATACAACAGAAGTAGGCTCAGATCACGGCTTCAATAAAATATACATCAGTCAGTCAAGTAACACATTTTAAATTATTCTTGGCCTAAGCTTATAAAAATCTTCTAAATGTTCGGTCTGCCTTCCTTTTTGAAAAGCACAGGGTATTTCTCTGTCTAGCATCTGTTAGCTGGAAAGAACTTGGAGGGGGTTATGATGCTCCAGCAATATTTTCTTATTCATGTTAACTCCATGTGTGCTGGTTCTCCCTTCAGAGATAGCCATGGGAAATACCTCACTGTACAATTAATTTCTATTGAACATTGCAGTAGAATGTTCATTCTTCATGTGTATTTTTGATGCATAGATCAAAGAATAGAAGTCAATATGTGGTCTATCTGATCAGACAGCATGACACACCCACAGAACTTCAACCCTTCTCTACTTGGATCATTTTAAATGTATTTTATGGTACAACACCTTTTAGAGTATCTTTTTATTTTTTAAGTCTTGGAATTGCAGACAATCATGCTCCACATTCTTGTAATTTGTTCCATTAGTTAAGTAACCTAGCCATCAAAAGTTCAATCCCAGGACACACGCACCACAGTCAAATTCTCTCCTAAGTGAGTAGAGAACTTAATCCAAATTAAATAAAGACTTTGTCTCTCACTATTATTTTCCTTTTAGATTCATATCAGTATTCCTCTTAATTATTATAAGTTATTCTTCTGTATGCTAAGTAGCCTCTAACAGGATTTGTGACACACATATATATGCTCATTATTGGAGAAAAGCAATCTTATTTTTAAATGATTCAGCTTAGTAAGTGCACAAAGAGCTTTCCGCTTTTCTTATCTAGGGAACACAACATAGCAATGAATATTATCAAATCAATATTCTTTGAAACTTCTGCTTATCCCTCAATTATATTCACAGGTAGACAGCATGGAACTCATAGCTGCTCTGACATTTTTGTCAGTAACTGTTTACCCAAATGATGGTACTGTGTCATAATTTGCAGGTGAATGATTTATTTTTCTGTTATTAAGCTCATTCTGCAAATATTCAGAAAGGGCTGCCAGCTGGCAATGTTCTCAGAGATGCTATTTTTTTGTCAGAGGCCAAAAAACTGCCCACACTTATTAACAAAAATGATAATTTAAACACACATAAGTGTCAGTGTTTTTAAATTATTTGACATAAACTCCCTAGTCATCACAATCAATCCAACTGTAACAATTTTTAAAAAGAAAAAAATCAATTAAAGCACCTTACCAAAGCTGCAAGTTCAGTGCTGGACTACAGCTGACTGTATATCCAGGTCCTTAGGAAATCTCTTAGGAAATCACACTCAGTAAGTTTCAGTTTCTCAGGTAGAAGGTCTCATTCTGCATCATCCTAAGCAGTTACTGCTAAGAACTCTGTGAGATAAACAGCTCACAACACTGCTGGTTTCCCTTTATACAGTCATAATCAACATCCTTTGGGGAAAATGCCATTGGAACCCCAGAACCATTCAGGCTGCAAAGGACTTTGGGATGCTCTATTCAAAGCAAGAGAAAAAATTGAATTTAGACCATACTGGGAGCTTTTTCTTATCTGGTCCTGAAAGGCAACAGGCCCTCAACCGTAGGAACTACAGCCTCTGTTTTGATGTCATCTGCAAATTTAATGGGACTCCCTTCTGTTTCCAGGTAATTTATAAAGACATTAAACAAACTAGGTACCAGAATAGACCCTGGGAACTTCACCTGTAACCAGCCTTCAGATAGAGTAGAAACTATTGACTACTAGCATTTGAGCCCAGTTTTTAACTTATTCATTCTTTGTAGCCATTTGGCAGAATGCTAACCAAGGTCAGATCTAACATTATTTAGCTCAAAAGAAAAAACTGTAGGGGTATCAATGGAGAGTTTTATTTCCTCCAAGTGACCATATGCTGTGAAACTGTTCTAATTTATGATGCAGACTGAACTGGTGCCTGCTGCTCTGAGGACTGAATAAGTATGAAAATGGCCCTAAGAAGACCTAAATACATTCAAATAAATGTTTAGGAAAATGAAGGGTTTCGATTTTTCATCAGCTTAGCACTTAAGGATGTTTTTCCAGTGTGTTCTGGTATTCTACACAGCATGACCATTGTCCATAAGACTACAACGGAGTTAACAGTAGAAATTAACTCAAATTCTGTTGGCTGTCTGGATCTGGTGCTTCAATGAACAAAATTTGAGTAAATTCTTCTTTACTGCCAGCACCGAGAGCAGAGAACACAAAATTTCCACAGAGGCAGTTGGAAATACAAGAAAATACTGTTGGTTGAAGACAGTTTAAAAGATAGATTATGAGATGGAAGGGGAGTGGAAAGGAAAAAAAAGGAATTAGGATTCAGAGAAAGAAGGGACAGATACAAGAATCACAGAATCATAGAATATGCTGAGTTGGAAGGGACCCATAAGGATCATCAACTCCTGGCCCTGTGCTCTTACTACCAGTCTGTAATTTTGTTTTTCTTGAGAATCAACACAGATCCCACACGAGTTGGATCCAGGATATGCTTGAGAAGCATATCCAGAGCTATAACATGCCTTGGGTCTTCCAGTCTCTCACTCTGCATTGCCTTGGAGGGTAGCTCCAAGAAGGCCAGTTTTCCTTCAGCTTTATGACCAGCACTCCTACACGGCAAAGTTTATGGAATCAAGTTCTTGGAATAACAGTCGATGAATTGTCTTCTGCCCAGACTAGCAGAGCTATTTGGGTTCTTTTTCTAGACTAACATGATAAATGCCTGACAGATCCATTGAACTAACATTTGATTTTACCTCCCATCAATACAGACAGAATAATCAAAAAGATAACAGTGAGGAATGGAAGCTCCTAAACATATCTTCACTCCTGGAGACTATGCAACATTGCATCTCACATTTAACAACCTACTGAAGGAAAGAAAAAGCTAATTTTTAATAGCTCATCAGGAAGTCCAATAAATCCTATCCCAAACCTTGGCTTATCAATAGAACAGTGAGAGAGCAGGAGTTTTATCTATCTTCCACATGTGTTGCAGGATGAAGTAAAGCAAATAGAGAACCAGTGTGTGTGGTTTAGGCTTTCTTTCATCTGCAGTTCTGGTCATAGCAGGACCATACGAGCTCCTAAGCACCACATCTGGAGCAGCGGGGCAACAACCACAAAACAGCATAGAAACGATACAGTTCTTTCAGTGCCATCCAAAACCAGAAGCAACTATTCAAGTCCTTTCACGTAGAAAAGTGCTCACCTGTCTGTCAATGCTAATAGGGTAATATTTCTCCAGCTTTCTGTTAAAACAAGGGAAAAAACATGCTTGGATCTTCCTTTATCCCTCCAGGTTATCTTGCCATAAGATGTCTTGAGAGAACATTTAGTAATCAATATGCACAATCTGTCTCCTCATTTCCTTTTAGTGCACTTATTACGAAAGAAAAAAGAGTTTGTTCTTCATTTTATTTTTCTATGCCACATGAAAGGAAGAGGACACAGAAGTCAGCTTGTAAAGATTTATGCAAATCTCTGAGTAAACTCAAGCCAAGATCTTGGTAAGTAGGCAAAGACTGATCCTTCCCAAACAGTAGATGGAAAACTTGTTGGTCAAAGGAACAATACTGTTTCTGTATCCATGATTTATATGTCTCCAAAAACTTTACCTATCTCTGAAACATTCTTAACATTTTCCAACTGGTACTTGAAGCAATATATAACTTGCTGGAAGTGGAGGGTAAGTAACCATGCCTTAAGCAACATGAAACTATCATCACTCAGCCACCCATTCATCCTGCAGTTTCAGTCATCTGAGGTATGATTCTTAGCTCTGTGCAATCTCCTTCCTGGTCCTTCTTCAGTTCCCTGGTGAGCTCCATCCTTCTCCTGTCACCATGTTGCATTGAGCACAACTGTCAAAAATACGTAAAGGGCATAAAGCAACCAACAAAAGACAGCTTTTAGATAGAGAGACAATGTCTTTGAAAATCAGTTCAGAAAAAAGCATCTGTCAAAGCTAAGCTTACTATTTCCTGCTTTCCATGGTGCTTGTTAGACCTTTGGAACGTTTCCACTGCTTTGGTAGACAGCATGAGCACAACACAGCAGCACAAAGAAACATCATCTGGGCAGCCTTAGCAGCTACATGAATTCCAGTGCTTATTTCACACACAGCCAAGTGGACAGGTCTTCCCCTCTGAGGTGAAGTATTTTTCATTTGGCTACAAGTGAATTCTGTCTTAAAGTCCAGTCAGGTGAGACAACTGGTTTAATAATGTAGCACACATTGATGCTTGTGTCAGCAAGACGTAAAAGAGCAAGATGAATTATTTCTACAGCATGAAAACTGCACATGACAAAGGCCTGGCAAGGCCAGGATGCAAGAAGAGAGGCAAGGGGCTTGGAAGTTTTATTACCTTTTTTTTTAATGACTCAAAACAACAAGCAGAAAAGGCAATGGACATATTCTGAGTTGAGCTAGTTCTTGTTATGTTGTTTGCCTAGAGTGATAGTATTAAACGCTATTCACAGCTGCTTCACATTCACACTGTGCTGTCATTTAGCACCAATACTGGGCTTCTGGGAACTCTTGGAGATAATGACACATGCTTTCATTTTAGATAGAATAATCTGCATGTTCTTGAAATCCACTGGAGAATACATCAATTAACATATCCCAGATATTAATCCATAAAGTTTGCTTCTATTTTTGGTGGTTGTGGTTTATTGTTTTTAAGCAGTCCTATTGTTTCTGCTCACATTAAATCATTGTTTATTTAATCAAAAAACTGCTGGTTTATTTAAAATTTAAAAAAAAAAGAAAACAATGGAGGAGAACTTTCAAACTCATGAGGAACTGAGGAATTTTTTATTGGGGAGAGTCAGGTAAGTGGAGCACAGTTTCTATTTAAATATACTATAAAGAGTAGAGATGTGACAAATTCTTTTTCTTTTCTTTAATCATTAGATACTAAGTACTTTGATACTAAATTTGTCAGATATTAATACATTGGGTTTTTGTGGGGTAGCTTCTGTGACAAGCTGTCAGGAAATTCCCCCATGTCTGACAGAGCCAATACCAGCCAGCTCCAAGACAGACCTGCCATGGCCAAGGCCAAGCCCATCAGCGATCGTGGTAATGCCTCTGGGATAAAAGAGTTAGGATGGGGAGGAGAGGAATAAACTGTGCAACTGCAGCTGAAGAGATCAGTGACAATATGTGAGCAAGGTAACCCTGCAGACACTGGAGAGGACCAGGTGCCCCAGGCACCTGAGCAGACACTCCCCTGCAGCCCATGGTGCAGACCATGGTGAGTCAAGCTGTCCCACTGCAGCCCTGGGAGGTCCATGCTGGAGCAGACATCCACCTGCACACCGTGGAGGACCCCACACTGGACTAGATGACCCCATGAAAAACCCACACTGCAGCAGGCTCCTGGCAGGACCTCTGGCCTTGCAGAGAAAGGAGCTCACACTGGAGAAGTTTTGCTGGCAGGACTCGCGACCCTGTGGAAAGGGATCCATGATGGAGCAGCTTGTGAAGAACTGCAGCCCATGGGAAGGACTCCTGTTGGAGAAGTTTGTGAGGGACTTTCTCCCATTGGAGGGATCTCACACTGGAGCCAGAGAAGGATGTGAGGAGTACTCCTCCTGAGGAAGAAGGAGCAGCAGAGATAATGTGTGATGAGTTGACCACAGCCCCTGTGCCCCATCCACCTGCATCACTAGAGGGAAGGAGGTAGAGAATTCAGGAGTGAAGATGAGTCCAGGAAGACAGCAGGGATGGCATGAAGGTGTTTTAAGATTTGGTTTTATTTCTCATTATCCTACTCTGACTGGTAAAAAATTATACTCATTTCCCCAAGTCTGTTTTGCCCATGAAGGTAATTGGTGAGTGATCTCTCCCTGCCTTTATCTCAATCCACAAGCCTTTTGCTATATTGTTTCTCTCCTTTCCAGCTGAGGTGGGGAGAGATAGAAAAGCTTTGTTTGGACACCTGGCAGCAACCAGAGCCAACCGACCACAATTACATGTGATTGAGAATAAAAAAATCCACAGTTAGGAGGACATCTTGACTATTGAACAAGTGTTGAATAGTTTAGAAGAGAAGTTTAGTTCATAAGTTTGAAACTCATTTTTTTTCTACAGGATCAATATAAATTGTATTGTAAGTATAATAGCTGGCTCTAAAATTGCTCACCAAGCATTTTAAAAACAAGATTGTGATATTTCCATTGTGTTCTTAAGAATGTATAAAAATCTCTTGTAAGAAGTCTGTGAAATTTTTGTGCATTAGCCATTGAAAAGAAATTTAAGGAAAAAGCAACAACAACAAATAACCAACAAAAGTCTTTTTGCATTTCCTGGAAGCAGTTTGTCAGGTGTCTTCAGTGTAATTTAAGGGGCTTTAAAAAGAAAGGATTGTTTACACAAGGGCAGGTTGTCAGCACATAAAATCCCAATTTTTATCCAGGGTTGTTGAAATGCAAGGTTCATGCAGCTGACAAATCTTATTAAAGACTTTCAAAACATCTCCATTCTACTCTTCTTTGGAACCATGTCATAGGTTTGTAAAGATTCTAACTGAACATTGATAGAGGCTCTACAAAAGGCACTAGATAATCACAAGATCAGGACCAAACAATCTCAGGTCATTCTTTTCCAACAGCTGTCTGTTCAGTGCCTTTTTGAGAAGGCTTTCAGTCTGACTCTGCAGGTCCTATGTGCCAAAGCAGTGCAAATACTGCAGACAGAGGACCTGCAGTTTGTATGCCTCTGAGAAGAATTAATGAGAAAAAGAGCAAGAATAAGGGAATTCCTTGGCATTCCAAAAACATCTTCCACTGTCAGGGTAAGTACAGAGAATCCTTCTAGAAGAAATGCTTTCACATATGTTTTCACAGAAAACATTTGCTGTCTTAAATAATCACACTGTCTCTGTAGCAAGGTGTCTGAATGAATGTGCAAAATGAATATATACTGGCAACAGTCATTTGAAATGGAATAATACTGACATAATGAATTTTACTGGGAAAGAGCTCAAAGAAAAGACTTACCAAGTCATACTTAGAAAGTAGAACAATGTGATGCAGGGAGAGCAGAATTTAGATTTTCAAAGTCACAGGCTTTATGATTCTTTTACCAGAAATTTTTCTCTCATTGAGAAAAGGAACACGCAAAATAGGAAAAAAACAGAGGAAAGCCCATGGATATAAGGGACTTCTCAGAAATTAATCTAAAGATCTACAGAATTTAATAGAAGGTAAAAACTATGTCATTATTTTTGAAACTGTGACATAGAATTCTACTCAAGATATTAAAAGGCTCTTAAAATCTAAATTATTATTTTTAAAAATCCAAACAAAATTATGTTGTAATATAGGAAAAATTTTTGCAAATGTATCTAAACTGTGCAGAATGGGAGAACTGGACCAAAATATCCGTTTACTTGTGATCCAGGAAAACCACAGAAAAAGATGAAAAACAGACAGAGCAGAAGACAGGCATTGACTCATATTCAGCAAAATCTGGATGTATATGATATGATCAGTCATTTTGAAGGAAATCATTCTAATATCTTAGATTTTCAGCTTGGTTTTTTCAAGATCTAGACGATCACCTGATGAGTCCGTTCAGCATCATGATCACTGTTCCCAAATGTGTAGGCAACATGTGATACAGCCCTCTGATGACTTATCAGTTTAAAACCCAACCTATTTCTGTCAAAAACTATTTATAATTAATTTATTACAGATTTTTCTTCAGCCAAAGCTTTGTTATTCACAGAGATGTATGTAGCAGCAACTTTGCCAGTGACAGAGAACAGAATGCCCACAGTCCCTGTGTGCTCCAAATTGCAGAGTTACTGGCATTTACACCTTAAATACTCTACTTCCTCCAAAGCATCTAAGCAGAAATTCATGTCACTGAAATTCTTGTGCTATCTATTCAATATTTATAACACTGTAAAGAGTAATAGAGAGCTTGGTCTTTCCTGAACATTCAGTGTGTTTTCTGTTCCATTCTTATTTTGGGGGGATAATTTTAATTTCTCATTAATTGCTACTGAAACTTTTCAGAGCTCTCTGGTATGTCCAGAGGCTGGTTCAGCCTTCATTTGAATCTCAAAGATGCCACTATTGGTGATGAAATGGAAGAAAGTTTTAGGGCTTGACATTCTAACACACGTGTTACAAATTTCCGTTTGGCTTGTGGCTGTTACCAGAATTTGCTGTAGGCTTATTTTATTTCTCTTACCCAAAGAGTAAAATGGCTAGAAGTCTGCCAGTTTGAAGAAAGTTAGTCTGATTTCCAGGAAAAGAGCTACAGAAATCTGTAAAATAACTTTTAAAAAAATCTTGAATATATTCAACAAATATTTTCCTTTTTATCTCTGAAAATAAAAATCCAGGATAGCATTGAAATTCCTTCAAGGTGAAAATGGATATCATGTTGGGAAACATTAAACATACTGTAGCTCAGAAAGTTTTACCTTTCCCTTTCACCACAAGGACAATTCTGGAATCCCTAGACAGGGACTAAGGTAGACCTCTTAGAATTATGGTAATTGTTATGGTAATTATAATAATCAGCAACCATATTTTTCATGTTGTGAATCTTAGAAATAGTACAGTTGTGTGGAAATCAACTGTGACCTAATTAGCACTGATGTAAAATGGGAATAGATTTAGTCACAGTGACAAAAATTTGCCAAAGCATATCTAATGCTGATGACATCAGCAACAGGCTCACAATGAGTGACAGGTTGTGATGTCATCAGTCCCTTCCCCCCGCCCCAAACAGTATGTGTGCTCCAGAAAGTATGGCAATGACAGGAGCAAAGAGATTTTGTTGAACTAGGTGTGTAGGTCACATTCTTACAGCTTTTACATGTGTTCAAGTTTGCTATTATTAAAAAAAATCATGATACGGACACAGGTCTAAAGCCCAGCTTGTACTACATTTTATTACCTTATTATTATATTGTAGGTCAGCATGCATAAAATGGGCTGTATACTTTAAATAACCTATTTAATCATTCTGGATTTATTGTCACAACTGCCTGTGAGGCAGAGATGCCCAGGGATGGCACCTCGGCTGACCATAGCATTGTGAAGAGTGTAGCTAAGGCAATAATTTGTAATTCAACCAACCATATCGAGCAGTGAAATGGATTTATGATGGTGTTCTGTGACAGAAATGAAGGTCAGTTTTCAGCAGTAAAGGTGCTGTTGACTGCAGAAGTATGTGATGAAATTATATATAAGTTTCTCTCATCCTTTAAAAAGAGAGAAGGAGCTGAATGAACTTCCATTCTGTGGTTTAAATGATTCCCTGTCCTTTTCGTAAGACAAGACAGAGAATCATGTAAGAGAATAACACTTTTTTTTCATCTTACATCATCTGAAAATGAAAATAACATCATGTCTGGATGAATCCAATGTTATGGTGATATTTCATAATTATATTTTTTAGCATTTTACCAATAAAATTAATAATAAGCAATAAAAAACCCCTAATATTGTCATAGATATCTTCTGCACAGATGGACAGAATCTTTGCAATGGTTGTTTGGTAGACTACTGCAAAAATTTGGGCATTTGGGAACTAACGCTATTAAAGTCCTGTGTGGAGAGGGGAGACCCTGCTGTCTCATATCTGAAAAACTTTCAGTTTTTACATTATTTCTTATTTTTTTAAATGTGTAACTATGACAGGAGCATCTCACCACCTTGTTTCACCTAACAGCTGTCTGTCTGCTAGGATTTTATGTACAGATGCTCACCTGCATAAACATTTCTAAAGCTGTCAGTATACATATAGGCAAATCTACAGCAGATGCACTGGTGTACCTTGGGAAGAATTCTTTGTGGACATTAAACTAACAATTCTCCCTCTCTCATCATATTTTTTTCTTTTTGATCTTGAGGTGCACATCTGTGCCATCTTCACTGTAACACTGTACTTTGCTTTTATAAAAATGGCCTTATCCTATCTGATCCCTGCATTGTAGACCTAACTGTGAAAACTATTTTGCACAGAGCATGCTGTGCTTCTTTAAGTGAAAAGAAATCCAAACTTATATAATATTTTAAGGTAGGGGTGGGAGAGAAAGGTAAAAATGCATATCTATGAGTCAGTCAGAGGTTAACATGAAACTTCTTTATTTTAATTTTAAAAAAAATTCTTTGGACTAGGATGATAAGTAAAGAAGCAAAAATTGAAAGTCTCTCTAATGCAGAAAAAAATACAGATTCCACAGAAACTCTCATGCAATTGAGCATTTAATATACCAAGATTTGATAATTATTAATTACAGCGACACTGAAATTTACCAAGAAGATTGTCCAAATACTAACGGGGAATTTTATATATTGTCCTACCAACTCAGCTCTTAAAGCACAAGCTATAATGAAAGCTGAGACACAAAGCCATCAAAGATTCAAGGATCAATTGTTATCAGAAGAAGAGAAGGTTCTTAGCAATTTGCAGGATTCCCGGAAAGAGGTATGATGTGTATTCATTTGATTATGGTACATAAAGAATGTGGGATAAATCAAATAAATAATGGCTTTGTATTTAGTCCCTGGTTGACTACATTCCAGGTATGTTGAAAGCATAAATTAATCAAAACTGGGTCTACAATGGAAAGGAAGAAGGTCTGATGCTTTTGCTACTCCCCAACAAAGAAATAGAATACCATATGGTGCAGCAACTATTTTGATCAATGTCTACTTGCACAATTGTACTGCATTCTGCAACAAATATGATACATTATATATACTCTCTTATTCGTTTTGAACAAATGTCTGTAGTTCAGGACAATATTTTGCAAGAAATACATTGGGAGATGAGTTCATATTTTATAAAAATAAATGAGGAAAGTATCACATTGATTAAAAGACCTACCAATCCTTAGAGCCCTGGACAGACCACTAGTGCAAGTGCTTGCTGGGGATGCTACTTACTCCCTGTGGAGAGGAAAATTTTACCTGATTTCAACAGAATGGTAAGAGGTTATACACAGAGGATCTAAACAGCCAGAACCATTTGAGACGAAAAATCTGCACAGTGATTTCGAATTTATGAAGGTGTAAGGAGCTCTGCAGAAGAAGAGTTCAATGTACAGCCCAGGTGCATTTTGTAGAAGTTCATCAATGCCATGAAATGTATTTGAAATCAGGGAAGTTGTAGTAAGCTGTTGAGTATTGACAAGTGGGCTTACAATCGCAATTCAAAAAACATAGACGGTACATGTAACAATGTTGGGGAGGGCTTTGTCTTCTTTTTCATTCTGCATTAAATCCTAACCTGTTGTGGTGCATTGGGTTTGTGTGGCAAGGTTTGGGTAGCAGAGGGGCTACAGCGGTAGCTTCAGTGAGCAGCTGTCAGAGGCTTCCCCTATGCACAATACAGATCACGCCAGCTGGCTCCAAGGTGGACACGCTGCTGGCCAAGGCTGAACCTGTCAGTGCTGGTGGTAACACCTCTGGAATAGCATATATAAAAAGGGAGAAAAGTTGTTGTTCAGGAGAAATTGCAGCCAGAGAAGAGAGGAGTGAGAATATGCGAGAGAAACAGCCCTGCAGACACCAGGGTTAGTGCAGGAGGGGGAGGAGGTGCTCCAGGAGCCAGAGCAGAGATGTCCCTGCAGCATGTGAAGAAGACCGTGGTGAGGCAGCTGTGGATGTCCCCTGCAGCCTGTGGAGGTCCACAATGGAAAAGAGATCCACCTGCAGCCCCTGGAGGACCCCACGTCAGGGCAGGTGGGTGCCTGGAGGAAGCTGTGATGCTGTGCTAAAGCAGGCTCTTGGCAGAACCTGTGGCCTCATGGAGAGAGGAGCCCACAGGGCTGGCAGGACTTGTGACCCCATGGAGGATGCAAGTTGGAGCCACTTGTTCCTGAAGGATTGCACCCTCTGGAAAGGGACCCACACTGGAGCAGTTTGTGAAGAACTGCAGATTGTGGGAAGTACTTGGAGAAATTGTTGGAGGATTGTCACCTGTGGGAGGGACCCCACACTGGAGCAGAAGAAGGTGTGAGGAGTCCACTTCCTGAGGACGAAGGAGTGACAGAGACAACATGTGGTAAACTGACCATAGCCCCCATTTCCCATCCTCCCTTATCACTGGGCGAAGGAGGTAGAGAATTCAAGAGTGAAGATATGTCCAGGAAAAAGGAAGGGATAGGGGGAAGTTTCAAGATTGGGTTTTATTTCTAATTACCCTACTCTGGTTTCAGGACTGCCTGATGCTGCAAAGCCCTAATTGGAGCTGTGGGTCAGCAGTTATCAGCAAAGTATTCTCATCATCTCTGCCTTGGTACAACCAATTACTTGTGAGAAGCCATTTGCTGATGGTCAGCTAAAGGGAGCATCATAAAGTGCCATTTTTTCATTCTCCTTCTGAGATCAGGAGAACAGAGGGTTTCTCCTTGTCCGAGATGAAGAAATAAATATCAATATAAATAGTGATACAATCCTGACTACTGCAGATTCATAATGCACTCATGTGATTATGGATAAAGATGTATAAAATGGAGCCTTGACCATACTCTCAGTGAGATAGATTGCTGGTTTATATCAGTTTGAAGAAAAATGCATTAGCTTAAGTGTGTTGTTGAGTTAGAAGAACCAATTACTGAAATCTTTTCTCCAGTCTTCAGTACTGAAAGAAGAATGGTGCAAAGGATAGGACAGTGGGCTATGAGCTGCTGAGGAAGCCACTATATGTTTTTCTTTGCTTCTGATCAAAATAGAGTGGCAGTGTTTTCAGGGCAAACGTACAAAAATCTTTTTATTTCTTAATCTAATTCAGAAAAATGCCTTCAGGTAAATCATAACAGAGCATGCAGAGTATTGTTAGGAAAGGACAGAGTCTCTGTGTAAGTGGACTAGTTATGTTGACCTTGATAAAGTGATTAAAGCGTGCATCATTATGACCCACAGTAAACTTATGTTTAGTTCAAAACAGAGTTTGAGAAAAGCTCTAGAAAAATGCACTAAATGCCAAAGGAGGAATGAAATCTGAGCATGACTGAAAGTTACTTTTAAGCCTATATACTTCCTTTGATGCAGGCTTATAAATCCAATTAACATTAATGAGAAATGTGTTGTGCCCATATGCAAACCGTGAGCTGAGATTCCCTACTGCCCTTCCAAGATTCCTTTGTATAATTCAAATATTAAACTGTTACATTTAAAGCACACTTTTACTTGAAAAGTTCCAAAGTTTTATGTATTTTCTGCCTTAGTAAAAATTAATAGCAACAAAATATAATTGCTTTAGTAACGTTTTGCAAAAGCATCGAAGTCTTTTATGTTTTTGCAGTTTGGAAAAAAAAAACCTACAAATAATGGCAGTGTATTTTGCGCATATCATATAACCTACATTGTATAAATCAAAAAGTTATGACAGTTCTGTAAATATTGCATTGTAAGGTGTTCAACTCGGATTTTTAAAGAGACAAATAATAAATGAAATAGGAGGGGAGAGGATCCCTGGTTTGGAGGAAAAAAAATTAACCAGAGCTTAGGTCTGCAGAAAAACTATTCCTGGTTCCAAGACAGTATTCTTCAAAGAAACAAAAATCTTCAAAATGGAATGAAAGACTTCAATTGTTCCCTGAAACAGATTTTAAAATGAGGAAAGTAAGGCATCTACATTATTAATCAGAAAAATACATCCTACGAATTTTAATACCGTATTTGTTATTTTCTACTGAACACAGTGTTCTTCATAACCTGACAAGGTGATGATCCCAGAATCAAAACAGATGGTCTTTAAAAAGATCTACAGATTCTCTCTGCTAATGAATCTTAAGAATGCTACAGGCATTGGAATGGGCTGCCCAGAGAGGTGGTGGATTCACCATCCCTGGAGATTTTTAAACGCAGATTGGACATGGCACTGAGTGCCATGATCTAGTAAATGGACTGGATTTGGGCCAAGGGTTGGACTCAATGATCTCGGAGGTCTTTTCCAACCCAATCGATTCTATGATTCGATGATTCTAAGATTCATAATAAAGCTACTCATACATATAAAAAGAAATGTACTTCTTTGGTAGCTTTCTTAATAATATTTCTGTGAAATCAATTACCTATGTCTGGTGGGTTTTATAACTAACTTAAGAGACATCTCCTTGGTGTCCCACAGCCAGTGCTGCAATGCTATATTCTAAGATTTAATTATTCTTCTTCTCTTCCAGATTGGGGTATGTGCATATGCTTTTTCTGATCCCCAATTTTGCTCTGCCAGCTACTTCAAATTCAGTCAATTTTCCCATTCTATCATGACATGGAAAAAAGATCAGCATCAATTTCCCAGGTTACCACTGGGTTCTTTCTCAGTCTCTGTCACTGCTGTGAGTCAACAGTTCATTCCTTTCTTTTATTATTTAGGCAAATCCTGACCTGTGTCTTCTGTATTTCTGCCAGCTCCTGCATCTTTTAAAATTACCTCCTCATCCCACAGTGTTTCATATTTTGTTCTACCTTTTGTTCTACCTATCTTGGAAACCAATTATATTCTATATCCTAGAAAGAGATGGGGGTTTTTTATAGGGTTGTATAGTGAATCTTTCAGTGCCACTCCTTCCGTAAGCCACAGCAGTACTAGTTATGATGGAGTGACTACATAAGTGGAGAAGGGAAGAACTACATGTGTCATCTATCTGTCCCACAACATCCTTCTCTCTAAATTGAAAAGCATGGATTTGATGGGTGGACTGTTCAGTGGATAGGGAGCTGGTTGGATAATCACATCCAGAGACTAGTGATCAATGTCTCAATGTCCAGATGGAGACCAGTGAGGAGTGATAGTCCTTAGGAGCCCATACTGGGACCAGTACTATTTAATATCCTTGTCAATGACACAGGCAGTAGTGATGAGTGCAGTGGTGATGCTGACACACATGAGGGATGGGATGCCATCCAGAGGGACCTGGACAAGCTTGAGAAGTGGGATCATGTGAACTTCATGAGAGACAACAAAGCCAGGTCCAAGGTCCTGAACCTGGATTGGGGCAACCCCTAGTATCAATACAGGCTGGGGGATGAAGGGATTGAGAGTAGACCTGCTGAGGGTACTGGTGGATGAAAAGCCATACATGACCTGGCAATGTGCATTTGCAACCCAGAAAGACAACCATCAAAAGAACATCAAAAGAGGTGTGGCCAGGATGTCAGGGGAGGTGATTCTGCCCCTCCACTCTGGTAAGACTCCACCTGGAGTACTGGGTCCAGGTCTGGGGTTCTCAGCATAGGAAAGATATGGACCTGTTAAAGCAGGTCCAGAGGAGGCGTACAAAGATTATCAGAGGGATGGAACATCTGTGCTGTGAAGAAAGGCTGGAAGAGTTGGGGTTGTTCAACTTGAAGAAGAGAAAGCTCTGTGGAAACCTATTTGTGGCCTTTCAATAACTTCTAAAAAAGATAGGGACAGACTTTTTAGTAGAGCCCATTGCCCTACAAAAAGTGATGGCTTTAAACTGAAAGGGGGTAGGTAGATTTAAATTGGATATAGGAAAAAAATTTTTATGATTAGGCTGGTGAAACGCTGGAACAAGGTGCCCAGAGAGGTGTCAGAGGTGCCGGAGAGGTGGATACCCCATTCCTGGAAACATTTAAGGTGAAACTGGATGAGGCTCTGAGTAATCTGATCTAGTTAAAGATATCCCTGCTCATTGAAGGGGAATTGAACTAGATTACTTTAAAAGATCCTTTCTTATCCAAACTATTCTATGATATTAGGCAGTAACACTACTTAGGGACACACACTTTGTGTATAATAGAGATAATGAAAGAAAGTCTTTAAAAAAATACTGTAATAACTATCCTATATATTTATTTATAATAATCAATTATTTAACAGAATTCTACCAGTTAACTGATTCCTGAGGACAGCTGCAGAAAACTCAAACCTTCTGTGAAGAGTTCCTTCCAGAGTTAAGCACTCCTTGTCCTGGAGAGTTATCACACTGCAACAATGGGACTTCTGATTGCTTCTGATTCTTCTAACTGACCAGGAGGAAAGCAAGACCAAATATATACATTGTATTTCACAGAGTTTATCCGAGCACCCCTGTGCATTTCTCATCACAGTTCATTATTTGAATCCAAACGCAGCCAAAATAACCCAGAGAAACTCTTAACTGCAAGTTTCAACTGGCTTCCTATTGAAGTAATATGAGAATTCATAACTGCAAAACAACTCAAATTCCATGAGAAATCATAGCTCAGTGGAAATCATGTAGTGTAGTACGCTATCATGTAACATAGTACGTTATCTATCCCTTCTGGTTTGGGGTCTTTATCCAGGCTTGGTTTCAAAGTCCTGCATAACAATTGTGAAAACATTTCAATGCTTCTTCAAAATTACTGAACAAAAAATAATTATGAGTAGAAAAGCAGATGTTTCCTGAACTTTTTTGCAGAGTATATATCTCATTAGAGACATTGTAGTGAATCTTTTTCTGTTGGAAGAAAGTTTTCTGTTAGTAAAAACATCAGAACAATTAAACTCCATTTTGCTGGTGTTGTGGAGTTTTTTATTTTATCTAACTGTTCCCATATGTACTCCTCCTGTACTACATAGAAATAATGTTCTACTCCTGAAGCCCTTCAAATAAATGTAAAGAACAATCATGGGATTCTGTAATCCCATTTTACTGAAATCGCATATATTTGGCTCTTTTAATCTTCCTTCAATCCTTCCTCTTTAACCTCCGTTGTTTTTTTCTGGTGTTCACTGTACCCCATCTTCTTTGTGATAATGTGATGGACTCTGTAATTTTCCATAGGAATCTCTTGCAAGGATAAGATTTTTGATAAAATTTCACAAAAGTGTATTTTACATGGTTTGAGGCATTATAGAAATGATGTGGACCTCCAGTGTATGTCTTCTAATAACCCTCAGCTAGTAGAAATTCTCTTGTCATTCAAGTGGAAGAGGCCTATGATTTCAGAGAAGAAAGTTGTAATTTCCTCTACATTCACGCATTCAGTTAGCTGGTAAATGTGATTTCTGAGTATACAAGCATGCATGAATGGCTTTATAATGATCCTGCAGTAAATTAATCTGATTTAATCTGAAGAGACTTGAAGGCAGCAGCTGCATCAGATGATGTTGCCCTCCTCCTGAAAAAAAAAGTAGTTTTGGGAGTGTATCAGAAAAGCTACCTTTTGCAGAGGGGCAGACAGAAAACAGGACAAACCAAATAAAATCTAAGGCCATCATTTCAGTTCCCTTACTAACAGTAGAACTGCTGATAAGAGAGCATAGTTTCCAAAAGAAAAGAGGTGGGTATAGAGAACTGAAGGGAGAGGAGGAAAATAAATATTTCACAGCTTATGCTGTGAAATATTAAGAAGCAGCGAGCCCTTGCAAAATGTAGTTGAATGGAACCTGCAGAGCATAGAGATTGTCAAGAACATAAAAACCTGGACAATCCACTCACTCATAAACACTGCAGATTACTTGAAGATGGAAGACATGGAAAAAACAGGAGGAAGAAAAAGAAATTCAGAGAAGAATCTAGTAGTAATGCAACCTTAGCAAAGCATAAAGATATGTAGTATTTTCTCTCTAGAAAGGTAGGAAACTGCACACAGAACATGTCAGATACTCCCTTCATTTCATTTTATGGACTGTCTTACTTCACTTTGTCTTCCTCAGGGACTGGGCTCTGGTCTCCTGCCTTGACACAGATGACACTGTTCTGCATGGATCCCAGCTTACTGATCTCCTGATAGCAGACCTATGAACATGCCACCAGGAAAAAGCCATCACCCTAAACACTGTAAAAGAAATTAGGAGAGGACTTGTTGCATCTCTTGCTATACGAGGTAGCAAAGAAAGAAAATAATTTTTCATTTCTCATTTCCATTAGCCATCAGAGTCAGTGGGGATTCTGTTAAAGAGCTCAGGCTTCTGACTGAGCCTTCATATGACCTCTAGGAAGGGGTTAAGCACTCAAACTTCTGAGAGATCATCTCTGCCAACCTATTTGACCAAAACACTCTTGTGCATGTACAGATTTTTCTTTGCAATCTACGAATGATAAAACACCCACACATTTCTAAAAACTTAGCAGTATGTAGTAATATCATATATTACTGAGTTCCTACACATAGAAATCAATACCTAGTGAAATGAATTATTAGGAAAATGAAGAGTGGGAGAGAGTTACGAATAATATCCAATTAAAGTTGATGCAGCTTTAAGTAACAGATGTTTTTAGCAACATCTGTGAAAATGAATGCACTTGTTTTTCATTCATTTCAGAGAAAACTTTTCTTTCACAGTTCACAGTCGCCATTAAAATATATTAAACCACTTCAAGCACTTAACAACTTTTGTGAAATTCATTGTCTTCAGACATACATGGTATTTTTAAAAGTAAGGAATGTTTATTTTTATTAACCCTTCCAGAGCATTTGACTATTACTTCTATAATATGGTTGTTTCCACATTTAGACCATTCATCTCCTCTTAATAAATAGTGGTATTGAGCTGTTTTCCTGCATTTATATGCATGCAACATAAATGAGGAACATCTATTTCACTGGTAAAAGTTTTATTTGCTGAATTGTCTCCGTGCTCTGGCATTGTACTGCTATATAGTCTCTGAGATAATGTGCAGCATTTGAGAGAACTTCCATGAAAACAGTGATGAGGATAACGCCCTATTTATTTACTTGCAATCAGAAAGATAAACAAATTCATTTTTTCCTTGCCACGAAATCATGAGAAGCTCTAAATCTAAAACTCCCTTTCTAAACAACAATATATTAAGTTGTGTAAGTATTATTTGCACATACTTTGTGTATGAGATCAGTTAAGAAATAGGTTTATCTCATGCATAATTGACCTACACCAGTCAGGATATTTTTAATTTGAAAGGATGTTCTGTTAAAACAAAGATAGCAGATTTGGAAGATCACATGTTACTGAATTTGTTTTGCTCTGCTCAAATGTTCTTAATGAACCAGATAGTGAAGTTAAAAAAAAAATGCCAACAGAAAATACAACAGTATGAAACAAGAGACATCAGCCACACCAAGGAAAAACATTGCAAGTGTACTGGAACCTCTCCCACTTCTTTCATATAATCAAATATATTTTCTTTTAGTAAGTCATAATAAGAGCTAGGGCATAAAAGTGTTCTTTGTCTAGTAATTTAAATTAGAAAAAATAAAAAGAGGGAAGATATACAAGTTATAATTAAAAAAAAATGCAGTAAAGAGAAAGTTTGTGATACAGGAATCACCATGTTTGCTCTACAATATCTATTTGGTTAAGCATTGTTTTATTTACAAAAATATACTAGAGGGTCAGGTGGAACTCAGGATTGCAACGAAGCAGATGGATGAAAGGGAGATCTTGTGAGACAGAGAAAACAAAGTTCAGAAGTGAAAGTCAGAAAGCTCAAGAAAAATGAAAATGTCTGAAACATTTAGGGCAAGCATGGGATGAGGCAAGATGGGATGAAATGGGTCGGGATGAGATAAAAAAGTATAGACAAGAATTATGAGAAGAGAGTAATTAAAACAAAATAAAGTAAAATTACCTGAGAGTCAGATTATTTATGTCCCAAATTGTAGCAATATGAACACCAGGAAAGCCTAGAACCCCACCAGTGGCATGGAAAGAAGGAGACTGAGAAGAAAAACTCATGCTGCAGCAGGTGGAGATGCCCTGAAAGGAGCTGCAGCCCATGGAGAGGAGTTCATGCATGAGCAGGTTTTCTGGCAGGACCTGTCATCCACAGGGGACCCACGCTGGAGCAGTTTGTTCTTGAAGGACTGTGCTCCATGCTGGAACAGTTCATGAAGAACTGTATCCCATGGAAGGGACCCCAGGCTGGAGCAGAGGAAGACTGTGAGGAGGAAGGAGTCACAGAGACAATATGTTATGAACCAACTGCAACCCCAACTCCCCCATTCCCCTGCATCGCTTTGAAAGGACTTGAGAGTGAAGGAAAAGGAGACTGAGAAGAAAAAGGAGGAAGAGGTGGAAGGAAGGTGTTTTTAGTTTGGTTTTTTGTTTCTCATTATGTTACTCTTTTTAATTGCCAATAAATTGAATTAATCTTCCCAAAGTCAAGTCTTTTTTGCCCATGATGGTAATCGTTGAGTAATTGCCCTAACCTTATCTTATCCCATGAGGTTTTTTATCTTATTTTATCTCCATGTGCTTCTGAGGAGGGGGAGTAAGAGATTAGTTTAGTGTGCATCTGGATGCCAGACAAGACTAATCTACCACTATTCGACATGAGGAAGAAAACTTGAATTTGGTAGCAAAAAAAAGTTATATTTGGATTTACATGACATTCAGGGTTTAAGGTAGAACAAAGTTTGCCATTCTAGTATATGCACACTAAATTGTAGGAAGTGGATTTCCTACTAGAAGAAAAATCTGTCCAAATGAACTAACACCTCCACTGCCTTAGTTTTTAAAACTTCCATCAACAATAAGCGACCAATGTGAAATAAAGAAATGCTGAAGGTGCAAGTAGATGGATTTTCAAAAGAAATAATATTTTTTGGCTTCATGCCAGGTGTCAGGAAAACTCACAGGATACACCCTTCAGGACTCTTCCTGAAAGGAAAGAAAGTTTGGGTGGAGTCTGGTAAAGCAGAAATTCCAGGCATATCCGTGAAAGGGCAGAGTGCTTAGGCTAAAAGCAAATTTGCTCCTTCCAGGAAGTGTGTGTCAGATCAGTAGCTCTGCGGAGAGGAGAACAGAATGTTACCCAGTAACCTAAAGAAATTACTTCCTGTTAGGAACCAAGTTGAGGGGAAATATATACACATTGACATAGTGCAAATACATTTATCTACTGCAGTAAGACTAACATATTGGAAAAATAACTACATTAACATCAATACTAGAAGATTACATTTCTCAAATCCTCTCAATGTGCCTAGATGAGTGCTACTCAGGACCAAACTCTTAGCATTTTTGGTTGCAGTGGAGTATGATCCTCTTTGAATATGAACACTAACAAGTAGCCAGAAGGGACAGAGCACAGAGTATTTACAGGGAATAATTTGGGTCTCAGATGTCTTCATTATGCTCAGAAAGTAGAACATCAAAATGTTTGCATAAGCATGTTGGCATAAAACAGACATAAAATGTGTATGTGGAAAAAAATGTGTGTGCAATTCTTTCTCTCCCTGCAGGGACACCTGAAACTTATTTTTTTGAATTTTAGAAATACCTTTTTTATTTGAGAGACCTAACAGATGGTTAAAAAGCAACCAAAGTAACATTCTGTGTCTTTAACTACAAAGGTTTTAGAAAATTATAACTAAGCCAACACCTTTTTAAAATCGTGTCTCACAAGTGCTTCTGAATAAAGGAGATGACAGTAAGTGGGCTGAAGCATATGATCCAGAGTTTCACCCCATCTTTGATTTCATGAAGATAAGACCTGAAGAAGGACTATAGGATAAAAATTTAAAACTCAGTAATGTTTTCCAGGGAAGTAGTGAATTTCAAGAACTAACAAATTACTTTATTCAATAGAACCTGTAAAGCCTAATCCAATTTTCACAGAAGCCAAAGTCAACCTACTTGTTGCCTTGTAGTCACAGTGAATTAGGTCCTTTGTCATTGATCATCTTGTAAGAAATACAAGGCTCTGTTCATTGATATAAATGATAAATTCAAAATAAACTCTCATTGTAAGACTAATTGCACTTATGTGATAATGCAAATGACAAGTTTATTTTCTAATGTGCATCTTTTGGATGATAATCTGAATGCAATGTGCTAATGCGTTGCATTGAGGTAGACTGAATTACTGAAGGTCAATTCAGTCAAGTTATTTAGAAATGAGAGTATATATGATATTCACTAGAGACAAAAAGGATAAGTAATCTTCTCTTTAGATGAAGAAGAGTGGAGTACATTTTAATGTGCATGTATGTTATTCAGTACATTGTGGGACTAAAACAGAGGAAGGTATGTCCAGGCTGTTGTTCAGTTGCTGTTTTCTTTTTAATAGTGGACTCTGAAAGTAGCGGCAGTGACTCTGCCATCCTATGAAAAAAGGTACTTTGAACACTTGAGAATCTTAAACTCAACAGGAATTTTCAGCCAGCCTCATCCGAGCTAAACTTGCAGTTCGCTGTGGGCTCGTTTTTTCACGTGAAATTTAACTGTTGAGATTTTTTAAAATTTCTTTATTTTCACAGGGTAATTCATCTCAGCATCCATCTTTTAAACAGCAACCTCAGCTAATGAAGGCAGAAGCAAAACAAAATCTGCTATAAATTCCTTATTGTTTGTACTCCAAAGATCCAGGTTTTCTACAATACTGTTAAGGATATTAAAACACAGAGACAAATTACAATAAAAAGGATTTGACAAGATCTATTTTTAGGAGGGCATCTGTTCTAGAGAACAGACAGAATCTAGAGGGCCAGTTGATGAAGGGTGTTCAATTCAACTGTTTTCAATATATACAAATCATAAATAAATGTCTAAAATTGGCTTATCATTGCAAATATTATGAACAACGCTTTGCAGGAGATTCAACTGAGGATTTCAGCATTTAAGAAAAGAGAATTAACTATTTCCAAAGAAGTCTGTTTGGGTTTGTTTTGTTGAACTTTTTTTTTTCCCAAATAGAAAAAGTGGAATGTGTGATGTATTCCCTGGGATCCCACAAACTAGTTTGTCCAGGACAATGCAAAAATGTATTCATTATCATGCATCACATACAGTGAATACTGCAGCCACAAGAGACCACTATGACCACAGGCATCAGGATAACACCTACTGAAGAGTTCCATCCACATTTACCAACTTCTGCATTATGCTGGTTACCTTCTCCTGGAACAAGAAAACATCCATCTCTTTAAGTCCTATCTTGGTACAGATTTCAAGTGCTGATGAATTCACACCTTTCATTGATTGATTGTAGTAGCAACTATATAAATGTTAAAGGAGGTGTACTTCAGTGACTGCTTGAATTTGTTTACTCTTACTTCAACACAAAGTGCTTCGAACTAACAAGAATAATGGATTTTGAAAGTATTTCTCTTACATAACTTTTCCATTTTAAGTTTCATGTGAAGTACAGACTTTGCTTCAGCAGTTCTGTTAAACAACACTGATAATTATCCTGGATTGGGAAAAGGCCTATTAAATGCTTTGAGTTTGAGGGAAAGAATGTTTTCTCTCTTTTTAAAAGAAAGGCAAACACCTTGAAACTAAGCTATGCAGCAAGAAAATTGTAACATATAGAACTAACATAAAATACCAAGTATTTTTTTAGTAATACTTCAAGAGTTTAATTTGTTTGTTTCTTCGAAGAGCTAATCACAAATTAGATATGGAAATACAAGCCTCTGCAAATTCAGAGCCAGGATATTTAAATTATATTTAATCCTACACTATAAATTTTTAGAGAGTAAATCCAAAACTGGATTTTAATTTCAGCTCCAATTCAGAAGGAGTAGAAATCTCATATCACAAGAAACATCATTAAATATTTCAGTGTAACATGGCCTCTCTCTTATGATAACATTGAGAAATGAAAAATATATCTAGGAATTTGTATATCTGGAGGAAGTTATTTCTTTCAGAAAATGAAAATTCATTTCATTTTCACAAAGTATTATATAAAATATAGGCACTGGTATTTTTTAAAAATTTGGTAACATTAATTTGACCTGATTTTACTTATTTTCTTAGCTTCTGAGGCTTTCTACTGCAAGATTGAAAATATGTCTGGTACCCTCTAGTGGACAAAGTAAATATAACTTCTTAAGTTATCCATAAATGAGAATTTGTGAATGTATTTTAAGCAAATGAAACAGAATGGTTTCAAGTTTAGAAAAAAAATACAAAATTTTCTCAGGCAGCTATGATCCACAACTATATAATTTTAAAATATATATATATATATTTAATATTTCATTTTGCTTCTAGATTAAATCATGACAAAGCCACATAATAAATTTCTTTTCTCTCACACTGCCTGGAATGACCCACTGCAATTTCATGGCATTGATCTGACTGTTTAGTCCCAAGGTAACGGCTGTAGATTTTGAGAGTTCTACCAGAAAAAGAAAAAAAGTGCCTCTAAAATGCAAACTAAGCAAAAGCTCAGTCTGGGAAACTGCCATCTATTTCTGTAATATATTTTATAAGGAAGTACAAAGTGACATTACTATTTTAAAATTCTTTTTTTTTATTTTAACAGAGAATTAGGAGTCCCCAGCTTCTGCTGAACTCAGATTTATACATACTGATTTATACATATTTTTTATATCACTTCAGCTACTCACTAGCCATTCAATGTCAGCATATATGGATCAGACATTGTAGATTTTATTGGATTTCTCTAAGGACAAGCTGTTCAAACTTCACAGGTTAAATTGAGGCTTATTGTATACACATGCTGCAAATATTTTTTCTTAGACATTAAAAGGCATCATCGGGCGAATCACTACTGGCTACCTGGAACAGAAAATCAGATATGGTACGTTTCCTTTTTTTTTTTTTTTTTCAATTTGTTCTTATGTCTTATCTGTCAAGTTCTTTGCAGAAAGTGAAATTGCTTTTGGCGTATTTTGATGGTCACTACGCAATTTACACTGACTAATTTCTCTTCTTCCATGCAACTGACTGACATTACTGGTTTGACATATCAATTAACACTTTGTCAGTCTTTCCTTCCCACATTATTCATTAGCAGGTCACCTTCATTTATATACCATCATTATATCATTTGATTGCATAGCTATTTCCATCACAAATTTGACACGTATATTATTAGTGCTTCTGTTTTCTTGATGCAAATGAGATAGAATGTAATTTGACTTGGAATCCAAGAATGTTTCTCTCCTCACATATTAGAAAATTTCATAATACATATTTCATGTTCTCTTTGTCTCAGTACTTCTGTTTTTATCACCAGATGCTTAGGTCTACACACAGTAAAGGATTTATGTGTTTAAAACCAGTGTAACAGTAAAGTTACACACCCGAAAAAGGTGTAACATGAAAAAGGCTTCTGAAGGCATGGACTTGGGTACCTCAGAATAGGATCCAAAACAGCAAGAGCACAAAGGTTCTTAGACAGGAGGATAACCAAAAGCAACAGATTTAGAGACTACGTCTGTTCATAGCCTGATTCATAGGCTAAAACTCTCCCCTCCCTTTTCCACTTAATTCTTTTGTTTCAGAGGTGCAAGCCAGGCTCACTTCTGGGGCCTGGCTGGAGACAGTTGTAGCACTGCCCATAGTTAAGTGGCATGGCAGACAGGTCTTATCTAGGACATGAAAAGCCAGAGATTCAACTTCTTTTTCAGATTCAGATGTTTAAAATTGTATTTTTTGCCTCCTGGGAGATTGCCCTAACCAATAAGTAAATATGCCTATCTGAGCGAAGCATATGCCTTTCTCTGAAGTTGCACCAACACAAGACACACAGGAGCAGAGCAGGATGCTGCAGCTGTGGAGTGGAGACCTGTCTTCCCTGTCTCTGTGCAGATACTGCTCCTACATGGAGTTTGTATTAAACAGCTATTGGTTACAATGAACAGGAGACTGGCACAACATATGTTGTTGCTATGGTTAATATGATTGTCTTTGATTTTAGAAAAATAAACAATCCTGTTTGTCTGAAGGAAAGAGTGAAGTTATCCACATACCATATTAAAATATTCTGGGGGGCAGTCTGCTTTGCTTCTTATTGTCTTCCCCTTTCCATATGGCTAGAGTTTTCATGTGAGAGCAGAGGAAAAAACCTTCCATCACCTTGAAAAGAAAAACTCTTATGAAGGAATAGGGAAGTTTTAGGACAATTATGTTTCAGCCACAAAAAATAGGCAGATATAACCTGTTAATATGAACTCAAGATTAGATTATAAAACCACTTTTCCAAGGTTTATGCAATCTCCATGTTTCCAGCAAAACCTTTTGTTCATCTCCCCATTTGAAGAAAAAACAAACAAAACTTCTCTATTTCATGTGGCTTTTTTCTCAGATGTTATGATATTCATATTTATAGAAGAGTTTATATGTGTACCATACTCCTGGGAGTTTCTCTCCAGTCTAAAAGACTGATTAGTATTTCTTTCATGCCTGAATAGAGTTCAAAATGATCTCTACTGGAAGCAAGGGAGGGGAATCCAAATCTTTTTCTCTAACAAATCCCTTGAGCCTTACAAGGGCTCAAAAGGTAAGGTGAAGTAAGCATTGCCATGTAGAGAAATTGTGTCACTATTTTTCTCAAAGAAATAGCACCAACTGTTCTTAAAATCAAAATGAAACTGCTTATACTAATCCAGGGAAATAATTAAATTCTGAAAACCACTTTAATATTATTATTTCTATGGCTAATCATCCTATAGCATAATGGTTTATTTAATATATCCCAGTTTTTTGTAGCTACTCAGTTTTGCTTTCTTTATATACAGTTCTATATATAGGGAAAGATATTTTTAACACGATATGTCTAAAAGATTGGGGTAAGTGAAGGTTGCTTTCTCAGTCTAGATGTCTAGTGGCAACTGCATTTTGTGAAGAACTTACAAAGCTTGGCTTAAGTTTTAATCAAAACACTTTGTAACATTAGCAGATGGCTGCTAGCACTACAGCATTATCTAACTAGAGCAAGTGCTAGAAACACTTGTACAAGAAAGGAAAATGTTACTGAATTTAAATCATCAAAACAACAAGTTCTCAAAATTTGCCCATTCCGTGGTGACAGTGAAGGCGTACAAATACACCAAGGAAGGAAGACTGTTTAAATTAAGGTGGTACACTGTATGTACTGAAATAATAATGGCTTAATTCTTCTAAAAAAGGGGTTGTATGTTCTGCTCCTGCATAAGTGTTCTGATTTAGTCATTACTGAATTGATCACAGCAAAGACACCATTTCCAGCATCTGTAAGCAAAGTGTTTTTCATAGTCTCTGAGCATGTTTCTAGCTAGTTTCATAGCTTATCTCATAAGGTCACACATAGGAATAAAGTTTCCTTCATGTACGATCCCTGGAACTGCCTGCACTGTATCCCTGGAAAAGGCTTACAGCAGGAAGGAAGCTGACTAGTAAAGGGCAGAGGCATGATATCACCCTCCTCTCATGCTGCAAAGACACATGAACACTTGTATCAGACTCCCTTCCTCCTGCCACTGTCAACTGTGAGTAATTACTGTCAAAGAAATGAGTTCCCAAGGTAGATTGCCTTGCAGCGTTGGCCCGGCCAATGTGGCAATACCTCTTCTAAATACTTCCCCTCTGAACATAACCCCTGTGAACCTAAATCAAAAGTAGGGTCAAAATTAATACCTTTCCATGGCCATAGGAAAACTTATCATGTCTCTGCAAGGAATCTATAACCTACTGCAGTTTTCACCTGTAGTTCACCATGATGATAGCCTACTTTCTCTCCAGGCTACATTTCATGATCTTATTGCCTTCTACATTCCCCTGGAGTCAGAGTTCCTGACACTCAGGACTGTGGGATGCCTCGAACTATGGGAAGAGGAGGTGAGACCATGAAGCCTGGGAAGACAGCAAGTATAGGTCCATCAGTCCATCTCTGAACCATTTCCAGCCTTGCCTCAGACTCTTCCAGCAGGATTTCCTGGGCCAATGCTCCTCAGGAAGGCTTTTCCTGCACTTTTCTACCCCACCTTCACCTTCCCCAGCAATATCCTCCAGGAGTTTTTTTGCTCTGCTTCTAAAAATTCTCTTGCAACATTCCTCCAGACCCTAGCTCCTCACATGCATTCTGCACCCCTTCTCTGTAGAGTCTCTACTCCTTGCCTGGGTAATTATGCTGCAGGAGACTAGCACCAGCTGGCTGATAGTATTATAAGTATTATAAATCACTGGAATTTCTACCAATTTTGAACTCTGGAAGTCATTCTGTTCTCAGATGCTCAGCAAATCAATTTTTTTTTTTCTGAATATGTGTATTGTGTCACAGTAGCCTGCATATTTATTTTAATTTTTTTGTAAGCAGGGCTTTTAGTTTTGCAGAGAGCAGAATTTCTAAAAATTAATGATCTGCATAGACATCACTTCAAAAGAAATACAGGTGGGCAACATATGTTCTCTTCTTGCCAATCTCAGCTAATGTAATGGCTTCTGATAATATCTAGCAAAGGCCTCACAGCCCCCAGATTGCAAGTACTGCTGCTTATGGGATTTGACATTACCTATGTCAGTTGTGGTTTCTTCTCCACAACTGGCTCGTTTTAACTCTAAACAAGCCAGATAGAATCTTTGGAGTTTTTAAACTCTCAAAGAAAATGTAGATAAAACATGTTAAAGGCCGTCTAGGATGACCTCAAATATTTTCCACCCCTCTCTTGCTAAAAATAATTGATTTTCCATATGTTCAGGGACTCTAGGTTTAAAGATACTGTAGTGACTCCCTGATTAAGAGGTGTGGTAGACAATTTTATTGCCTTGAGAGTGAATATACTTCATTTTCTTATTTATGACACTACCTATGCATTTGTCTGGATGTAAATATTCCTGGTTTCCTCCTGTTAAAAGTGAAGGGAATTAGCTCTCCAGCCACAATTTTCCTTTGTCTTATTTTTCTGCAGATTCTGTGACAACCTTTGTCCTCTGACCAGGAAAGCTGTCATTGTGCTGTCACCCTACTGGCAATCACAAAGAAATTGGTATCCTTCACAGATCAATCCTGTGAAATTAAAACATCTGGCTAGAGTTGGCCTCAGGGGTTTTAGAGTTGGGTGTTTTTTTTCTTTTCTTCAATCTTTCGTTCCTTTCTGTCAAAATAAAACACTTTACCTGGGAATTTGCTATAGAATTTCTTCCAGACCCGTATTACGAGGATCCATAATCTTGTAATCATGTATTAAATACAGAAGAGTAACCTCTTGTTTCATATGTCAGGGACTGAATAAACAGTGGTGGGTTTTCCTCTGTGTATATTCAGTGAATCTTTGCTGCTGTGGACAGACTGTGGGTATTCATACAGACTAGCTTACCCATCTCTTGCACAGCCCCTTTTTAGATTCAGGTGGATGCCTGCAAGGTGCTATGGGACTGCTTGATGTACAGATGATCTGAAGTGTAACAAATTTGATTAGAGCGGTAAGCAGCTTTATTTTTTGTGCAAGATTATCTCCTGTTTTCTCCCTCATGTGCCACAGCAATAAATAAATGATAGCTCTGAAGCTAAATGGATGCTATGTAACTGAGGCCATGTTTGTTTCCAAGTCAGAAGTAACACAGACACAAATACAGGAAAAGGAATCTGGACAATATTGCCTACCTGTCTGAACCAGGTACTAAAATTGAACAACCTAAGAGAACTATAAAAATCACCTAGATCTTACTTTAAATACTCTTAAAGCTTCTTTCTCCTATTCCTCAGTCTTTAAATTCTGTCTTCCAACCCTGCACAGACATTTTCACCACAGCAGATGTTTCCCCTCTGAGCTTTTCCTATTTCATATATTTCAAACTGAAGTCTCAAGCTGCTTGCTCACCTCTCTCTACTTCAACGGATCAGTTGAGACGCAAGGAGAAAAATAGCTCAAGCAGATGTTTCAGAAGTTAGAAATGTTAGGTAAAAAAAAGTGGAAGTTGCTAATGTGGATTTTATATTTCTCTGTAGCAGCATTAACAGATGCTCACAAACTAATAACTACTCCTGTCATTTTCCATGGAAACTGATAGCAAATTTGAATTAAAAGAACTTGCTTTGAAAAGTTCACATGGAGTAATATGATTTATTACGTACAGTGAAAGACAATGAAATTTTGTCAGAGAAACATTTATTATATTTCCAACAATGAAAATGACGGATCTGTGCCCCAAGGAATTTAGCAGGTCATGGCTTCCCTGTGTGGGGGTGTACAAAATGCTGAGAAAGAGAAATTATCCTCTCTACACTGAGTTTCACAAGACCTATAGTCAGTCACAGGCCCACACTCCTTTTTGTCTCTCTTAGGGTACGAAAAGTAATACAAATATACCTCTAGTGTATCTTGGTTGCAGCGACTGTGCCTCTTCAATAAGAACAAGCAGGTTTGGTGCATGTCTTTGTGCACACTCTCCTGACTTGAGTGGATAATGGCATCTTCAAGACTGCAGAACACCTAGAGCAGCACCAAAATAACAGGTTTATAAGCTATTAAAGGTTATCCAGACCTTTCTATAAGTGATGCCCTGGTGATGTTTAAAAAGAAAAATTATATCCTAGAATTCTAAAGAGGAGGTAAAAGACGGGAAAAACCAAGGCTTTGATGCACTTGTTAATGCTTATCCATCTAGTCTCTTTTTAGACACAGATGCTTCTAGGATCTCTGAGGATGAGAGTAGAGCTCAGTTCTAGGGAGCAACAGGAGATGGTTGAACAGAAAGGACTATTTCTGACAAAAACAAGTTGTAGGAAACAGAAGACATTAGGATCACTATATTAAGATATCATTTACAGTCAAAATAAGGCTGGTGATGAACAGTGACAGTTAACACAGGATACAACACCACGAAAAAGTTCAAGTTTGGTACCTGATGGATCAGTTACTGCACATAAAACCATATGGAAACTATTCCAAATTACAAATATGTTCAATAAGACAGTGAAACTAGGTGATGTGTCCAAGGCCAGATGGCAAACTATGGTAGAATTGAAAACACCAAAACCCCACTCCTCTCACACACTCTTCTGTCCTAGACGAAGTCTCATCCGTGGACCTTCACTGTGGGAGAGTTCTGCCTTGCAAAAAGCCTTGCAGAATCCTACTGAAAACCTCAATCCACTTTGCTTTCACGTCAATCACTTGTCCAAAAACCCTTTGATTTCAACAGGATCTGAAGTGAATCCTTTACAAGTGAGAAATTAAGAAACCAGACTTTTTTTCCTTCAGTTTTCTGTGATAGACACTTTCACACTATATATTGGTGCAAAAATGTTAGTCATGTGGTAAAAGCAGCATATGCTAAACTTCTGTGGGGATCTTTTTAATGCACTCTTATAACATGCTTTTTGTTTTCTATACCGAGAGATGGAAGAATCTCAAAGCACCTGAGAGGATAAGAAATGCACAAAGCTTTGGGGAATACACTTCAGAGAACAGTCATTAAGTAAGCAACAGCAATTATATTTTAGCATGTCTAGTTGTTTGTAAACCAAAAAATATGTTTTGAGTTTTTTTTGTAGAGTAGAAATAAATCTTTACACTGGAGAAAAACAGGTTTTTATGGCAACTGAAAAATTTGATGGTCTTGCAAAAATACACTACATATATTTAAATTCAGACCTACATATAGTTAGCACTGTGGGAGGTTTGCATTATCTTCCTCTATTTTTGAATAGTGTTTGAAGCATTGCTAACATAGAATAGGATGCAAATATTTATTCTCTTTCTCCCTAGTTTTCCTTCCTTCTCCTCCATTTGTTCTTTGGATCAGAACTTGCAGCTTCGGTTGAAGTTAACTGCACATAATTCACAAACTTTACCTATGCAGGATGGGGGAAACCTCCTACACTTTTCTCCACAGAATTCCCTTCTCGACCAGTTTGCTAAGTGAAAAGGGAGTAACACTGCTCACTAGATCCAGCAAAGCTACCTGAGCACCATTTGATCTTCTTTCCATTATAGTCTTTTGCTCTGTAATTTCAAAGAAAATGTGAACAAAGTTGTTCTAAAGTGAAATTGTGAATTTCTAGGCTAAGTCTGTAACAAAGTTCTTTTACATTTTCTCTTGTATACTTTACTGAAAGGGGATCGCTCCATGAAAAAATAAACAAGATGCACATTGTTGTTTAGGTTAGTCAAAGATATACTCTCAATTCTGAAGACACATTTAGATTTCCGTGTTTTGATACGGTGTTATTTGACATGAGGTTATTGATCAGACTATACCTACCCATATCTCAGTCAAGGGACAGTACATGTTACAAGCCTATGCCCCAAGCTGGGCCCACTCTGAGGAGGGGTTTGTCCACAAGATTTATGTTGGTCCTTTAGTACTTATGCTACTCTGTGATTCCCTGCCTCAGATTGACATGAAAGCCATTTTTAGCAATTACTTTTCTTTTTTTTAGCTATTAGTGTTTGGGAGTAGGCAATAAAAAATAAAATCATCATTTGTGACTGCGGTCATACTTTGAAGAAGTCAGTGTAGAACTATTTATGTTATCCACTCTACACACTTGCCTCAGTAATGAACTCTTTAATCCTATGATCTTGAGATCTTATTGCTCTACCCAAAAAAAAAAAAAAAAAAAATCAGAAAGTGAGTGCTGAGTTTTTACTTAGAGAAGAATAACAATATCTGTATTTTCAGAAGTGAGATCTTGTTATTTCCTTGGAAATAATTTTTTCCAACATGTGTGCTTTCAGTATTAATTCTTTCGGTATTTAATTCTCTTTCATTAAAATAGTATTAAAATAATATAAAGGGAATGTTCTTGAAAAAAACCTTACAAATTCCTAATCGAGTGATATTTGCACAGAGAGGTGTTTAAGTAGTATAAAGTGGTTTTCCTCTGAAACATAGTATGACAGTGTTGCCAATATAGCTTTTGGATTGGAAAATAATTACTTTAAAATGATATCACTGGACTTGGATAATACAATTTGCTAAATTTTTTGTATTTATGAGTAAAACATTTAATACCATAATTTAAGAATAAAGTAGTAAAATATTTTTTTTTTAAAAGTAAGCCTTTGAACTAATTGCTGGATCCTTTCTGTAATAAGAAATCATTCTTAGTGGCAATTTCATATTACATGTTAGTCTACTCTTTGATTCAATAAAAAAATCAGTAATGATAAACTTTTAGTGAGCTAATTACTTATAGAAGTATTGATTGACAACACTTCCAAATTAATTCCCATAGTTACAAACCAAAGGAAAACTGTCTAGTTCCACTACCTCAGATAATTTTCTCTTTGTTCTGAAGGGCATACTGTTCCTCCTGCTGGTCATTCTTCCATTCCTGACAGGTATTGCAGGTAAGGAACCAGGCAGTACCTGCTTCTCAGAGTGTAAATGTTTGCCTTATTCCTGCCTGCACTCCTGTGAATGGGTTACAGGAAAGCAGGCTGTTCAGTGACCACCTTGAGCCAGGTGTATAGAGTATGGCTGAATAATTTAAATTAGAAGAGATCTGTGGGGTTATGTCATCCAACATACTGTACAAAGCAGGTTTGACTTTGAAGTTAGATGAGGTTGTTCAGAGTCCAATTCAATTGAGGTTCAGGTGACTCCAAGGACAGAGATTCCACAGCTTCTCTGTGCAAGTCGGTGTGATCCTTCATCATCCTCTCTGTGAAGAATTTTTCCCTTAGATTCCACTAGCATTTCTCTTGAAGCTTTCATCTGCTGCATCTTGTCCTCTCATTGTGCATTTTCAAGAAGAGTGGCTCTATTGTCTCTACAATTACTCATTAAAGGAAGTTAAAAGAGCACTTAAGTTTCCCGTATAATTGTTTGTGTATCTTGATTTTACATGACTTGATTTTAGTCAGCTGGATAGTTTATCACTTCATCAGTGACATAGCACTAAGCAAGTGATGGCCCTACTGTGCCACTTGGCAGAGTAACTTGTAAGCAGACCTTACCAGGAAAGAGCTCAGTGAGTAGTACTTTGTCATCCACACTTGCCTTCCACCACGCTCACTTGATTTCCTGCATGTTGGAATGGACCACTCTTGTGCTTTGAGGAGCTTGATCTGGAGTTTTCCTCCTCTGACCTTGACATTCCCTTTGCTCTTGCTCACTCTTCCCCCACCACCTCCCCCCACTTGTCTATGAGTGATGATTTCTTCCTTATCTTAAATATGTTTTCCCAGAGACACCATCAGCTTCAGTGATGGGCTCAGCAGTGTCCTGCAGAGGGTCTGTGTGTTCTGGAGCCAGCTTGTGTCCAACACAGAGCAGTCCCTGATGTCCCCTCACACAGGCCACCCCTTCAGTCCTCCCACTACCAAGACCTTGCTGCCTACACCAATACATTACTATATTTCTGTACTTCTGAGAGAATGTACCAACCATAGTGCTTGCGCCTGAAGATACCCTGAGACTTTGGGAAAGCATACACCTGCATCTTTCTGAACTGTGATAAATGCTTTGAAATGCTTTACAGCTTACAGTGGTGTCACCACAGATACCTGCCATTGACAACTGGATTCAAATCACAATTTGCAGCATGTGACTCACTGGGAAGTTATACATGCTGTGTGAAATGAAAATGGTGACTATTTCTGTTAACTTTTGTTCTAAATTTGCAATCTGTAACCTAAGATCTTAGTCATTGCTCACTTGCATCAGAGTGAATTGGTTTAATCTGATTCACTTAAGTATAATTGCTTGCAATTTATACTAATTTAGTACCAGCTTCAGTTTACTTCCAACTCTATATATCACTTTCATTCAAATCTGTAGAGATCATCACTTAAACTGGTAAGGACATTTCCACTCGAAACAACACATTTATTTTAAATGTACTAGTTCAGGATTTTGTAAAGTAAAAAATGTGTGGAATTTCAAAACAGTGGCTGAAAAGACCTGCATTATTTGTTTAGTGTAAAAATATAGAACATATGTTGATAAAGGGGTGATCCTGGGATGCGAGTGGGTGAGCTGTTCAGAATTTTTTGACTCGTACTCCAAACACAATAAAGGTAATCTAAAGATAGCTACAGAAAAAAATATTTTCTTTTGTATAAGAAGAGTTCTGGTTTTCTAGGTATTTACAGTGCATAACTGTTAATTTTGATTTCTTTACATCCTGCTGTGGCATAAAATTATGGGAGCAAAAGGACAACAAAGGTTAACTACACTTCTATTTCTTATTAAATGATTGCTCCATTATGTTTCCCTTTTATTTATTTATGTTCTATTTCTTCAAATACAAGCTATTGTTTAGACCAACCAAACTGGTTTAGGTTGCACAACAATATTGAAACTGTGAGTTCTTTAGCCTTCAAAATAATCCCAAAATACTTCTTTCCTGTACCAACATTTTATTATTATTCACCCTCTGGGGCCAAGGAGCCAGGTCTAGACAAATCTTGGCTCCTCTGTGCTGCAGAGCTACTGTAATCCAGCTGTAAAAGGAAGCTGAGTGAATGTGAGATTCCATCTCTAGAGAAGTGCAAGGATACAGACTGGCTGTGAGAATCTGATCCAGAACACTTTTCCTTTGATCTAGGTTTTTCCTACATAAATGCCTACACTTATTTTTCTACAGTATTTGTATTTATATCCCCAAGTCACATTTTGTGATATGTGCTTTATCCTTTCAATCCTTTAATTTATTTGTATGCCTCTGAGTTTTTACCCTGCCTTGCTCACAGTTCTTATGAACACAATCCACAATCTCATTTCTAACACATTAGTTTCATTTTCCTTTCCCCGCTACCTTATCCAAACAACAGACCACAAATAGCACAGCTCAGGAGGCAAATTTGATTGTCCCCACCACCACCAAACATTGACATATAAGGAAGCTAATGCATTGCATTTTCATCTTCATTCCTTTATCAGTGTAATGTCTGTTTAACCTAAGCAGCCCAAAATGGAAAGAAGATTTTTGCTGTAAAAGCAAGGCTTCAGCAATGAAGTGTTCACCCTGTGCCTTATCAGGAAAAGTAACAAATAAAATGACAAGGTGGTTACTCCACCTCAGGAAAGGTTTCCTAATGCTTTACTCCCTAAGTCTCTTTTTGTGGCTCTAGGCAGTAAAAAGGATGTAGCAGTGAGCACAGAAGCAAGAAAATAGGTCATTCCTTGTTTAAAAGTCCATGGTGAACAGCAGTTCCTGTTCTCAAAAGCTGTTTTATTTCAGAAAAACAGCAGGCTGAATGCAACACATTGTGCAAAAGTTTTGGGGGTTAAAAAAAAATCATAACAACCCAAACCACAAAAGACCAAAACACAGAATAGTTGCCATAGTAGAAAAAAGAATCTGTGTTTTGCTAGAACAAAGTCAACATTGCATAATGCAGTTTTGATCAATTCTTTCTTTTTATATATACAGAGAGGTTTGCTCTCAAGGGAATAATTTAAATGATTTATACAGATTCACAGATTTTTGTCTTGATTTGACTTAGAGAGTGGAGCTACTCTCTGGAAGAGACAGACCTTCACAGATTCAGTGGTCATGCACACTAACTATCCCCTGTCCTCTGCTTGGTACCTGCTCACAGATATTGCTGACAACTATTGAACATTTCTCCTTGTCTGTGACATTAATACAGTAAAGGTGTGGCTGACATTGGCCATGAAAAGAATAACAAACATGTAAAATAATTTTCCAGGATTCTTCTCAGTTATTTTTATGGTAGTTGGCACTACACTTCCCCTTTCAGTACAGTGAAACTTTTTATATCAGGATGCTTAGCCTTCCCAACCAAAGCTCTAAATACTGTCTCTGTCTGCATTGCATCTCCCTCCTTGGAAATTTGATGCTGTTAAACAGTCTCTTTCTTAAGTGCAATACCTGACTTCTATACATCTTCTCTCTTTGACCTTTTGGGGTCAGGGTCGGATAGAGGAGACCTAACAGTGCTCCCTAATAAAATTTCCATTCGCTGATAGCTGTATTTAACCCTGGGGTACACCAATTTTAATAATTCAGCTGTTGCTATCCGTGTTTCAGCAGTAAAGTTACCTGATAAACAGGCTGATTCACTTCAAAGTAGTACTTACCATTCAGTCTTCCTCCTTTCTGCAGAGAGGCTTTTGTCTAATGACGAGAACAAGCACAGCAGTGAAGTTAACATGTCCATGAGAATCAGATCACATCCATTGAATGGGACAGGAGAGGGGAAAAGGAAAAATGTCAATAGGTAATAGAGATGTAATGTGAATCTAAAAGATTAATGCATTGCTATGGATTTGGATGATTTCCAGACTCAGTAGAAGTAATGGCTACACAAAGGTGCTCAGGCTGCATTCTGAGATCACCATGATACAAATATAGTCTCTCATCAGCTGCTGAACACTCCGTGACCCATGCTACATGTAGTGTTCATACAGAGTGATAAACACAATGTGACTGTCACCCTTCTCTTATCAGCCAAGATCTTGTTAGATTTTAAGCAAAGACCAAGATCAGTAAGTAGCTGTAAGTTGTACTCATACATTAAGAATCATATACGTATATTAAACTGTAAAAAGACAGGGACTGCGTGATAAAAATAGGCAGACAGAAGAAAAGGTGGCAGTAGATGCAGATACCAATATTACCAACTCTTATTAAGTATTTTTGGTTCAACTCTCAACATCAGTGCAGATTATTTTTGAACACCAAGGACAAGCAGCGTGAGTAACATGGGCAAACTGACTAATACATGGAAATAGAGCAGATGCTACTAGTGGCAACCTAAACCGAGGAAAAGAATCCTACATCCTATTCCACTGGTGTCAAAAATATGGTAAGTTTTCTTGTCACGTTTCTGTACTTTCTTTGGTGATCTTACTGTAACAGCAGGAAGGAAAATTGTCTTTTCTATCTGCAGTATTTTCAACTTAGGGGTCAGACAATTTGGACAAAAATTAGATTGAAAATCAGGTCCTAAAGTCTCATGAAAGATCATTAATGCTCTATGGAAAGGAACAAGTCTGAAAATGCCCTCCAGTCTGGCAGCCCTTTTAGTTCTCAGAATCCTCTTCAGCTCTATATTTTTCACAATGCATATCAAGATAGAGGTCTAATTTGTGTATAGTATATCTTCATTCATTCACGTTCCTCCACACACAACTTATGGTCTGTTAATTTCATGTTCCAGTTTTTCTTTTGTTCTGCACTTCCCTTCATATGATCCAGTTTTCTTTCTCATTACTATGCCGAAAATTGGAGCACCTCTTCAGGCATTTTAACCCCTTCCAATCTTCTACTTGACCAAAGTCAGTCCCAACCCACCAATCCCGTCCTTTTATTGAATGCTCCAATCAACATAGTATGGTTCAGACACAATGCAAGAGGATCTTAAAAATGCACATGCAGATTAGAAATATAATGATGTACTAAGAAAGTGAGACTGAAATTGAAGCTTTCATGCTCTACGTAAGAAAAATTATAAAGATGGGGAGGAAAATCATTTAGAGAAAGCAAGTATACTTAAAAGCTAGTTGTAAACCAAATCCCACTTAAACCAGCATGGGGAGAGTCAGCACCTAATAAAATTATTTCGGAGGTAAGAGTGCAAGTTTTACCTATGACTGTACAGCCCTATTTTGAAATTCCAGCCTGACAATTAAGACAAAGGCAATTTTAAGGATCAAGAAAAACATAATGATCCTAGAGTTTGATGAATATGATGATTAAAAGTCTCTTAATTAATTTGAGATGATGATGATGGAATCAAAACTTGTATCTTAATGTAGGATGATAATCTAATTGCAAAGCTGCTTCAGATGTAAATATATCAGAGGAAAATACAAGAGAGTGTCAGAGTTCAGGTTTGTTTTTCTGTAAGGAACATAATGACTTTTCTTGGAATTATATAAGAATAAATACATTCAACTTACGTGGTGAAATGCAAAGCTCCCTATTACATTGCTATTGGAAAAATTCAGACCCAAATAATACCTAAGATAAAAAACACTCATGGAAGAAAGTCCTCCCAAGAACTTTCCTAAAAGCCTTGCCCATGCCACACAACAGCTTTCTTCTCCTATCCATCAGCCCCAATATGTTAGATTGTGGGAAAATCCTTATTTCCTTAAGACTGCTTCAGATTTGTGACATACATCCTGTGCTGCATATTATAGCAGACTAGAGGATGTTTTGGCTTGCACTCCACCAGAGAACAAATAAAAATTAACAAAATAAAAATGTGTCTCAATACAAGTCATCCTTCCACACAATGGATCTCAGGTATCAAATTCTCATCAGATTTACCATCACATTAATAAGAAGCACGAGTCTTGCATAGCTTTTGTCTTTAAAAGCCATTTACTAAAGTATTTCACTGCAAAGTTTTCCTCAGAGGCTTATCTTCAAAAGGAAATTACAAGACTCCTGATTCCAGGGTCACAAATGTTCAGGTTCCCCAACATTCCATGTCTTTCTTCCTCAAGAGTTACTGGAGCACTGGCAGGACCTGTGGCCCTGTGGAGAGAGGAGCCCTCACTGGAGCAGGTTTGCTGACAGGACTGGAGCCCACACTGGAGCAGTTAATGAATAAATGCAGCCCACAGGAAGGACCCACATTTCAGAAGTTCATAGAGGGACTGTTTCCTGTGGGAGAGACTCCATACTTGGTCAGGGGAAATGTGAGGAGTCCTCCCCTTGAGCAGGAAGGAACAGCAGAGACATTGTGTGATGAACTGACCTCAGCTGCTATTCAACATTGCCCTGTGCCACTGTAGAGGAAGAGGGAAAGAATTTTGGGGTGAAGATGGATTTGGGAAGAAGGGAGGGGTGGGGGGAAGGTGTTTTTAAGATTTTTCTTTTAATATCTCATTACCCTACTCTGATTTTATTGGTAATAAATGAAATTTTTTTCCTGAGTTGAAACTGTTTTACCCATGACAATAATTGGTGAATGATCTCCCACTGTCTTTGTCTCTACTCATTGGCTTTTCATGACCTTTTTCTTCCTCTGCCCAACTGAGGGGATAGTGATAGAGCAGCTTTGTGGGCACATGGTGTCCAGCCAAGGTCAGCCCACCACAGTATTTTATCTCTGTTTTAAATACATATCCTGTTTTATCAGATCATTATTTATTCAAAAATAAAAAATTTTTATATAGTTTTTTTTAAATATTGAATTTCTGTATTTATCGAGATAGTATTTAAGTTTTTATTTTGAAAAATGCTTAGAATGCTCACACTTTTCCCTTTATTTTCATCTTGAAACATATTGATTTTCTTGCATATATATAGTAAAATGTATTTTTAGTTATATCTTAACATATTTTTGACGGAAGCAAAAGTATTTTCCCAGTTTCTTTCCAGCATAAAAGAACAGGACTAATGTGATAAAAACCACAGATTTTTTTCTAACTGCTTTGAAGTTCAAAATACCTGAAAAAAGTTGTCCAAAAAAGACTTTTTCCGCAATGAAATTGCTGCTAGAATATGTTTTTGGAAAAAATACAGTAATGCTAACAGATCTTCTGCAGACATCCAACTGCCTTCCCAGTTTAACAGATTGTTTAGACTATGCATTTAGCAAGAAAATACTCCAAATTCTGTGTGTAAGCCACCTCCCTGAGCTACTGGAAGGACAATAATGCCCTTCAAACAAACAATGCAAATACCTAATTAATTTTTCCCTAGGAGTTTGATTCTTGATGTTATAAAAAAGAAGCTAAATCCCATCTGATTAACAATTTTCAAAATGGGACACAGTAGGTCAACACAAGTTGTTTTTCTAAATTGGAGATCTTGCAAAGTACAATTAAAAACCCAAACAGAACACTACAGACAACTACATCAAATGAGAGTTAATCTACAGAGTAAATGTCCCATTTTTTGCCAAAACTCACGTTCACTTATTTTTGTATTTGTCAGTTTTGTTGACTTCAGTGAATAAAACTATATACAAGTCTCTCCAGAGTAAAGATCCATTTTATGATTGGAGAAATAGCCAAAACACAAATGACTTAAAATATCTAAACTTTATTTTGAATTCTGTTTACAACCAAAAGATGGCAGACTCTAGGACAGCAGTATTTGATTAAAATAAAATAAAGTGATTAAAAAGCCATAATAGGCAAGTTTTTCAGGATATGCAAATATATCACAGAAATAAATCTGCATTTCAAACCAGAATTTGTATTATAACACTATTTTCCATCACAATTTACAAAGATCAATTCCAGGTGTTCTCTAATTAACAGAGTAGCAGACTTCCATTGCCATTCACATTACCTGTATTCACAGATTCACATCGCATTCAGCAGCTTCTTAATCCCTCAAAGGTATTTTGTAAAATGTGAAGGAAAAAGCAGATTATGAACTCCGAGTGATCACTGTAACCTGTGTCAACTCAGCCTTTCTTATAGAAGCTTTATCCTTTTCTCCCTTAGAAACATCAAAATTCACTTGGTTTCAGCAGTGCACAAAAATTCCTGTCTAAAAAATTTTTGTCACATACATCTGTTTCTCCTACCAGAAACTTCCACTGCTTCCTTTCCTTGTGAAAACCATCAACATGTTAGATCAGTTCTGACATATTCAGAAAATGGTAATTTCTTTCCTCATAATTCCTTTTTTCATTCAAAGGTTCAGTGAACTCAGGTAAACAAGGATGAGTTAAATTAAAGGTCATAAACCATAGGGAAAAAAATACTTTCTATGATAGCAGGAGACAACATAACACTAATAATAGGCTCTTTCGAATGTATGTAATCACCTGTATGTATTAGGAGCTCTTCTGTCCTGTTCAGGCATGTCACCCTTGTACAGATTCAGACTGATGGGATTTTTGACCTCTACTACATTAAAATTCACTTGGTTTCAGCAGTGCACAAAAATTCCTGTCTCTAACTCTAATAACAAAATATTAATATTACTTTTTTTTAACCAGCAGTTTTTACACAGAGTTTTCAACTGCCGTTCTCAAAAAAGTCTTTAAAATAAGTTAGCTATAATTGTCGTCACTTTTGCGCTAGACAATCTACTAAATGTAGTTTTTATGAGCTGGTAACCAGTGGATATATTTGAGTTTTGTAAACATTAACGTGTACTTATATATTGCTAACGGGGCAACTCTTGTGATAGAAAACCAAAGGCATAGGTGTGCAAATTTACTATGCCTTTTCTATAGGCTGAGTATGCAGTAAATATTGGACAGAAGGTGAGGTACAATGCCATTTTCTTCCTCTTATTGACTCAGTGTTAGCACCCCGAATCAGTGCAGTTATCATCATTTTGGTACTTCCTTTCCCATGGATTAACTCAGAATTTGGTCTTCATAAGCTAAAAAATAGGACTTTTAAGGTCAACGCAGTTACACTGCTATAAAGTCCATGTTAGTTCTCATTTTTAAATATTTCCAGATCATTAGCCATGCAGAGGTTGACTTTTTAGCATGCAAATACAGGCTGGGAATTTATTGGGCCACATGCAAATGGCACTTGGCATGATACACAATTTCTACCACTGCTTCAGAGATTCTATGGTGACTTCCTAAATTGCTTGCCACATGTTACCTTTTCTTCTACTATGAAGAAGAATATTATTTCCTTATCTTATGCAGGCTTCACTGATTTACTAAGATTTTCTCTAGAGCTATAATTCATCAAAGTGAAAGCCAAATAAATGCCATGCTGGTGTGTATATAATAACGAGTGTTACCTAGCTGAGCTTGTGTCACTACAAATCACCTCACCAGACACTGGCATTATCCTTTTTCTCAGCCTCAGTTGGTCATTTGTACCTCCAGGTGAACACAATGTTTGCAGATAACGTTTGCACTCGGTTGATCTGGATTTCTTGTGCGGTGTGAAGGCCAGAGTTCAAATTGCAGCTGTGGGCTTTCACCAAAGACAAAGGGAGCTGTGAGAAAAGGCCCTGGCTTTTGAGAGGCAAGGGGTGCTCCTGAGTTAGTAGGGCAGTACAGGGGTTCAGTAAGCCAAAATCCTTACAAGGAAAACAGGACTGTGTTCGTCATCTTACTGTTATCTTTCACACACAAAAACAATCAAGATGGCAAATGAAAGCAGATGTTAAAGCCAGGTAGTGACACAGAAGAATAAAGAGGTAAATGCATCACCTAAAAGCAATTCTTTCTCTCCAGACCTTTTTTTCATGATAGGCTTTAAAGAAGCAATAATAACAAGATCATGTAGGATATTGAAATTTGGGTGATAGTGAAAGAACCAATTATTTATTTCAGAGGTACAGCTTAGGAGAATAAGAGTATAAGAATAAGTACTGCAGCAATAATTAAACCTGTCAAGAAAATGAGTGAGTAAATTAAATTTGCTGTTTAAGTTGTACTTACTAGTTAAAATATTTATGGAACTGAAGATATATTATAAATTTATTCGAAGAGATAAAAAATATTCAGAAAATGCAGAAGTTTGGAAATTGTTGACTACAGCAACACTTCCTCAACAAAGCTAGTTCCATCCTGATATATAGCCTCTGTCTATCCAGCACTACAACTTCTAAAGAAAAAATTGCATCCAAACTATGTGATATATGTTTGCATGCAATGGGAACCATATATTGTACAATATATTCTCTGCTCTAGATCTTTTCACAGGAAAGAACTACTTGTTCCAGTTGCTGTGCTATATGACTTCTTTGCTGTTGTTATTTGCCTCTAGGAAACTAAAAAAATCTAAACCACTTTGTTGTTTAGATTTCTTTTAGGAAGAAGACAGGAAATGTCCAGAGAAAGATTTCAGCTACATTAGTTGGGAAAAGAAACCTGGCCTTGGTCATCAGGGGATTAAAAAAATGGAAGTTCCTGGTGCTATCAAACTAAGCCCTGAAGAAGCACTAAAGCCTCTTACAAAATTCTATATGTTTTTGATACTGTTAATGCTCCAATGTGAGGATATAATCATATGTGACGTTCTATGGCTACATATAATCATATGTGATGTAACATGGCTATATATTTCAAATGATTGATAAGTTTAGCACAGTTTATTAGAAGGCTAATAAAGTTTAATCATATTCAAACAGGCGCAGAATGCACATTATTGTGAAGAAAAAAGTATTTACAGCTGCTGTGAGCCCAAAATAATTAATCATTAATCAGAACCAATTGAACAAACTCTTTAAATTACATGCAACTGTGGGCTCTTGGCTTAAAACAAAATTATATGTTTTCTTTGCTTCTCCCACACTTTCCTTGCTATTCTCTCTTCTTTTAAATCATTAATCCCTTTATATTCTTGCATTCTTTCAGGCAGAGAGAGGTATTTATCATTCAGTTTACTTCGACTAAGCAGGACATCTGTTCATGTTTATTTAACCAGTTTCAAGATTGGATCCACAGTTTCATTCTTGGGATGGTTATTCCTACTGTCCCCAGAGGATACGCCTCCATAACAATTTGTAGGTATTGTGTCCAAAGCCTATTCCTTTCACAGAATTCAGGATATATGTTTAGGTACACAAAAGAATTCCTTTGTTTAAAACATCAAGAAGGATTATAGGTATAGAAAAGATATCTCAGGTGGCAGGATAGAAATAAAATATCTGAGTCCTTATCTTAAACATATGCTTTACCAAGTAGCTCATTTCCTCACCTATTTCAAATGGACCTAAAAAAGCAAAGCTAATGAATGTGACATGAGGTTCCACTGATTAAGACGCTGGGATAGTCAGACTTCTATTTCCAGCCTCACTTTTGCTTTCTGCATTAGCAGCCATTGGCTAACTGTTGGAATAGTCTTACAAAGAGAAACTATAAACATTAAACCCTTTGTTATCTAAAAGCCTGACCCCAGACCAGGGATAGGGTGGTCCTTGCCCAATGGCTGGTTTAAAGGGCAGCCTTTTGGAACATAAGGGTCTGAACTTCCTCAAGAGAGACAGTAAATCCAAGGTTCTTGTTTTTATCTTATTAAGGCTGGGAAGCATTAATCGTAGCAGAATTTTTTTTTTTTAATAAAATCTTCACTAACAGCATCATGTGTATTCCAAGCAGAGCTGTCAATTTTAGGCCTTTCAAAGAATTTGGACTCAGAGATGGCTGAGGAATAAATTACAGATAGACATAGGATAGAACCAAGTAACAAGCACACAACTGCTGCAAGGAGAGCAGTTCTTTGCTTCCAAAGAAATGAAAGCACTTAGGAATTTGGTTTTGTAAAACCGAGTCTACTGTACAGTTTTACACATATAAATAAGACAGGAGTTTTGTGGATTTGTTAGCCACTTAAATTTGGCTGGTTTGATACACAATGACAGCTGCTTATGAATATCATCAACAATTAACTCTTAGTCCATACATAATTTGGGGAGAAAATGCTTCTTGCATAGTCTCTATCTACAGATAAACTGGAAAAGCTCAACCTTTTCTTTGATGCTAATTCACATATTTTGAGGCAGCGCTTAATCCCATATGAATGTCTCGAGAATAATTTGTGCAAAAGAGTTAGGAATGCATTAGTTTACACATTGCATCTATCTGTAAAAATTCTTCCAGGCAAAATATCTATACACTCTAGTTTTCCCAGGTCACTTCACTCATTTTCAAGACAGTGCTTAATTGTATAATAATCAAGTGCAAATTACAGTTCTGCTACTTTAATATCCTAAATCCTCTTTTCCACTAAACATAGACCTACGTGGTCTATGAGTGGATAATGTAAGTGTCTTGCAAGCATTTTCCTATATCATGGTAATTAATCTTAGCATATTTCTTAGGAACAACCTTCCTAGAAGAGAAATGTTATTCAAAATTAAAACTTGGTGTTAAAAAATTGCCTAGTTTGCTTTTCCTTGAATTCTGTATTTATTTAACAAATAAAATTGGTTTTCTTATTAGCAGCTATCAAACGCAAATTATTAATTAAACTAATGACATTAGAATCAACTGGGTTCTTTCCTACATATGGTAAGCGGTACCAAAAATGAAACTGACACAAACACTAATTTTATTTTTTTTGTAAGATGTTCATAGTTTTAAGTGATCGTAGACTTTTATCCTATATTGTATAAAAACAAAAGAACAGACATTCAAATGAAAATATGCAGGTATTTATCTCATCTCTAACAATGGCAAAAAACCAAACCCTTAGGAAAAGACTGTAAGACCAGAATTATTATCCAGATTATACTTTTATATAGTCCTCTGAAATAGTTCCCAAACATAAAATTCTCATATGTTTCAGATTCATTACGGAAGATAAAGAATAATTGTAGTTTCTAGGAGTAAATAAATTTCTCTGGATTTTCTGGGTCCAAGACCTGACTAGTTGACATTAGCAAATGTGATTTATCCTGGTGAGGTCTAATAATCCTTAGAACTCACTTATTCCTTCTTCAAGTATATTCGCTGTAGGGGTATGGAAAAAGAATGTCTTCATTCTTCTTGCTTGAGTGAGGCTCACTACTTGAGCTGGTAACATATCCCAACTCAGCTTTTTGGAGTTTGTTCACTTCAGACTCAAAATTTTGTGTGCATCAGGCTCTTTGATACACTTTTGAAAGTCACTTTTCATTTTCAAATGAACAGTCTCATGAACTTTTGAACTTCTTCTGTTTCCCCTCTAAATTCTATTTTAAAGTGATAAAAATTGCACTAATTAAATTGGATGTGTTACAATGTGTTATAGACCTCTTAAGCCACTGTAGAGATTGGAAAGGAATACTAACAGGCCAGCAGTTGGATTCTCAATAAATACTCAGGATATATCAGCACACAAGAAAAAAATCAATATTTTTACAGAAAGTAGAATATAAGATGAAAAATTATGAATCACATGAAAGCTCATAATCTTATGATTGTCATAGCAGCCTAGCAGGCATTCATTTTGGATAAGTAATCTTAATATCACAGGATAAAGATTATATAAAGGAATTGCCAATATTTTGTTATGGAAATGAGAAAATTCAGGGTTAAAATAGAGACGAGCGATTTCTTTTCATCACCAGCTGAAAAGATCAGCAAAAACTCACATGGAGCATCTTTCTACCTCTCTGTGGGAATTCTGCTTCTTGTGATCTGCTGCTGCCAGATTTAATGTGCTGAATTTATTATACACAAAGTTGTCTGACTCACAAGTCCTTTTTATTTCCTCAGCACAGATACTGCTTTATGTTGTTGTTCAACAGCAAAAAATGGTTAAATAAAGCATGTTTTTGCACTATATATTCCACATTTTAACAAAAAGTATGTGGGTTATCAAATATATTATCAAATATATTAAATATGTACTATTTTGTGCCGCTTACATGTTACTTGTGAAACAGTCTCTAATTCCTTCTTCAGGTTTCTCTTTCAAACATTCATCATACATGACGATTTTAAATCTCTGACCACAGTCAAGGGTTGGATCTGTTATATTTTGGAACTGACTGACTCTTGACACTGCCAAGTTGCTGCCTTCTGATGCTCTGCTTTGTCTTATTTGTTTTGTGCTTTTTCATGTCAGTAGTTTTCCTCTTGTATCCTTCAGCTGCTGATGACTACTATCTCAGCTACTGCTCTTCTGTTTGTTTTTGCTTTACTTGTCTTTCATAGCTTTAATTCACATACTTTCTTGTTTCTTAATAACAGTTTTCTCGGTAAAACCAGGCCTCACAGGGCTGTCATGCACCAGACTAGGCCCAGATCATATTCAGCTGAACCATTAGGCTGTGGGTTACAATAACAGCAGCATTCAGAGCTGAACAGATTTACTCAATATTAGAGGTGATCCCATATATAGTCTGACCATCCCTGCTGAGCTCAATGCCTTATCTATGAGGCCACATTGCCAGCCTTCAGTAAGGGCACATATATAACAGCAGTGCCCAAAACACTATGCTAAAAACATAATTAAGATTGCACAGTCATTATTCAATACTTGCAAATGCTGTAATCGAGTTAATGATATCACCTAATTCACTGCCTTTTCTATTTATATATTCTGATATAGGCTAATCATATGACCACTTACTCTTTTAAATAGGAGTCTGGTATTATTCAGCCCTCATTTAGGATGGAGCTATTCAATATTCTGTTACTCTCCACTTCCAATGCCTTATTTGTTACACATTAATAAAGACAATTATTAATTCCATATTGCATTCTCTATAAAGTCCATCTCTGCAGTTACCTACCAAGTTTGACCACAGATTTCGGCTATGCCATTTAGGTTAGTTGGGACCTCACTTCTAGACCAAAAGACATTTATCCAACACTTAATTGTCATTTCCACTCATGCCGTTAAAATACAAATCTCTAACATCAAAAAATCTTCAAAATTACCATGGTTTATTCTTGTACCAATAGTAGGTGATAGTCCAGTATTAACAACAACTTTTCCTTCAAATTTTTGTTGTCATGAAAAGTAAAGGCAGTCAAAGTCAGGAACACCTAAGGGCTGTGGGAAGTCATTTAGAATAACAAGCCCATAAAAACAGAACCTGAGCATTTGTGTCAAGATTTAACTGTTGTGCATTCTTCTGTTTGCAGGAATTCTTGGTCTCTCTCTCTGACTGACAAGGATCCAGGAGGAAAGTCAGATGACTTCAGAAATATTGAGGGAAGTCTATCTGCAAACATTTTAATTCACTGTCTGTGAATAAAAATCAGGCTTTTGGGTAACAGCTATTTCCATTACTGACTAATATTGGGATTTCTGGTCAGAACTATTTTAGACCCCAATTACTTTTTTTCTATCTCTATAACCAGATCCAATCCCAATTTCAGTCTCTGAGTTCTTGAAAGGTGAACCAAAGCACTGAATATATATTTTATATAAACAAGGATGTTTACCAAATAAACAATCACCTGATCTCTAGTTGAAGAATAAAGCTTTTATTGTGCAGAACACAAAGGCAATGTAAGGAATGTGGCTTAAAGACAAAAAACCTTATGTCTGAACCAACACAGTAAGAAGGAGGTGTCCAAATCTTCATGTAACTACAGTTCCAGTAAGTGTATTTGGTGTCCAATGTGGATAGAGCCTTACCAAATCTTCGTTCGTGAAGCCTAGCCATGATTTGGTGTCCATCAATGCTCGCTTCCTAATGTCTTCTTTGTTGTCTCCAGGTCCCCCCATAAATCTGGGAATTCTGGGAAACAAAATTCTTATTTTATAAGAGGAGAGTGAATAGGTATCAGTTGTCTGCAGAAAGTTTATTTTTGCTCTATTCCTTTAGTCAAAATCATGTGTTTTCTTGAATATAATTTCTATTGTATATGTAATTGGCATATCAATTGTCTAGCAGTCTTGCCTAGTATTTTTGTTCTATGTTAGTATTTCCAAAATCCTTACTCTTATTCCCGTCAGTTTTCAAAAATCATATTGTCATAATGCACCAGGGCAACTATATTCATAGAAACCCTAAGAATGGATACTGTTCTAGCAAAATAAAAGGCTTGCATTTTATTTTCTTTCTCATATGTAAAGATCTACACAGATAAAAATAAGCTCACAGAAGAGAGGGCTATATTATTTCAGTAGGTAATCAAACCCTCCGCTAGTGCTCAATCTCACTAGATCTGACTTTCCCATTTATAGTAAAATTTCCTTTCTCTGATTTAATTGAGAATTTAGAAAGTAAGCTTTTTGGACTACAGCCTCTCAATTAATTGGATGATATTAATAATGATATAATTTGGGGATCTATTAACTAATAATGAAAGGTTTTACTTTCCACAAATATACTAATAACTTTGCATTTTAAAGATTATAGAGTTTTCACACTTACAGCACCTTTTTTCAGCAAAAGTGACATGACCCAGAAATTTTCCTTTCTATTCAAAGAAATTCCTTATAGTTGCATATGACTTAAAAATAAGTATGCCCAATGTTTCTTGAAGCAAGGACTATTGATTATTTTTTTCCCTCAAGTTCAGTGTCATTCATCTGCTGTACTGCACGCATGAGGTATTGTCTGATACAGGGTCCTAATTTTTAATAAGAATTTTGCATTTTGGCAGTCAATGAGACTGTCTCAGATAATTTATGAACTCCTTTGCTCACAAATTAAACTGGTTCAGTTCTGGAGAAATCCAGGGACAATTTTTTGTGTGTGACAGCATGATGCATGCTTTCCATGATGAAGTGATACTCTCCTAACCCCTCATCTTTCTGCAGATATTAAGCACAAATAGTCTTCACTTTTTGGAAAAGGACCTCTCTGATTTATAACACTCATGCTTACTAATTTATCTATAAAGTCCAATTAACTGGCCCAAGCGCTCAAATGAGTCAGTAGAAAAATAGCCATTGCAGCAAGGACTTACCCACTATCAGTGTAAATCATTTCTCCCTTTTAATAAAACCCAAAAAAATAATTTCAGCATTCCATTACCTTTGTCTTGTTCGCTGTTTCAAGTTCAGGTTTCAGTGTACCTCTTGTTTAGTAAGTTAGGCATTTTGCAGATTTGAAGAGTTCACAAACAACAATACTGGGTTGCAATTCTCTACTTAAAAGACACTTGATATCCTGTAATCTGTTCCTTCCTGTGCCCTCTGCAGTTCTTAATAAATCAAGGTCCCTTTACAGCAACACATCAGTGTGGAAGTGACCCAGAGCTGCTACCCAGCTCGTCAGAGCTTACATCTTCTTATATGTTTTTACCTTGCAGTTATAGAGTGAGTTTGAAGGAGATGAGGGAATTATCTGCAAATTGCATACATATATTTTGTTTATATCGATATATTATTTTTCTGAGTCTTTATATGGATATATTATTTTTCTGAGTTTTTCCACATCCATTTTGAGAATATATGCCCTCTTTAAAATACTGTAGATCTAAGTGTTCCCTAAATCACCTTGGAGACTTCTGTCAAACAGAATAGGATTAAAGCTATCAAGAGTTTTCCAAAGTAAATGTCTTTCTAAAAATCATAGTACTGGTTTTATTTTATGTTTATGACAATGCAAAAGAATTATTGATTTATCCAAAGGCAGCAAGGAATCTTTCTGAAAGTACTGGAAGGGACTCTGAACTAGAATGGTGAACTGTCTAATGGCCAATATTCTACAGCAGAAAGCAGCTCTCTGTCATTAAAATATATGCAACTGTCAGTCTTTTGCTAAAATGTGTTTAGGTTTAGAATGTATTATTTATTAAATAAACTTGACTTTCATTTGCCTCTTTCAGTATCTCCTTCCTTTTCTATTGTTCTAGGATATTTTATAGCCATTTGTATTCAAAACAGAATGTTAAAATTGTGGAGTGTTTCCTGTTAGATGAGTGGTTTAAAAAGTCCAAAGAAATTTATAGCAAATGGCAGCACATATCTTATGAAGACTTACTGGTGCCTTTCTCTAGCAAAGTTGTATGGGTTTGTAAGCCTGGTACTTCATTAATATCTTCAATTTTAAGATGCAGTTTCCTCACTCTTTAATTTGGATAGTTCTAATGTTACAGTAAAGATTTTTATATTGCAGTTACTGAAAATAGCTTAGCTATCTAGTATCTGAATCATTATTTTAATGCATTGAAGTATGCTATAATAGAATCACTTCATCCTCCTGTAAAAATCCAGGAGTGAAGCTGAAAGAAAGCAATAGGATCATCCAGGATCATTAATAATGGTAAAGAGTGACCATAATGAGAACAGGACAAAGAGCATCTCAGGATATAACTGCAGAAGGAAATGGTAAGGAAAAAAGGAAACACCATGGAGCACTGGGAAAGCAAGGGGAAAGTTTTATAATGAAGGTCAAAATTCCATTTCTAACACTAAACAGCATATTTAACCTTGCTGGAACAAAAATCTTTGCCTTTGAGCTAGGGACACTCAAAGACAAAAACCTTTGCTTGACACTTTGAAAGCCAACTAAAGTATTTATCTATCCAGCTCCCAGTAACTGATTACATAGCTAAGGCTGTTTCTTTTCTCTGGGGGTTGGATTTTGGGGTGGGAGTTTGGGGGTTCCTTTGTGAACTTTAAACAGCTTAACCATATGCTTGTCTCAGTCCTACTTTAAGCCACAAAAGAACATCAAAGCCATTCCTAGCTGCTTCTTCATAGGTCTAAGAGATAATTAAGTTCTTTTCCTTCAGTATCTCCAGCTCGCTGAGTGCCATTCAAAGTGAAAAGGAAGGAAACAGTCTAATAATGTACAAACTGAAGTGTGCTTAGCTATTCATAGCTTATAATATCTTTCATAGAAGGCAGGTTTAGCAGCCCAAAATACTAGGCCAAATCCAAAATATCTTCCTTTCCTCCCACATACAAAAGAGCAACACATGTACAGACATGCACACACACACATAGTGGTTGGGAAAGGGTGTTCTTTGCACTGGAAAGAAGTTGTATAAAATACTAGCAGAAAATTAGAAAAATATTGCCTAAGAGATGAGTGTGGCTTCCTGGTTTCAAAAAGCAAAACAGGTGAATGCCTTTATGAGCATATAAACTCATCTATCACATGGTCTTCCATTTACTGACAGAAAGATGAGAAAATTAACTGAATGGACTCACAGCTGTACTAGTACACAAAAACAAAGTTAGTTTTCTACACCAAAGACTTAATTCAGCATGTATTCAATCAGGATTGTATTCTTCTATCTTGGTAATTAGACTGAAGATAAAATGTACTTTCTTCTCATATTTCTGTTCTTTTTGTACAAATAAAAATGCTATCCTCTGCTACACTTTATCTTCAGTTCTTAGTTTTAAAAAGCTTAATCAACAATTTATTATAGCATATATTACTCTGATGCATTTCATGGAAAAACGTTAGCATAAACGCTGAATGTCACTGTATTATTTTGCAGACGTTATTTTTTTTCCAAATAAGGAAACCATGGCAAACGAAATTAATTGTAACAAAACATGTCAAAAGTAATCAATTTAAAAAAAAAAAAAACAAACCTCACACAAAAGCAACCCCAAAAGTAAAGAAACCGAGTTTCTCGAGATGGAAGTTGCTGCCACAAGCACATCTAGAATGGATTCCCAGTTCCTCTGTGCCAGTGCATAGCTGTGCTCTTGTCCCACATTTGCACATCAGTGTCACCATTCCTCACCCTCAATATTACAATTTCATGTGCATGACCCTCTTTACACCTCCTTCTTCTGAAAGCAGGGCCCAATCCTGTCCCTGCCTACCTTCACTCCCCCAGTACTCTGCATGGTTCCTCCCACTTCATCATCTCTGTCCTTGCTCTGTCACATCAGCTTAACTATGCCTTCATATTCAGTATGGAAGTACGAATCTTCTGCAAGCACAGTAAGCTGGGGAACAAGTTATGTACATACAGCAGCAACTTGTAGCAAAAGTAGTTGATTGTACAGAAATTTATCTTACAGATCGAATGAGGACTTCCTTACAGAAGATGCCACTGCTATCAAATTAAAGTGATCACATTCCCTCACTGGTACATGCAACACAGATTCATAACAGCTACTAGAGTCATACTGAAATCTCCTGAATAAAGCATAAGATAAAAAATACAGCCAGCAGTCTGAAACATCCTATCAGTGCACTAGTGATGCACCTAGGAAAGATTACTACTAAAGATGTAGCACCTACATCTTTCAAAGTCATTTGCATTACATGCTAAAAAAAGTCAGCATTTAAGACAATGTGTCTGTTTTGCATATGATAAAAGGCAGTTTTGTACTGGTGGCTTCATGGGGGTGGGTAACAAAACCAACATGGCTTGGGGTACCAAGCATAGTTTCAACAAAATCTGAGGATCACAGAAATACTCCTGAGGTTATTGGGCTTCAATGACCACTGAGAGTCCACAAATTAGTTTTAAGAGAGTAGTGAATTTATCTCTAAAAAACACAGTATTTTCAGTAGGTTTCTGTGTGGCAGAAAGAGTTCAGATGTTCATGGAATAAAAGAACTCAGATCACATGAAAAACAGACTGGAAGAGCTCCTTAATGGAAAAGATTAGCCAGTCCGCAGAAATAGAAGCCCCAGTTCATCAAAATGCTGTTCTGGTTTTGACTGGGATAAGAGTTCATTTTCTTCTTAGTAGCTAGTACAGTGCTGTGTTTTGGATTCAGTGGGAGAATAATGCTGATAACACATTGATGTTTTGGCTGTTGCTCAGTAGTGCTTACCCTAAGGCAAGGAGTTTTCAGTGTCTCATGCTCTGCTGGCAAGGAAGTGCACAAAAAGCTGTGAGGGATCATGGCCAAGACAGATGACCCAAACTGGCCAAATGGATACTCCACTCCATAGAACATAAACTGGGGAGAGTTAATTTGAAGGGGGATGATTACTGCTCAGGGACAGGCTGGGCATCGATCGGAGGGAGGTGAGCAATTGTAGTGTGAATCACTTGTTACTCTTGGGTTTTGTCTCCTTTATCCCCTTCCTTTTTATGAAAATTACCATTAGCAGTATTATCATTATTATATTTGATTTTGCTTTAATTCTTAAACTTCAGTTTTATTTTCTTTTCTTTCCTGATTCTCCTCCCCATCCCTCCATGGGGGCATAAGAGAAGCGACTGAGAAGCTGTGTGGGATTTGGCTTCTGGCTAGGGTTAAAACAGGACAGATGCACAACCAACAGCCTGAACATAAGCAGGTAAGTTGCATCTTTTTTGATCAGATATAAACTCCAGTTCTCAAGTGATAGAAACAACTGTTAAGGTTTCAGGGAGAGGTAGCACGTTAACACTTTTATCTTAAATTATTTTGCAAGTGCAACAAGAAAGTGAATACTCTCTTGGAATGAGCATGTTTGCTGAGGTGATATGCTTCATCACTGTGTGTGTTACAAGAGGATTTCAGCTGCAGAGAGAAACTAGCACTGACAAGCTAAATAGCCCTGAAATTTTTGTGTGTGGGCAGGGTATATTCTGGTACAGCCTTTGACTCTGAAACTCCACAAGAACACCGACTGTCAGCTAACACTTACACTCCTTTGAAACAAAAACAGTAGGCAAAAGACCCATTTCTTTTTTTTTTTTTTTGTGGCTAATAGTAGAATTTGCACTTCAGCCAGCTGGATGAGGTCTTTAAAACTCTTAAAATTTACATGGAAATTCAGTGTAACTGAAAGGTATCTGAGATCAAAAAGCCTACGAATGCCATTTATTCAAAAACAAGGTTCCCCCCACACATCCGTCTGCATTTCTTGCTACTTCCATTATGTTAATTTCAAATGCTTTCAACAAAGAAGGTAGAATTTTGAGCCTACTGAAAAGCATTCCCTGTGAAACAATGCAAACATCACATATATCCAATACCAAAGCTTAGTTGTAAAGGAAAAGGTTATTGAATTGGAGGAAGCTTCATATCTTATTCCCACAGAATTAGATAAAAGGCATAATTTGAAGTGTATTGTTGTAGAACACTGAGATTTTGATTTCATGGACATTCTTTGTTTTTTCTGTGTAGCATATTTCATTTCAGATAACGGCATTAGCATAAGAAAGCTATCTTAGTAATAGAAAGGGAAAGAGGAAAGACATCTGTCGTTATTTGTAGGGGCAGAGCTGATGACAACGTTTACCAAAAAGGTTGTCCAAATTTCCCAAGCATTGAACTATTTTTTACTTGCTCATGCTGTCATGAACTTTGAAGTCTTTTAGGCTGAAACTTCTCTGCTCCAAATGCCTGTCAAGTGAACTGTGTGTGCATGTGCAAGGAAAGCTTCAGTCCAGTCAATATCAAAGAGCTTGTCTTGACAAACTGACCAAAAGCAAAGAATTGTCTGTTTAAGGCTTACAAACTGTCCCTTGTTGTAAAGCTTATCTTGCATATACTTTCCCCTCACTCTGAGAGCATTTGATCAGATTTCATTGAATCTCTCTTAACCATGTTAGCACTTCACAATGAATCATAGAATGATTTGGGTTGGAAGGGACCTTAAAGATGATCTAATTCCAAACCCCCTGCCATGGACAGGGACACCTTTCACTAGACCAGATTGTTCAAAGCCTCATCCAATCTGGCCTTGAACATTACTGCAGAAAGTGTCAGAAATTTCATCTACTTGCTGTAGCTAAGTTACCAGGACTGGGGTAAAAAAAAAAAAAAAAAAACAACCAAACATCCACCAAAAAAAAAAAAAAAAAAAAGACTCCCACCACCTAAAAAAAATAAAAAAACAAACAAACAAACAAAAAAACAACCACCCACACACAAAACTTGCATAAGATCAATAGAATCCTGCTGGATTTGGGTACTTAATCATGTGCAAATTATGGCTGCATCTGTCAAGGGATTTCTATGAATTTTCATTTTCTTACTTCTCTAGACCATGCTGTGTGCATGCTCTGGATCAAAGAGGAACACAGAAGTAAGATCTGACTAGTATTTGCCATGTCACTGTCTCAAATACAAAAGCAGATGGCTGCCTTCATCAGCTGTAAAGAAACATAACATATCAGAGGTGAAAAAATAGGGGACAAGAATCCTGGGTGAGAGATTGGGATTGAGGTTATGGAAAATACTAGTGAGGGAGAAGACCTGATACACATGAATGTCCATGACTAAAGCCAAAACAGAAGACAGAAGAATATAGCATCCTAGAATGATGAATATACACCCATAAAAACATAGGAAGTTACATAAACATGTATGTCTGTTAGCCCAAACAGAAAATTGCAGCAATTTTCTGATTTTGGGGCATGTCTTCAGTGCTGGTTTTGACTGAAGTACAGTTAATTTCCTTTGCATTATCTAGCATGGGCTGTGGTTTGGATTTCCTCTGAAAACAGTGTCAGTAGCAGAGGGATGTTTCAGCTGTTGCTGGGCAGTGCTTGCACAGAGTCAAGGCCTTTTTTCCTCCTCACCCCACCTCACCAGTGAGGAGGCTGAGGTTGCACAGACAATTGGGAAAGGACACAGCCAGGAAGCTGACCCCAACTGACCACAGGGATATTTAATATCATATGGCATCATGCTTAGCAATAAAACTGGACAAAGAAGCACAGAATGACAGAATCAATTGGGTTGAAAAGATCAGAGGTCATTGAGTCCAACCTATGATCGAACACCACCACATTACCTAGACCATGGCACCCGGTGCCACATTCAGTTTTTCCTTATACACCTCCAGGGACAGCAAATTGACCACCTCCCTGGGCAGTCCATTCCAATATTTAATCACCCTTTCTGTGAAAGAATGTCCAACCTAAAGCTTCCCTGGTGCAGTTTAAGACTGTGTCCCCTCATCCTGCCGCTCACTGCCTGGGAGAAGAGGCCAAACCCCACATGGCTCCAATCTCCTTTCAGGTAGTTGTAGAGAGTGATAAGGTCTCCCCTGAGCCTCCTCTTCTCCAGGCTTAACACTCCCCTCAGCTGCTCCTCATAAGACTTGTGCTCCAGACCCTTCAGCAGCTTCATTGCCTTTCTCTGTCCTTTCTGAATTGAGGTAGGAAGGAGAGGATATTTGGAGTTATGGCATGTGTCTTCCCTAGTCACTGTTATGCATGATGGAGTCCTGCTTTCCCAGGGATGGCTGAACACCTGCCTGCCTGTGGGAAGTCTAGAATTAATTCCTTACTTTGCTTTGTTTGTGCAGGTGGTTTTTGCTTTACTTGTTAAACTGTCTTTATATCAACCCATGAGTTCTCACTTTTACCCCTCCGATTCTCTCTCCCATCCCACCAAATGGTGCTTGAGTACTGGTTGGAGTTAAACCACAGCATCTTCAATTTTAGTATCATTTTTCCTGTTTCTCTTTTTTCTAATCCAGGAATGTACTGTGTATGTGCATGTACAATTAAATGAGTAACTGTGACACTTAATATAACTGAGTTATACTCTCTACTCAAAGTAGTGATTTAGCCCTTCTGTTAGACTATCTCCCCAAAATATTCAACTTTCACTTTCAGGACCAGAATGAGTTGGTGAAATTAATTATTAGCTGTATCTTTTGACTAATTTTAGGAAAAAGCTCTGTCTCAGTTTCATCTCTAATGATATTAATAACCACAGATTTAACTCTTAATGAAAATCTTATGTTCAGGTTTAATTAATGACTTCAGACTATAATTAAGGTGTTAAGAACTTATTGCTCATATTACAACTCTATGAACAGGCTCACAATTATTTTTGAAAGGACTCCCAGCCACTCATCAGCTTTCTTCTACTCATGATTTGCACTAGCAAGTTTATTTGTTGTAATAATTCAGTAATATGGTAGAGACTGAGACATATGTCAAGAGTTCTTATCAATCCTTTCCTTCTCCTGTTTGCCACTCCAGGCTTTGGGCTGCATGTTAGCATGAAAGCTGTTTTTCAGAACTGGTAATTATGCTTCTGTAGCTGATGCAATTCAAACAAACAGCAGCACCAAGAACACGAGAAGGGCTTTGGAAGATATATTTAATCTTACAATAAAAAAGGTTGTTTGTTTGCCTTTGAGAAGGATTTAACGATGTTATTTCATTAAAAATAACTCAGGTTAACATTTTCTTGGGATTTAATTCAAGATTAGTGTTTATTTATGGAATCTACTATTTTGTAGGAAATAATTTCCCAAAAAAGTATTATATTTGCATAGAATTAAAGCTGATAACATATAAGTAACATAATTAAAAGAGTAATTTTCCCATAGTCAAGTTATATTAGTCCTAGGAATTCAAACTAACATTTAAAATGTAAAGAAATCACGAACTCCAGAAAAAAAAATTAATCAAAAGCTGTGTAAAAAAACCCAGAAATTAATGGGTTTTGTATATCCTAATGATCTACATCTACACTAAGAGTTTCTTATATCTCTCACATTTTAACTATTATAACAATAAATATCCCTGAATTGCACATATAAACTTGGAAAAACTAACATATTCAACCACAATCTTATCTTAAATTAATGCTAGTGTGGGTTGAGCTAAACTGCAGTATTTCTAACTCAAAATAGATAGTGCCATTTGACTATACTTTAGGATTATGATTTTTAAAAAACTAATTTATAATTTCCTAATTGTTACAATAGAAATAAGTACAAGTAAGTCTTTAAAAATTAAAGAATATATTTTTACAATCTCACGAGCATCCATATTAAGAAGAGTGAAGATAAGAGTTATCAGGCAAACATTACACAAGAAAAAAATTGACATAATTTGGTAAAAGTAACTCTTTATGTGCATCTTAGCATTTATGGTCCTTTTTCAGGTATTTCTTTTCACCCTATTTGGAATAGTCTATATCCTTGTATTTTGTACATAGTTTTAAACAACTCGATTAAAAAAAATTGCAACATCTGGTAATATAAAGTTGTAAAAGAAATAAATTTCAGTTTGAAATTCATAACTCTACAGAATAAAGAAAATTCTGCTCATCCTTGGAGTGTTCAGAGCATTAATTAGGGAAACTTGAACTATAATATCAGTATTATTTTAATCTTTTTAATATTTTAATGGTAAGGATTTCTTGGCTAGAACTTTCACACTAAGATTATTTATACTTTAAACAGGAGTATTATTTAGCATTGGCTCTTCCTACATTACTTGCACAACTGAGAGGAACTGAACTATTCTGTACGAAAGCAAGAAAAAAACTAAACTTATCACAAATCAAGTGTCATAACAACAAAGAAAAGACAAAGTTTTTCATTTCGAAATTTTCAGAAATTCTAGGCAGACAAAAAAATTAATGCAGCCTGATATTTCCATCAGCTTAAAGACAGAGATACAGCCTTAAAACAGCAACAAACTTAAGGTACTGCACATCACAAGCTACAACAGACCACACACAGAGCCCCCCCAAAAGCCCCTCAATGTTAGCTTTTTTTGTCATATGTCAAGAACTACCATCTGTCTTAAACTGCATGCATTCTCTCACTTGGTAAAATCAAAACTGGGCAGCAAAATGTTAACCCAGAGCCTTCCTCTCCACTGCTTTCTACAGCCACTCCCCAAGGACCCTTAAACTCAATAGCTAGAAACCTACGTGCCCAGATAAATTAATAAAATACTTGCCAGGGCTTGACAGTTCTTAGTCACACATGCAAGAAAACACTGTTTTTTCAGCCATACAGAAAAAGAATCAAGTAAACTACCTTTATCTACCATGCAAGGGCAGAGACTGTATATATTCCTTCCTCTCAATCTGAATTAATTGCCTCCAGGTGCCCCTCTGCAGGAGTGGTGCTGGGAAGAATCACTGATTTAAGGGTTTTGACAGGTCCTGTATAGTCCCACAGCATTCAAGCATTTCTGTGTCTCAGCATTAGCAGTTTATTCTTCAAAATGTTTTTGCCAGCTGAAGCACTAAAAGGCACTGCTTGCACTTTTGAGGGGAATGATGGGGTAACTCTTGGCTTTGGGAAAAAATATAAGGGGAATCAGAAAGGTTAAATTTCAACAGGAACAAGCTTGTGCAATATTGAGGACACCTGCATAGGAAAGGTAATAGTGCATTACAGGGATAAATAAGGCACAGGAAATAAATGTCTCTACAGGTATCCAGTGAATTTACACTTTCAGTTACTACACTCTTGTTCCACCACATATACAAGCTTTTAGATGAGGAGTGCAGGTTGATTTTAGATTATGACAATGCAATAACAAATTGCAATGTTTGAAAGTGACTCAGTGGCTTAGGACTTCCTTTGCACATAGTCATTCAGTAGTTCAAGTTCTTTGGAAAGCCCTTTTGAATGTATAAAAAGGAATTGCTAATGTAAATAATGCATATATTTTTATATACATGCTTCTATACATGACAAATTAAATCACATTTAATTGGTCACATAATTATAAAAACTGACCCTGCATATTTCTGTAACTGCCATTCAAAAAACAGTAGAAGCAGTGCAGTATCAATACACTATTTCTTACACTGCAAGGAGAGAAGAAAGCATTAAAAATGTACACTCATTAGTAGAATGCAAACAGATACCTGACCTCAATACAGATACAGTTTTTAACTGAGATATTAATAAAACTCGGAATTAACCTTGGCACTGTCTAGACCATACATATAAACATTTTTAGTTTAGTCACTGTATGTAGTTTCAGACTGCTGTTTTGCTGATAGTCTAGAGCTCTAGAGATTCATGTCTGTCAGGACACCTCCTTCTGTACAAAATTTACTCCACTTAATTTTAAACAGCTGGAGATTAGGAAAAAAGCAATTATCACTCATAACCATGGCTGGCAGAGAACAGATTGGGGTGACATGGTCAGATGATTATGCTACTTAGAGATAAGGACAATATTTTTTCCTGACTGCATCTCAAGAACCTGTTCAAACCTAAAGCGGTGAGAAAACTATGCAAGTCAAACAAGTGTAAGCATCTCTCCATAAGCCTCAGAGCTCTGGTCCATTTTTCCCATATCTCATCTACCTATAGCAAAGCCAAAAAAAAAATAAAAAACAGGAAAAAAAAGATTAGAAGAAAACAAAACCAAACAAAACCAAAACAAACAAACAAACAACCCCCCCAAAAACAACAACAAAAAACACAACAACCAAACACCAGACCACATCTTGACAATGTGTAGCTTCTACAGTTATCCACACTAAAGCATGTGATAGATTCCCTAGCCATTTATTTTGCATGCATTCAAGTGATGTATCTCAGTCTGCTTTGCAGCAAAAGCTCTCCCTAAGACAACTGAAGCAGAGTGGCAAATACAAACAGAATATAGATGTTTGGTCATTTCTTAGCCCTTAAGTTCTTATCCAGCCTACAAACACTTCTGTCATAGTTTGAAATTGGCCCCCCTTGAGAGTTCGAGGGGCTCAGAGGTGACTGGGTGCCAGGACAGTGTTCCCTGGAGAGCCAATCACCACTCATGTCGTTCGCTTCTGCTCAAAATCCTATATCACAGCACTGGAAACGGTTGGCATTGCAGTCTTGGTTGTTTTGCTGTTGGTGTCTGCTGCGTGTAGGTGGACAAGGCCAGGGCGTGGCTGGGCTCCCTCTCTTCCCCTCCAGGGGGGAGAGGGGAGCCCTGCGACCCCCCAACTCAGTCTTTGGCTAGAATTAGAGTCAGCATTTGGAGTGTGTGCTGTGAAGGAAGAGATTCACAGCACCTGAGGTAAGAGGGAGGAGGCCAGGCCTTCTTCCCCCCCCTGCAGCTGTGGGACACTTGGGACAGTGCATAACTGAACCGAGCTGCCTGTGGCCAAGGCTAGGGGGCTTTTTTCCCCCCACTACACTGAGGCTGGTGGGGGTGGATTTTAAGGCTCAGCACTCGAGCAGAGCCAAATGGACGGGCTGATAAAATCAGCTCAGTGCTTGGGAGAAGAATCCCAGGCGAAATTGGAGATGGGCCAAGAGAGGCTCAGGAGTTGCCTGTCGAAGCTGACCGGAGGCAGCCAAAAACTGACTTAGAGGAATGAGGATTCCAGGACACGTATGCTTGATAAGCTACACTGCAGCAGCCTACGAACCGAGGTGGGACACTGAGAGGGAGAGATCACCAGCAGCAGGAGAGCAAGGACTCAAAGCTATTTTCTCGGACTTCATGAGGAGGAGACACTACAACAAACAACTGCTGGAACTTGGTGAGGAGGGAGTGTTCAGGAGCCCAGAACACTCCCATGGCAGACTGTGCTACATATCAGCCTTAAAGGCTGCTCCTGGACTAAAGTTAAAGGAGGGGCTTGAAAGGACTGACTGACAGTAATGTTATATATATATATATAACTATATATATATATATATAGTTATATATATATAGTTATATATATAACTATATATATATATATAGTTATATATATATATATATATATATATATATATATATATATAGTTGCCTTTAGTTTGTATAGTATTTATTTGTGTAAATAAATGTATATACTTCCCCCTTCCCCTAAAGAAGCCTCTGGCCTGAAAGTTTCTCTCCGGTGTTAGGATAAATTGTTGAGAAGGGGTGGGGGAAGCTTGGAAGTTGGATTTTAGATTTTTAATGTGGCTCAAACTGCCGCAACTTCCTATATTTTTGAAGAACTATTCTCAAATTTCAGCTGTTTTATTATAGTAATGTAGAAACCATGCAGGAGAACTTTTGAACTTTGAAAATAGACTTGAGAAAATACCTTAAAAATTTCAAACTGATAATACTCAAAATGTATTTTGAAAAGCCATAAATACATCATTGCATGGTGAGTTTCAAGAGAAAATCTGCTGCATAAAGATAGGCTAACAGAAACCTGGAAAGCTAACCTGGAAAAAAAATTATCAATTTTCCTAAGTCATGATGCCATGCTGCAACACAAAAAGTAATAGAATAGTAAAACAATCCCAGTCTTTCTAAAACAGATCCAAAGTCTTTCAGTTACAAACCTCTGACTAAGCCAAATAGAGTAATTTGTTATTTAAAAGGAAAAGTAATAAATCGGCTTTTATACCAGGAGGGCAACCTAATCAAGGTGGTGTTGGATGCTGATAATGAGACTTTACCAGGAAATCTGGAGATTGGTTTGTTACCTTCTCATACGTTATTTGAGTTCAGATCCTATTTATAAATGCAGACACATTCTCTGCTAGGTCATTCCAATTACTTGGTATATAATTCAGCTCCTGAATCAATTCTATCAAGTTGAAGAAGATGTACTTGACAAGATCCTATTTGCTGAACAATGGTGGATAGAAGCTTCCTTAATAAAAGAACTAAAAAAAAAAAAATGTGAGGAAGTAAGACAAAGTGGAAAGTCGCTGTACAAATGCAGGTCTGTTTTCTGTAGCACAATGAGTCACAGCGCAGCATTCACATGGTGGAGTGTTACTTACTTGCAGATGGAACTGTCAAAATCAGGTTTTCATTGTACAGGATGACAAATGTAGTCCTCGTGGGAGAAACTTCTCAGTGTAATGAAATCTAATCTCTCTAATTTCAACATTGGTGTCTGTACTTTTATAAATAGATCCAGAAGATTGGAAGGCAAAAGATTCACTCTCTTTCATTTCACCTCAACCTTCTTCTAACTACTATTTGTTTTATAAGGGCTTCATACCTTCTCACTACCTTTGTCAAACATGACCAAACAGCAAGGGGATAGAGGGGTAAGTGAGAGAAATGCCCACAACTTAAAATGTTTCTCCCTCCTATGCATGGCTGGTTTCTTCTATTTCTGTTCTGTGCCACCTGTAGTGCCCACCTGGTGGAACACAGCACGGAGTACAAACAAGATCTGCCAGACCTCTACCAGCTAGACCTGGTTCATTTCTCTGATTTTTTTTGTCTACTGTGAATTCATGGATGTCTTCGGATTCTCCTATGTATTTGGAATATGTGACTAAAGGTACTGTACTGCAGTTACCTTTTCCCTGTTTCCTTGATCATTTGCTATGGAATCAGCTGTCTCCATGACTCTTTACTTATCCCACAACCAACATGTCAGATAAACAGCTTTTTTATTTCTGGTTGATTGGTTGGTTGGTTGGTTTCGGCCAATCTCTGCACTATCTGTACACTAGAAAGTTGCTTCAAGCACTTCATGAGAAAGCAAACAGTACATTCTAATGGATTTATACAATTCCTCTTTTTTTATTTATTTCTTGCCACAAGCTACTTCTAATGATCCAAATGCATTAATCTACTTTAGAAATAGACAGTGAGTGAATGGTGCATGGAAGAATCACGGCCAATGAAGGGCAGTTCTTGTTTTGTATATGTAGAAACTTGTCCCCAGTGATGTATTTTTTTTGATTTAACACTTTGGGATTCAATCAGTGATCAATGGCAAAGAAATGCAAATTTGATCTTTTCCACCCAGCATGGCTCCACTGGGGGAATCACCCCTGTCACACGACAATAAGAAAAAGACCATGTATTTCAGAAGGAATCACTTTCTTATCACTGAGAACTCTATTAACTAAAATCAGTGTTCTTTTCAGACCTAATTTTTGCCTTTCTTCTTCAATCTATAGCCTTTGTTCATGACCTATCTTATAACTCTCTACCTTAGCTACCTGCTGCAATTTTAAGGAAAATACATATATAGCTGATGGACTCCAGTCACATAGGAGTCCACTTAGGTGGTAGCCACTTCCTTTTTGAGCCTTCTGTCATAAACATGAAGTTTGAATTTGCTGTGAGAGTTCCATATCTAGATGTCCTGCTGCCAGAGGCTCCAGAGCACTATACAGCCAAAGTGTTGTGTTTTTTAGCTTGCTCACCCTCTGTTTTCTACACCATGGCATTTCTGTTCTCGTGCATCTTACTCACATCTGTAAAGGTGAGAAATGAGCATAACATTCAAAATAACTAAAAGGCTGAAGGTCAATTTAACCATACTAAAAAGATTCTAAATTAAGAAGATGGAGTACAGACTCACTTTTATACCTGTAAGGAATGGTGAAGATTATACTGTGACCAATAATTAATGCTGTTTTCATTTGCTCTTATTCAGAATGAGTTCGCTTTTTAGATGGCTCCTCTGTATCTGCGGGAGTGTGTGCAAACTTCAGTACTGGTATTTGTAGAAACAAACGTGTTTGCTTGTCAAGTCAGTTATAATATCCATAATAACTAGTTCGCACAAACCAACGTGCTTGTGTGAGGTAAAGAGATGGCATTGCATTTTCCCACCTGGTGCACACACTTTTTACAAACTTTTACAAATACTGCTTCAGGATAGTTAACAGTGTCAAATACAAACATATTTAGCACCTCTCTTCAGTTCTAAATCAAAGTATTGATGCATTTGGTGTTTCTCTATATCCATATGCCTTAGGACACGTACTATCCCTCTGATATGATGCTTGACTGTAATTGGGCAGTCTTCAATTCAGAAGGATTTTTGTCATTGATGGTAAGATTACATCATTAAAACTTTTTGTTTTAACTACCAGCTTTTGTCATATTTCAAAATTCTGCCACTGCAGCTTAGATCTTTCAAGCACTTCCAATGCTTTCACTTCTGATTTGGCTCATGTGCTTGAGAGAGAAGTGTGTGCCTAAGTATTTGTAGAACACTGTAAACAAAGCCTCAGAGTTTTGTCAATGTTGTGTAAATTCCACATGCTTAGATTTCAGATTGATGTTTCCTATAAGTCTTGGATTAAATTAAGACATTCAAAATCTAATTAATTAATTATTTCTCTGGACATGAAATTATTTCATTTAATTGCCTCAATGAAAGCTGAATTTTATATACTGACCTTGTCTCAGGACACAAGCCATGGTCTTTTCCATGCCTTTTGCTCCTTTAATTTGATTTCCTTTGCACAAAAGGGACAAGTGCTCTCTGTTTAATCACCTCTAGAAGCCTCTGTCAGAACCAGCCATTCGATGTGCAGGGTAAATGTGTACAGCATCACACAAAATAACCAGCTGACAGATCTGGTAGGAATCATCTCAACTCTAACTTCCTTCACGTGAGTTAGCTTGCTAGCTATGCTTTACCTTACCTTAATAAGAGAAAGAGGCATTGCTGGATACACAGTGCTGATTCCTGACTCTATATATGCTGTATTTGTTTGGAAATAAATTAAAAAAAAAAAATTACCAGAACAATTTCTTCTAAGACCACATTAAGAAATACAAAGTAAGACTAAAGAAATACCATCAGGAAACAATAAGTTTGTAGTGCTACACCTTCCCAATGTCTTTGATAGATGGAAAGGCTTTAAAGAAGAAGCAGCATCATCCTTCCATCCACTTTTTTCACAGCTCCATGAAGAAAAGCAACACAGTCAGTGAGCAGTATGAAGTAAAGCAGAAAAAGAACAAGCAGCCCAGGGCCCTGCAGTTGATGTCATGTCCTGACACAGTGTTCATCTGCCAAGCACAGTGCTCTATTTGCATTGTCACTTCCCCTGGCTTCCTTTAACAATAGAAATAAAAGGCAGGACAATGCAAGGCAGAAAAAAAAGTATTTACAAGCAGAAATTATACTTTTAGAGGAACACAAGGTCTCTATTGTAGGAATCAAAATGCTCAGAGTTCAATAGATATACAGATTCAGTATCAAATGAAGAGTCTAAAACAAATGGTGTGATTAAAAAAAGCAAACAAACACCTAGACTGCTGCTGAATCAATTTCTTTTTAAAAATGTGATTAAGATGTAATCTCTCATTTTGGCAGGAAAGCAAAAATGAAAAATAAAGACATTCAGATGGCAGATTAAAAAAATTGTGAGAACACTGCCTCAAAGCATTATGGCAATATTTACTCTCTTCTTCAATAAATTTATAACTGAGCAGCCATTGACAATAGTGCTGTATGTTCCTATGAGCACATAGTGCAGTGCTGCTTAATTCTGACGAATTGTTGAGTAGTCAAAGTTTTAGACACTTCACTCTCATGGTACTAGCACGCAGAACAGTAACAAAAGAGAAGTCAGGAAGAAAAGCAAGGAAAGAATGAATATTAGTAGAGAGTTACTGTGAAGGACAGGAGGACAACCTTGCTACAGAAGGAAACCTGCTTCAGTTCTCAGGTACAAGTTATACTGGAATGTCTTGGCATTGAGTCCTGTGCAACTAAACCCAGTATTGAACTGTGTCAATAATTTTTTGTTATTCTATGTTTGCTGACTACAGACAGTAATAATAAATAAATAAATAAATAAATAAATAAATAAATAAATAAATAAATAAATAAATGCAACTTTAACCATTTTGATTTCCAAGTTATACCAATACACTTGCACGTTTTTATAGAAACCACTTTTTACGGCATACTATGACTACAGACTTTCATTTCAGTGAAGATCAAAGTCTCCTTTTATAAATACAGATCCTTTAGATGTTTCTGAAATACAGGATACTGTTATTTATATTAGATCTACTTTTATTTAATTCTAGGCACCAAGTAGAAGAGTAGATCTGTATCTCAGCTAGAATATATCTTTCCAGATCACATCAGAAAGCCCTGAAAAGCACTCCTCAAGCTGACGACTGGTTGTCTTGATTCAGTAAGCTGTGAGTCCCATATGCTGAGCCTTAGGACACTGAAATAGAGCATCTGTTCTACTGCACCACATTGCACATTTAGATGACTGACTACTTTTATATGGTTCAAAGCAAGTGGGAAATCTACTTCAAATAAATCAACAAGCACGAAGACTCCTCAGACCTTTAAGCTTTTACTCCAGATTAAGTTACAATTTGACTTCTTGCTCAATTTTTCCAAAGCCATATGTTGCTTTTCCTTCTTGTTGTTTAATATAATATTTGAATCTTTCATATTCTCCTGATCTTTCATATGTTTCTTATTTCAACATATGATTATGCCAAAGACCAAAATTCATGTAATACATGGAAGCAATTTTTGGGTTGTGTGATTACATATGTAGCAGAGATAGGATACTTCCTGCCATGTCTCACATTTCAGTTGTGGGATAGCTGGAATCACCTTAAATATCTTTCAAAGACATATGTAAACAGGCAGAGATAAATGAGTGTAACTACTGATGTCAAAACTGTTCTGCTTTGGACAGAGGGAATTGTAGACAGTAATGTTTTCAAAAGCCTGAGTAGTTTCAAAAACTTCATTTTCACATCAAATACTCAACTACTCAAATTAATAGACTCCTAATTTGATATGAGAAACAATATAGCAAATATGATACAAGTATCTCCTTTTTCTTCTAGCTTACGCTTGATTGTTTCAAAAATTAATAATCTGTGTATCAAAATAAGGAAACAACCATAAAACTGTACACTCCAAAAAGCCTAAAGCCATCCAGTTTTGCTTTCAAATTCTATTAAAGCTGAATTATCCTCAGTTCTTGATCAAAGAAAGGTGCAACAACAGTCCCTAGCCACCCTCACAGAAATACCATTAAGGGCACAGAATAAATGCACTTGGAAATGTGTGAAACCCTTAAACAGTCAGGACTACCTTCAATAATTCATCTGTACCACTACTTTATTGATAGTTTTATACAATTACCTGTGATACAAAAATTGAAAATCATAATATTATTCAGCATTCAAGAGATTTTTTAGAAAGTTCTATTTCTTTATTTAAAAATACACCGATAAGCAATATTGAAAAGCAAGTCCCTCTAAAATGAAATATAATTGAAGATCAGAGTGTAGTACCAGACTTTATGCACCTCTCAGAAAACCAAAAGGGATAGACATTCTTCTGTATATAACTCTACTTCTGACTGATACATCTAGTTCTCAAAAAATACTCATGTAAATTATTACTAATATAGTAACATATACAAACTCTCTGTAGTAAAACAGGTGGACTGAAATACAGTGGGAAAATTCCCAGTTGATGTAACACTGGTTCTGAAGAACAAGGACAGTGTTAACAGAGATAAGATTATAAGATTGGACCCAAGAGAGGAAGAGACCATGCATATGTTACACTGTCTTATCATTTTAACATGGAGTTGAGAAGCATCTACTGACAATTCTTTATTTCAGAAGGACTAGAACCGCCAGCTTAATGCAGGGCTTTTAAACATATTTGCTAGCACAAATTAATCAGGCCCTTGACTTTGTGATATTTGATGTATATATTTAGAGGATTATAAGTGTCACTAAGATCAGTTCCCTGAATAAAAGACAAATATACAAAGATAATATGAAATTATTCTGGAAAAATATTATCACAGAATTCTAAATATGATGTAAAGGAGAGGGGGGAAAATACTTAGAACTGTTCAGGACTACTAGATAGAAAGATTGCTTACTAACAAATAATTACAGAATAATGATGTAATATTAGTTTGATTTTCAGGCAAATATTAGCCAGAAAACACAGCAACAAGAACTGCACAAAATCATAGATTCATAGAATAGGTGAGATTGGAAAGGACCTATTGAGATCATCTAAGTCCAACTCCCCTGCTCAAGTAGGGCCACCTAGAGCTGGTTACCCAGAACCATGTCCAGTTGCTCTCTGGGCAAGCTGCTTGGTCACTCTCAGAGGAAAAAAATTGTTTTATTGCATTAAGATGGGATTTCATATTTTTTCATTGGTGCCCCTTACTTCCTGTCCTGTCAGTAAAAGAACCTAGTTCCCTTGTCTTCATTCTTTCCTATAAGGAGGGAATGCACAAATGCACACAGATAAGGTCCCCTCCTGAGCCTTCTCTTTTCAGGTTGAACAGTCACAGCTCTCTCAGCCTCTCCACATGCCAAAGATGCTTCAATCTCTCAATCATCATGCCAGACTCACTTCAGTAAGTCCATATGACCATGTGCTGGTGATCCCAGGCTGTTTTTTTGAATGTGTAGAAAAAAGAGAAATTATATTAAATCTACAGCAAATGAGAAGAAAAACTACAAGAGGATTCTGCACATCACACAAATTCATTTTTTTTCTATTTGCATTTGATTCTCTTTCAGATCAATTAAAGACTTAGTAGACACCAAAAACAGAGGGGAAACTTGCTGCAACGTGTAAAAAGAGGACAAATCAGTGAAGAAAAAGAAAACCAAATAAATCACATAGTTCATGACTTATTTGTTTCTTACAAATGTAAGGGCACACCGATACAAAGGAAAGCAGCGCTACAGGAGAAGTAGCTGTCAGCACAGTCCAAGACACCTTGTAAAAAACAGAAAATCAAGCATTTTACAGCAACAACAATCTGTGGACAATCTCTGTGAATATTTGTCAAAGTATGTTGAATGAATAATCTGGCTTGAGTATAACAAGGAAAAAATGGGTTACAAAGCAGTTCAAACCTTACCTGACTACTCATTTTACAGTTTCTTCATATAATATTTATTTTCTCATTGTTGTGCTCTGGGTTTCTTCTGCAACTGAAATAAGCAGATGTACATATTGAGGCTATCCATATATCCTCTGACTCTTTTCTGTAATTATGTTGGATACTATTCTACTAATACAGCCTCCTAAGATGCCTGCAAGCCCAGATCCGCCTGCTTTAATTTCTCAGCAAAACCCCTGATCTGTCCAGAGGCTGCCTTCTGGATCACACTGTTCCTCAGTGTACCTTGGCCTTATCTTAGCCTTCACACCCCATCACATTATGTTGACAGACCTACCCAGCAGCTTTAGCCAAATGTCCTTAGGCCACCATCCATTGGAAGTAACCTGCCATGAGCCCTGCCATTCTTCTGATTATGTTTTTTGAGTAGTATTTATATAACCCGAAGGTCTCAAAATGCAGTCTCTTCTGACTGCATACCTCTTTAAACAAGTATACAACAATGGCTGCGATTTCAGCACAACATATTCTCAATACCTCCCCTCTTACTCTAGCACAGACTTTAGAGGCTCAAAGGTGCTGCCACGGAGAATCTCATGCCTTTTGCAGTGTATGAAGTAAAAGCTATGAAGCACATCTCACCTAAGACACATAAAAAGCAACCAGCTGAAGTAACTTCTTTACCATTTTTAGTTCAGTGATTTCTTTTCCTCTCACAATTTATGATAGATATAATATCATTATTTTCATGCTGAGGATAGAGTTCAGGAAGGATAAATACAAAAATTGGTATGAATTGCATAAATCAGTCCACTGATTTTTGTGTTGATTCATAACTATCAAAGATCAATGTCTTTTTTCTGCTTTCTCTCTCCCATCTGCGATTATTTTGTTACATTTTCAATTACAACTTTGTCTTTCCATGTTTTTCTTCTTTTTCTGTCATACATCCACAACACAAATCTTCTGCTCCTCTGTGCAAAATTTTCTGAAGAGTAAAACTATGTTCTCAAGCAGCTCATCCACAAACTACCTCACTCTGATGTTACTACAATTTTCTGTCTCACATGTTTTTTTATTCTTGCAGGAATTTTGGATTTCTCAACCATCGGCCGAATTATTTTTACCTTATTTTATGCACCCTGCTGTGTGTGTCTACAGGCTCACAGTCAAACGTCTGCTTCCTCAGCAGCTGATAATCTTCTAAGCTCTGTGGGACTTGTTTACTAGTCTGTGCCAAAGGGGCACAGTGCTCTTTGAGTGGCTCTCATAGAGAGCTGTTGAATTTTTTACCAAGAGGAAAATCATCAGTGAGCAAAAGCAAGGATGAATTTTCTTTCACTTAATTAACTCAGAAACCTGCATTTTTTCGAAAGAGTGCCTCATTTACTCAAGTCTATAAAGACCTAAACTTCATTATTATTTGTTATTGTTTTATCTAAAGCAAAAACATCCAAAGAGACTTAAGAAAATTAAAATGGGGTTTTACTTCTTTCTTAAAATATGCACGTTAAAATACTTTTAGATGAGAGAAAATGCAGAGAATACATACATAAAACCACCATATAGTCTAGGTAAGTGCTTAATAATGTAAGATTTGTTGTCTATCTCTATCCAGTATTTGCTGTGTTATCAGACCATCATTTCTTTTTAAGCAACAACCTACCCTATGACATAATTAAGATGAAACAAACAGGATTTTCCCCTCTGCACTCTATTGTGCATGGGAGACATCTTGTCCCACTAGACAACAGAACCTAATTTTATTTCATGCACTTACATGTCCCTTCCGGATTCACCCTCTGTATGCCTGACAAGTCACTTTACTTCTGCTTTTCCTGGGGAGGAGTGATAATACTACTGACCTCCACTGCAAATTGCTTTGAGATTTAATGATAGAAACAAAATAGAGAAGACAGGAATTATCACAATAAGATGATAATCATTTAATTGTTCACATGTCAGTAAAACTTAAATAAAAATGTAGTGCAATAACTGTAAAATTATGAAAATCCAGCTTTTGAAGACTGCTCTGCTGTGCATTTGCTAAACAGTATACAATGGTTCCCAACATTCATTTTTCAATTACTTGCCACCTGGAGGTATAGCAATTATCAGCAATGTTGCTGATAAGCAATGTTACAATAAATAATTGAAATCCTTCTTCTGTGAAAATCGAGCACTTGTTTTAATATATTTAGTTGTTTTCAGCATGCTCAGATTTTTCTTTCCTGCCAAGTGAAACAGCTGTTAACTACTTCTGTTAACTACTTCTGTTAAACTATCAACTGACAGGGTAAGCTCCATGGGAAATTTAACACGACCAAGTTTCAGTGAAACTTAAAGCTGTAACAGCATCCCTCTGAGATGCATTCCCTCACAGGAATAAATGGAGAAATGACCCACTTCACCTTTATCACCTGAAAGTTCCCAGTCTCACAAGATTTTTCTGGAGTCTTGCTATGAAAGTCTTAGTAAACATAATCCTTAGAAAATCTGGTTTTGGCATCATCCTTTCAACAGCTTGCATTGAGATAGAAAGATTAAAATTGTATGCTAAATAACATGAGTCAGCATCACATTCTGAAGTTCTTGCTAATGTCATAACAGTTACAGTACATAGGACACTCATACCATGATACCAGGGTATCTTTTCCCCCCCTAAAAATAAATAAGCAGGCTCTTCGCTGACATGCACCTACTCAGTCTAGTACCTTTGGTGAGTACGACTTCAGGAACAAGGTGTATCTCAGTTATTTGGTTGAAATGCATGCATCTTCTGATTAAGAGAAGCATCTTCTATGTATTTTTAGTGTTGTTAATTGCCTTACTAACCAAATGATGAAATGAAATTAGGTGGTCATGATTTTAACAACTGTACAACATATAGCTGTAAGTTTATCTTGACAGTGTTACAGCACACAACAAATTGGTACACCTATCTAAGGAACAAATAGAATGTTTTTTCTTATATTTAACCAATGTTTTTTATACTAGTAGGAGTCTGGAAAAATTAAAAAAATATAAGTACCAAGTGAAATTATGTGACTGCTTTTCTCCTTGGGCCCTCACAATAACAAAGGCATGTATATGAGGGGGTAAACAGCCAGCCACCATTTGACATGAAAAACACAATAAATGCATCAGCTTCAAGAAGGATGAGAGGAATTATGGCTTGGGTACTAGGCCAAAGTTCAGGTATCTTACAGAGTTAACTGTCAAATTTCCTCTGTCATGTGTGATAAACTCAACAGATGAAACAAATCGCTAAATAATGGTTGAAAAACTTTCTAATATTCAATGATGATAGCTTTTTCATCTGTACATAACATACAACGCAAGTATTAGAATGAACAATGTAATATAGGAAGCTACAGCAGAAGTGATAGATACAGTCATTAGATTAGAAATGGGGAAAGTTGTCTTCTGCAGAATGAATATCTGAGAGTTCACAGAAATATACGAAGTAAAACAAACATTTATAATAGAACAAAGACAGAATGAGGCAAGAGGGATCCATTAATTAATTTTGAAAATATTTATGTTGTTCTTTTCCATTTGACATATTCACTGGCTTTTTAAAATATTATTCCTATCATTGGATAGTACTGGTAAAAAGTTGTGTACTTTGGTTTGATGTGAATATATGATGTAGCAGCCTAAAGAGATAAGAATAAATAATATTTTCAATGTTAAAGCGTCTCTCATATGTAATGTTACTATATTACAGTATGTTTTGTAAGCTCTCTATGTATCTACATAAAGTACTATGCTTACATGGAATGCAGATAAAAATCCATTTAATAATGAAAATTACTAATTATTCTGTAGCTTCATAAGTTGGCCATATGGGAGATATTCAGACATTTTACTTTAGGGAATCTATATTTCAGAAGGAAGATAGAAATACATCTGAGGGCACTTTCCAATCTAGTGTACAAGACTTTCAAAAGCATACTAGAGATACTGCTACACAATTCTGAAATCCCATATTTTAAACAAGCATATATTAAAAATTTGTGTAGAAAATTTATATTGATTAATGAACTTTTAGCACCCTCGACTCAGATATGAAATTCCATACAGTGAGAATAGGAGCAATTTTTCCACTGGTTTATCATTTCTTTGAGACATCTAAACCTAAGTTCTCGCAGGAATTCTCTGCATTAACAAATCAAATTACTGGTTGTTTACACGGACCTCAACCCTTCAATTATTTAGGGAGTATTAACTTGCCTTTCTTTACATTCACAACAGCACTACTGTTGTCACATAAATAAATACATCACTACTTATAAAGTTCCATGCCAAAAATACGTATCTTAACCAATATCACAATTTATAAAATTAAGCAGTGGTTCCAAGAAAGCTGAACACAATTCAATGGATCACAAAAACATTTTAGTGATAGGGAAGTTTAGCAAGCACAAGGCAGAGACAGTGCAGTGGCCTTCAGATTTCCAAAGAGGATGGCAGCACTCATTACTTCGGTTACAAACTCAAAGTAAGAAACAGATGAAATTCATCATTGAGTTCTGATGGGCATGTCATCTAAGTCCTGTAGAGAGGAATTTCTGCCACACTAAACTACTTTTACTATGATTCTTAAGATCATGCTGAAAATCACCTACAAACTTAACATTTGTATCCTTAGGAAGGACACACACACCCCTAAGCAACCTAAACCACTCATTCACAACAGTTGCGAGCAATTATTTTTAGAATGATCAGTTGTTTAGCTTCTTTTTTTTTTTTTTTTTGTTCGTCAAGTCCAGATTCATTTGGGGAAAATAAAATTTCCAATACCATGTTTAAAAATGGTAAGCAAAACAGTTACCCGCGTAATATTTTCTTTCTTGACAACTTTTCTGTAAAATGTTAATATATTTTTGCAATTCTACTACAGACAACTAAATTAAAAGGAAAAAAAACAAAGCAGTAGGCCAATGTTTTGTGACAAAACAGCACATTCATGTCTCTAAGAAGCTAAATGAGTTTAGGTAAATTCTTTTCATCTCTGAACTGGAACCTTTTCCTACTGTGTTTGAATCAAATGCATTAATGCACTGAGGCCCAGAGAACTGTATGTCGGTGTCTGGAAACTTCTGTTACATCCAGTTTAATGGATCTTTGAGGGTGGGGTGCCAATTGCAACTGCATTTTACTGTGAAGCAAGAGGTGTAACTTACAAAAAGTTCCCTTCTCAATATGAAAGAGAGGATTTCGCTCAGGTGCGCTTGTAAATTAGGATGGGTGAATCTTCTCTACATTGCTAACCTTCTCAGTTGATTTCAGGTCTAACTAATGCTCCACATGCCTGCTCAATTTAGTTGCAAGGGTGTGAATTGGAAATAAAGTACAAATAAAAACTTCTGTCTCAAGATCAAACAGATCTTCATATTATATGTTATTAAACCCAAAGATTTCCTTTAACAGAAAAAAAAAAAGAAACAAAAAAAAACTTCCACATTCTATGTTCCGTGTTATGACCCAATCCCTGATCTTTGCATGGAAGAGCCTATACTCCAAGTACCACGTACTTCCCAGTGAAATGAGGATAGGCACAACTCAGTCAGCATTCCCAGTCTGACTGGCCAAAGCTATGGTCTCAAACTCTGAGCATGGACTGGGGTCCTTGTTCTGCTTGCAGAGCTTTGCAGTGCATTTGGTTTAGATCCTGTAATCAATGCCTGGCCAGCCTGAGCCCACACTTATATTTGCATACTCTTCATCAAAGTATCACGTAGTCTTTTAGTAGTTATTCCTTGGCTCTCTGGATTCCTCATTAAGCCTTCTTTTAGATGAACAGACTAGAAATCAAGAGAGTATGAACTTAGACACGCTAAACCAGGCTTAACCAAGGAATATGCTGTCTCTCTACCTTTCAAAAGCGTCACAGAATTGGGGTGATAATCTGTTCCCCAGTTGAGAAAAGCAGCCCTTTCTTTCTGTTCTTCAGGCAAGCTGAATATTTACAGCAGCTCAAGCTACTGCTGAGGAGACAAACCACTGTTTTGAGGTGCAGGACCAGCAATTCTGAAGCAGTAAAATATGATGGTCCTTAACTGCTATGTTATCTTTCTCAGTCACAAACCCTGCAGGATTTGTCACAAACCTTCTGTGGAATACACCATAGCAGATTTGCTCGGGCAAGCTTAGACACGCGCTGAGCACTCACCACAAATGCAGGTCAGGCTGAAACAAGTGTATCTCATTCTCCCTTCAGTTTGGAAATAAAACTGAGCTGCTGATCGTTAACAGTCACTGAAGTCACCATGTCATTTTTCTTCATTATTTTATCACTGGTATCCTAGCCTGAGTCTGGTCAGGTTATTGTATTCTACCTTTCTCATGCTCCTTGTTATCCTTAAATTGGACTTGATATTCTCTCAAACATCCCATTCTAAACTGATAAATATTTGTAAACAAGTTTCCATTTTCCTACTTTTAACAGAGTATTTCCTGCAACTATTTGACCTACTTGCAATTTTTATACCAAAACTGCTCCATTTAATGCTGATGTTCTTTCATAATATTTGCTCTATCCACCAATATTTGTAAGAGCTAGAATCAACATATCTCATGTCCACACTTACTATAACTAAAGAAACGTCTTTCTAAAAAATCTACCCCAAATGAAAGTGTATGAAATGACATTGCAAAGCAAAGGTGTGTGATACAATTGGATAATGTAATCTTAATCTTACTTAACTCATAGCAGTCTTGGCATTGATGATTTAGGATAAGGGACACTGCATGAGGTACTTTCATGAAATTGTAAGGATAATAAATCAATTATAAGTAATCAAAACAATATATGAAACTGGAAATAGCTTTGAGATCATGTTTTTTTCCGTAAATATGTATGAACTTGCCAAAGAAAGGAAAGGCTTGGTTATCTCATTGGCTTCTTATCACTTGTCACAAATGGTAAGTACTTTACAGTGTTTCACCATATTACCCCTTCACTCTCAATCTGTGACCTTTCAGTACAACAGGATTCTGTTTTCAGTTAAACACGCTGGAACTAAGTAGTGGATGGATAAACATTATTTGTGCACAATCAGCTTGGATGCTAAAAGCCAGCCTTCAAAAATTTATCAGTGACACCTGCCCAAGTTCCATAGCCTGCTTTCTCATCTGATATGTTCTGAGAAAGAAAGTGTTCAATATGTAGTTCAGAAAATCCATGGATAAAATAATGCATCTCTACTACCGACACATCTCCTGACACTATTGGATTTTTACCACAAATAAAGGAAAACAACTGATAAAACTAAAATGATGTAATTTACATAGTTCTCTATGACCACAGACTTTTATCATAAGTATAAATAAAGTCAAGTTTTTAAATGGCTCCCAGACCCTCAAAGCTTTAAGTCTAAAAATTTTCATTTTTCTTCCGTAGCTCAGTCTCCTCAAATCCCCACTTTCTGTCCTTCAAAAGTGTCTGTCTTTCCAATAGCTTGTCTTCTAAGGAGACGAGTATTCAGCCCTATATGCCTTTTAACAAGTGGCTTCAGTCTAGAAGGCAATTTCTTTGAGAGATGAAGGAGGATTCACAGTTCCTTTACAACCTTTGCATTCTAGAGGATTCAGCAAGCTCTAATCCCTTAGTTCACATTTTAAGAATAAAATATAATCTAATGGAAATTTATGGTCTACAGATACTTTCACCACATCAGCACCCTCATGATTTAAAGCACTGTATCTGGGAATCCTTCCTTAAATTTCATCAAGAGGGAATTAAAATGATGGAGTATCTTTCAGCTCCAAGCATATAATCAAAAAAAAATGGTTATCCACTAAATCTATTTTCTGATTTGACTAATGGGAATCATTGATCTAGTAAGTTAATTACAGCTTTGATTTGACCACATTTTTGTTCTATTTGTAATAGATGTACTAGTAAAAAAAAATAAATTATACATAATAATAACTTTGGTTTCATTAGAAATTCGAGCAAGCAATGTTAAAAAAAAAGAGGTACACAAATGGAAAAGGGATGGATCCCCAGTCATCTGCACCACGTCACTGTTAGACAGCTTTGGCTTTGCTTTGGTTCACTCTAACTAGTTCTTTTCTAGATAGCTTCTTATAGAGGAGACAAATCCTAAGATATTCAGACATGATCCAGTCATTTGCATTTATACTGAGTCCTAATGGCCTCTTCTTGGCCCTCCTTTACTTAGTAGTATGGACACAGCCCAAAGAGGGCACAAACCCTGACAGCTCCAGAGATTTAAGAAAAGCAATTGACAGACCACAAAACTCTACTTCCAAATGAAACCCAAGCCTTTCTTTTCATTGGATAAGACTACATCATAGACTAATATGACAACTAAAAAGCTGTAACTATATTCTGACCAACATTTTAATAAGTTGTTTTAAACAGGTTTATGAGTCTTTTTGAGAAGAGAATAAGAACATGGTCTGAGTACAGTCCTGTAACATGTAAGGTTTAAACAGCTATAGGAAGTCATTTATATTTGAGACACTTCCATGCAACGTGAGAGTTGAAATTATGAAGAGTTGTGATGTAAATTGTATGGAATGTACAGTGTTCAGTAATAGAAATAATGACCTTTTAAAACTGACAGAGTGAATTTGAGAATCCATGGCACTACCATTTCCCTAAAGCTGTAATCTTACATGACGGAAATTAATGCAACAAGATATGCCATCACCTTAACCTAACAGCATTCTTCACCCAACAGGTCTCTTCCTGGACTTTACCTTTCATGTGCTACAATGAAAACTTAGTTGAGGATCCCAGGCTGTCAAGAACAGATGAGATTAATGACAGGAATCAGATTCCTCTAATCTAAATACTGATGTTCAGTACTGGAGTTGAAGAGCCATTTAGCTCCTATCAGCCCAAGACTTTTGAGCAGCACTTGACCAAAATCACTGCTAGCTTTATCACTGCTTAAAAAATAACATTTACTTTGAAATTTACATTGTTCTTCCTTTTGCTTCTACATCCATTTCTCTCTGTCTCTTATGCATGCCTTTTGTGACATCATTTATTCTAATGAGTGAACTATATCCCCTATGTTTCAGTATATATGGGATCATGTCATCTTCTAGTGGCTCCGTACCTACACCATAAACAGGATTATGACAAATCCTACAACTTTACTGGCACAGTAGTTGCATTGACTCTATTAGTTATCAATGTGAGTAACACAGCTGTGAGCTGTGACACACTCAGTACAACTACAACAGCTGTGTGTCAGCATATATAAATCCTAAAAATTATCAGGGCTATACACTACATCTATTATTTTACCTTATGATTGTCCCAGAGAGATAACCGGAGGAATTTAAAAATCCTACATTCCATACATTCCTCCATTCTATCTTTTTAAGTTAGAGTGTCCCAGAAACTTTTGTGTCATACTTAGTCTGGACAAGGCTGAATAACTCGGTACCTATTTCAATAAAAGTCTTACCCATACTGTCAATCTAGACCTTCTTTCCTCATTTTGAAATGGTCACTGACATTCACTGCTTCTTCTTAAGGAGATACTGATCACAGATGTTTCTATTATTTCTGCTCTTTCTATTACACAACACCAAGATGTCACTATCATGCCTTTTTCTCCCTCTGTACAAGAGAAAACAGTCTTTTACATATAGTTTTTGTTTGTATGGGAGGTTTTTTCCCAACAGCAGTTTTCCCAACGCAGTTTTGAATCTGTAATTTGAGTACTTACATATACGTTACATATAAAGCATGGATTGGATGGATAGATTAGACAATATACAGACAAACCAAGAAAGAAGAATACAAACCAAGAAAGGAAGACCCTAACCAAGCAGTACTGCAACATACCTATGATTCCTGGGTGCATTTTCCACCTTATTTTTACTGGAGTTCATGAAATGTAAATGCTAGCAAATAGATAATACACATATTGAAGATTTTTTTCTGTCTCTGTTTCCGTGATTTATGAAAAGGGTCCATTGTGCTCTCCAAGGATGTGTAAAGGAATTATTCACTTTGACAACTATTATCTCCAAATTAAAGGTAGAATTAGTCTTAAAACAGCAGAAAGCAGATTTCTTTTCACAGTACTATATAAAAAAATCACATTCTTTTTTATTATTATTATTTTTAATAGGTGTATTGCATATTAGAAGCTGTGAAGGGAGAGAAAAAATAAACAGCAAATAAAAGGGGTAAATAGAGTGAATAAAATCACATAAATGAACATAAAATAAAATATATTTATAGAATGAAAAAAAATAGAAGGAATAAAACCAGCTTTAAAACTAGCTCTTAAAATTCTCAGGTGCTAAATCAAGAACTCCCAAAGAAGAGTTATAAAACCTCTCGAGGTCATACAAATTATCAGTAAAGTCATGAAGTTGATGAAAATCCTATTGCAGAATTGGCTCTTGTGACCAGGACTGTTAATACCTGATACAAGCTGGGAAATAACAGCTGTCAGAGGCCTGATTCTCAGGATAACAAAGAACTTCACTTAAATCATAAACTCAAATACAGTGATAAATATAGTGCATCGCAGTTAAAACAGAGAGTTTACATACAAAAGCAGACTGAAATCTGAGCATCAAATAAAAAAGAAATGTTTATACTCAAAACTTCAAATATTAACTTGAATATCACTCATGACTCACTATTTCATTGAAAAGGGAGATGACTTCAGTTTAGAGGCACAGTTTCAGAGACCCAGGGGACTGGATTTAATTGAAATTGGAGCCTCCTCCTGAATGTAAGTTTAGTGTAGGGTAAATACCATTTTAAAGCACAGTACCTCCTTATAATCCTTTTTCTAATTATTTTATTTTACTCTGAATGAGTTAAGTGAATATTACTATATATGATGCTCAACCATATTAGACAAATATATACACATGCTTTAAATTTTAATGATTTTAAATTATTTCATGCTTTAATACAAAACTGCTGGTCTATTTTGAATCAAAATGTCTTTCGAATTTTGCCCATGTGAGGCCCTGGATCCTCATTATTTCTGATTCTCCTTCCTGACAACAATTTCTAGTCATCTTATTTCCTATTCAAAAACCTAACTGGGTCTAAGGCCAAACCGGGTCTGTATTATCTGTGATTTTCACTTATGCTTTGCTAATATTTTACCTATATTTATTAAAGACTTTTTAAGGACTATCAAATTAATAAAGGCTTGATGACACACCTCAGAAAGAAGGTCAAGAGACTGCAAATAAGGTCACCCGGGAATGTGTTTAAAAAAACTACTGTGGAGAATGAGGAGCTCTTTAGATCAACAGAAAGGGTGCAACCTCAAAGCTTGTGTACATGGGTTATTTAACTCAGACACTAATAGCAACTCCAAAAATGGATGAACTTTCTATCCCTGTCTAGATGAATAAAGAGAGTTTCCCTGGCACACGATTTCTATTCAGTTGTCTTTTAAAGACATTTTGTGAACCACCACAATTCAGCATGAACTCGGTACTAGTTAGTGGTTAAACTCACTAAGACAAGAATAACCTCCATCTTAAAACCAACAATTTTGCTTTAGCAACTAAAATTTTGCTTAAGGGTTTCAAATATGTTAGTTCTCTCATCAAATGTCATATGGACTATGTGGTTCAGCACATGAACTAATAATGGGATCATACAGAGATGATTTTCTGGAACAATGCAATGCAAAGAAAATCTTTGTTGAAGTCCCAGAGGACAACAGCACAAACTAGCTTTCCTAGTCAGCTGCTATATAATTTTGAAACCACCAAATTTAAATGAGATGAGGGAAGTATGAGGACTGGGCCTGACATCATTTACTGAGGTAATTTTCCTTGTGGGCATATGATACGGTTTGAAGCTGGCTCCCTGCCAAGTCTCCAAACCTTACCACCAGAGTTCCCCCCCCGCCCTCAAACCTCAGGGAGAAGAGGGAGAAAAAACGAAAGGAAACCCGAAACGAGAGAGAGACAACCAAAGTGAGATATATAAATATATTTACACTTATATACAATTAAAAATAAGGGAAAGGGAAGGGGGAAGGGAAAAGGAACAAAACCAAAATATTATATATATAAATATCCCAATTAGCAGCCCAATATCTATCCACTAAAAGAGTTAACAAAGAAATAGCTCATTACTCTCCTGGGACAACCGAGGGTCGCTCCGGAACGATCGCCGGCAACCTCGGTCTCCCAAGGTCGACAAGGCCCAACCAGGCCTCGCTCCCCAACACGGCAGACTCAACAGCAGGGAACCTGCACCTCCAAGCCGCCGGAAGGAAAGAGAGCGAAGGCCTCTCCTCCTTTCTTCTTATAGCCCAGCTTACGTAAAAATCGTAGGGAATACTGGGTAAATCTGGACCCTTCCTTGGTTACAAACTGGTCACCAAGGAAGGCCTAGCCCAAACCACCACAGCATATCAAAATTATAGAGTTGTCATACTTGTTGAAACCAAATTATAAGTGGGTTTCAGCGGACAAGAGAGGGGAATTGATAATGGATAGGATAGTTTGTCTCCCATAGATGCATGTGTCTAGGTGAAGAATCAACTAACATCTTCTTGACGTGCTCCCTTTTTCTCTTGTTACAGAACTGTCATACTCTATACTCAATGTGTATGTTATTTCTTTTCCTTCTCTCCCCTCTTCCTCCCAACTACCTCAATTCTCTCTACTTCAATTTTCAGCTTGTACAATCAACAATCCAAGCAGTAAGAACTTCCGTGCTGGTTAAGAAAAAAAATGTCCATCCACAGCATGTGCTGTCTCTGCCTGTCCCCCAGTTACTAATACTCACAGAACAGCTTAAGCCCTGAAGCATAATGTTGGACATCTTTTCAAAATAAGGATTATAATACTCTTATAGTGATGGTATTCCTTCTGCCTACCAATATATCCCTTCCTTTAAAAAAATTGTTAGTATCTTGATGTGTGCTACTGAGTTTGAATCTTACATTCATGAAGGAAAAGGGTAGAGAAGGGGGAGAATTAAATCATTTTACACAGAGAATCTTTTGATTTATTTCAGTCTCAGTTTGCTTTTGTGTTGTCCTGTTTGCCCTATCAGCACAATATGTCAGATTTCATCAAGTGCATTTGTGCTTCACTGTCATTTTTATTTAAATACTATTAAAGCACTGATATTTAGAAATTTCAGCTTAGTTAAATATGAAGGTTTGGGTTTTTTAAGTATCCTCAGATGCTTAACCAGAAACGTTAAGGTATCAAAGGGTGACTGAATCTCAATTTTTGGATTACCGGTCTCCCTCTGAACTTTTGACATCTGGAATTTCACTTGACTCCCTAAAGAACGTGCTTCTAAGTGATATTGCTGGGGAGAACATGACACAAGCTAATTAGTAGTAAGAAATGAAGTGTTGATTTCTCACCAGAAGTGAAACCTGCTATAAGAAGAAAAAGGAAATAATTGGTAAATGTAAATAAATTCTGGTGATTAGCATTTTTTTTTCATGGTACACACCAAAATATGGAGGGAGGTTTGCACAGACAGCCCATATGAAAATATCTGCACCTCTACTGTGGGGGAGGGAGGAAACAGGAGGTAGCAGATGGAGTAGCCACACGGACTCTTCACCTTCTTTGCATTCAACTAAGTACTTTCTGTCAGCAGTTCCATAGCCCAAATCAGAAGGCACAGCAGGTACAGGCTATTCAACAGGCCAGAAGAATATACGGATTCCTAATGACAAGAACCCAGTCAATCTCAATAGGGATTTGCCTGTATTTAGAGTGCAATGGTTGGAATAGCAGTCACAAAGGAAGTTATAACACAATTATCAGATAAACCATGCTGATGGATGCCATATTGATGCCTGCAGAGATGCTCACAATGAAATCCTCCTTGGGTTGCCTTCTAGAGTCAAAAAAATTTAAAAAGCCTTAAAAGCCTTGAATTGTTGCAGCCTAATCCTTACACTAGACACCTATATTTTGGAGAACAAAGGACTGGGGAAATAAATCCCATTCTCAGTCTAAATTAGCCACCTTCACTCTTCTGCAGTCAATGAAGAGAGATGGACACTGAAAAAAGTAATTCATCTCGTCTATCTTAAGATGGAATGAATAGCTATCTGGAGATAGCTATGTCTCTCCACTGACTACAGAGTGAGCCTTGATGACTACCTTACATTAGAGCTGTATCTTTTTTGATGGCTGAAATAAAGATGAATCTAGGCAAAAATTACTAGAACTTCTAGAAACTCATTTATTTTGCTTTCGTCTCAGGTTACCTGCAATCACTGGGAACAGTACAGATGAGTACATTTTCTCTGTTCATTAATTTTAATTCAATAGCATTCCTTACATAGCATAATATAAATTTCTTCAATGATGCCATATTCTTTTCAACTCTAATAAATTTCTACTAACCCTTCAACTCTGTTTAATTTTTGAAATCAATTATTTTAACCCTGCATCATAAATTATGCAGTATTTCAGCTTATTTTAATAGTCTGAACAGTGGTCTGTGAGATGTAAAATCTCTGTTCGCTAATTCTCTGTCACTTTTCTATTTTATCTTTTTACTGTTAATGGCTATTTAAAAGACAAATCTATAGGCACTATCATATTTTAGAGCTATCATTAAGTAATTAGTAAAAAAATGTTATTTCAATTCAACAGAAAGACTTCAGCAGCTTGCTTTTCATTGCTGGAATAATTTTCGTGTTTAGTTTGATATATATTCTGCCTGGGCCTGTGCTTCTTTCTTTGACCTAAGATGTAAAAATCTCCCCTCTAACTTGTAGAGGGTAACTTTGTATTCAAAGGTACATGGATAAGAATCACTCCACATCCTTTCTGCTTAATTATCTCTCTTTCCCTCTCCAGAGCAAATGCAAAGGAGAGGTGAAGAATAAGTTGGACTTTGGTTGTGCCCTTAGCAGAGCACTCTGAACAACTGAACTGATGTCAACCAGAAGCTGGCAGTCCCTGGAATCCCTGGAACTGGATAGCATCCCTCTGCTTAGGGGACACACAGTGTCAGCCAGGTAATGACACAGTGGTAATAAATAGTATAAAACCAGGCAAACTGAAAGAACTTCTAATCCAGAGAAGGTCAATTAAGCTGACAAAGGGGCTGGGCTCCCCCCACAAGGGCCACAAAGCCTTCTGGGGAAAAACCTGCTCCAGTGTGGGCTCCTTTCTCCACAGGCTGGAGATCCCCAGCAGGACCCTGCTCCATCCTGGGCCTCCTCACAGCCTCCTTCAGATATCCATCTGCTCCAGCATGGTCTTCACCATGGGCTGCATGGCCTCCTCTCTGGCACAAGGGGCACCTCCTCCTCCTCCTTCTGCACTGACCTTGGTGTCTACCTTGTTGTTCCCACGTTCTCACTCTGCTCTTCCCTGGCTGGAATTCTCACCGCACAATAACTTTCCATTCTTAAATATGTTATCACTGAGTCGTTACTATCGCTCCTGATTGTCTCAGCCTTGGCCAGCATCAGGAAGTCCATCCTGGAGCTGGCTGGCATTGGCTCAACCAGACAAGGGAAGCTTCCAGCAGCTTCTAACAGAATCCACCCCTGTAACCCCCCGTTACCAAAACCCAGCCACAGAGACCCATTACAAAGTTGTAGCCAGGTACTTTATGATATTAGAGGTCTTTTCCAACCTTAACAATACTATAATTCTATGAACAGTTTGTCATGTGTTGTTTAAACTCCTCTTTGAGTACAAAGTAAAGGTGGTTATTTCTTATCTGACATGCCACAGTTTGTGCTTTTTCTAAGCTCAATCAGTGGCAACTGCAGGGCACAGAGGAAGACTGGGCATGAACTGGTTCGCCTAATGATGCTCCACTATCTTCCCAGCTCATGCTACTTTAGGCAGGACTAGATTTAGTCAGGACTACTTTCATTGCCACATGAGCACTGGCTGGCCCACACCCTGAGGGCTGCAGTGGGATCCTCTCCCCTCAGGGTGGCCTGAGGTGGGGTGGCATTTGGGGGTTGCTCCTGAGAGCCCTGTGAGTGGGGTCATTAGCAGGGCAGGGTGGCCAGCTGCTGTGTGTGGTCAGCACAGGACTGAATTGGACATGGCTCAGAGCAACCCAGTCAGTCTGGGTCTAGCTGAGCAGGTGGTGGGTTAAGATGGCCTCTGAGGGTCCCTTTTCATCCAAATTGTGATTCAGTAGCGTTATGGTCACAGAGTGCTGACAAACAGTCCCAGGGTACTGGTCAGCAAAAAGGCAGTAAAAGTGGAGCTACAGTGTTAACATCACTTTTGAACGCTAGTTAAGGCAAAGCTTGTGGCATGAGCAATGAGGTAATAATATACACCTGATAAATGTTAATATTTAGATGCAAGTCTGAGAGAGCCTAATTCACATGTTAAGCTTCTTAGAAGAGTCTCCTAAAGCTTATACCTGAATGCAGAACACAACAGATACCTGAGTAGCTGGGAAGCCTACTTTGTTTTGACTTTATGTTCTCTGTGCTTATCAGCACTCAGTGACACCTCTACATGGGCAGGGAATTGGGCAAGGAAAAGTACATGAGAGGCAGTGTGAATGGGAAGGGCAAAGGACCTGTAAAAGAAGAAAGTATTTAATACTTGAAAGCAAAATTTAATGCTTTATATTTAGTTTTATATTAAATTCAAACACAAATCTATTAATAAGTTGATTATCAGTGGAACTTCTATAAATATGGATCATTACTATTTAAGATTTGAAAGGCATTTCATTTACTTTAAATGACTGTATTTTTCTATTTACTGTTAAGAATTTGCCAAAGATATTAGAAAGAAGTGGTCTTTGGAGAAAGGCTCCTGCCATCCACTGTGGATGGCATCCTGTCAACCCTGTTCTAGCAGTGTTCTGCTAGAACCTCTCATAAGAGTCATCATGTTCCCACTAGCTAGCTCATGCATTTGGGGACTTAACTAGCATGTGTACAAACAGAAAGCTGCAAGGCCTTTCACACCAAGCCTAATTTTTCTCACTGGACCCTACAAACTAGGTCAGATCCCAGATGCTTTCACAGGAAGCTCTCAGATACACATATATGAGGTGTGTGAGAGGGCAGAGAAGATTTCTGACTTCTGTGGGCCACTTCAGCAGTTAAAATATGTTAATACTGATGTTTTGGGTAGTTAACATCTCCCCTATAATTCTGGCAAATGCTCCACCAGCAGCCTTACTGTCTCAAGCCTGTTGTTTTCTTTCCCTTTTTTTTTTCCTCATAGAAAGAAAGCAGCTGCCCATAAGTTTTATAGTATCATGGCTGGTTCTACAGTAGTGTTTATCTAGGAATCACCCTTTCCTAGTGTCAGCTGACATCAGTGATGAAGCAGATGCACTACATGAGCAAACAGACTTTGTCAAGTTAAAGCATTATTTCAGCCAAAGTTGTGATTCTGCAACAAAATCAACAATATTAACTCCAGTTTCGCTGGGGGGGAAATCAACAAGGTTTGTCAAAGTAATGATAATTTTCAGTCCTCTTAAAGATTGTTGCAGATGAGAAAAATATCTTACTTCATTCTCCAGTTTTACGTAACTAGTAGAACGCCTTTCTTCCTCATAATGGATTTTAGATGAAGAACCCTTAGCACTTTGATCTGCATACATTGTTTTACTGTATTTTTGTTTTACAAATCCCATGCAATAGCTGGCTTCACCTTCTAGTTTAGTAACTTTTCAACAGAAGAAAAAAGGTTAATTCTAAATCTTTTATGGATAGGTCCTAAAACAGAATGTATTTTTCAGAAAGGAAACTTGGCAATGATAACTACATAACCTAGTGAATGTGTATTTGTTTAGCCCTGACTTCAGAATAGAAGAGTTTTAACTGTTCCTTCAGTCCTGCTTGTCAACAATTGGCACAAATTTCACAGATTTCCATTAAGACTAATTAGAATTCATTTGCTTTGTAGTAAGTGACAATTTTGTCACCTCTTTAAATTTTTTTGCAGAGTTATCAGAATGAAAAATTTGAAACTATGTGACCTCAAATGTTCAACAACTACTTGATGCCAGCAAATGTCTATTCCAAATGGCATCTGTTTCCCTTTGAGATTAAAAAGGAAGTATCACTTCCAAGAATACTTTTTTATTTACATTTCCCATTCCATCCATGCATATAAGCCTAAAGAAAACCTATTATAACATAGAAGTAAATCAGATGAAATTTAGATGTGCCTGTACTTTCATAATTATATAATTAAGTCTGAAACTTCTACATGGTTCCCATAGTTGTATTAACTCAGCTTTATTTCATTAGAAATGGATTAAATTATATCAGATGAATAGTCTGCTTCTTATTTTGATATATTGCAGAGACAAAACAAAAAACAATGAGCTTATCATGATTCCATTAAGAAGGTAGTTCCATTCTGACAGGTCCGCAGTTGCCACTGATTCAGCATTAAGTCTTTCAATGCTCAAATCCCCTACTCCTAGTGGAAATCAAGAGTAAAGTGTTCCTGCGTGGCTAAAAGGCAATTTTAAATATTTAAAAAATGGAAGATATGAATGAACAAATTATTATTCAGTTGGGGCAACATTTAAAGATCCAAGTGCTCTGGACATGCATTACAAACGTGGGTCTTCACAGTCCATTACTTGGTTCAATTAAATTACCCATAAAATGTTTTAACTAATTTCCAAAGGCATTACAAATGCTATTACTTTTTCCCTGTAGACATACACATCTATCCTGATTGTTTTGAAATCTATGAATAAATAAAAATACCTTTAATCCTGCATGAATAGCTGAATTTCAAATTCCCTTTGCTGAAGAATGACTCATCACAATGAAATCCTACTAATAATTAAAATTAGCATATGATTAAAAATAGGAAGAAATTAATATACATTTTAGAAAATGATGATATTCCCTCCAAGGACACACTTGTCCCAGGATCTATCCACATAACTGCTCCAGAAGCTTCTTGGGCAGCATTAACTAGTGCAAAGCAATGCAGATAATGGAGCCCCCTCTTTGAAAGTAATGAATGTCAAGTTACAATTACTTGTAGCTCCACGACAGATCAGCAATGCAATAGGGTGAGTAACAGAGGAAGGAAGAAGATGAAATGAGAAATTTTGTGATGATACATAGTAACTAAACACAGAATATCAAAGATATCAGGTGGCAGAGCTCAAACTGTTACTGCCCTTTTCTTGCCAGAAAACTATTCTTAGAGCTGAACTGTTCATATAATAGCATCAGATATTTTAATTCAGTTTTCTTATAAAAATGAAGTTTTAGTTTTCCAGTTTGTTCTACTGCAACCTCTTCAGAAGAAAATTTTATTAAGACTTCCTTTAGACATTCATTGTAATGTAGATATAGCACATCTATATGAACATAATGTAGTCAAAGATTTACTGTGTATCTCCAGGGTACATTGCTTCAGCATTTAGCAAATTATAAGAACAGCTATGAATGTGTTTTGTTTCATACAATAATTTCAGAGACTCCCACAAACACAGTAAGAAGGAAGAAGTGTGTCCTTCTTCCCCCATCTCCCATCTCTGATTGCCTTGACAAACAGGTTGATGTTAATTCACTGTCATTTCAGGTCTATTATTGATACATAACTCTTACTAAATATATTTCCTACTTAAACATTTTTCAATTTTGCCACAAGTTGTGTTGGGAACATGCTATCACTTATTTGAAGAGGTTCTGTAATTTTGTTTTGAAACATGAGCATGCATTGTTTTATTGTTTAATTCAAATATGAACCACTCTCCTATAATGCATTAATAGAATAGAATAATGTAGGAACTACATGGGCAAACATGGCATTGATCATTGGATTGTTAACGACCTTGTCCAAAAATACTGTCAGGAAATTTATTAGGGTATTCTTGGAAAAATTTCTTTCTGATGAATCTCCAAGGCATTTTAGAAGGGGATACTAGTTAGTGACTTATATACAAACCCTTTAGTAGACCGAAATGCTTATCAGCAGTGAATTTGAGGAATGGATTTTTCAGGGAGAGAGTTAAACCTCCACTCCCAATAAAACAATATTAAATGCCATATGATAATCTGATCTTAGGTTGTTCTATGTGCCCCTTATCCCTCTAACATAGGGTTAGCCTATACCTACACCTGGATCCAGACTAGTTTATTTTTATCAGTCATTAAAACTGGTATTTCCAGTATTTTTAATAGCTGTTTACTGTAACAGTGTTTGTTTGTTTTCCACCAACACCAACTTTTTAACGGAAATAATTTAAGCTTTAAGCTTTTTACCATTCTGTTTTTCAGCACATGAAAACACTGCCAATTGTCAGCTTTCTTAATAATTTTCTGTTTTAAATAGCCAAATAGCCAAGCACTACAATATTTCTTCATAAGTGAAGGGGAGTTTACATCTGTCTGCTTTGTTTCCTCTACAAGTCCAGTCCATCACCTTTGACAAATATCATCAAAAGCAATGCAGCAGGATCAAAGAGTCCTGAACAGGTGGAGTAAGGGATATGTACTCTAAGAACCCAGTCTTCTAACACTAAAATCAGTGATTAAGTAGCAAATACAGCTTCTGAAAAACTGAAAGCAACTGCCACTACTATAAGGTATCTTTTCTGAAGAAAAGTGATGGTAGGAAGGAATGTCCTCATGAGAACATTGTGTCACTAGGATGGAAGAAGCATGAAAGTCCTTTTCTTGCCAGATATGAAAGCCAAAGTGAAAAGACAACCTTTAATAATTTCATGATCTTCTAATTACTCAGATCAAGAGAAGGGTTTTCCTTCTGGATTTACAATTTCCAGATGTTTCAGTATTATAATGCCAGCCTAAATTCTGATTTGACATCAAAAGGAGAAAAAAGGACGGATAACAAATTTCAAAGGGAAGCAAAGGACAAAACATGTTTGTTGGAAACTTCTTCATACATTTTTAAAAGGAATTATTGCTTTTAAATGTCACATGGATCTCCCTGCAAAAGTGACTTCTCCCAAAGCACTGATACTTCATATCCACAGACTAGACCCTGAGCAAATGTCTCAGCTATTTTATGTCTTCATTTACCCAGCTATAAGGCTCAGGAGGATAGGAGGTTTTCCAACCTCACACCCTTTTGGTTTCAGATTGTACAATTTTTTAATTTCTTTATTCACAATTGCTACAAGTTTACACGATTTTGATCCTTTACAAAGTTATATCTGGGCAACAAGTAGAAAAGTTTCTTCATCTTCTTTGGTCCAGTATGTACACTGTGAGTCAAGAAAACCTGGAAAAGGGGGAAGGTTACTCCTTCCTCAAGGTCAGCAGAGGGAAGACAGTGGGAAGAAAGTGATACTCAGTGCTGTGGTGGTATCAGATCACAGAATGATTTCTTGAAGGAGAAGCACCCTAAAAAATTCGTCAATATCTAACCAAGCTGGGCATATGCTAACTTTAAATATACATACCTACACACGTACATACACATACATATATATATATATATGGATAAATAAACAAATTTTGGAACACTTAATCCAGTATTACCCTTTTTTACTTGGATAACTGGTATTTCACAAAAATAACAGAATTTGGGATCTTTGAGTACAAACATTTTTTTACTAAGCCTTTCAGGGATAAAGAAATAACGATTTTTTTTTTTTGTCTCAGAGCTGCAAGGCACTTTTAGTCAGTACTCAGCCACAAATTCTCTCAAGGCTGATGTTTTTGTAGTCATAACAAGTTTTGGCATCATCAGTTTTTCCCTCTGTGCTCTGGCTTGCTTTTGCCTCTCTCCGAATACCTCCCAAATAAAAATAAAAAACATTCCACCTAAATAGCTTCAACCTTTAAGTGATTATACAAGTGCTTTTTTTTCTATTTGGAAAATTTTATCTCATGAGTTCTGCAGTCAGAAGTTCAGGACAGGGTTACGTCTACACTCAGATAAGCTTTTTTAAACTTTATTAACTTTGTATTAATAAGTATTGAATTCATTTCCTCTTCTTTAAAATAGGCTATTCTTTTATTCACTTTGAGCTTCCCATTAAGATGTTGGATTTTTAAACAACATTTTTACCTCAGCATACCAGATGATCTCTAAGGTCCCTTCTGACCCAAACCATTCTAGGATTCTGGGATTCTACAACATTTACTGTCTTGATAAAACTTGCATATTTAAAAATTGCTTAATATAATATCAAATATAATATATATAAATACCAAATAATATATACGATACCAAAAAAGGTATTTATCAGAGCTCTTTGTTGGTATTAAGGCATATTTATTGCAGTCCCAACAAACCCCTTATCTTTCTCTGTGACAAGGAGATATTCTTTCATTCCTCTGCTGTGAAGAGGTCCTCAGGGAAGCTTGAAGAGTAAAGAAATGGTAAAGACTAGTGGCCTCCCTCCTACAAAGTGCAATATCTGACTTTGTTTCTTCTGCTTTACAGGATGGATTTGGATATCCAACCTCTGTGTGTCCCCGGCTCCTAAATACTTCATAACACTTCTCTTTTTTTTTCCCCTCAGAAGAAGGTAACTGATTCTTGTGAAAGAGGATTTTTCCCAATTTAAAAGGAAGCAGATTCTCCCTCCAGCAGCTCTCTTCTTTGAAAGTGTTACACAAATTCTTTTCATTGATTTATATTACCTTCTAAAGTTAGTCAAATATATATACTTATACACACTCGTTCCAGTGACACTTTTGCTTACTTTAAATAATTCTTCCCTCCCTGTAAATTTCTCTCCTAGTACAGAGAATCTGCTCTCCAACTTTATTGTACAAGCGGTTCCTGTTTACTTTCATCAAGTACATGTGTTGGTCCCATTCTCCTTATATTCCACATTTCAAATTCTTATTTCCAGGTAAGGTACTAGGAATCATTCTTGCTCCACACTAACCAGACACAAGATTTACTTAAGGACTTATGCTGGGAAACAATTTAATGAGAAGAAAGAAGCTGAGTATTGTAATTCTCTTGTTTTGAATTTCTGAAGAAAAACGGACTTAAGATCACTCAAAAAACAAGCAGATAAAAATGGCAACACAAACACATTCACATCCACCTTGGGCCAAATTTTTGTGAAGAACTGTCAATGATGAAGAAAAGTAATGAAAAGTTAAATCCTGTGGACATTCTGATAAAAAATTCACAGTGAAACTGAGGGTTCTCTAGAATGATAATTATCCTCTGTTTTTCTTACAAATTATGAAGACAAATTGACATCACCTACCAGACCTTTTTATGCCCAGTTTCACATCTGTCTTCCTGTTTCACAAGTATCAAGTTATCTGCTTCACAGTAGCAGTTAAACAGGTGCTTAACTTCTCTGCTGAATGAGCAGCTATCAGAAAAAGTAAATTGTTATCATATAGCCCACAGTTTGGAGGATAAAATAATATGCCTAAAACTTTTCAGTCATGGTACAGCATTGCACTCAAAGCCAATGAAATTTCATGCAAACATAAAGACATGTCTGTGTCAGAATGATCTAAGACCAGGACCACAAACTGCAGGACTCTGAATCTGCTATAGAATAATGTTCAGAAGAAGTTAATTTTCCTTGTGATGTTCACATAGACTGAAGGTGCAAGTAAACCTTGCGCAGTCTGAGCCTCACTCGTGTACAACTAATGAGAATGTTAAAGTTGAAAATGTTTGTTTCCATATAATCTTCCTAGATGCTTCTGTCTCTCCTAGAGAGACATCAAAATATAACCTTCCTAGATGCTTCTGCAGGATATAGCTTATTTCTATCCCTACTATTCACTTCATATAAACTTGAGTAATATGGCAGCTTTTTGGGTGAAAGCATATCCTGATATTTAAAATACTAGCTGTTTCAATCTACAGCTCTTTGAGTTTGTTTTCTCTCAATTTTTTCAATTAGTTGTCTCTCTAAGTTCAGTTTCCCAACAAGAAATTATTCCAGGGAGAATTTAGTACTGAAGTCTCAGCCACAGGAATACAAGATTATGTGGCTGGCTCAGAAGATCCTCATTATTTTCTGACAACTCCTTAGGAACACTTGTTTTGAAAACACTGTGAAATAGGTTGCATTAAATAATGTAGAGGTGGCTGTAAATGCAGCCTGATTCAAAACAAAATCAACAAAATGTCAAGGCTGGCTAATTTTAGTACAGGTAAAACTGAATAGGTTCAAACTTATCTTTTCAAATTTTCAGGTTCCACGTCTGCCTAGATCCATCCTTCATCCTCTTTTTCCTTCTCCAAACCTTTACTCCTGCTTATCCCTATCCTTCTATTTAAAAAACACCAAAATAAAACCCACTCTAACCTCAGCTCCTAAGTTCTGGCACTACACTCAAGCCCCCACACCTTTCCACACTTTCTTGATGACTACAAACCCCATATGGGATGATGCAGTCTGGATCTGTACCCCTGTAGGCAGCCTCGCTGATCCTCAAATTTGGACATTCAAAGCAATGTTGCTAAATGAGGACATTCAAGAGCAGAAGAATTTGGAAGGATTTTGGATGGGGGTGAAAAAAAGCACCCTCATAATTTATTCCAGGAGTGTTTGAAGTTTTTTAAAGTATGGGATGTATATATTCAAGCTTTTCCTCTGAGAGTTAGAAACATAATTACCATTTAAAGGAAAGCTGAATCTCACATAACCATGTGACTCTGGGACTATGGCCTGTTAGAGAAAATATAATGTATTACAAGACTCACCCATGAGAATTGGCAGCAATGAGTGCAATGCTGGCATTTCAATCATCATAACAGAGTGTTTGGAATCAAATATATCAAATCAGAATAAAATGCAACAAATACTTCCGTCAGTCTCAATGGTATAAAAGTCTGTTTATATGCAGTCTACAAGTCAAATATAAGTTGGCATAGTCCCTCTAAACCAGAATGAGGAAGAAAGTTGTAGACAAACATGAATAATACTTTTTTAAGAATAAAAGCTTCTCTGAATCTCAATAAAAGTAATTCTTTTGAAGACAAGATAAACATTATTTCTTATTTTATTTTCTTTATGTCATGTATCTCTAGTGACTATTTAGAAAGCTGTAGAAATGGATTTTTAAAGGCAGAAGCATTAACATGTAAAAATGAATAAGAAATGTGAATCTTTGTCATACTTCTTTTCATAATAGAAAACAGTCACACCATAAATTAATAATCACAAGCAATAACCTCTAAGAAATCGAGAATCACACTCTATTTGTCTATAAGATGTTGTTTTTCTCACAGTACTTAACACCATGATGCCTTATTGTGGCATGCAGTTAAGAAATTTACTTTTCAGTGACTTCAGTGTGCTTTGTGCTAGGCTCTAGCTGAAAATCCAAACAAAATATATTATGTTATGTGAAACAGATGTATCTGTTATTTTAAAAATTCCAGCCACATATAAAAGTGATTATTTGAGCGCCCAGGAGCAATAATCACTGTCTGGGAAAAATATACTGAAAAAATTGGTATTATTCAAATCAGTCTCTTGCATACACACAGCAGTAGTGGAACAAAGTATTCATTGGAAAATAGCTTGTGATCAACCTTCCTCCAGCAACACTGTTCATTTCTGTAAGTCAGTTCTCGTTCTGCAGACTGCTGCTTCAGAGAAATTTTCATGGAGCCATCTCTCTTAAAACACCTGCTCTTTTCTATCACTATTTCATTTTTCATTCCACGCACTTTTAGAAATTGTTCTATCTGCTGTTTGAAGTAACCATCTGCATTTTATATATGTAGTGGTAAAGCACAGTACTGCTCACTGGTGTGTACTCCTGACACACGTACGCATAAACACACTGCCCAATTAGTTCATACAATCATTCAATTCAAAGCATCAGACATCAAAGTCCTAGAATACACTTTCAATAAGTTTGTCTCCTCAGTCACCTCATGAGGTTCAGAAATTGCTCTTTAGTTGGGAAGGTTTGGCTTTTGGTGGAGGACACTGTTGGAATACACCCAGTCAGCAGGATGGACCATGTATATGCTGAGAAGAACATGCCAAGATGAAAACTGCTGTAGTGACTGCACAGAAGTGTCTTGAGGGACTGAACCTATAAAAGCAATATGAACAACAAAATGAAAAGCTGAAACCACATATGTGACCACAGTGTAAGAAGACACACTCATTTTTCTGGTTTACACCAAGGAACTTATTCTCATTGGGTTTGCTAAATGCTTTTGATCTCATTTGATATGATGATAGGTATTTTAAGCTTTTGTACTCCTATGTTAGAAAAATTACTTTTCCTGTAGTATTCAGGGTGGAATTATATACTGGAGATTAAAATAATTTACAGATGATTTTAACATATTAAATATATAAAGCAAATCCAAAAAAATAATAAATATACAAAGTTCACCTGTAGATTTGCTTGTAAAATCATGAATACATGGTATACAGCTAGAGCCCTAGAGGAGTATTTCCTCTGTATATTATAGGAATATTATAGAAAAGTTAACTTGGACACGATTGTATGTAACACTAACAGTATATAATAGACTCTGGCAACAGTGACAGGCTAATTAGAGGCTCTGTCAATGAACAGTTTTGGACCAACATCTATAAGACACCTGTGCTAGCAATGCTGTATCTTCTCTATTGTCCAAAGATGAAAGATGTAAAAATGCAAAGGCAGTTCAAAAGAGGGCCAAAATGACGAACTAAGGCATACGAAAAATAAACCCCATTATAAGAGCCTTAAAGAGCTCAACTTATTTTATAAGTGCTTGATCATGAATACATGAAATAGCTTCTTGATAGTGGGAGGCCTTTGAACCTTGCTGACAATGACATAACAAGATCCAATGACTAGAAATGGAAATTAGGCAATTTGACTTCAAAGTAACTGAAATTTCACAAAAGATGAAATTTCAGAGAAATGACACTGATTAAATACTTCAACAACTTGGCTTTACTAACACCTTGAGCCTGTAAAATGAGATTAGGTACATTTCTCCAGAATAGAATTAATCTATCTTTTGGAAGAAATTCCTTGGCTTGTGATCATGTTATGAAAGGAAGAGTAAGGCTGGAGAATCTTTCTGGGTTTGAACTCCTTGGATTGGATTAGTATCAGTCATGTCTTTTATTTCTGAGCCCCAGTGAGACCAGGACTTGCATGCACATCCCGCACATGCTCTGTAGTTCTGCATTAAGATAAGGATTATAAACTTCATGCTTTTGGATTTGTCAAAATGTCTGTAAAGAATTGAAAATAACAGTTTTACCATGATGCTTTTTTGGTGCAGTGGGGCAAGGGTTCTTACCTCCCTCAGGGCAACAGAGTGTAGTTATGGGGAAGGGTAAGACATGGAGAACTATCACCCTCTGAGCCTCCCAACTAGCTTACTTTATTAATTAATTAATTAATAATTTAATAATTTAAGTTGATGTAGGGAAATAAATTTTGTCTCCACTGAGGATGGCAGAGACCTTTATTTTCCACAATTTATGACTTAAGAAGAGTAATTGTACTCTCTCGGTGTCCTTTTCACTGCAGAAAACTCAATTCATTGTTATATGTGATAAGCATTTATTTTCCAAATACTGAATTCCTTAGTCTTGCCTGATGACCTGCAATATAAACAAGATCTAATAAATTAATTTAAATTAAATTAATTAAAATTAATGTAAAAATCTTAAAAACTCGCATTTAATATTTAGCCAGTCAGTGCAAGCAAAAGGTGATACATAATACCTACATACATATGTATACAAATATGATTAATATGCCTAAACAGAGCAATTTGACAAATGGAATCTTCCTTTTCCTTGTGCTACTAAAATACAATTTCTGTATGAGCTGTTATTAATCCATTTATTTTAATTTTTATATTCCTCCTGCACTTAGAAACTCAAAATCCGAACCAAGGAAAACATTTTTATCATTTTCTGCCTCAGCCCAAATGACTCAATTATTTCTAAGATGGATACTAAGGATTATTATAATATTTTGCCCATGTAAAAAATCTCTAAATATATTTTAACCATATGAAAATTATTTTCACCTTTTTATGTAGAAATATAGTATTTCAGCACTCAGACTTTAAAGAAAGCCTGTGACAGAGAAATCATATTTATGTTAGAGATTTTTCTTCTACTAGGAAAAAATACCTATATTTCAAAATTTTATGCAAACTAAGTAGTCTCACCAATCTATAGGTGCTTAGATAAACTGAGATGCAAGTTTTCCAAATGACTTCCAGAGAAATCTTGACAGCTGTGACTAAGAAGTTCCCTCCTTGCAGACTATTCTGGAGTCTTCCAATGTCCCAAGGCCCAACATCACAGTAAAGAATCTATAAACAGGGAAATGTGACTCCAAAAATTAGTGGAAGTTTTTACCTGAATTCCTCAGTTTCTCATTAGTCAATTGGATAATATCAATTTGGATAATACCATGCCATCCCCTTCCAAGGGTGCCATGAAGATTTATTAGCTAATGTTTATGAAGCACTCAGATACCACAGCAATCGTGCCACAGGAAAGTGTCAAGCAAATACTCCCTCATCAAAGCAGGTTTCCAACAATATGAAGTAAAAAGGTGAGGCACAAACTGAACAGTGAGGAAAGAATAAACTGTTTCTGAGCAAATACACTGAATGTACTTAGCAAGCCATCTTAACGCTTTTTTCTTTTCTTTTTCCTTTTTTTTATCTAAATAAGAAATTAAGTTGGAGGAAAGAGAATCTGAATAAGTTTGCCCACACAGAAATTAGAGCATTTCTTAATTCTGAGTGTGAACTGTGCAACTTCCAGAAAGCTCTTCTAAAGCTGAATTTTTGTATAATTCTCAGAGATTAAAACACATGGTTAGATGTGGTTTACCACATCTGTTTAATGTCTTTATCACACATCCAGAGATATGTTTTGCTCTCTGCTTTTTATTTAAAAGAGAATCTATTTGTTGAGCTCTACAGTGAACGTCCGTGCAGCAGGTAGTTTATTAACTGAAGGGTTAGTTCTAGTAACCTTTTCCAGGGAACATGGCCAACCACAAAAAGTTTAAATTCAAAAAAAGTACCCACAAAAACATGAGCATATGCAGAGTTTTTCAAGCATTTTAACTCAGTGTAAGTTTTTACTGACTTGCCTATTTTTAAATTGGTCTACTCCCATTTAAATTCATCAAATTCAATGTAAAATTTTAAGTATTCAGTCTTGGATCAGACACAAGCATGGGAACTGTTAATGAAAAAACTCTAAAATTACAGTGTAGTCATACAACACAAAATTACAGTGTAGTCATACAACACAAATTCAGTCTCAGCCATTGACTTATTTTCTGAACAGAAACTTATGCTTCTGAACATAACATCAGCTAAATGCTACTTCTGGTAGAAAACAGCTGAACTGGGGGATGTGGGCAAAACCAAATGAGAGAGTCTGAATTCTCATCTAGAAAGGTCAGGTCAGCTCAGCTCACCAAGCATTACATTTCACAATGGTAAAGATAAGTGATAACCTTGTCAACAGTATCTTCTCTTGTGGTTCCTGACTTGTGCTTCCTGCTGAGCTTTGTGCTCAGCATCAGCGGAAGGTCTGTTATGCTGGGGGTGGACACAGGCTTTTGGACAGGCAGCAAGTCCTACCCAACCTTTTTTTCCACTACATGTCAGGACAGAAGCCCATGCTCCTCAGGGTGGCAAAAAGTCCTTAGCCAGCTACCAGTGATCCTTTGCACTGCAGAGGTTAATGCCTGATGAGAGCTGGGCATCTGTGCTGGACAGTGTTAAATCAGTGTTATATTGGTGAAACACTGTATTTATGCCTTCAGTACTTGATACTGAGGCACACAGCGTCCAGGTGGGCTAATTGTGACTGCTTGAAAATGCTCTGTATGCAACCATTTCAGAGCTTGCATAAGAAGCAAAAACTTAAAAAAAAAAAAAAAACAAAAAAAAAAACAAACAAAAAACCAAACAAAAAACCAAAACAAAACAAAACAAAACAAATAAACAATAACAACAACAAAAAAAAAACTCACAAAAAACACCATGCTTCTTGTCTCTGGAATTTGGAGTCCAGGTTGACTGGTTGACTGCTTTAGAAAAAAATGAAAAGACATAATATGACATTACTTTAGTGCCTAGTGACCGTAACTGTGACACTGAAACATAGATAACTGAAAAGATACAGAAAAGCAACTGCTCCAGTTGTTCAGTTGCTCCTTCATGTCTCAAGTAGACATGAGACACTGAATAAGTTATCTCACCACATCCACTGACTGGGAAGAGACAGGAATAAAGTAGGCTTTTGCATGTTTCTGAAGGCAGAGAAGTCAGTAGCCCTTTGCTGACTTTTTGGCAATCCCACATTAATACCAGGCAGCCGTGTGAGAGTGCTCCGAAAGCATGCTCACATTGATGGGGAATTTCAAAATATTTCACAAAAGTATCACTGGGTTTACTTGAAACTTACCATTGAACTCCTTTTCCCCAGCCTCAAACTTGATCAGACTCATTGTAATTTATGTGAACTAACTTGAATGCCCTTCTTTCTGCAAATGAATTGACTTCAGCAACTTTTACCCAAGCCCATATTTGGTAACTGCTAGCTGAGTACAAACAGCTACCTAAGTTGAAAGGAACTAAGCTGCTAACGATTTATGCTACATTTTTAATTAGTATATTCTATAGGAAGCTGAATTGGAATTAAATATTAATAGATACTATTTTCATTGTTCAGCAGGTTTGATATGTTTTTATTTCTTAAACAGTGCTAAAACTTTAATCTGATTCAAGTCAGGTTTCCTGGCAGCACAGTGTGCTGATTTCAAAGCCCATGTCTCTGGGAAAAACAAAACAAAACAAAACAAAACAAAACAAAACAAAACAAAACAAAACAAAATAAAATAAAACCCACACAAATGAGCTAATCAGCATAACATCAACAAAAATTTGATTTGTTACCAGTCAAAACCTCTATCATTTTTTACAGTACATTTCTGTACCACACAGACCTACATTTTTGCTACGTGCAATTATCATGTTTCTAGTCAATTTGGAGAAAAGGAAGTTACTGCAATGCAAAGGAGACCAAAAATATTGATAAATTTGATCAAAGTATGATGTCCTGGTCTAAAAATTGCAAAACTTATTCTGCCGAGAAAAATAATAATGTACTGCAACCTCCCCTGACCAGTAACTAAGCAAAGGCTCCCATAAGGCTTCCCTGGCATTATGGTCTTTGAATTTAGCTTTGAAGAAGAATACATTTGAATTAAAAAATATATGTTCTGACCTCATTTATATTGGCAGAGTTGATCTATTACTGCAGAGTCTGTGACCTTGATAACAAATAAACATTTTAATATGGAGATGGTCTCCAAAACATTGCAAAGGCATATTGTACACAGAGCTTCCCAACCAGACACACCAGCCTTGTTTTTACTAGCATAACATAGAGGAGGACTTGGCCTTGTAAGTGACACTGATGAATGTATAAGAAAGAAAACTGAGAAGTCAGCAAAATGCCTTGCAAATAGGGGGAAATACTTTGCTTTTCAAAGCAGTATTACAAGCAACAATAGTGAGAACAGTCTGTAAGTGATTGAAGAATAACCTTCCTAGAAAGGTTTAAATCCAATTCTGTAATGCGACAAGTAACTTATTATTGCTTTGGGGAAGAGATGCAAAATAGACATGTTCCATGTATACTAGAAATTCCATTATAAAGATGATCTACCCATAAAACTATCCATCATCAAAGCATAAACTGGGGGGAAAAATGGACAAGCATGTGTTATGGGGTTTTTTTATTGATCTAAACACAAAGAAAATGTCTGTCTTACAGGATGTCACCTGTAGGGCACAAACATAAATGATGTATAAATAATAGATTTTGCCCTGCCATTTACTCATTCCTTTCCTGGGTATAGCGTTTAGATAAAGCCAGGTAAGACAGAAGGTTCCTGCTAAGCATCCATACTCTTAAATATTTTTATAGTCCTTTCACTGAAATAGGAAAAGCAAAAGGTTTTTATTCCATACATCTCAAATCTGAGTTTATTCATCATTCAAAACTGTGTTGCAAAAGCTGTCTTTCTGTGTTTACTTTCCCATCACAATTCATCAGCACTGACACACATCAAATATTATGTTGTTAGAAAACGAGTTTGGTGATTCTGGCATTTCATCCTGCATTGATGGCTACCTGTAGTATCTAAAAATATGAGGGCTGTCATGACTAACAAGATAATTTACTAAAAAGAAAAATAAAGGTGAAGAAATGAATGTGAAGTAAAATGGAGACCTGAATGTAGGGTCTTAGTTCTTCATCCAAGAACCAAAGGGAAGAAAGAGAAAAGGGAATGTCCTGCAACACAGAAAAGCCAATGTCCTCCAAAACACAAAAGTCAATGAACATTCTTCTCTCTATCTCATGGAGAAAAGTGCTCTATGCCCATATAATTCATTAAAGGGCACTTCTACTGGCCCTATTAAGGCTTGATTCTTTAACATGGTAGGCCTGCAAGAGTGGTTTTACCTTGGTTAGGAAGTCTTCTCCCCAGTACACGAGAACTTGCATGTCCAGGGCTGCCCAGCGTGTTTGTGTGCATTAAGCCTCTCCCACGAGCAGTCTGCAGGCTGTACCAAGGCATCCATGCAGATGGAAAGCTTGCAGGAGGTGAACCATGTTGTGTTTACATCTGTCCTGGGATGTTGCTCTTTCAAAGGCACGAATACATGGCCATTGAGTCCCACCACTGTAAATGAGACATTTTCTCACAGTGAACAGCTAGGATATTAAAGTAGTAACGTATCACTTACTAAAGGCAAAGTAATACTAGTGTTACTATAATGTTAAAAGAATATTTTCTGAAGAAAAGAGATTTTGAGGGAATTTAGAAGCTAATCATTTAGAGACACTGGAAATTTTCCAGAGAAGTAAGATTTTTTTAGCTTCCCCTCATTGAAATAGGAGCTCAGGGCTTACAGATTTAAGCTTTGGTCAATGCCTGTTGCTGGGATGAAGTTTACACAAAGAAATTGTGAGATGGGTCACTCCATAGCAGTAGCATGTACCTTATTGATCAGCCTTAAAGAAGATACATATTTGTCACAAACACTTTCGTATGATCCACAAAGTCATTCAGGAAGGTTTGTTCCCTTGGATTCAAATAGTGCTTTTATAAATCGTACTTCTGTGAGTTTTCTGAACATAGTCTGAAAAATGTTTAATTTCAGAAATATCAAAATAAAATGTATCAAAGATTTTTTTTTCCACTTTTTCTTCAGCTGAATTATTACTGGAACCCACTGGTAACAGTGTCTGCAAGTAGATGTGGGTAAACTGAAATTATTTTTATCAGCAATTAAAGCAAATAAGTCCAGGCAAAAAAATACCATAATCATAGAGTCATAAGTACAGCACAAAAACACCATCTCTCAGAAACTGCCTCACAGCTCCAGAACTTTCTGTTCTGTAAAACATGAGCAAGGACAGACTTCTGGAACAAAACCAAAAGTCATGTTATCATTACTTCAGTCAGATGATACCCTGACTTGAACAGAAAGCAAGAGAGGGTGAGAAGCTGTGAAAGCACTTCTGCAATATACAACCATGAATGTCTACCCTGCAATGGACAGTATTAGCATCATCATGCACTGTTGTTTCTCCATCAAAACTCTTCCCAAGAATTCCTGTAGTAACCCCCCCTCAGCAGGATGGCACAGACTGCCCACAGAACAGCAATAAAAGAAAGAGGAAAACCGAACTTGCACGGGTATTTTACTAAGGAAGTAGGAGGGTTTTTACTCATTTTCTAAAACAATTCAAGAGAACAGAGGGACTCGTGTTGAATCCTGTTTATGCTAAATTGAGACTCTGCAGTTTTATAGATAATAATTATAAATTTGTTCATCTGCCATAATTGTGGTTCCATGCAATATTTTAATTATAATATTTTATTTATGCACACAGTACTGGAAAGGCTATGGCTTCAAACATTTGCATTGAAAATCCCAAATAAAAACATAGCATGTTTTCTGAATACAGACAAAATATCAGTTGATTTGTAGGTCATTTGCTCATTTGATTGAGAATTGGAAATATCTATTCTATTACTGACTGATTTCTTGCATGAAAAGCAGATAAAATACTCTTTTTTTCCTGAGAAACACAACAAGCCTGCAGCAAAGCTGTTGTACGAGGAGTCAGCTTATCACAGAAGTATTTCTTTTGGAAATTCTATTAAAAAGATTTATTTGGGTTATATTGTGAGTGCCCCATGCATCTTAGTTTCTGGACTCTCTCAAATGCTGCCATGCTCTTATACTGGATACCATTCCTGTGTACTATGAACAGATGTTTTCAGGATGTACAGTTTTCTCCCACAGAAATATTAACTTTTTTTACAAAATGCTGTTTTTCATAGAAAAAAAATTACTAAATTATATCTTCTTAAAAATCTCATTCATCTTTTCTATTTACATATAGGTCTGATGTTTTAAAATACAAAGAAAAACATTCTTCACATTCTACATAGTAGTCCTATACATAGGTACAAAAATCTACTGAAATACCTTGAAACCATAGTGTAAGAATAAGCACAACATTCCTAAATTATTAACTTTGTTCTGAGAAACAGATAATCAAAATAGTTAAACATATCTTGAAATAATTTATAATCTGTTTTAAAAGCTTTAGAAGAGGAGAAAATTTTAAATCAGGAGGTGTATTTTTGCCTGTTAAAATTAATCAGCAGCCTATCAAAAGAAATTATTTTCTCTGTGCTAAGATTTGAAATGGCTACTGTCACAGAGACAGAGCTGTTGAATATGGGTTAAGGGAGATGAGAGTGAGAGAGCATGTTGTCTGTCTTATCTCGCTTTGAGGCAGATTCACAGAGCAGAAACGCTGAGTATCCACCACTCGGGTCTGACAGTGCTGATTGGTGCCCAGACTGTGGTGGCCATGCACAGGAAACTCACCAAAACCCCACAGAATATCTGCCCACTTGCACTGTTTCTACCTATCAGTACCACTGACCTTGAGACAGCTTTGTGAAGCATTTAGCAAGGCTGTAAAAATTTGCTTTACGGGGGAAATCAGCTTGGCATTTTGTTAGCTCTGAACCCATACACCGTGAAGGAAAGCATTCGTGAGTTGCCCTTGATTCTTCCTATTCTCTTCTGCTTTTAAAAGGTTTCTGCTAAAGAAAGTTTTATCCAAGGGATTATTTTGGGTTCTGCAGTCTGCTTTTGCTCCAGCAGATACCTGCTATGACTTGAAATATGTGAATTTCATGGGATGAGGGTCCTAGAAATAGCCTGACACCTTGGGCAGCCTCATGGTATAGAGCAAAAGCTTGTGCCTACTTTTTTAACTTTCTTCTCTTATCCCTTAAGAAAATCAATAGAACCTCTACTAAGCAACTGGAACTTTTTTGCCTAATACCACTGCATGTTTTTTCTGCATTGCTAATTTATGTTTCTGGGTAAAAGTTATGCATTAGAACTGCATTATAAAGTTTCCTAACAGTTTCTCTGTCTTTACAGAGAACTTCAGCAGCTCCTGTTAGATATATTTTCTTATTGTTAAGCTTCTGGTTGCATTTCTGGCAAGAACAGGAATCAAATTAATGTGCTATTAAAATAAATAAATTAAAATAAATTGAGCAACATGCTAATTATTGCCAGAAACAAATCAGTGAAGCCAGACGGTATTAATTTAAATCAGATAAATAACTGCTTCCTCCTACATGTAATTGTTTGCTGTTGTTGTGAAGACAGTCTTTGAAAAAAGTCTTGGCAATGCCATTTGATGACTGCTTTTCACTCACTGATGAAATGACTCTTTCAGTTTCTACCACTGTTCCCTCTTCTACCAAATGCAATTTGCCTGGGAGGATAAAGCACTTCAAAAGGAGATAGAGTAGGACACTGGCAGCATAAAAATTAAGCTTCCCAACAATTCCTTCACCTTACTCTAACTGCACAACTGATTTTCTGAACCAAGCACATAGTAGCATCTACAGCAACTTCTACACATTTCCATTATGCTCTATTGTGAGAATACAGATGGTCAAATGAGCAAGGATAACCAGTGACAAGTTTACATAATGCCTCTGTAGTGTCACAGTGTCTGCAGACTATGAAGATCTGGCTCCTGGCAACCATTTTTAGCTGTTTATAGAAATTTATATGAGACAGGTTCAGTTAATTATTTACAGAACTGAAAACCAAATTCTTCAATTCCTCCTTCAGTGGTACTTGACAAGGAATCTGGCTATGTGGTCAGCTGGATTTTCAAATCTGCTTTTCAAGGGTGTCTAAATGATTTCAGAAGCTTATATCCCATTTTCAGAAGCAAATTATGTGTTTGTTAACTCCCCTCCATTGGGGGAAAAAGTCCTTTTTTTTCTGCACCCACTTCATGTAGGTTTTGTTTTTGTTATTTTCTGTTGAGTTTGAGGGTTTAGGGAGGGTGGTTATTTAAGAAAAATTTAAATGTCCTGAAGAACTTGTACATTTTCTTCTAATTCAAATAATAATGGCAAAAAACTAAGTAACTAACTAAGATGTACTGTCTAGCAAGTTATTAACAGAACAAACTAGCACTAACTATTCACATGAACACACAAGGACCTTCTCAATTACAAAATGAAACATTTTTAAATGCTCAGCATTTTAATATATTCGCTCACCCTAAGGATAATGCAGGTTCCTATGATTTGCTCCAGTTTGATGTTTGGACAAACAGCTAACGAAATTTCCTGCAGGGGCCTGAAATCTGTTTGCATTGCACATCCTTCTCCTGAAAGTAAAAGCCTCGGGAAATCTGCTGCCTTTTGTGCAGCAGAGCTAAAACAAAAGCAAGACTACAGGTTTTCACATTTTTCCCCTGACTTTCATTTTGAAATTTCATTTAAGTAGTAATAATTGAAACTTTTTGAACATTTTTCACTGTTGTTGGCAAACAGTACTTGGCTGGTTTTTTAACCATGCTTCATGTGTCAACTAGTCATTTTTTTAGACAGCATATAAAAGCTAATTTTCATTTTCTCATTACACTTAGTTATGCTTTTTACAAACTCTTGATGGCTTGTGGTCTTTTATTTCTTGTGCTTCTTTTTAAGTTGAATAGAAGCACCCCATCTGAACCTAGCTTATAGGAGACTAGATTTTTTTGTTGTTGTTGAAATAAGATAGTCCTTTTAGGACAGGGACATGATTGGCATGTGCCCTGTGTCAGTTTGCTTGGCAAGGGCCCTCTGCACCACAGGGTTTTAGCCAAAAGAAACAGACTGTCTCCTTGACTCCTGCAAAATGCACTGCATGTCTCCATGTTCCTGTGTTTGATGGGCAGAGGGAGAAAGGCAGAGTAAAGCACACCATGAGGCCCCCAATTCTTGTTGTCTGCAAAGGATTTTGTGGTGTTGCTGAAAAGCAGACACACAGCTATGGTTTGTTTTCACTACAAAACTTGGGCCAAGTTTACCAGACTAAATGGTTGCAAAACTTTTTCTTAATCAATAACAGACATGGCTGGTAATTTTACTAGCTGCATTTATTCAAGATTTTATTTCCAAAGGCCCCCCATGCCCAGAGTAAAGGCAGCCACCCAAATTCTGTAGATGTAAACTGGCAGAAAAGTGGCTTATCAAAACACTTGTGTAAGGGAACTTTGTATAGTGTTATTTCTGTACTCTGAGCAATTTCCAGCTGTGTTAAGTTACAAGAAATGAGGAGGTATTTCTGTGATTCATCTGAATAGGGTTTAGATGATCCTTCAGCTAAGTTCTACTCCTCGCATCTTTCTCAGTTGAATCTGCAAATGTATTTGAAGTTTTCTCCCTACTTCATCTTACAACCCCACTAGTGACAACTTCAGGCTTTTCATGCTCTCAAAGCAAGCCTTAGAAAAATGGTAAGGTCTAATTTTTTTCATGTGAGTTTTTTCTTTTGTCATCCCTCTAATTTAGACTTTGTACTTTTAAGCTCCAATCTATACCAAAATGTCTATAACTATTAAAAAGATATTATTACATAACTATGTATTAAATTCATAATAACTCATTTGCAATACTGTGAGTTATTACAATTTGGTTCATGCCATCTTTGAACACTTTGCACTTTAACAAGTGCAAAAACCCAAAGAAAATGTAGACAGAACTGTTTCATAAATGATCTTTTGATCCTATATCTCACATTTGATTTTCAGGTAGCTTTCTTCAGAATATTAAGGTCTTTTCAGATGTCTGAAGCATAATGTCCGCTATTTAAGGCAGAAAAAAGAGCTTTTCATCCCTTAGTATGTGATAAGTGAAGTCAACACTCTTTAGTGACCTTTTTGAAAAGGAGCTGTTTAGAGAAAAGTGCAGTTTTCTTGCACATCTGTCAAAATTTTAATCCTTTCTTACTTTTAAAAAGTAATACTTTTAAAATATTTTTTAAAAGTATACTTTTAAAAAGTAATTACTTTTAAAAAGTAATTGAGGAACTCTTTGTGAAAGATATCCATCTGCTTCTACCAATGCTCCTTACTGTAAATCACAAGCCCTCATTGGCCATTTCTACTATCACAAACACTGTATATATACACCCTATTATTGTGATTTCAGAGAAAGAGCAACCTGCCCTAGAAATCTACCACGTACCCCACAAACACTGAATAAATATAACCAATACAGAAAAACAGCAGGAGAAAATTACCTGTAGAAAAATAAAACATTTTGTTTCACTACCAATACCATTCGGCAATAGCTACAATTGGGTTAAGGTATTTGAAACTAAACTGAATGTGCACCTACATGGGTTAAACAGAAAGCTTAAGAATTTTTGTCCATGAATTTACAGACAATTTTAAAAGAAAATGTAAAATAGGGTGAGGACAGTAGAAAGCTCCAAAACAGTTGATATACATAGGGTTGCAAGTCCCTGCCATTTGACAAGTAGTTGCACCTTAGGAGAGCAGACAATAAGACTATTTTTCACTCGCACTGCAGTTATTAAGCTGAGAGAAAGTAACGACAGTGGACAATGGCAGAGACAGAGTAAACTGAAAAGTTATAAATTCCATTTTTATGTCTAAATTACGTGACAACTGAGGTTTCTATTAGGAAATACCAGGCAGAGACAAGCAGACAATTGGAAGACTGATCGAGTTATCAGCTTAAACGTCTTGGCAACACAATAGCTGAAAATTCTGAAAGAGCTTTTAAAATTTTAGATTTCTCCAACAAAATGGCAAAACCAAACTTTTAAAAACTGTATGTGCATGTGTATATACGCACACATATTTTAATCACCTCTTTTGTGACCAAGGAGTTTCACAGACACAAAATGTTTAGATTTGGGGTTCAGAGAGACTTTTCATAATTTATGCTCGGTTTGTAAAACTTAAAATCCACTTCACAGATTCTCATATAAATACAGACCTGTATGTACAAATTCCATTACTGACTGCAAAGACGGTAATGGTAGAACAATGTGTAAATAAATGAAAACGTTTTCGTGTACAAATGGAGATATCATTAAGGCCATCTTTAAAAACATGACCACGCTATACACTTTCTGATGCTGGTCATAGTCATCATCACAGCTTCAGACTGATTAACAGCTGCCAAAATTGAAACATTTTCTCCTTAGAATAGCAGATAATTCAAATTAAGTTCTTTTCTAATTTAGCAACAAGTTTTCAGAAAAAAAAATTTTAAAAAGTACTACAAATTCATACATGTACATTTTTAAGATTCTAAACAACCAATATATTTACTTTTTCATCACACAGGCTCTTTTGAAGGTTTGCATTTCCCTGAGTCAGGAATCATGAACAAAGAGTAAGTACTGTCCCTGAACGTTTGCCAGCCTCTTTTTGACACTCAATACTTAGCTGTTATTGCATTTGATTATTGATGTTAATTTTATGCTTCACTCCAGGATGATTTCTGAAGAGTGACCTTAATTTCACTACACTTACCTTTAATATTCAGTATATAGACCTCATTTGTCTTTCTAGCAGAGCATATCAGGGATTTTTAAAAAAACCTTGAGAGCCATCAGCCTCATGCTAGTCAAAAAATGTCATTGCCAGTGCTGAGGGGATGCAGGGAGGCAGTGAAGTCATGAACAAATTACACACATACAACTAAGGATCTTCCAATACCTGGGAAAAACAGCTGCAGCACTCTAGAGTTAGCCTGTAGGAACTTCTAGTAGTAATTGCTGACAACAAAATTGAGGTTCGATTTTGAAGCCAATTAAAATATGTTGAATGCATGGCCAGAGACATTTACCCAAGGTCATACAGGCATTCAGCAGCACGTTCTAGCAAGGAATGCAAGCTTTCCAAATCCCACTTGGATGTCCTTAACTACAAAATACTCTCTCCTGTGTTTCTTTTCAACTGGGGTCTTTGAACATAAAGTTTTTCAAAGCAGTTCCAGAGTCATATATTAGTAGACAGAATAGGTTTTAAATAACCTGGAGCCAATGGATTTTTTCCATGAGTAATAGATGGACTTTAAAATTATTACTGTGTCACAGGTTATCCCTAAAAATACTTCTCTTGTGTAAGCATACAAAGTGAACAACTCATCTGGGAGTTGGATTCGATAACTTTTCACTTCCTTATGAGTTTTTTTTTCTCTTGCATACTTCTCCAAATTTATGTCTGCCTCTTGCAAAAAATATTAAGACAGAAAAGAGAGGCAAAGACCAAAAGGGACTTCTGTGTTTGCTGTTGAGATATTTTCCCCAAAGGAAATCTAATTCACTAATAAGGTGACACATCTTTCTTCTACTGTGAGACATCTTGCCTCTTAATCGTGATAAGTATCTGAACTTCTGCTCAAGGTACCTCACTTACACCACTTACACTGGTGTTGCAACATTGTACCATCAATGCAATCCCTTTGTCTTCATTTTGCTTCTGGATAGCAACACAAAACCACTGTCCATTTGCTGCTCTTAGCCACCCCCACCCTCTTCTCCTCTGTAGTGAACATCTAACAGCACACTGACTCATATCAATTGCCTGGAAGTGTATGTGTTGCATCAGGATTCAGCAGCACACACAGAAAGGAAATATTCAGCACTGAAATGTATTCCCTTTGCTGCAGACCAATTCAGTTATAAGGAACAGAACAATTCATACGCTGCCAGGAATATGTGTTTTATTTCAAAACATATCTTAGGTAATTGAGAGCAATTACTAAATTGACAAAGGGTAACAACTCCCCAAATTACTCTTTTGTTTTAGATCTTTGTGTCTCAGACTTTAAAACTTTACCTTCCTTCTCCTTTATATTTCTCCTGCTCTACCCTTTGACTCACTTTTCATGGTTCTTCTTCTTCATAGTTTTTTTCCATGTTTCCTTCAGTCCTCCCAAATGATGGGAGCCACCATGTAGGCCTTCCTATAAAGACAATTTCATTTCTTTAACAGATCCTCACTAACATGAGAATGTCTTTTTGACAGTTGAAAAACTTTAATTTGCTGTAATATTTAAGCAAACAAATCACAGAATGGTGGAAGTTGGAAATTATCTCTCAAGGTCATCTAGCCAAGCTTCAGGGAAGGACTCAAATTTGCAGGAAACATGAAGGAGACTATGCAATTTCTTTTTTACAGGCTTGCAAAACCCTTAGGTTTTGTATGTCACAGTGGCTACAAGAGAAGCTGTATTTCAGATGTTATTTGCAACAGCAGCAAGAGATTGTAGTTTCGGGGGGGGGGGGGGGTGGTTCTAAGCTATGGCACTCCTTTGTTCAGACTCGGGTCCATCAGTCGTCAGTCCATCAGTCCTCACAACACTTCCACAAAGACCAGGGGGCTTGCAGCTTCTGCCTATCATCACAACAGGAATTATAAGGATCTGTGAAAAAGTTTTTTTCCATAGAAAACCTCAGCCTCTATTTCATTTCTTTTGTGGTTATTTTTAGGCACCCCAGACATAATGAAAATGTTACTGCAGAAACACCCTGTAGATACCAGATCTTGTAAAGAAGCAGCTAACTCATCTTAAAGTAGTTAGCTCACTACTGATAGTAACATACTAACAGCTCAATGAAACTTACCTCCATGACCAGGCAAGGCTCTCAGTTAAAAAACAGCTTTAGCAGGTCCACCTTGACTGAAGTCCCTCTAACTGTAATTAAATTAAAGATACGGAGGTAGGTTTTATGAACGGGATGGGGGGTTGAATTTGTGGTAGTGTAGGAGCACTGCCATAATAACCTATTACAAATTTGTGTTCTGGCAGGTAACGCTGGTCAGCTCTTTACAGCAAAAGAAAAGTTATGTGTGTAATAGCCAATATTAGGTCATTCTGTGTGAAAAAAATGATACCTATGCTGCACTTGCAAATTTTTTTCTTGTTCAGATGGGTGCAGGGAGACTTCTTCAGCTATCAGTGCTCAGATTTAGCTGAATGAGAAGACTTCATAGATACCCATTTACTCAGCTATCACAAAAAACACACTTTATGTTTTAGGAAGTTGGACTTTCATGGGGCACTGGGCCTACAAACAAGAAGGCACAAACCCAAATTTGAAAATTAAGAAAATTAAAAGGTCCTTAGTTATAGACAGTTTTCTACATATTTTGCTATAGCTTTTACAGATGTCAAATATGTAGCTAGCCAGTTCTCCATCAGAGATTACCCTTCTTTTTGAGACTGTGATCCTTGTGGGTCCCTTCCAACTCATGATGTTCCATGATTCTATGACTGACCAGTGGCAGGACTTACCCAATGTGGGTCTATAATTTTGAAGGTGTTTAATAAAATCCAAAATTATGATAATGTATTAATTTAGACCATGACAGATAACATTCTGTAAATACAGAAATTCATTGATCACTGAATGGACTACTGTAGTCCCTAGATCTGCTGGCAGCAAAACACATGTGTGGGCCTGACCAGTATAACCCTTTGTGGAAAAATCCCGTGTGTATAAAGTCACTTAGCATTCATCACATCAGAGTTATAGTCAGTGAAACAATACAAAACACATTAGAGATGCACATGCTTTTCTCTCCTATCAGAAGATAAACAAAGCCATTTTTTCCCGTCTAACATGGAAATCAATTGGAAATAACAGCTTTAAATACATGGGATTAAACTATGTTAAAGTCAACATTCTCTTTCACCCTTAAGCAAAAGACATTTCCAAAATCTCTCAAAACCTTGCCACAGTCAGTCTTCTAGCAAAAAAAGTAAAGGCATAACCCAGTATTCCTGATATTTTTAACTAAGACCATGAATAAAAATAATGTTTCAAATAGCTGTCTTTGTACATCATAAAATAACATCAAAGAGCACAAACAACCTTTGTGGTTCACCCTTCCACATCCTCTCACTCTCGAGGTGCAGTACAGAAATGGGGTTAACACAGAGTTTTTGGAACAGTGCGCTCATCCTCCTTTCTGTTTTTCTTATTTCATTTTCTCACAAAGCTGACCAGAGGGAAAGAGTATGCGGCTACGATTACTCTCTTCAAGGTCTAATAACAGCCATGCAATATATCACTTTAAAATACATTTTTTAAATGAACAAGTTGCCCTGGAGGCTGAAGACTGGTGAAATCTCCCATGCTAGATCAAACCACCGCTTTTGGTTTCAGCTGCAGCTCCTGCTGTGACTGCTCCTTTGAAGTGCTCGCAGGTAGGGGCAGCTCAGTAGAGAAAGCCCTGCTGTGCTAAACCAAGGAGCTTGAACCCAGAAAGCTTATTTTCTGCTTGTTCTGGAAAAAATCCTGCTGAGCTGCAGGCATAGGTATTCAAATTGGAGGGCTATAGGTAGATCAGAAATATTGCAATTGATTAAATGACATTTTGTATGGGAAAGAAGCTCAAATTTAAGCCAAGGTATTTGTGCCTAAGTGTAAGACAGCTATAAACTGAATTTTAACCTGTGTTTTAAAGCTGGTGGCTTACCTTCGCTATGGGAGTGGGTTTTAACTACACCTGAGATTGAAGATGTGGTATCACCTGCCTCTAAAGTAGATGCAGAGTTGTCTCTCCACATTGAGAAACAACTCCTTAAGTCAAGTTCCAGCTAAGCTACAGAAAATTTAAAGCCAATGTTTTAAGACAGTGGGTTTCTTTGTCTGCAGAGAGGAAGCTTCAAACTCAGCTGTGAGCACTTCAAAGGCACAGATTCCACAGCTGGTACTAGAGCTAGAATTAAGATGCCAGCTTCAACACATGCTAGATTTTATGATCCAAAGTTTTTCATCATCACTTTTATTAATGTACACATTTTAATAAATTGGAAGTCATCTCTAACACTAATTTGCAATTTTAAATATAGCTACACTCTAAAATATTACTTAGATGAAGGAGACGTTTTAAAATTTGTGAATTATTTACATTTTTCAGAGGCCTTTCCTTCCAAAGGATCAGAAATATACCTCCTGTAGTTTGGTAAGGTGCTGAAAGTAAGATTTGCCTTAGTTAGCATGTCAGGTAGAACTGTTCCTATGATCAATCAAGGCCTCTGAAATATTTATACAGTATACTGAGAAATGACTCCATATACTAGCCAAGTACAACGTTCAAGCTGGAAAAAAGGCCAGTGCTACTATATGTAGAGACAGCATTATTTCCCAGACTTTGTTCTGAAATAACCAAAACACTTCAAACAGAGCTTGGCATGTGAAGGGAGAGCTAAGAGCAACACTGTGGCTTTTGCCACTCTGTAAGTGTGGTAAGGCAGGTGAGAACAAGCTCCTCATCACAGAGACACTGCATCCACAGGGAACTTGGTTCACGCTGGGGAAGAGCACAAATTTCATAAAATTGCTTTAAAAAAAATCCCACCAATATGTGTTTAAATAGTATTTCCTACATTAATCCACACACCCCCTGTCTTATCCCTGTTCCACAAATATGTAGTTCTGCCCGTCTCCATCTCCTGAGTTTGGAGCCTAAACAGAGGATTTAGAGGTGGACAAGAGACACAGTAAGAAAACTCCTGCTGGTCCATTGTCTACAGAGGGTATTGAGCCACAGGAGTGGAAAAATATCTTCAGAAAATGCTTTTGAGGGGCAGTCAATTCCATTTTTAGTCATGGGTTTTATTTCCTCTGAAATGAAGCCTACTTTTAAGGGTTTGCCCTTTTATTTTTAATGAAAAATCTAAGTCAATAATTTACAGTCATGGTGACAAAAACATCTCTTAAAAAACTCTTTAAGTTTTTCTTGGTGAAATAGCTTTATTTTACTTTGTCTGAACTATTTGATGAACAAATCATTCTCGCATATTTGGCTTTGTTTATATGTTTCTGCTCCTTCAAAATAAAATGAAAAGGCTCAAAATTGTAGAGAATGGGAAGAAATCAGGAGGAAAAGCTAAATTAAATTGGAGACAGCTTGAAGCTTCCTGAGAGTCCTTCCTATATATTCATCACACCTCCCATTTCCTCCCTCTCTTCTCTAGCCAGAGACAACACTCCATTTTAGTAGCCCACGATAAGAAGCAGTACAATGTTTGCTATCTGGCCAGGCTGGAATTACAGTCAATTAAGCTGCTCTCTGCAAGAGACATTAAAGAGTATCTCTTATTCCATACCAGGGTTTACGTTTTGTCTACAGTTATGAAGTTTTTTCAGTTAACAAGGGCAGTACAATGTCTTTGGAGGGATTATATGCTTGCCCTTTTCTTACTGCAACTTAAAGTATAATAGAGAACTATGGAGTAGCTATAATGCTGTAATTAACTGGAGTGGCTCTGCTGATGTTATTAACCACGAGTGTATAATTCAAGTGGCTTCTGAATCGCCACGAAGCCCCAGGAGTGAAATACAGCTCCATATTCACTTCATAGCCATCTGTTATTATCAAAATATGTTGAATTTTCCAGCTTATGCTGAAAGTTTTAAAGTAAGGCATCACTGTGAGATGTTAGAAAATACTTTTCTGATTGGTCCGTGACTGGGAGCAGGCAAGAATTATAATACATTGGTACTAAATATTCATTTTATTATACTGTATCAGAGCAAAGATGGCTGTAATGCTGTTACCCATTTTTTCCTCCCCCAATGCAATATTCTTTTTCATTCTAATTCTTAGTTCTGAGAAATTTATGTACATCCAAAATAACTCTAGCCTGCATTAGGGAGGACTGAAAAACACATGGACAAAGCCATTATGACTCTCCCAGCTTTTGGTGCAGAGCTCAGCTTGTGTGAGTTGTCATAGCTTTATTAAGGTCAACGTTCCAGCAACTGGTAGAGCATCTGATGCTCCTTTGGTTTTGATCTGAACACGCTCATGATTTCCATCACATCTGCTTTTCCTTAAATGCTAAGATTTTATATTTCAAAACCTGTGTGCTTAGAAATTCACCTTTTAATTCACATGCAAGCACTTAAAAGTTTATAAGTTTTTAAGCTTATGCAATCTCTGGCTTCTGGGAAAGCAAGACAGGAACCATGGCTGGGAAAGCAAAGCTTTAGCAGGCATCAATACTTAAGTTTTTGGCAGAGAACTGGTATTTCTTGGGGTTTTTTCCTGTTTCCCTTATTATATGCAACATCACTCTAGATCTATTTTTTTAGAAATCAAAGGTATTTCAGGACAAATTATTAAAAACATAAAATGAGTCACAACAGGAATCACTCAAAGGAATTCAATAAGCTGGGTGAGGTGAACTGCACCACTTCTTTTTATCAGTAGTCTGGCCAAGTACAGCCAAGTATTCACAAGTTTCTGCCAGGCCACTGTAGCTGTGTGAGAAGAACAGGAGGCTGAGTTGAAAACAGTCAACAGACATGTGAATCCAATTGCTGATGGGTGGGGTGTGGACATGGGATAATGGAGCATTGTTTAAATTTGGGACACAATCAGATCTAGGACAGGAGTTTAAGACTAAAGTAACTAGAAGTTGTTTATCACAGGACTCTGAAAGGCATTTGGGGTTACATGAATGCAGCAGATGCTGCTGCTGGTATGGAGAAAGATCTTCTGTTTGTTTGAGGCTATATTATAATTAGTAATAGAACTGGAGTTAGTGTAAGAGCAAGCACTGAAAGGATAACCATCCTTTGGTTATCCTTTGGTGTTGCTGAATTTTATGAGACCCACAGAGACAGCAAATGCACATTATTGAAGGTGACTTTTACAAATGGATATGGTTTGTTAAGACACCGTAGCATCTGGGGCAAGGTAAGGGAATTAAATGAGCATGGATTCGATCAGCTTGGAAGAGTTAGGGTGATAACTATCCCAAGGGATGCAGAGCCAGGAGCCAAGGGAGTTGATAGGACCATTGGAGAAAGGGCCTTGCAAGGCAGTGCCCAACATACCAGTGGGATATGTGGGGCTGATAGTCAGATTCAGCCCAAGGATCCAGATCAGACAAGTTCATGGCAGTGAGGCAGGGACAAGGTTAAGCTGGGAAGTCAGTTTGCTGGTCAGGGTTCCAACCTTGTCTGATCACAGAATCACAGTATCACAGAATATGCTGAGTTGGAAGAGACCCACAAGGATCATCAAGTCCAACTCCTAGCCCTGCAGAGGACCACCCCAAGAGTCATACCATGTTCCCGAGAATATTGTCCAAACACTTCCTTGAACTCTTTCAGGCTTGGTGGTTTGACCTCTTCCTTGAGGAGCCTGTTCCAGTGCTCAACCACCCTCTGGGTGAAGAACCTCTTTCTAATATCCAACCTAAACCTCCCCTGACACAACTTCAGGCCAATGAGGGTAATCAGGGCCCAAAGATACAGCCCTCTGGTTGCTGGTCAGGATCAAAGTCATGCTGAGAAGTCCTTTGTGGATTGGGGTATCAATCAACAGGGTCCATGCACAGTCCATACTCAGCTGTGGCTGAGCTGGAGTCTGGAACTTCTGTGATGTCATTCATTGGGTAGGGTATGACAGCCCCCACTGAGCTGAAATGGGGCTCCTGGGTCAGGGGTGGAGCTGAGCCAGAGGCCTCAGGAGAGGCTGGTCAGAGCCATTAAAGACTATTAGTGCCCTCAGGACCCTGACAGTACATGATGAGTAGTGACAAGAGTCTCTGACCTACCTTAAAGGTTCAGAATAGGGATTGAGGCTCAAGGCATAGATTTAGGAGATAAACTGTGTCAGATAAACCCCACAGAATGAGGATGTGGGCTCACAACAGCAGCATGGTTAGGTCTATATAAGGTTTCAGTCAAGTACAGTTAAGGCTAAGTTCCACTCAGAGAATAAGTAAGTGGTATAGTAAAAGGCACAGTTTATTGCTGGATCAGTATAGGCTAGGATAAGAGCTGTGGTTGGCTTAGTGAATGAGTTGTGCTTGGTTTTAGGATGAGAATAGATTAACTTGTAGTGTCTCTCTGTAGGGCTAATTCATATTTTTTGATGACTGGAAATGAAAACCCAGGTATTGGTTGAGCTTATTAAGAAGTTAAAATGGCTGTCCTGGCTTCAGCTGGGATAGAGTTAATTTTCTTCCCGGTAGCTGATATGGTGCTGTGTTTTGGACTTAGGATGAGAATAATGCTGATAACACACTGATGTTTTAGTTGTTACAGAATAGTGCTTACACTAAGTCAAGGACTTTTCAGCATCTTGTCTCGTGCTGTTCTGCCAGTGAGGAGGCTGGGGATGCACAAGGAGCTGTGAGGGGACACAATCAGGACATCTGACCTCAGCTAATCGCAGGGATATTATGGACTGTATGATGTCATGCTCAGCAAAAAAAATAGGGGAAGTTGCCCAGGAGGTGGTAACCACTGCTCAGAGGCTGTCTGGGCATCAGCCAATGGGTAGTGAGCAATTGCATTGTGCATTGTCTGTTTTGTATATTCTATTATTATTATTATTACCATCATCATCATCATTATTATCATTATTATTTTCCCATTCTTTTCTGTCCTATTAAACTGCCTTTATTTACCTCAGCCCACAAATTTTACCTTTTTTCTGATTCTCTCCGCCATCCAACTTGAGTGGAACAAGCAAGCAGCTGTGTGGGTTTTAGCTGCCTGGTGGGTTTAACCACAGCAATGGCCAAAAAAAAAAATAAAGATAGCTTTCTGGTGTGGTTTGTTTTTTTTTTTCAGAGCATGAACAGGAATAAGTTGCAGATTGACTTAAAGCAAGGATGAAGGGGTGAGCTAATCTTCTTCCTTCAGAAAAATAGATTTTTTTAATGCATGTGTCAATGGTCAATTTTGCATGGACAAATACTGAATGCTGATCCCCTTTTCAAAGAGGTTTTGGTTGTAACTGACATTGTTGAGTGTTAGATCTTACTAATATGATGTTTGAAGCTGAAACCAAAGCATCTGGGCTTTAGCAGTTCCAGTGATTTGTTGACTAAGATGGAAAATTGTCCAGTTTTTCACAGGACTTTTCTGAAGTCACTCCTTTGGGCACACCATGATAGTAAAGCTGTCTGGGTACAGCACTACCGATCTTAGCCTTGAAAGTAATTCATCTGGTAGCATTTTGAACATCAGCAGGGGCAAGCAGCAAAGCCTGCACTAATACTGTGCCAGTGAGTTAACTGAACATATGGAAGCACTATTTAGTCAGAATAGTTTGTGGTTCCTAGACTCTGCTTCTGCTTCTATCGAATAGCCTTCAAGGAGAGAACTGAGACAAGGATTAAACATCAGGCTGCAGTTGAAAGTGATGATTTAAGAAATGTTTTCTAAAAGCAACATTGTGCTTCTTGTGAAATGTGTCCGGTTTTCATCCTTTCAGCTACCAGAGTCAGGCACTTATTTGCAAAGGCTTCAGAAACAGCAAGATCTATTCCACTCCAGTACCACTCTTTTAGTAAGCTGTTCATGTAGACATCCAGCATTTCACCTAAGCACATGTCTGGAGCTGTCAGGCAGCGTGAACTGAAATCCCAGGAAGCCATGAGATTGGGTAGCTGAGCAGGTATGCAGCCATGACCTCTACAGAATTTGTACCCCCCAGAATGGGTTGCAACTGTAGATGAGTGGTCAAGAGCGAGAAGAGAGTTAATCTGAGATTTGTCAGGAACAGACACAGATTACAATGTAGGACTGGTCTAGAACATGCGTTTTTACACCAAGTTGGATAATTGAAAGACAGAGAGGAAGGAAGAACTCTTCCTAAGTGGAGGGGTTTGGGTGGGTTTTTTGTTTTCAGAGGCACATAGCTACAGCTAGAGAAAAGTTACCTTTTTCAAACATGGATGCTGACACTGAGTCAACAGTAGGTTAATTCAAACATGTAATTTATATTTTAAGACCCCAATCTGAGTGATATAAATGTTTAAATAAGCAAGTATAACCTATTCAGCAAAGCCCCTTCACCTTCTCCCAAATTTAACATTTCTCACATTTGATTTTTCAGTGTGAGTTCTACAGATTGCTAAATCAAGACACTAAAGTATTCTGTTAAATTTACATGTAATAATAAATATTGTTTTCAGTCAGACCCCTGCAGAAACCACTGATTTACTATTTGCTCTTTTCCCTGAAGAACTTTGTGTTTAGGAAATGTCAACGGCTATTTTTCTAAAAAACCACAACGAGGCAATAAAACAAACAAATTAAAATAATAAAATTAATTAATTTTGTTTGTATTTTGCTGATTATTCAAAAACTCCATCAATATGCATATAAATGAAAGAACCCATAAATGAGAGAATACTTGGAGCAATCATTTTCAACCCCCTATAAACTGGATTTCATTGGCAACCTGTAAACACAGTGTGATGCTGTTGAATTCACAGATACTAAGGACATGGGTAAGGGTTTATAGGGCAGTAGCTGTGAACTGAATTGCTTCAGCATATGCTGTTCTTTTCACTAGATACACATTTCTCTCCAACCTTGGTCAGGGTATTTTTATTCTCCTTGAATACTAAGAGCCATATTTTAGGTTAGATTCCATGTCTGTGAGGGAGGAATAAAGGACTTACATTATTACATTTATATGCAGATTAGCCCACCATCTCAGATAGACTGAAATTAAATTAAAAGCTGCTTACCTGTTAGCTTCTTCCTGACAGCAGGTAGCAAGGAAGAACAGAAATGGCATTTCCTTCAAATTCTACCTTGTTACTTGCCTGTCATAGGCAATAGGTAGGCTCAGGTTGTTTTATGATTTGCTGTTGTCATGTCATGTCATGTCATGGCTGGGCTTCGCAAACGAAGATTTGGGAAGGGCTCTACCCACTTTTGTTACAGGTGCGCTGGTGGCTAAAAAGGCCAATATGAGATAGACATGTCTGGTTGCAAAAGGCACAGCAGAAAGACTCCTTAGGTGGTATATTCTGCAAGACACGATTCTTTCTGTGTTGTCTTTTCTCCTCAAGGGTGATCCTGTGTGCGTTCTCAAAAGCATCAGCAGCGTTATAGATGGTGTGTCTCCAGACCTCCCGACTGGAGGCCAGAGTAGACCAGTTATGATGATCAATATGGCCAAGGCTGAGATGTTGTTTCAGGGAGTCCTTGTATCTCCTCTTCAGGGCTCCTCTCATGCGGCAGCCGGTGGCAAGTTCACCAGACTACCACCTCCCTAAGATCATGTGCTGCTGTAGAGAAGTAGCAACCATCGGTATAACGGGAGTAAGGAGAGCATTTTGATTCAGGCACTTAACTCTGAGTCAAATGTCTGCTGAAACAGCAGGTTTGCCTAGGGCTATGGGGAAGATTGCCAGACTCTGGTACATGCTAGAAAGAGCTGCACACGTAATGACAACACCCCAGGCAGTGCTGAGTCTCACAGCACTTCCAGAGATTCTCTGGCAAGTAGCTGTAGCCAACATCGCATCCTCTGAGATCCACTATCATCTGCCTGATGTCTGCTCCCAGGATGTTGCTCATCTGTGGAAGAGGAGGGAGATAATAAGCCCTCAGCTCCTCTGACCACTGAGGCTGGGATACCTAGGTATTCTCTAGTTGAGTGGAAATAGTGGAAAACTAGGCTTTAACTTCCTTTTTCACATCAAGCAGTCCCCAAAAGGTCTGGCAGATGGTAACTCCAAGATTTCAAGGACTAGTGAGAGAATTAAGAAGTTAAATATTTTTCCCTCTGACTTCCCCAGGTGAATAGGGATTTGCATTCTTCATTACAAGATGCAGAGACAGAGATAAGCAATATATTCTGATGTATGGACTTAAAAAGGCAGTAAAAATAACTTTGTAAGTAAAACCACAGAAAAAGTCTGAAAATTATGAGAGAGACAAAAGAGAAAACAATTTAAAATACATATATGAACATTCAGAAAGACACATACTGTAGGCAGAATTATCTTCAGATGGCATGTTTTCAAATTCTTTGTCCTCTGAGAGTGTCTCTGTTACCAGGATCTTCATGAAAAAGTAAAATGCATTTGTTTCCCACTCACAACTTTGCTCTTCATTCCAGAAAAAATCTGCTACTATTTAAATGTGAAAAATCCCAAGGGTTTGCACAGAAGCTAGAAAATGTAAAAATGAAAGTAGTCACAGTGGTGTAACCCTAAGCCTCTACAAAGTGCTAATGTCATCCCAGGATCAAATTCAGATGAGGCATTGTAATTCAATGTCTTCCATTTCTAAGATCACAAACAACCAGTGCTTCAAAAGCATTTTTTTAACTGTTATGTTACTATAAACCATTTTACATGCATAAAGACATCTCTCAGTCATGTCCACTCAGTTTAGTATTTATCTGCTTGAACTGAAAAATGTGAAAACCCTGTCCACAGAATAGATTTGGTTCCTCTGTAGTCTTCCTCATCTTCTCATAGAATACATGATTTTAGGTCAGTTTAGCAAAACTTACTTCTTAATAAGCACTTCTCTTTCAATCCTCTGCTTGCCTAATCTGTCTGCTCTATGCTGTGCCATGGCAGAGCTGCTATTGTAGATAAGAAAGTGCTTGGCATAAGCAAGCGCAGTAATATGAACAGTAACTACAGGTACCAAAGCCTCCCACTAACACTCTTCCAAGTGTCAAATGCCTGTGATTACCTTTCAGGTACCCATAGCCCCTATCTCTCCCAACAAGTCACTGTCTGAAAATTTATTAGTAGTCCAAACTCCAGGAGCCTGGGGTTGTCCTGTGCAGGGCCAGGATCTGGACTCGATCATTCTTGTGGGTCTCTTCCAATTCAGCATATTCTATGGTTCTATAAAAGCATATTGGTCTCACATCTATGGACTTGAGGTGACAGATGCTATGCTCAAACAGAACATATTAATGAAGCTTGTGGTACTGCCTTGTGCAATATGTGCCATTAAGAAAATATACAGGAAGGGTAATGCAAGGAGGAAATAGGCTCATGGTTCATACCATTTTATTCAGAGGTAAAATTTTCATGACACAACTCCTCAAGGATTCATTGAAACGTGGTTCAGATTATATTGCAGCATTTGGCTTGAAATACCCCATACCACTCTGTTGCTGTGTGAATGTTTTTTCTGAGTCAATACAAAAGTTGTGGGAAAAAAACCATGCCAAATACTGAATTTTTCCAGGCATTTCTTTGCAAGGCGTGGTGTCATGCACAACAACAAAACCCAAATCTCAGTTTCAGAACATCAATGGCTTAAAAGGGGCAGTCTCTGCCAGTACTTGCCATTAAAACTGATTAAAATATTTCCTTCTTCTAAAAGATTGCAAACTTTTGGCTTGAAACATGCCTCAGTATAGTGTCAACTTTTACTTCAGCCACAGTGGCTTACCACTGGTTCTCTATTTCTCTCTCTCATCGAGTGCAAAGTCACCTGGCCATGAATCATTACAGCAATTCCACGAGTCTGTAATACAAATCAAAGTGCATTCTGCATATCCTAATTTTTAGCCTGAATACCTGTATTAATCAGTACTAGAGAAGTGGGATTCATAACACATTCACCAAAAAAACTGATTCCCTGACGAAGCTAGTTTTGATATCTTTGTATGTGGACCTAGAGCACTGTATCCATCTATGGAGTCCCCAGCACAGGAATGACATCAACCTATTGGAATGAGCCCAGAGAAGAGCCACCAAGATGGTCAGAGGCATGGAGCACCTCTCCTATGAGGAAAGCCTAAGTGAATTGGGATTGTTCAGCCTGGAGAAGTGAAGACTTCAGGGTAATCTAATTGTGGCCTTCCTGTACCCGAAGGCAGCCTTCAGGAAAGATGGAGAGAGACTACAAGTGCATGTAGTGATAGAACAAGGGGGAATGGCTTCAAACTGAAAGAGAGCAGGTTTAGATTAGATATTAGGAAGAAATTTTTTACTGTGAGGGTGATGAGGTGCTGGAACAAGTTGTCAAGAGAAGCTGTGGCTACCCCATTCCTGAAGCATTCAAGGCAAGGTTGGATGGAGCTCTGAGAAACACGGTTTAGTGAAAGGTGTCTCTGCATATGCAGGGAGTTGAAACTAGATGAACTTTAAGGTCCCTTCCAACCCGGGCTATTCTACAATTCCATGGTTCTTGCAAAGAGCTGGCACTTTGCAGCTTGTTAATGAAGTTTGGTACTACAGAAATATTTCTTTTTGATAATTTTTAAATCTGCATTTAACCAGTACAATAATTAATTACTGTTCATTGTATTTGTGTTTCTGTGGGGTTATCTGAACTGATAGTGTGCTGATTAGTTGCTGGTTTTTTACATATCATTTTAAAGGTTGCCAGGGAAACATAGAGCACTCTTTTTGGAAGAAAAGAATTCAAATTAATTGCACCAATCATAATTTCTAAGTAGTTTTGTAAGTGATCAGTTATATAATTTTGCTAAGATAATATAGCCTTTAATATTTATTATTATATTTCTAACATTTCCTTTAGGTATTAAAAAAAAACCAAACAAAACAGAACAAGTCTTCTTAACATACTTGGAGGACTATAGCAGTTTAAAAGTGTTAATTATACGAGCATCTGTTTTATGGAGTTTTTTTCTTAAGTCGCAACACTGAACACAGTGCTGCTGTGGATGATCTGTGGATGACTGACTCATAAAACTGACCTTCAAAAATTTAAAGAAAAAAAGCAAAAAAACCCCAAAATCTCCCTTTTAGGGCAGTAGCTGGGATATATTTTAGAAAAGCGGTTAGGCCTTTGCCTTGGACCCAGATGATATTTATATGCCCATGCCAAAACAGTGATTCTGAAACCCCCATCATCAGCTAAAGGTCAAATGGCTCTTCCCTCCCTTCCCATTGGTCTGCTCACTGGGGTGCCTATGGTGGGTTACCCCATCCCAGGGAGAGATGGAAGAGCAAAAGTGAGAAAACTTGTGGGTTGACATAGATTCAGTTTAGTAAGCAAAGGAAAGAAAAAGAAAAAAAACACTGAAACAAAACAAATGGTGTGAATGCTGTCACTGAGCAGTGGCTGTTTCCAAACCAACTCACTTGGTTTTTTTGCTGAGCACATGCTTTGTAGTGTGGGTTATCCCTGGGGTTAACTGGGTCAGCTGTCCCAGCTTTGTCCACTCCCAGCTTCTGCCCACCCTCAGTCTGCTCGCTGGGAGGGCAGAACAGGAAAAAGAGAAAGCCTTGGTGCTGTGCAAGCACTGCTAACAGCAGCCAGAACACGATGTGTTGTCAACACTGTTCTGGTCACAGATCCAAAGCACAGCACCCTACAGACTGCTCTCAGCACAATTAACTGCATCCCAGCTAGAGCCAGTACAGTGAAATTATCTCACATATGTAGGGAGGCTACTCTGTTCCTCTTCGAAACTACCTCAAAAGGGCTTAAAAGATAAGCAAGCTTACCACAGGCAAGTCAGGGTATGGAGGCTGTGTCTCAGTCTGTTAAAGGCCCTTAATAGCCTTGCTCAGATCAGAACTCCCCATCTGGACTTCCCAACCACCAGCAGGATTAGTGTCAAAGTCACCTCTCGCTGCTGAAAGGAGGGAGCAGTGAAACACTCACACTGTCCTTTTGCACATCTTTACAGTATTCAGGAAGGTTCAGGCTCATGTCCTTGGGAGATCCAAGCCCTCTTTCTGGGTAGGAAGAGGACTGCAGAGTATTCTGCCCATCGTGTGCCTCAGAAAACCTCCCCTCCTTCATCAGGGGCATGAGCAAACTGTGAGGGAAGAGCCAAGGGGTGCATGTGCTCAGCTGGGGTGCAGGAGCACACACCAGGTTTCTGTATCTGTGTTTTCTTTTCAGTGGAGAGCAAATATAAGCAAGACACAGTAACAGTCAAGGTACAAAGCTACATACCTTCTCAGAGCACTAGATTATTTCATACAAAAGATGGTGGATAGCTACCCCTCATTTTTGCTCAGAAGAAAGCATCTGCCTGACGCTCCCAGCTGTGTACTGCAAGCACCAGGCTGTGCCTCATCTGCAGCCTGAGCAGCCGCCAAGACTGATTTCAGGCAGCTGCTCTTTACTAGCTCAAAACAGCTCCCTGTTCAGCAAGCTTGAGATTTTGGACCCTGCTTTGAGGTGTCTAACTCTACAGGCACCAGCCAAAGAAATTCAATCCAAGATTTGAAAAAGACCTAGATCCCTCCTAAGAAGCATCTCAAGGCCAGGTAAGACATACCCAGGCATCCAAAATGGCAAGGCACACCTGTGTTCAGGCAACTTTGAAATCCAAGCTTATCTTCAATAGTGACTTAGCCCAGTCAATCCAGGTTCATAATCTCTCTTACTTGCAGGCCTCACTTTCAAAAAGTGAACTTTCTTCTACACACTCCCTTAGAGACTTTTGACAATGTTATCTGTTGCTTGATTTAAACTACTTCAAAATTACTTCTGCCCTTCTGACTTCACTTTTGCTTAATCAGGGCCACAGCTGAAGTGGCTAAGTCTCCTCCCAACCCAAATCATGCTATTAAATAACACATCTACAGACACAGATGCTACCAGAAAACAAATGAACGGTACAATGCACTTTCAAACCACCGTGTAATCAAAGGACCTTGTGATTGCAAAGTCCCCTAAAGTCCAATCACACTGACACATGCAGTGCACATAGCACCTTTCACAACCATTTCAGGAAACAGGACGGCTTCTAAATAATCTTCCTGGCAAAAATTTATTCAGAAAATAGCTTTAAACCATGGATTGATATAATCAGAATGCTAAATAGTATGATCCTTTTGTTGTATTAAGTAGCCCATAAAAGACTGGCTTCTTTCAGTAGTGATAATGATACAAATGTGGTTTACTCTCTCCACAGGCCTGACAAGTGCATGTTTTTCAAACTGGGGACTTACCCCCTTCAGATGCCAACAGTCAGCACAGAGTTGCATGCTTCACATTTTATTCCTTTACCTCTAGCAAAATTCTTTTTACCTTCAGCTTGTTGTTTTAGCCCCATTTTTCAGTTGAATGTGCCTATTTTCTCTTGGTTTATGCGATTGACTTTACGATTATGAGTCATCTGTCACAGGAGGATCTGTTCTGTGATGGGAGCTCTCAAACATTTCTGCAAAACCAAATAATTATGCAAATAACTGTAAAAATAAGTAAAAACAAAACCAGATAACCATGATACTGTTTAAGCAATAAGGAATTGCTTCTGGATATTTTGGGCCAGATTATGCAATCAACAGTCTGTCATGAAGTAGGATTTGACACACGAGTATGACAGGGCCTCTGGAATGTGGTAAATGATGGAACAAAACATTAGGAAATATTTAAGTGTTACATGCAAAATGTTGCAGTCAGAGGACAGCTAGTTAATATGATTGCTACTTTTGTTCTTGTTGTTTAACAGTTGAAACAGATAAGAAGAAAAGGACTTTTTTCTCTTTTAACCACCTATACTTAGCCACCTTTTATTCCCAGCAAGTAAAATTTACCCCAGTAACAATCCCCTTAAAGGCTGTGAAATAAATAAACTTTCAAATGGAGTGTCTTACAATTTATCTAATATTTTCGTGACTCTTGGAAATTTTAAGATCTTTGAAATAGACACTTTTATATAACCAATTCATCATAAATTAATCATAATTTATTGCAACAGAACCCATCAAGATGAATTCAGTTGACATTAATGTAAATGTCATTCTTATTTCTGTAGGTGATCCTTTACAATTATTGTTCATTTAAATATCAGTCAATCACCACTTAAAATTAAGTCTACCCTCAGTTTTTGTCCCCAGTATATCTTCTGGCCATATATAATATAACTTGAATCTGGCCATATATAATATAACTTAAATCTTGAGCAGAATGATTATTGCTGCTCTGTCTGTGCCACTAAACTGCACTATCACAGACACACAATTTAGGGGTTTTTATCTGATCAGTCTGATATGAGCATCATAAATGGAAAAAGCTATAGAATACACCCAGTTAAACGAAATTCAACATTTCCCTTAAGTAAAAAAAGTGAAAATGTATTCAATTGCATAGGAAAAAAAATCTCACCTTTCTGCAGGAGAGAGCAATGTTGCTGCTGCATTGACAAGAGAATGAAGAAAATTCTGTGAAGGAAAAATGATTTGGCCCTATAATTAAACATGGGGATTTTAAAAATGGTATAGATGTATTTTAAAGCAAAAATGGTGAAAAACACTTTCTGTAATCTTTTTAAGCAAGGTGGGGGGATTTCATTAACACAGAACATCCAAAAGGGGTTCAATGTCCTCCCAGTCTGAGCCATGATATGTTTCTGACAAACCCTGTGCTTCTGAGCCATTTATGCTACTAGTTACCAGTAACATGTATGCAGTTCTGATGGACTCATGGAGATACCAGTAAAACCTCTGTGCTGCACCTGACACACAGACAAAAACTAGCTAAACAGGCTAAAATAGTTCCCTGCCGCAGGCAAAGGAGAACCTGCAGAAGGTCATGCTGCAGGTGCATGTCGGGAAATTTGCTACAGAAGGGGTCAGGGAGGAATGCAGTAAATTCAAACATAAAAATTACGTTCACTATGTGTATAATACTCATATGCAATAGCCTTTTGCATTTGGAATACAGACTGCCTTGGAGGAGTTGGTGAAAGGTTTTGCAAGGAATGAAATTAATTTTTTAAACGACAGAAAAAATTTACATGACTAATAAAGAGCATAGTGATGACAGAAATCAGTTACTTGTTCATATTCCCTATGCTCCAGAGACATGACTCAGCAGTATAGATTTAACCATTTAACCAAAATTCTCTATAGCTGTAGCAACTACTCAAGCACACCTCTCCTGTTAAATCCACAGCTGAAAATAAAATCATACCTTGACATTCTTCTAAAATTCGCATCTTTGCATTTGTGCCCCCTAGTATTTCCATACAGACAGAAAAATTAATTAGCAATGTGCACATTTAAATATTTATTAAAGGGCAGGGGGGAGATGTTGGTGTTTGTTTGTTTCTTTGTTAATTTGTTCTGTTTTAAATAGGTTTGGGGGGCATGTTTATAAAGAAAAACTGAAACCTGATTTGGCAACACTGATTATAGGATCTATGAATTTAAATGAATTTGGGCAAGACTGTGTCCAAAAGGACATGACCATCTTTTCAATCTGTAGGAATTATTCAGTGAGGTAATACTAACTCTTCTGGTGCAAACACTGAAGTCTCTGCTAGTCAAATGGTAAAAGTGTAAATCATCTCAGTTTTTATTTTGAGGATTTACAGATCAGTATTATTTCACATGAGTGAAATATGGAGTTCTGTTTCTAACAGGGGCTCAAGAGTAGTCAGAAGCAGAGAGGCCAAGAGAACTGAGCTCTGTTGCTTTGTTAGCTACATCACTGGTGTTTAGCAACTACTTTAGTAGCAATAAAGATCTTGGGTAGGTTTCCCTGGGTTTTAATTCCTATTCAGTTGAAATGAATAAGTACCCTATTCTAAAGTAACCAAAACACTGGATGCAGGAATTCAGTTTCCAGCTTTTCATTCTCTCAGCAGGAAACAGTTGTTCTTTTTTTCAAGTAGCTGAAAACAAAAAAGCCAGGAAAATATTCATAGATTGAAAATGTTTGAGGAAGAGAGGAAGAGAAACATTTACATATATGCATTTCCCAGTTTTGAAAATTACTTTATCAGCTCTGCTTGCACTTGCATTTCTTCCCCACTTACTGCCACTCACTAACAGTAAACTTTGTCCAATTCTGGCAGAGCCAACAGGAAAACAGTAGTACATAGCCCAGCAGATACAAACAGCGGGAAGAGAGCTTTGCCAAAAATTAAGTAAGTAAATAAATTACCTTTTTTAAGCACTGGCAAGTAACATACGTAAAAGTTTTATGATTGATGCGTCCATGCTATAATCACACACTCTAGTACACTTGCGCGGTCTACAGCCTGCTCACTGAACAGGAAACCACTCAGCTTCACTCTGTGTTTAAAAGTTGCTGCTAACCTAAATTATTTCGTAATTGTAGAGTGGGCTAGTTGAAACTCAGATGGTTGTGCTGGTATTTCCAAAACTTTGGGCAATTCCAAGGGTGGATGCTTAGTTATAGATAAAACAAGTTTGCATTAATGCAATCTTAATGTGATCCCTGGCCACATCTTCATTGCAAAATAACTCTTGGTGTTCCAAGTTTCTGAATATTAAGTACTTCTACTGCAATGATCCACAAATGCTACTGGACAGGCTGATACAGAGCTAAGTGGGTAAAGAGGGTCACTGTGAGACAACCAACACCAGAATAAGGCCTAGGGTCAAGATCTGTTTATATGGTTCTTTCACACCCAATATATCTCCCATATTCTCTGTGGCAGAGTAATAGCAGGATGGAAGAATACCTCATCAGGACTAGGGAAAATGTTACACTTATTTTGCTGGCTGGTAGAATTGGAAGGGAGCCATGTGCAGTGGCACAGCTGCATGCAAAAAGAGAGATTTAGCTCCTATCTCCTTATGGAAACTCATCCCTTCAACATCACACTGAATATACTAAAGTATCAATAAGGCTGTTACGAAATGAATGTTTGTAAAATGAGTAGCACTCTCTGTAACTGCACCAAACTTGGGGCTGAAAGTGAACAAAAATATAAGGTTTGACCCAAGATTGTTGAATTTCCAAATTTGCCCAGTCATTTCTCAACTGTAGTTCTTATCCTTGCAGCTTCCACTCATTCATTTAAGCTGAAATATTTGAGCACTTTTATAGAACAATGGCAATTCCTAATATTTAATGAAGTTGATGGTTTTTTTCTTTGTTTATGTATTTAGATCTAGCCCAAACATATGTGAAGCAATGAATCCAGATATACATCTGAAAGGTAAAATTCTTTCAGCGGTGAAAAGGGATGTACCTATAGCATGTCCATCTAGCATACTTATTACTCAGAGCCAGTAATAGTTTGTTACGTGCAAGGTGTGGCCGACATGAACATTGTAATATTATAAACATTAGGATGAATTGTAAGATGCCTATATACTCCAGCAGGACAAGGTTTTGCACCATACTTTTGGACCAGACAGTAAAAAAGTGACTCTGAAAATGCCTATGCAGTTCTTCTTTGCAGCATTTCCAGCTTCAGGTTTTTTTCTACTGAAGTGATTGGGAGACACTCTGTCAGGATAACAGTGTTTATTAAAACACAAGCCACAATACTTTATCGCTTCCCAACACTGGCTGGGACACCACAGTGACTAAAAAACCACTGTGCATTCATAGACTCACAGAAACCAATGGGAACAGATTTACCTTCTGCTTTCTCATTTAAAGAAGGGCTTTGTTTCTCATGTTGGGGTTTCCTGTATAAATTGCTAACCTGTCACCCTTTTAAACAGAATTTTTTTAGGTCTCTATGAAAAGCAGGCAAGGTTGCCACAAAATGCACACATTGTTTTATTCCCTTGCAAATTAAAGTTAATTGTTTTCCATTTTGTGCCTTGACATCAGGCATTCTCTGTCAACTGGAAGAAACACACCCACACATATGCCATAGCAATGTAACACCTTCCTAGTGTTATAATTTATATTCTCTATTTATTAGTTTCACATAAAATGTAGCAAAGCAACAAAAAATTTTCAGACTGAATAAAATATGATCAGTTCCTATAGCTTGAGGAGACTCTAACCCATGCCAGCTCTAAGTCTTTAGATTGCAGTGAAAAAAAAATTTTGCCAGAAGGTCCAGCTGATTGCAACAACTTGCAACAAAGATTCTGTCCTCTTTCATCCCTTTACAACAGCCAGTGCACCAAAAGTGAGAAAATTTGAAGATGTCCCTGCTCATTGCACATGGGTTGGACTAGATAACCTTTAAAGGTACCTTCCAACTCCAACTATTCTATGATTCTATAATAAATTGGATGTTCCAGGGTGATCTATATATAGTAGACAGCAGAAATAGTCTCCCCCTAGATGGTGAGCCTCTGCAACAGTACCTCTTCTACTCCCTGGACAGTGTGCAGCACTTTTCATTCTGAAGGCCTGTTATGTACAGCAAGGCGGAGAGAGTGAGATATTCATCTTCACTTCCAAAATGACATTCTTAAATATCAGGAGGAGTGGTTTCTAGCTGGTTTGCACCCCTCAGATAGCATGGAGTAAATATTTGGGCATACACCTTACGTAAAAGGCACACCCACAGGAAAGCAGCACCAGTGCTGCTCCCTTCACTGGCCCTGTGCAAAGGAGGAGTAAGAAGAAAAGGAGAAGGAGGGCTGGAGTTCCTCCAAACTCCACCGATTCATTCACAACAGAATAGATTATAAAATAACTTGGGCGTCAAATTGTAAACTGGTATTGAATAGCAATATATCACCCCAAAGCCTTGGGTCAAACAGTCCCCCTTCAGCATTAAGCCATGAAATGAGTGGATAATGGCATTGATGTTTACCACTGTTATTAATTTTTTATTGTTGAGAATAAAACAACCATTTTTTTTTATTAACAGAAGTAGAAAGGCTACAGTTTAAAACACTGAGCAGAGATTAAAGTACTGCATGTATTAAATAAATGAACATTCAATGCCATCTGCTGGGGTATACAAAAATATGCAATACCAGGCTTACAGAACAAGAGTAACAAATGTAAAAAGGGTGTTCAGGCAGAAGCAGTCTTCTTTCAAAACACAGTTGTAAGGGAGAGTTGTGGGATACTGCCTGTCCTTAGTACACTTCAGCACCAAGGTACAACCCCTGGACAAGAAGTAGATTTGGTTTTAACTCTCTCCTTGACACAAAAGCCTTTCAGTGTGCAATTCTCCCTTTTTCCAAAGTATTAGAGCATGTTTTAATTATATGTTATTGATTAGTCTTAATAGAAGGACTTTCATGTTCTACTTTGGAAATCAAGCTATTACGTAACCACAGATGCAAGGTTTGTGAAGTTACAGGCAGTGTAAGGACTGTAACAGTCCAAAACAAGAGCAAGTACTGGGCAAGGTCATACCATGGCTGTTTTGCATTAAATAGTCACTGGATTAAATGTGTAAATGAGGTTAAGTGCAGAACTTGGGAGTCTCTTCTGAAGTGAACTCACTCTCCTGTTCACCAGCTCTTTGGCCCTTGTGCTCTCCTGGCTGTACCATTAGACAACTTTGTGGGCAGACAGACACCACTGAGAAAAGTTTATAGTCTGATAGCTGGAGTGTTCTCAGTTTTGGGGTTTTCTTCTGCTGCTAAGGGAACAAGACACATTTCTATTCATAAAGGGATTTCCAGATCAGGATCTCCAATTTCATCATGGTGAGCTCTCACAGTTCTGCACCAAGCAGCAAAACTCAGGAGAAAGAGAGGAGTTCAAGCACATCCTTTTTTGGGTGTTCTTGGTAGGCAGGCTTAGACGTGCTTATGGTTGTGAATTCCATTTCCACACAGCTACTTCCTCATGCACTGTATAGGTCAACAAACTCACAGGTGGATTTGCTTAATCTCCTTTGTTTCAGTATCTCTAAAATACTGTGCAGTTGGCAGATTTTTATTCTGTTAGATAAATTATTAGTTAGTGTATCATTTTCTACAGAATGAGACCTGCTGACAGTTATTCTCCATTTCATACAGAAACCAGAAGAACTATTCCTGATAACACCTATCATTCTGTAAGTACCATACTGTTCTTCCTAAAATTTTACTTTTGTAATTGTAATTGTAAAACACTTCCTGGCATGTGTTAATCTCGTCTTGGCTATAATGCTAGTAACAGCAAATGCAATTGTCACTGTTTGCTAATGCAAAATAAAGCATGAGTATTTTGAAATATGTATGAGCTAGACTGGAGAAGTGACTCACTCACTAGTCACTTCTCCATTTATGGGTTGAATTTAAAATACACCTTTACATAAGATCATGTGAAAATAACAGGAGTGAAGTTGATCAAGTATATAAGTCATAAACCTCAAGGTTTAAACCTCAAGGTTTAATATGTAACTGATGCAGATGAAAGCCTAAAAGCCAACAGTACACATTTCAATGTCTTCCCATTTTTATCTGAACGCTGGTTTTGAGCTTCAGTTCAGACGTATAAGAGTGTAAATACCTTTTAAATCACAGAAAGACAAAAATAAAGCACAGGTCTATGCTTAATAAGCAAGATGGACAAGTAAATGTTGACTAAAGAAGGTTGATGGAATCAATACTTTGACTGCTTTATAGCTCACTGAAAGATTAATAATAATAAGATGCTATATGGGATTAATATCAAACATAAGGGAGTAATAGCACAGAGCAGAACAGGGAAAGAACAGTCAGGAGAATATTTACTTATGCTAAGGCAGTTAAGGAATTATATGAAGAAATTTCTGAGACATTAATTGATTATCTTTGGGAACTCTCCAAGGAGACCTGAGTTCCTAAAGTACTGAAAAAGAACAGTGGTAACATCAATTTCTTATGAGAAAGCCTGCAGAGACTACTAAACAAAGTCAATCTGAAAGGATCTTTTGGAAATAATAGGTCTGATCATGTAAAATAATTGCTAATGTGAACACGAAGAACATCTCATCAACTCCTCAAACCAAAAGTAATTTCCTTTTCAGCAGAAATATGACCACAGTAGCAAGAAAGAAAACAGTAGATGTGATATATCTTGGTTTTTGTTAGGCCTCTGACATTTCCCAGAAGACAGTCTCACAAGCAGATACCTGGAAACCTGGTCTAGATGAAAATGCATGAAGTGTTTGCACAACTGATTGAAAAAAAGTCACCCTCAGCCTAGCTGACAGTAGTCTGCTACTGAACTAGAGAGATGTGCAGAGAAGTGCCTGAAAAGCCATATACCCTGCAGGGGTCTCTCAAGGGTGTGGTGGCATTTTTTATGTGCTGCTACAAAAATCCCGCAATGTACTGTCAAGAACACTTCTTGGAGGTCTGATTGATGTTGTAACAAAAATGTGTACAACCTGGAGAGAGATGTGTACAATCAGGAAAGTAACACTTTCCTGATGAGGTTCAAGATCTCTTAAATTGGTTGACAACTCAGGAAAGCTTTCAAGAAGCATATTTGCTTAGTGAGAAGACTAAAAGGAAATATAATTATAAGCATTAGCATGAAAAAGGTTGAAATAAAGTGGATAGTAATCAATTTTTTTTAGTGTCCTTGGAGGGTAAAACAAATTGGTTTAAATTTTAGCACTCAAGAGAAAAAGTATGAACTGAAAGGACAGCTAACTAGCAGAAGAAGACATCTCAGGAAGCTATTGATTCCCCATTGTTAGTGAGTTCAAGAAGAGAATAAAAAAACCATCAGGGAAGATCCAAGTGCATGATGTACCTATATTGCTGGTAGCAAAATATGACTTACAAAGACTCGGGGCACCCTCAGCTGAGTTCCCTCAGCAGCAATCCCAGCTGTGCGCTGAAGGAAGCCAGCAACTGTGTTCCAGCATGTAAACAGTGAGTATGAAGGGTGGAGCAGGACTCCAGAAAATAATCTTGGACAAACCTAGTACAAGTGTATAGACACATGCAGAGACATCCTGAATCACTCTCAGCATCATATTCTATGGATTTCACTGTTCAATACATACTTGCTATCGCATTCACTTCGATTGCACGTTTTCTAGCACAAATTCCCCAAAACACTGCATGGTTTTCTTTTAAAGTGTCACATTTGTGATGAGCTAGCTAATATATTCTTGCAAGTAACATATGTAAACAGTCAGTACAATATAAATACCACATGGATAATACTATAATGAAAGACACAATTTCAAATTATCATAAAATTAAACACTATCATTATATTTTCAAGATCAGACAGGTAAAATTCAGAGAGACAGCTAAACTGCCTCCCAAATGGCTATTTAATCAATCTAAATTTAAAAAATTTAGGTACTCAAAGCACTTGCTCAACTACTTTGCAACCCTTCAATTTCCATCAGAAAATTTCCTGTGTACCAAAATATCTAGTTATGGTAATCAGATAGTTCCAAATCTGAAATTAATCTTGACCTTAATGATATTATCTGTATATCTCTTCTTCTGTCCAGAGCAAATATTTGACAATGAAGGGAAGGGCTGACTTACAGTCTTCCCCCAAGTTATCCGAGGAAGAGGATGATTACGAGACCATAAGTTCTTCCACTCTGCAGGCCATCCATGCTTTAAGAATTCTTCCTGCCAAACCTCTACAAGAATCTGAATATGCAGGTAACTTCTATCTGTGGAAAGTGAGAAAAACCTAGACATATGTAGGAGCAGTACAGACTTAGGGTTTTCAGTGTGGATATCTTTTAGAATTAAATGGTTCAACTGAAATATAACACTGGTAGGCAGAAATAGAGAAGAATTTTGTCTGCATCTTCAAATTCAAAAGTTACCCTTATTCCCATTAGATTATGTTAAATTAATAATTACACACTGGTTTTTTTTAATTTTAATATTACCCTCATGGGAGAAACTCTATTATCCCATTCCACCTTGAATGTGCAACAAACCTGACTGATAAAACTCACAACTGTTTCAGAAAAGCTCACTGCTATTTAAGCCTAGAAATTTTTAAGATGGAAAACATATTAAAGAACACATGAAACTTCCCTCCAGATGATAATTTGCAGATGAAGAAATGTACCCTTTTAAAGGTGTTCTCTGCTGCTTTCAGTAGCTGTAATAAGCAATTGCTTTGTGCGTATTTCTCAGGCATTCTTTACCTTGCAAGACAGCTTCATTAATCCCCTTTTGGTTTACTAAAATGCCCAAACAAATTTAAATGCCCTAACATACAGAGCTAATTAATATCCTGTTTATGGATGTGAAATATCATCATAGCTATCCACTGCTCAAAGCCATTACAAACAATTTCTGGAGGTTTTAAATCATTAAAAAACTGGAGGGAAATCCTAGATGAGGAAGAATAGAAACCAGAAACCAAAGAAATCTGAAAATACAGGATCAATATATTATGAAAGCTTGCTCCAGTTCACATCAAAGTCAGCAAAGATTTATCTACTGATTCTTTGTGAGAGTTTGTTTGATGTCTAAACAAATACATGGCTTTTAAAGTGAGTAAATTTACCAGTGTGTGAGCAGATCACAATCAGTCTGAACATCCAGATATCCTACATTATGTTCCAAAGACTAATTTGCACATTTTATTTGGAAATCTGAATTCCAAATACTGTTTTTGTCTTAGTTAGTAGTAAAAACTTTCAGTCAGCAGTCAGCATCTTATGTTGCTTATGTAAGACTGTCCTGAAATACCCAAAAGATGTAATTTTTGTTTTGTGAATTCAGATAAAACACATTAAATAAAAAGCTGCTTTTTTCCTGTAACCACAGTTAAGGTTAAATGTCTGCCTTAACTGTGTACTGCCTTATGAAGGCTTTTTTTTTAACCACAGTGAGGAGGTTAAGTATGCAGCTCTTATGAGGGTCATGCTTATGTCCTAATGCAGCTGCTAAAATGACATTTACATTTTGAAAAGGAAAATTTAAAATGCTATAAAAATGGCAAGACCTGATCTGAAAAGCATATTTTGAACATTAAAACCTCTTCTTCTTAAAACCTCATAGTACTGAATTACTCAGGCTTGATTTTTCTTCCTCTTTTACAGATAAACGTTGTTTAAGGCCTTCAGGTTCCACTTCCCCAATGAGCGAGCACCCATCTCAGCCCCCTCAATACTCAACTGTAAGTATAGATACTAAACCTTATTCACAAACAGATTTCCCCTTTTCTTTAATATTCTTTAAAGTTAACTGCAGTCTATTTAAAGTCTTAGCCATATAAAATTCACTCGCACAAGGGCACACACATTCCTGTGAGCCGTTCCTGTTTCACTTTGCACTGATGCCTTCACCACTGACTTCACTTGTTGGCTGCAGGGATCCTCTAAAGTATTAGAGGCATCCCAGTCAGGACCAGCAACCCTTCTACTAGACAGAGTTTCAAGGGTGATGACTAACATCACATCTTTACTTTGTTTTATTAACAGATTCACACATCTGTTCCGGAGGGGCAGAGAGTGCCATGTGTTAGAGGTAAAATAAAAAAATCTACCCATTTCTGCAAATAGAAATAGAAATTGTTACTTCCATATTTATCTTTTGTACACAGGAAGAGACTGCAGATGATAGAATAGACAGGGTTTTCAGAACAGTAGCTGCTTTTCCAAATAATTATACTGCAAATTTTGCAATACTGTTTCAACTATCTAACATCAAAGTAATTATTTACTAGAAGGAGATATGTTTTATCTCAGGAGCTCCCTGTTCCTCAAAGGGTAGGAAAAAGCAACCAATCAATTTAAAAATCAGATTTTCCTTTTCCTATATTATAAGGACATAAGGGGACAGGGGGAAGCCTATGTCTCCCAAATTCCTCCACCAAAGGCTGCAAGATCCCTGCTAAGCTTTACTTCACCTCCTCATGATCTCATGTTTTTTCATTCCCTATGCTTCTCAGACATTTCATATGAATAGATTGTAAAGGATAACCTAACAACAATTTTTAAGTAGCAATATCAACTTTAGCAATTCCTACTAGGTTTACATCCTAGGGTAGTTATTTACAAAGGCTGTCTGACAATGTTCACCTACTAAGCATATGTTAATTGTGTGCTACATCACCTAGAATATATTTTTTCTCTGCTGCTTTACCTTTAACTGCAAATTTGCTTCAAAATCAAATGTACCCTTAATTTTTGTTTGTCCTGTTTTGTTTCTTGTGGTGAAATCACAGACAGATTGCTATCTTATTCTTCAAGAATCTACTAAAGTGTCCAAATATTAAATACTCTGATTGATGGTTTTACTCAATCATAACATTATTTTTAAAGTAGTTTCTATACACTTTTTTATATTTCATATACTTTGATGTAGCAGTACATCATGAAGTCAACCACTGAAGGATTAAATATCTGATTAGCTTTGAAAAGGAATATTTTTTTCTTTTACCATTTTCAAACCTTTGAGCCGTAAGCTAAATATTGTCAAAAGGACTGCAACTGCCAAGCCAAGAAAATATGATCCTTTCTGTGTTTGCTTCAACAGCTGATTTTTAGAAAGTAAGTATTGCAATTGATCAGCCAGAAAAATAACTCAAAGATTTCCATATAAAACAGAATTTGCTTTTTTCCCCCTTCTATTTCATACTATAATGCAAAACATAGATCCAAATAATTCCTACAGATTATGAGAAAGTAAACACTACAAAGTTTGAAAATTAAAGATTAGATTGACTCGTGTGTGCAAATCTTGATGTAGATTAAAAAACATCTGAAATAAGATAAATTCCAGTAAGCCAGCTTCAAAATCTGCAGAAATCAGTAAACAAGGACAGTCTGCCAGTTTATCTAAAACTTTGAATTCCACCAGGATTTAGTAAGTTGGATTTACATGCTTGTCTGCCTCCATGTGATGTGTGCTGATGTTAAGATGAATCAAAGCCAGTGCAGGCACACAAATTAAACTCTGTAGTCTGAGAAAGCAACTTATAAGTATTTTTAATACATCCTGAGCAATAGTGCTTATTGAGGACGCTATTATTTTTAGATAATGACTACACTGTTAATAAACATATCTTAATGTTGATTCTCATGCCCAGTGCTATTAAGAGGCCTTGCCACAAGATGGCATAAACAGCACAGAAGAATTTTTGTCAGAGTATTTTCTAGAATTGTTAAACACTTAAGGTACCATTATTTTAGTTAGACCAAATTGTTTACTTAAAGGAGAGCTTAAGATATATTGCATCTCCTTTACATTAGTTAGGATTTCAGCAAGTAAAACTTAGGAGAATATTTTCAATATCAAAATCGAATGAAAATATAGTACAAATATTTTTTATTAGCAAGATGTTAATTTAAATAATCAGACATATTTTGGTAAATTTGAAAACAAAAAAGTATATTTACTTTCATTGGTTTTCAATATTTTTATTAATTTCTATAGAAAAATCAAGACAGACAAAAAATGCATCCCAAATCTGATAAGCATATAAAGTCTCTGAACAATAATTAAACAATAATTAAATTTACAATACCTGAATAAATATCATCCTCAAATATTTCATTCTGAAAGCCAGAACAAAGAGTTCTGGAGGTAGAGCTGGGGGAGTGCAAGGAATGGGACTGGACTGCCAGTAATAATAACAATAACAGAATAAAGCTATAACTTAATTTGTGAATTATGTGAGTAGCACCTTACTAACAATTATTAATAATTATTTTTAGGAGGAAGAATGAAAATACAGGGATACCAGGTAAGCAGAATCTCTCATCAATTAAAATTTTTATAGGTCATTTTGCCATTTAATAGATTTTTAAAAGCAGGCTGCCATTTTGCTGGCACTAACTAAAGGATAAGAGAACTCATATCTGCAGTCCTACATTATCTCACTCACTTGCATTCGTGGTTTATGTAGGTGTCTTTTATTCCTCAGTGATTTTAAAATGGCATGCTAAAGCATGATATTTTGTGCTGTAGAGCACACAAACCCCTTGACTCTTAACATGGGCTTGTCTACTTAATCTAACTTCTTCACATTTCTCTCTAGTCAACCAAGGAAAAAAGTTTACAGGGATTTTTGTTTCTTCTTTTCCAGGAACCTGTGCCTCCCCCACGGTAAGATCACATAAGAGATTTCCTACCTTCGGTCCCTGGGGAACTCAGTGCCAAGGAATGCTCACATCCATCTGTACTGCCCATGATAATTAGGTGACTGGAAGTGAGCCAGCATTCTTTTACTGCCTGGCACTTTTTGGACTCTTACAGGTTCTGATGTGAAATTAGGGAGAACAAAACATGAGCTGTAAGTGTTTGTAAGGAGGATCTCAGGCTTGCATTTTCATAATCAATTTGGCTCTGCCTACAGACAAGTCAAAAACCTAGAAATCTTGAATCTGGTTCAACCTACATATAAATTGCTAGGGAAAAAAATCTTCCATCAATTTGATTGGTGCCCTAGGCTCTGTTCACTGTGATAATATTGACTTCATTCCCTCTTAAATCATTCTGCCAATGTTTTTTGCTACAAATCTAAATCACATCCATAGAAATCAACTGGAATATTTCCACTTACTCCCACAGAAGGTGGAACAAGCTCTATTCCACAAATATATTTTACTATGATATGCCCACAAAGAAAAAATTAATTGCTTCTTGATCTTTTCAACTTCAAAAAATAACTGCTACAATTAAAACATCCTTCCAAAAGGTCATCTAGAACTTACAAGTTTATTCCTCCATGCCTACACTGACCACCTCAAAACGTATAAAGAATTTTAAAATATGATTAGCACTACATGTTCAGATTTTACTTTAAAAATGTGAAATAGCATAAAAGGGCAGTGTAACTTCACAAACTCAAAATTATAAAAGTGCAAAAATAAGAACATTCTCAATCCATTATTCTACAATATTTCACTGTTTATTTCTTTTTGTATTATGGTGGCCAGTCCCTCCCCAGGAGCCCACAACTGAAGGGCAGTTCTGACAGGCACCATGGATGCACCTCCAGTTTTATCCAGCCAGCCTCTTTGTGCTACAGCTTCCAACCAGAGTTGGGCTGTGACTGCCTGGTCTCAGAGCATGGGCAGAGTGTGCCCACATCTGGCAGAAAACACTAGACCCATGTTACCTGTGAGTTTTCTGGGATGAAGAGCATTTTGTCCTCTCTCTGAAACTGCAGTGTGTTCCCTGGCTGGACCTTATACACAGGCCTACCCACCCAGAAATATCCACACTGGAAAGCTGTATGTGATTGGCACGTACTGATGAGGCACACAAAAGCGGTATTAAATGGCACATAACACAGTACAGTAATGTCTTGCAAATGTAGAATATTATCCAATATTACTATTGCTATTGAAGGGCCCTAAGGAGCTCCTGGATCTGAGCTTGGCTCAGCAAAATACATTGAAATGCTCTCAGAAAATTCTAGTCTCTTACTTCTAGAGCTTGAACTTACAACACAGTCCCTCCACCTCCTCTATTCCGTAATAGTTCTTCAAATTCTCCTTTGACTTCTCTAGGCCTCCAAACACGCTGCCAAAGCAGTATCAGCCACTTCCTCCAGAGCCAAGGATAAGCAGCCAGTTCTTTCACAAGAGGAACACGCTCAGCCAAGCTCCCACCTTTCCAATATCAGCAAAAGTCTCAAGGTATGGTGCATTCCTCATCCTCGTTCCCTAAGAATCAAAACACTCTCCCTGGTCAAACCGCAAGACTCTACTTCCATTGCACCTCTGCTTTTACTTAAGAAATTATTCTTTAGACAGCTGTGAATAATTAAGAGAAGTGGTATTTAGTGTAATGTGACACTGGCATTTTTTTAAGAAAAAAACTGACAAAATAACAGTAAAGAAGGAGTAGAAAAGTAGGCAGAACTTTCAAGAATACTTTGTTTAAGGTTTGTCCTATTTTTTTCTTAATAACATTTACAGGTCTTGCAACCACTTTTAAGCAGAAAAATTCTACTTATTTAGCACAGCTGGTGAATCAAGTGGTGGGGAAATACACTGACTGCATCAGAGATATAGGAATACATTCCACATCCCAAGGATGTGACATTCAGCAAAACAAATTACTTCTCTGTAGGCAAAATCTTGCTTCAGCCCATGAAGCCAGCAAATTCAGACTATGATTCGTTTCTTGCCCTCTCCGTCTTGCACTCCTGTCATACAATGCCCATGGTCATTCAGGATCCTGAAGTGGCAGTGAGGATGAGTTCTGCCAAGTCCTGAAGAACAAGCTGCTTGTGTCCAGCTGTATGACCAAGCATATGCATGTCAGGTTTTGAGTCTGGTTGCTCTTTTCACACAACTCGTACCTGGTGGGATGAGCGTGTACACACACTGCTCACTGTCATGTAACCATGCAGGTGTGCATGTGGTCTTGCACCGTGACCAAAATGCACGTTCTTAACAGGGGATGGTGCTCAGACACATGCTGGGAAGGGGAATGACACAATTCCAGGGCCCACAGCGTATAACGCTCAAACAGATCCTGACAAAGACCTATTGCAGCCAGAAGCTGTGTCAGTCCTGTCCATCCTTCCTTAAATGATTTCAATTTTATTTCATCAGGATGGAATTTTGCTTCATTTTAAAGAGGTGACTACAAATCCCTTGGAGGGAAAATAAGGTTACAAACCAAGGAAATAATCTTTTGCTTAAAGTTAAGCATGTACTTAATGAGTGAGCTCTAAGTATCGTTCTTGGGGTGGGTTTTTTCCTGAATGGTGCCTAAATTTTTTCATTGATTAGGTTCCAAAAGCTGTTGGTTGCTGAGACATTTTATTAACGTGAAGTAGCTTCATATTCAATGCAAGAACTAGCATGGAGCTGCAAAGTTCCAAATCCCATGACTGATCCCCTCCCTCAGTAAAGCAGCACACAGATCGAAAGCTTTGTGAGAAATGTTATAATCTATGTTGTCAGCAGACATCAGTATGCAGAGCACTTGGATTTGAAAGGTCCTATTATAAAGCCAAATTCTGTAATATAAATACATGTCACGTCTATTGCAGTAGGGGTTTTAATCATATGAGTAAGAAAGGAGTGGCACAGCATAAGAGCACACATGATCTGGGGAAGGCAGCTGACAAATTTCCCGCAGGATCACTTCACTCAAAATATTTGTCCACCAACTTCAGTCCAGTTACAGCTTTGTAAGGAGAAAACATACACATGAGCTGCAGTGTGAAGGAGTTCAATGCTACAGCCGGTATCTACCAGACTGTAAGCAAAGCTGTCAAACCACAGATGTGATTTAGGAGTGCAAGTTCTGTTTTTCAACAAGATTTGGAGGACTTCTAAAATTTAACACATCATTATTTATACACGCTATAAATAGCTTCATTAAAAAATAGGTATGTGCAGAATCCTGGAATGTATCTAGAAGCTTTGGTGTGATTTAAACTTTTACATGCCTGTGGTAAGCAGGCCGTGCAAGTGGCATGTCTGTTCAAGGCAGAGGCCAGCCCTGGAAGCACACCTTTAATATCACTAAACTTTACCACGCACCCAGTGCCCTGAATATATGCTCTCACACATGAAGTAATGGCCTGGAGACCAAGCTAACAAATTGCAGAAGCTAACATAAAAGTAACTATCCAAATGCAAAACAGTTACTCTCCTTTCCCCTAGCCTTCCTGAAACTTTGCCTGAACAGATCATTCCCAAACTTCTTGCCTCTCTATCCCTCGATGCTGATTGATATTTTCTGCACAGACATGATGAAGAGACCCCTTCTCACAGCTGAAAAATAGCTCTCAGGGTTTTCTGTACCAGATCTTCCTTCTGTGTTCCCTCTGATTGATTTAGCAGAATAACTCACTGTCATATTTTCTCAGTCCAGGAGATAGGCTAAACAGGGCCTAAATCCCAGGGCTTTTCAAAAACTACTAGATGCTTATCCACATCTTATGTTGCTAAATAACTTGTAAAATCTGGTCCTCTGTCTCTTTTATTATGAGATACGTGATGTTAAAAAGCATGAGTGTTCACCATAACCAAAACATCTAACAAAAGATGTCAGAATCAATACTTGTCCATTTTTGGAGGGAGAATATTTCCTTCCCAGGAAAGAATGATACTCCTGTTGATCAGCCACATCAGAAGAAGGCAGAAAAATACCTAAACAATTACTTGATTCAGGACCATGAAGAACATTCTGCATTCCTCTTCCCGTGGTTTTCACCTCCTTCCTTCTACACTTTTCATTCTGCCTCTGTGTTTCATTTTTGAAACTCTTCAGTCTTCAAGGAACTTACCTCCATTTATAGCTGACTCTAAAGTGTGTAATAAGACCTTTTGCCATGAGATGAATAGTGTTAAGAAAGCTGATACTTCTCTCTCTTATTCCCTTCTTCCAAAACCTTCTCCTGCAAATAATTTATGTAAAAAAATAACCAGCCTCTGAACTTCTATAGCAGTAACAAAATCCTTCCCTTGACAAGGGTTGTTAGTTTTCAGTGATAATGTAATCAAAGTATTTAAGTACTCAAAGTGATTTTTATTTTATGATTATTTATTTTATTTTATGATAATTAAAATTTTTGCATATTATTCTTTTTTTCCAGACATTTATCTGTTAAAGAACTAAATGAAGTAAGTATTCATCTTTGTATATATCAGGACCATAAAAACCATATACATTCCATGGCTACACAGTGTCTCTTGTAATAGTATGTTATGTAAAAGAACTAGTAGAATTATATTAGCTTTGAATCATAAAATGTCTATCTTTAACGTGTGTTGCACTTTCAATACTGCTCCCTTCGGAATGGCAGGTAAGTTCCCGAAGTTGTTTCCTGAAATAAAAACACAGATATAGTGCAAACTCACCTTCCCAACTATCCACATAAAGGCATGTCTCATAACTGCCAGAGGCTGTGGATGTTTATGAACAGTGAGCAGTAGGAGAGACATTGTCCTTCAGACCAACACAGATTCCACACAGATTTTTAAAAGCAGAAGACTGAAATTATAAGGTCATTAGAGGAGTGTAATAGCACTAATGTAAAATAAATACCTCAAAAATAGGATGACCCTTTTCAATAAGAGAAACAAAAAGAGACAAATTTTATATCCAGATTTAACAATGCCTGTTATCCCTCAGCTCCATTTCCCCTCTCCTCCCCCACTCCTTCCCCAGGGCCAAGCTCCACTGCCAGGCTCCAGGCACCATGGAGGCATTTCTGCTCCCAGTGCACTCCTGAAGCAGCAGCTCTGAGTTCCCCTCTCTGACAAGCTAGAAGGGCTCTTCCCTCCCTCTCTACACCTCCAAGCTGACCCCTTCTCCTCCCAGCTGACCCCTTATCTCCCAGCACTTGCAGTCCCACCTCCAGTGACTCCCACACCAGTTGGCTCTGTCTAGGGGGCAGAAGCCAAGAGGCAATGCTGGGAATGCAGTTATAGGCATCTATAAAGCAGAAAGTAGTAACTTTTACACAGAGACTAGTAAAGGCAAGTGATTTTTTTTTTATTACTTTTTTCAGATCCCTGTCTCTGTAAAAAAGATTTTAACAAGTTCCTTCACTTTCTACTCAGACTAAGGAAGTGAAGCAGAGAAAATGGGTTTAGCAATAAGGGAGTTTAGTTATGACAAGTGGTTTTCCCTAAAACTTATTAAGAGATACAGTCCCTACAATTATGCAGTGTTGAAGATTGTTTGTAAAATTCAGAGATAGGTTATAACTTATGGCATCTTGTGCTTCTTACTGAGTGTTTTATTTACTGCACTAACATGTTCCTACTGAATTGTTTTTGATTTTTTTTCTCATTGTAAAGAAACAAAAGAAAGGAATCTCTATACTAGTTAAGTCCAACAGTAGGCTGTAGCACAGATCTATAGACTGGTCTAGCTCTAACTTTCATATCCACTGAGTTTTCCTTCTCCACAGTTCTGACTTGGAGGCTGCCCCAAACCTCACTCCTCTTGTGGTCAGAAATTCCTTTCGTTTGAAAGATGGTTACAAAAACATGGTTTGATAACAATATTGTAATTAACACTTTAGTCTGTTGTCAAGAAAGATAATATTTTGAAACGAAAAGCTTTGTCTTGTCCTAGATACTGACTCACTACAGATATGAAAACACTGCCAAGTACAATAAATATCTTACACCTCTAATTAACATTTCTGTCTAGGCACTGTACAGTGCACAAATACTGCAGCTCTTAACAGGCTCTTAGGTTGGCTGCTTCTTAAAGGAAAAATACTGTGTGTCTCCTGGCATGGAAAAGATAAAATATTCATCATTTCCCATTCATATAGATCTGAACATTTAAATAGTTTTGATGCAACATGCAGGAGGAGAAGAGCGGGTCCTTATCACGATTTCAGACACTGAACAGCAGGTCAACAGGTTTGAGAGAAGGAGTGCCCTTCACCAGAACTCCAGTCTACAGGAAAAACAGGTGCAGAGGAGCCTCTTGAAATTGGAAAGGACAAATGCAAAATCCTGCCCCAGAATGAACTAAACCCCTGGGAAACAGGTCTGCTCAGAAAGACCCGGGGACCAAAGGCTGAGCATGAGCCACTGGCATGTCCTTGGTGGCCACAAAGGCCAACAACGTGTCAAGCTGTATCAACAGAAGTATAGACAAGAGATCAAGGGAAGGGACTACTCCCTTTTACTCAGTCACTCCCTAGACAACAGCTGGAGTACTGCACAAGGCTGAAGCTGACAGAGAGGAGAGGGCCAGCAGAGGGTCACCAGTGCAGCACCTGCCCTGTGAAATGAGGTTGATGGGGCTGGCCTCCCTTCACCTAGAGAGGGGGCAGCTCTTGGGGAACCCAATAGCAGCAAGCCAGTTGCTGAAGAGATGATTATAAAGAAGGCAGAGCATGGCACTTAGCGGAAGGCACAATGGAAGTACGAGAGGCAATGATCTTGAAATCATGGTTTCAACCAGAAATAAGGAAGAAAAATTAAATATGAGGGTATTGGCACAGGTTTCCCAGAGAGGCTGTGAAATCACCATATGTTCTGGGAGGTTTGCAATACCCAGCTGGTGAAAGGGCTGAGACCACAGGTCTCATGTCACAGTTCACCATGCTTTAAGTAGAAGCTTGGGCTAGAGCTGAATGAGACTTTGAATTCCTAAGTAATGGCTAAACATTATTGGGAAAGCAACTTACATGGAAGGTTCAAAGTGCAACATCTACAGAGTCAACAATTCTTCTCTTAAATATTTATGTTTTATAGTCTTACATGTATCAAATTAACAAACAAAATAATTACTATTCCCATGTGAATCAAAATAATATAGAAATAGAGTAAAAGTTTATGAGTCAAACTCTGGTCTTTAGAAACCTGTGTATCATTCACTTATATGTTACATAATATGATGGATTAAGACTCTCCACACAGTGATTTTGAATGAAGTATCTGCCATGACAGTAAAAATAATTGTACTGTCTGTACTGTACAGTCAGAGTCTGAAAAGAAATTACTGATTTTACTCTTTGGATAGTGTCTCTCCAGTCAATTAAGACCAAGGAAGGAAAACCACATTGTAAGTTAAACTGATGTACAATAGTCATCATGAATTGGTGATCATTGCACTTACACCTCTAAAAAATTCAGTTCTCATTGTCACCAGTGGACTGACATAAGCATTCAGCCTGGGTTCTTGACAAATTGAAATATAGTTGGGTTTACTGGGGTAAATTAAAGTCACTAATCCAAAGAAAAATATTTACTATGTTATCATTTCATATAGGCACCTGGAAGAGAGCAAGGTCAGTATTTAATATATAATAATAATTTGATGTCTTTCTTTCATATTTCAAAACTGAAATAGTCTATCATTAAAATTCCAACTGAAGCAAGATTTGCTGGGAACAGAGAGATTTAGAGAGACCTCAATAGTTGTGGAAAATGCAGTAGAAAAAAGGAACTTAACTTGGACTTAGCTACAGCTATGTGGGGAACCAGGGTATCACATTTTTTCTAAGAAAATAACTTAAGGTTTTGGGAAAAATAAGTGTGTTGGAGTCTAAAAAACCAAGACAAGAATATCCAAAAGAGATCTGCACAGAGGACATTTCTCCATCTTGCTGCTCTCCCATAATTTGCAGGTGAGAATTTTGAAAGAAAGGGGTTTTTTTAAACAGCTTAAGCTGTTTATCTGTGTGTCTGTGAAGGTCAATGTGTGCATGTGTGTTTATGTATGCGTGCATGAAGGTCCATGAAAAACATTACTCCAAAATACTTGGAAGGTAGATACAGGTTACGTGACTTTTATGCTGTTTACAGTTCATCTTAATGAGTTCATCATTTCCTCTGACATTTCCTTTTGTGGATTAAGGCACTGTTTCCTGATTTTCAGCAAGAAATAGTATTGACTGCATTAATAAATTCAATGCCTATTCTGTTCTATAAAAAGGATTTATGAACCCTCCACATACCTCTAGTTCAGCATTCTACATTATTTACTATTATGTTCAGCCATATTTGGCATCAGCAAACCCTGTAATGTTCCCCATGTAACACTCACTACTAGGATAAATGTTTCCCACCAAAATCATTAGCTGACTCATTCAAGCCAGATTGATTGCAGCCTTTTAAGTTTTTCTATTGAACTGCTTCACCCTCATTTATGAATGTAGTTAATTTATTTCACAGTAGTTGCTAGATACTGTCAGTTACACTTAAGATGAAATAATAAGTTCTTATCGTTTTTACTAATAGTTACAAGTTTGGGGAAGAAACCTGAAGTATCTTTTCAAGCAAAACAGCATCATCCTGAAGTCAGGTAGGAATATAAGAATTTCATGAGTTTGTACTAGATGGTTCAAGGACTAACAATTCTGCCCTAGAAAATTATGCCTCACTATGTAATAACAGCAAGATGATATCACTTTCTGATGCCATGCAGTGGTATATTATATTTTGCCTTGATGCATGACAAGAACCATCTTTGGGAATTGCTTTCAAGCTATTGTAATTGCATAGCCAATTTTTATCTTTAATAGCATGCTGCTGTATTACATTTCTGTTGCTATTTCTGTGATATGGTGTTAAATATACTGTATAAAGAAGCTCTGCTATCTCAAGCCTCAGAATTTTCTCTCCTACTCATTTTCTATTTTTATTTACAAAGGATACATACCCGGCCTTTCAAAGGCCAATTATTCTTTCATAGAAATTTGCCACAGTTAGTCCTATTTTTCTTTTCTAACCCACACAAATCTCTTTTCTAAATGTGTTTTAAATCTATGTTCTCCTAAAATACTCAACAACAAACCAAAAGTGTAGCTGACAGCATAGGAAGTATATGAATGATTCGACATCTTTCCTAGACAAATACAGAATCTCATATCTAGCCTTGTTTACAATGATGGTATTCTCCAAGATAAAATTATTGTCTGGAGTAAATGCGACAGTATTTGTCACCCTTAGTATTCTGTTTCTGCTGGTGTGGTACCAGTGGCTCCGTTATATGAAGTTACTTGGTTGATGCTCTTCCCAGTGTAACTGTTCCAATTAATAGCACAACAAAATACCAGCTGGGCACTCAGCAGAGGCCTAGAAAATCAGAACAGGCAGGGAACAACAGTTCCCTGGGTCTTCCTGTAGAGGGACTGGAAACATCAGGTGAAATTAGCAGGGAACAAAAGCAAATTGTGCTTCACTACACATGCAGTTAAAATGTGGACCTCTTACCAAATACTCTTCTGGAGAGTAAAAAAAAATGTATATAACTTCAAAAAGTGGCTGGTGAAATTAAGGGAAGAGAAATCTATCAAAAGACACTAAATACAAAATTACCACCCAAAACCTGTGAAGGTCCAAAGCTGACATGAGTAGAGGAAGGGATATTCTGGGGAAGCACAGCTATGCATTGCACTCTAATTTGACTCTTACAGTGCCACTAAAAAAAATATTTTTCTGATGATGCCTTCATTCAATGCTTTTTCCTAGCCCTCAATGTACATGGAGCCCTAAAACCAATTGCAGCTCAGGTAAGAACCAGAGATGGCTTTGAAAACCAAACTAAATGTGGAGAAATAAGATTAAGAAACAGATTTTGGTTGCTATGCATGTATATCTGCACTGAGGATTTTCAAAGCACTGAGTTAGTGCAAAAGGATTATTAAATAAAGGAAGCAGACAACAAATAAAACAATGGCACAGTCAACAGCAGCACAGAAACAAGCAGTTACTTGCTGTTACCCTATGCCTGGTTCAAGCAAAGAAATACCCAACCTACACTGCAAGTGTTAAACTATTGCAGACCCCCACACCCAGAACAGGAGAGGGATTTGGAGGACAATGGAGAGAGGAAGAGAACGCAAATTGCTTGGGAGTACAAAGAAAGGGCATGCTGTGAGCACAACCTTCTCTGCTTTTCCAGGCAGAGATGCAATCAGCTGGGCTAAATGGAAGTTAGAGATGTTTGGGACATCGTAGATCAGCTACTATGGGGTAAATGCTTTTGTGTAAACAAATAAACCACTCTCTGAAGAAATTGCTTTAGATTTATCCCAGATTCCTAAAGGCAAGGACATGTAAGTGCCATTATCAGGCAGGTCTATCAAATTATGGTTGGAAATAGGACTTCCCCTGGACTCTGTGGCTTTACCTAAGGGAACATACTGGAAGCCAACATTAACATTGATTGCTGGGGTGCTCCGACAAGAAACTGCCTGTGGTATGACTTCCCCAGGAACCAAGGCCATGTCTCTCTGCTCATTTTCCCTGGACTTCTTAAGACTGTCAGAAGTGAATCCAGCACACAGGAGTAGTTTCACTAGATTCATAAGCAAAATCTCTCTAACCTTGAAGACAATACTTCTACAAACACTTGTGTTAGTTTTTTGCTGTCATATCATATTGTATCTGTTATTCACTAACCCCTCTACCTAAATTTAGAAAAATATGGTCTCATTAGTATTTAACCCAAAATTGCTATGTGGCTCATCCCTACCTTTTAATATACCTACACCTGCTTTAAAAAGTACTTTCATAAACCCAAAGGAGACAAAAAAAAACAACTCAGCATGTACTTACATACTTTCGAAGAGCAAGGCAAATTTGATTATGGATTTGTGAAAGCACAAGAAAACACTGTTTTGTAAATATTATTTCTTTTTGCAGAACAGCATAAAAAATAATACAAAGGAAATTCCATATATTTATCTTTCACAAACAGATTGGTTAGTAAAGAGGTGTATCTGTACCTTACATGGAATACTTAGAAATAACATGACCTTGGTCTTTCTGATTTTTTGAATGTCATTCAGCCGAGTTAGCTCATGCTGTATCTCCATTCCTCAAAAACAGAGTTCATGACTTGGAAGACCCAGGGGCTTTGGGGACTGAGGATCTATAAGAATCATCCATGCTAGTGACTTCCTGCTGTCCTTGATTACATAGCATACTTTAACTCTCCTGTAACTGCCTCTGCAAATACCATTTTCTATCAAAAAACCAAACCTCTAAGCTGTGCCAGGAACCTCTGAACTGCATAATGTGAACTTATGGTAAAAGCAAATACCATCAGGAAGAACATATGGACGGTATTATTTGTTCAGATCAAGTAGAATTCAACTTAACTTTGGTCACTGCCAGGCTAAACAAGCCCATCTCCCCCAGCTCTGTTTCACAGGTCCCAGCTCCCAGATTCTGGTGGGCTCCCTCCACTGAGCTGCTTCCTTCTTGTGCCAGGGGTGCAATCGCACACATTCTCCTCTGGATACTTACTAAAAGTCATTCTTTACATAATTCACAAAGCTCATTTAGATCTCTGTTTGCTGCTGCCGCTTCAGACACTTCCTACCATCACTACCAGGGCTCTCTGGGAGCTCTCTGGAACAGCACAGTATCTTTTTCCCTCTGTCACTGCCTTGCTCTCCTGAAGCAACAGGGAGAGTACAAGTAGCCTTTCCCTCTGGTACCCTACAATTGTCTTTTATGTCCATATTTGTATTAAAAAATATTTCAAGACTTAATTTTATTAAATTTATACTAATATCCTTTTTTTTACTCCTATATAAGAACATGAGTGTTAGGCTCAGGGTTGGACTTGATGATCTTAAAGGTCTTTTCCAAGCTAAATGATTTTATATTTCTCTCTCTGGAAGTTTTAGCTTTTATTATTAAAAACAAATTATTTTCTGTGCAAAAATCTAAAACATTCTTCTACAATTTCTTGACAAGCTGTTGTTAGCTCCATCCCAGCCAAACTCAGCACATGAGCATTACAATAGAATTCTACATGTCTTGTCCCACAGTCTAAGATGCAGCAGAAAAAAAAAAAATCTTTAAAACATACACAGCACAGGCCACAAAGCTGGGGATAGCCACTAAAAATACAATGCAAACAAAAATGCAAAAATCATGATGCAATCAGTTGAACAGTAACAATATTTCACATTTTGACAACTCAAACTGATTGCAAAAACAAAAGGTAGATGTCTGGTCCCACTGTTTATTTTGAACAGTGATTTAATTGCTGAATAGACTGATTGCCTGCTGAAGATCATGGCTGTTTGACTACTGCTATCAGTGGATGTTGTTTTAAAAACAAATATAATGCTATTATAAATCACAACTTGGTACATGTACAAATGGAAAAGTGAAACACAGTGAAAACTATTACTCCTCTGTAAAAGAAAGTCTTCCAAGTAAAATTTAATATTCTATCATATGCTGCATGTGAGCAGAAGAATAATAAACTGATAAAGCTTGAACAGAAAAAGCACAATGAAATACTGCTCTGGCAAACAATACTTTCGCAGGTGGCAGTAACCAGAAGGAAAAGATGGAAGCCATTGGTAACCACATTCTTCTCATTTACTCTTACAATAGACACTAGGTCATTTCTCCCACCAGCACTGCATGAAACAAACAAAAATGTTTTCTGTTGTATAGCAGGATATGATTCTTTTCATCTTCAATTTACAATTTTTTCCAGTATTACGTACCTGTAAACTATATTTGATCTTCAAATTGAAAGGAAGTCCTTGCTTTTCTCAGGCTGTTTCTGCTGCATCCTGATCAGAGTTAACCCAAGCCACTCATATTACCCCATGCTTTGTGTTCCTGCCCCATCCCCTGTGCTTGCACAGCTCCCCAGAGACTTGGGGAACTGGGTCTGTCTGTTAAACAGCAGCCCTAAATCTACAGACAGCAAATCACATTTGCTCTGGAAGGAGCAAGCTCTCTTCATCGGTGGCCCAGTATGGAGCAGGTGCACACAGCCAAGGACCATCACCTTCATCTTAATGCAAGAGCAACCTCACCCCTCGGTCTTGAATTTGTTAATTGAAACAAGTCACAGAGCAGATTGAGATTCATCAACATGGTGAATCTGTCAAGGTTCCAACAGCTCGGTAGAAACAATGCTGGCTGGCAATGGATAATGAGGGGATATAATATGATCCAACATAACAGCAACTGGGACCCAAAGCAAATAAAGGGGGCTCAAAAGGTGAAAACAGAACAGAACGAACCATTACCCTTGTCCCACATTCAGTATTTTATTTAGCATTTGCTATTTTATTAAGTTTATTATTTTGGTATTGTGCGCTGGCAGATTGAAGTGAATTAAAAACCATCAGGAAACTGTGTTAAATCTCTGGGGACATCACAGAAAAGTCTGAAATCACTGATGCTGCATTAGCACAAGACCGCTCCTAACTGACAGCTCTGAATTTTAAAGGTTAATGTCACAATATTTCTAAACTAGAAGTGCTATTCTCAGACTTACTCAGTAAAACATTGTGTAAAATGAAACTATGAGTTTAATTTAAAGAATACAACTCTTTTCCTTCTGAATTTACTTTTACAGGTTCCACGCTAAATGTAGAGAACTTGACAGTGAAGAGGTCACCATCTCCTACACCATACACAGTATGCAAAAATAAATCAAAATATTCACTTGTAGAACAGGAAATGCAATTTCTTACCCAACCCACTGAAGAGGTAAAGACCAGCTTTGCTTCATAAAAACACAAGTTTTTAGGAAACAGGATTAACACTATAGGGCACCACCCCACCACCCCCTCTGAAAGCTGTGGTTATTCAGCACTCTTCAAAACAATCCAATATGAGCTCTTGAAACCATAGATAAGAATTTGAATGTCTAATTTGACTAACATTTCCTAACAGGACTATATATCTACATCTATATCCATATATAGATATATATGGATATATGCATATACTTTTATATACTATGCTGAATGTGCTTTAAATGCAGATTAGATACAGTCTGTTTTCACTGGCTTTTTTCTGCCAGCTGTTGTTAATTTCTATACACTGATTACGATATCTTAAAATTAAGGATTTAAACAAATGTGAATGGTACATTGGAGAATACGATCGCCATGAAGCAGAGAAGGCACTGCTACAGGAAGGCATTGTAAGTACATTTATCTCAGAACCTGGGGTATAAACTCTTGGGGGAAAATTTCTGTAAATTGTCCATAATGGCTTACAAGTCTTGTTGTGAAATAACCATACAATCTGTAATTTAAATCTGTATCATACAGGATGAGACATTCTTGGTTAGAGATTGTTCAAAGAAATCAAAGGCTGAACCATATGTTTTGGTTGTTTATTATGGAAGAAGAGTATACAACATTAAAGTACGTTTTCTGGAAGAAAGCCAACAATATGCACTGGGAACAGGGCTCAGAGGAGATGGTGTAAGTAAAATCCCATCTGCTGTTACAGTCTATAGCTTTTATGTTGCACTTCACAAGTTCTTAATACTAAATATTAGTTACAAACTCTCTCACATAATGAACTTGCTGTTTCATTAGCTTCTTTTACAATACTCTCATTTCAAATGTCTCAAATTTTCAAGCAGCTTACATAATAATTTAAAACCAAATTTTACATATCATACTCAAATTCAGATTTACATCAATGTAAAACTTTCCTAAGTACTTACAATACTTCTATCTACTGTAAGTAACACCTGCAAAGTAAAAGGGAAAGAAAAGTTCTACCTTTTCAAGTATACATATTATTTTAGTACATTTTTAAACTTGTGATAATATAAGCAAACATTTTCAAATACATACAACTTCACATATCTGACAGCAGGGCCTGGTGCTGCTTTTGCTGTTTAACGTCTCTTGTTGTCTGTGCCTCATACAGCAAAAGGAGAATTTATTTTTTAATGAGGCAATGGGACAACAGTTGTCATAGATATTCAGAAGCAATTAAATCATGTGGGTCCCCAGCAATCAATCTTTCAGATATGCTAAATTTCAATTAGAAAATCCCTTTAGATTAGCAATGCTTTTTCACATAATTCAATTCAATTATAGTCATGATAGGAGTCTGATTCCTATTCTACCTATATTGTTAAGTAACAATGTATCTGCAAGTCTTTAACAAAAGAAAAAATAAAACATTAAACCTGAAAGTCATCTCTATAAAAATGTGATATGTGCAAAAAAAAAAAATAAATCCTAAAACTTCAAGAATGCTCAGTTGCAGAGCAAAAAAGCAAAGCAACAACCTCCTATGTGTTATCAGCTATGTAAATGACTAACAAACCTAACTCAGGTTAAGCAGCAAAGCCTCTGTAGCTAAATCTTCAATTATGCCCTTTCCATGCACGTCAATACTTCTCAAAACTTACCTTTTGCATAGAGAGACTTAAAAAAACCTGAAGTCACAAGTGACCGAAGCCAACTTCAACCATTTGACAGGTTCAGAATTTATATTAGAATTCTTATTAGAAAACATGGGATAGGATTTATGAGCTTTCACAAGAGGGACAAGGTTTACTGGCAGGTTGTTCTTCAGGAACATTGGTTTAATGATGAGGGGCAAGAGAAAATCCTTCATTATTCAAGCACATATAAACACTTTGGGAAGCTGAACTGTAGCACAAATCGAGAATTACACTGCAGGTACCATCGTCCTGGTGCTGCTGTAGTGACCATCAGTCTTCTGTAAAGGACTGACTGCATTTCTGAACTGTAACTCACAGATTTCCTGGAGTTTAAGTATGATTTAGGAGAAAGCAAGTTTAGTTTTTCATGGTTCTTACATTGTTTAATCTTCCTGGCTCAGATCAGAAACAACAACTGAAATATGGCACACTACAGCATAAGGTAGTATGTGTATGGTAGACTATAGAATAAAGACATAAAGCTAAATTTTCATCATCTTAACAGCTTTAACAATTAAGGCAACTAGAAAATTACTTGAACAGTACATGAACAATTTTTACTGAACTAAAAGGAAGGAGAACACAATCCCTCCCATCTCAGGAAATACCAAAATATATGTCTTTGTTGTTTGTTCCAACTTCTGCACAGACAGAACATATCTTAAGAGTGGGTCTGGAACGAAAACAGTCAAACTGGAAAGTAAAAATTCCAGAAAGAGGATTACAAGCACCTAGCTAACAATCAAGACTTGGCTCTACCAGGTCAAATCCATAATCACAGCACCTTACCTTAAACCTTCTTTTTTAAGTATTGTTTCTCTTTAACTCAGAAATCCTCCTGTACTTCAAGTACAACAGAAAAATTCCAGAATCGCGTTGCTAGTCAGTTAATTAAGTGTTGTACCAAAGAATCACAGACATGGCAATCTCCTACTCCTGTGTATTATGCTCAGCAGCAAGACGTGAAAACAGAACAGGGTACAAGGCACATGGGCAGTAATGAACAATCAGTGGCACCAACATTGCTCAGAAGAGCTTCTTCCATTTCAGGCAGTCTCAAGGGATTCCCTAAAAATGCTCTTTCTTGAAAACTCTCATGTCAACTTCTGCAGCTCGTCTGAGGTTCTTTTCTCAGGAGGGTGAAAACACTTTGTAGGGCTGTGAATTACAGCAAATTGCTGCCTGTAATTTTCCAGTGCCTGTTAAAATGCTTTCCAGAGTACTCTGCATTGTCCCTCAGCAGGGATACCCTTTGTTACACCACATTTTGCACAGCACAGTGCAGCCAGACCAGCTGCTCTATCTAGATTAGCTGAATATTCCCTCTTCACCTGCCAAAGAGAATGAAACCTGAACACCAACAAACAGGTGCAGACCTACTACATTTCTCCCCAGTTGGTGATTTTGTTCAGAGGTTCAGCCTTAATAGATTTTCTGCAGTGTGTTTTCACTTTCAAATTAGTCTATTTTCATCCATTAAAAAGATACTTTTTTTATATGTAAATATAATTGTTCAAAGTTTTCCCTATACTACTGCAACTTTTGATTTTTCACATACAGTTTACAAGTTGTTAACGCATTGTATCATCGAATAAGATTTTCAATTAACAATTACTTTTAAAACTTATTTAATTCAACTCTCATGAGTACTTCTATCATTAGCTCTGATGTAGCCCTATAAGGCCTTGAAAAGGGGGGGAAAGAGGGGTTGATGATCAGATTTTTATGTTTGAAGTAACTGAAGTTCCATGCAGCTAAATTAGTATCAAATTCTAATATAATGAATGCAAGTAGGGATGGGGGGGGAACAATCCACCACTAACTCTCTTGGTGAAGGTACATCTTTTGCTAGCAATTTAGCCACAGATGTTCACACCTAAATACATATTTAATATATTATACTGAGCTTACTAAAGGCCAAATCATATAAAGCTATAAAGATCAGATCCCCAAATGAGGCATACGTAGAATTTAGGCATTTACATTCAAAACAGCTGTCCTGAGCACCATTTACTTGGATATTGCCTTTCTCTATGCCAGACAGTTTCACCAGTAAAAATTCAGAGATCCTGTAATACTGCCTCTTTTCATGTGCACAACTCTTTTGAAGATGAAAAAATACAAACCTTGCTCACACATAAAGAGGATAATGACACAAAATTTAAATATTTTTCTTATCTCCTTTGCAAAACTAGATCTGCCACACACAAAATACAGGGTTTTAGCGTGTCTGCAGCACCAGGCTCAACTCCCAGTTCAGTAACTAAAAATCAAAGGCAGAAGTAGGCTTCTCTTCAACTCCGTGCCTATTTTACAAAGAAGCTTAGTGCTTCTTTACAAAGAAGCATGGCCTGGTGTAGATCTCTGGATCTCCCTGTTCTGGCCAGAGATATTTTCTCCATTCTCACCACTCCATTTGCAGCTAACTTTCATCTCCAAACTATCAGTCATACCAGCTACTTCATTTCACTCAGTTTATTTCCATGTGAGTCAAATGGATTAGTTCCACCTACCTTCACCAGCCACCAAACTGGCCTGCCTCATCTGAGTAGATTAGGGAGCGCTTCCATGATGCCTTCCACTGACAGTGTTATGTCAAAAGTTACTGCCAGGAGAACAAGCACAGCAAACAGCCAATACTTCCAAATGAGAAAGATACTTACAAGGTAAACATCTTGTCCACAGCTTAAATGACAGCTCAAGGCTGAATAGTCTCATTCAGGATGTGTGACAGAGCCCAGAGTCCTGCCACCACCCCAACACAATTCAAAACTATATCTTTCATGAGCAATCCTTGAGACCCTATTCCCATCTCTCCAGAACAGTCTGGAGACCAGCAGATAGACATTCCTATGACAGTAGAGATTGCTTGAGTTTCTTCACACAGTGAAGGGAAACAAATCAAGTACTGAGTTTTCTTCATCTCTATGTCTTTAGGTGTCTTTACACCTAACAAAGTGGGGGGGGAGTTCCATTAAAAGATCTGAGGACATAAAATTCTAGACCTCATCACTATAGTGTCTAAGTCAACTTCATGTTCTAGCAGACATAAAGAGACTCAGAGCTTAATACATTAAAATTCATTAATTCAAATAAGAGTAGAGCATGAAATAAAGTAGAAAAAAATACCTAAGTAACATCTGAAACATTTTTCCTCATTACCAAAGAACTACAGCTTAAAGGTACAGCAATGAATAATGTGACATTCGCCTAGTTAAATTTCCAAAGCAGGTGAACAATTACAGTAAGACTTTTTAACCTCCCAACCAACGAAAAAGCATTAGAAAGCAAGAAAGGAATTGGTGCTCACAAAATGTTTCGAATAAAAAAAGGAAGGGTTACGTTGTTATGGTATGAAATACAAACCACAGTTTTTGCCTGGATTTTCAGTAGCAACAGGGACTTTGAACATAAACAAAGACAAGACAGCAAAGTAGAACAAATGCATACAAGTAAAAATTATCAAAAAAACCTAAAAAAATTAGCACAATGGCTTTCATCTTAATACAGAAACAGTTTCACCAAATCACATATTCAATCAGATTCTGTTGTTATAATCTAGGTGTGAAACAGGTGGGGATGAGAGAAGCTATGACAAGATACCACCAGGTGTACAATGAAGGTTCACACTCACAGTAAATGTTACATAAATACATGATAAGTATTAATGTCAAAGTAAGCTTGCATTACTGTGTGCAGTTCTAGTGATTTAATACCAATGAGTCCAAAGAATAGACCAAGAGGAAAAACAGTAATACGGTGAGAGCTTCGTGGTGTGATGAGAGCTTAGAAGTTACACACAGGGAAGAGAACTACTTAAACTGAAGGACTGCTAACCAGTGGATTGGGAGGATTAAGATGCCTTCACTAGGACAGATGAGGATAGACACCTTGGATAGCTTTTTATTCTGTTTAATCAAGTCAGCAATCTTGAACCACACCTTATCACTTTAGGAATGTGCTTGGAGGTTGTCTTTGTTTTGAGCACAAGAGAACAAGACTACTACTCTGCTGGGATGCTCCTTGTTCCACACTTTTACAGCAACTTTCTCCAGAAACTGAATGGGGGGGAAAAGGTTACATTTAATAATGAAACTTGCAGAGTAAAGTATCATATACTGCTAATTAAGTGCAACTTTTGCCAGCAAAAATTAGTGATGATTTATAGTTATTTTGTCATTTCAACATCTGTCATCACACCTGGCATCACAAACTTTTACAGGTGATACTGCATTATCAGAGCTTAGATATGTTCCCTTTTTGCCCTAAGCAGCCAGCTACTTTCTCCTACACAAGACAGAGACACACAAAGGAAATAAGAGGATCAAAATATGGTACTTTTCCTTTTATAATCACTTCCATCTAATCATAATTCTATGCAAAATACTACCTATTTTTAATACTGTCAATTAACAGTCTTTTAATATTATAGATTACACCATACAGCAGTTGTATTTTCAGTCACTGATTACTATTTTTTCCCCCCCCAGAAATTTAATTCTGTGGAAGAGATCATTGAATTCTACAAACATGTTCCCATAAAACTCATTGACGGAAAGGATCAGTCAGGAACTCACAGAGAACAATGCTACTTCACACATCCATTCAAGTCACCCAGATGTTTTCTGCCTTAACATTGCAGATTCGTTTGTACAGATGTAAACAGAACAGTTATTTAAATGTCTCAAAAATCAGATTAGCCTTTTGAGCGAGGAGCTCCCCATAATATGTAGCATTCTACAGATCTACTCCATTTTTTGATTGTTGCAATCTAGCTTTGAGGATACAGGTAAAGTGTATGTCAACGTATTAATTCACAGAGAAGTGCTGGAACCGACTCCTGGTATCCTGACAACGACGGACCAATTTGCTTATCTTGCACTTTACCTTCTACCATAAGATGGAAACCAAACTCACCCTTGCTCACCTAAATGTCATGGAAACTCCACTAAGTAGCAAAAGCTAATAAAGCATATCGCAGTCATATAAAAAAAAATATTCTTGTTTTTAAAAATACACATGAAATGCTACGTGCCAGAGCTCTCACTGTCTAACAATTTCATGTGGTGTGCGTATGTTTGCTCAACAACAAGCTGTGCTCAGCCAGCACTGAAGGCACTGAGTGTTAGCTGCTGCTCATAGGTATTGGAGCAGATTATAAAGATGGTTAAGTAATAGAATTTACATAATTATAGCTAACACTTACTCTTTAACTTGCGTAGCAGATACTTGTATTCCATCCCTGAGCCTTCAAACACTTATATAAGTAGAACAATTACGCAAACAGTCACTTTGGATTCATACTATGTGCAAATACAGAGATAAAAATCAATAGGAACAGGAGATGTGCTTCAAACTCAGCAAGAAAACATGCTCCAGTGTTTATCAAAGAACATGAGAATGTGATTTTTTTCCAGCAAAAAAATAGCGTAATACTTATTCATACAATCTGAGTTTTGGAAGCCCTAACTAAATTCCATATGTATATGAAAGGCAAACTTCAGATTTTTTTCTGCATAGCATCCATAGTCTTCCTTTCTAAGCACACTCAGAAAGTTTGGCTAGGTAATTGGAATATACAAAAAAGTAACCTCAGTTACTTTATCCTTAAGAATAGGCACAAGAATAAAAACACTCAGGCCCAAAACCACAACATTCCAACCCAATTTATGACGTAGTAGGTGGCACAAACCAGCTCTAAAAAAATTTAGGTTCTTATTTTTTTGAAACATTTTTATTTCTCGATTCTGCATCAAAATGCAAGAGAACATTCACTGTAATTATTTCTCTCAAACTGATGAACCTGTTAAACTCAAAGGAAATTACTCTGACATAACATTTTCTAATAAGAATAAAATTAACAAAACAGAAGCTGCTAAAAGTAGAGTTTAGCAGAGCTCATAAAAAGAAAAAGAAGCATGATGTAACCTGCTTTAAGAATTTCATAGCCACAATACAATTTAACTTACAAAAGACTTCCATGTTAAAAAACAAAACAAAACAAAATTCTAAATTAAGAACCATAAAACCCCCACATCTCAACAATTCAGATAGCAGGTTATGGCAGTGACATATCAAATTTTGCAGATTTTTACTCAAGTAAACAGTAAACTTGCTTACAGACGAAGACAAGCATTACTAGTATACTTAATCCACCCAGAGCTTTTAAAGTTGAGCAGCAACACCTCCCCCACCCCTCCCCAGTACAACTTTCACAAGCAATGTTTTAATTTCGCAAGTGACAACTCTTACAAAGCAAATTCAAAACTATTTATTTAGTAGCTTCTACAGAAACAAAATTAATTCAAACAGTAACCTGGACTGAAGGAGTTTGTGGGGTTTTTTATGTTAACCATTTCAGTATTTATTGTATATGATATGCCAGAATTTTAAAATGGAAACTATTCTCACTATTGAAAATGCAAAGAGCACTGTTAGGTTTGGCATCAAAGTATATGAAGTGAAAAAAAAAAAACCCTCTAGTGTACCCATCTAAAAAAATATAATTCCATTTGAATACAAAATGAGAACTGTCATTTCCTTATTATTGACAAAACAGGCAAAACGAAGTTTGTTCTGTGGAATAGGTTAGTCTGATACAAATGATACAAAAATTTTCAATGTGTACATGACAAAAAAGATCTGATTTAAAGCACCAACTGTCTGAAGGATTTTAACACTGTATTGCAAAATTATGGGAAAGCAATAAGTGGTTTTGAAAATAAACCTCAGTCAAATGTAGTTTTAAAATATTTACAATTCAATGCAGACATGACAAATACTTTATCAAAACAACGTATAATCTGCTGGAGTATATAAAAAAATATTCCCAGCTTAAACTGTTTACAAAAATGCACCAACAGTGGAAAGAGTCAGGGACTACCAGTTTTTCAAGAGAAGTCCCAGTTCAAACATAGAACACACATCCAGCATTAGAGTCAGTATTGATTTTCTTATCCCTAAAACTGTAAGAAGTTATTTTAATTGTATGTGCTTCAATATATTTCATTCTATATGATTCTAAAATTATTTAAAATTGACAAGATGAAGAGAAACATCTATAGTATTCGTCCAGAAACAGTAGACTTCAGTGTCATTCTTCCCTCTTCTTTACTAAAACTTGAAATTTGGCCCTGATTTAGAAATTTGTTTAAGAAACTGAGCAATGTTCACACTGCACTGAAGTCAGTAGGTACATGTTAGACATAATCTATAACTAGGCACATGCTTGTATGAATTTGAGGCTTACAAAAAATATATTCTAACATCTAAATTCTTAAGAATGACGAAAGATTGCACTGAAAATCTGATTCAACACTGTCAAAATAAAACTGTGCAACGTGGCTTTTCATTTTGAAAAGTCTTCATCTTCAGCAAGTTCCTCTGTAAATAAGCTCGCTAACTAGAGTTCTAACCAAATGCTGAGTTCTGTAAATATTCTATCACACACATGGTGGTAGAGGGTTTATGTTTGGCTATTACTATTTCAGAACAGCCTACAGGCCATAGAGAAGTGCTTCTTGTTCCTATCAACTCAAGCCTGATAGTATATCTGGCTTGATGATACAGACACCTGACTGCTCTGTTCTTTCACATCTACACAATACAGGCTAAGTAAAGTCTAAGTACTAAACAAAATTAAACTTATTAGTGCTATCTGACCTAGGGGGGAGTAACTGATTCCACAAGTTTTTCACTTACACCCTTGTATCTCCTCTGAAGTCAGCAGAAGTGTTTTTACTCCACTGAAACAGAGCACTTGCATTTAACTTTTACTTTTTATGGATAGTGCTTAGTTTGCCACTAAAACCTATGATATACACTTGCTGTCCACGGAGGACCAAAGGTGCTTTTCAGTATACACGTGCTCGATCTCTGACACACCATGCTGTAATAAAGCAAACTAAATCCTATTATCATGGCCAGGCTTCGCGAACGAAGATTTGGGAAATTTACAAAGATCTCACCATCTAAGACTTTAATCCACAGAGACCTAGCACAAACCAGTTACAGCACAGTATCCTAGGGTAAGTAGAAAGATGTTTGCATAGCAAATCTTTTTCAAATTTCGCCCGTGGAACAGATGAAATTGAACTCCAATACAAATTTCAAGCATGAGAGTGCAAAGCAGTGCTTAATCGTTGCTATCGGCTTCTCTCTCTCTCTCTCTCTCTCTCTCTAATTCTGCTCTCTTCTTCCACTTTGCTAACAGCAGAGATCTTTCGGCAAAATAAAGCAGTTATTTCAATCCTCCATCCCAAGCATGTTAGTGGCACTCATTAAAAACAAGAGGGGAAATCTCTGCTAGTCTCTCACTTAATGGTTTTTTGCTTGAAGAGAAAGAACATCCCAACCCTTGGTTGCCTCTATTAAGTGCCTCTGTCCGTGACTTATCCATTCTTCTTGGTCCATATATACTCTTCCACAAAACCAACACTTAAACAGACACCTAAGTGTTTCAGGTGGTGAGGTTTCCACCACCTGGTAGTTGTTTTTATGGGTCTTTTTCAGCTTCATTTTTAGCATACTCTGCTTTTTTGTTTGGTTTCCTATCTCAACATTCTGAAGAGTAAGACGCTTTCGGTAACGTTTGACACCAAGACAACTACTTGTCCTTTCTGACAGAACTACTTTCAGGACTTGACCTTTATACTTGTTGATAGTCTTCATGACATTAATTATCTCTGGTGAATCAACATCAGGATGGTTTAGTACCACAACTGGCTGGTTACGACGAGGGCATTTTATCAACTGATTCATTTTCAGAGGGACAAGCCGAAGACGTCTTGCTGTCAACAGGTACATGTCAGAACTTGGAGTGGTTTCCAACTGAGTTCTTGTTTTCCTCTTAGGAAGTTCTCTGAAGCTTGCTTGTTTTGTCTTATTTTTGGGACTTATTTGACTTTTTGAATAGGGCTTGCTTGGCTTGCTCATATCACTGCTTTTCTGAAATGGTACACCAGTTTGTTTGCTACTATTTTTAACACTTGCCTCTCGCTTCGGTCTTTGCCTGAGCGATACACTTCGGGACTCGGCATTTGGTTCACTCTGATTAGGCAAACATGGCAAATTATCACTAAGTGTCTCAGAAACACTAACAGGGACCGGGCGAGGCAGAAACATTTCACTGCAATACACAGAAGGAGCTGATGTTTCACCGCTGTTTTCTATTCCATCTGAGTTTTGACTGCTAGTAGCATTCAGCACTCTCAGCATTGTCCCTTTGGGGATAAATACAGGAGTAGCAACATGGGAATTTTTAGTCACCCTGTTTTTAGATGTTCTTGCAAATGTAAATAGCCGATCTTCACTGTGTTCTTTGCTACTAATCACACTGTTTCCACCATGCTCTTGAGTTACAGGTTGTTCCACTTCAGTAGCACACACAGCTCTCTCACAACTTGCTGAACTTTCTTGAGGCAAAAGCACCTTCTTACGAGAAGCTTGACATCTCAAAGGCAGGGATTTCATGTTAGATTCAGACATGAGCTGAGCAATCTTTCTACACAGCAATGTTGCTGACTTCTTACTGCGTGTTTTGTCAACCCATCTGACATCCTCTGGAACGTTTTCAGCCCCAGAGCTAAGGGAAAATACAGATGAAATAACAGGTCCTTCAGAAGTACTGCCTTTATTTTTCATCTTCTGTAGTCCTAGTGATTCCAGAAGACGACTGTTCTTTTGACTTACGGTTTCAGCTCTCTTTACTTTGCTAAAGCCAAAAGTTATATCCTCAAAAGGTGGAGTTTTAGTGATGTGAAATTTTTTTCCTGCCTCAGAAGATGTAACACATTTTTTATCAAAACCCATACCAGCTAAATGTGCTTCTGTAGAGCTGACTGGCAGACTCTTACATTCTTTGTCATCCCTTTTCACAGGCAATGAATACTTTTCTTTTAGGACTGCAGGATAATTTCTGCTCTCCTGAGCAGCCTCTAATGAAATGTTCTTGGAACCTTTATCTTCAGAAATAGAAGCATATTTTCGCAGGTGTACATCCTCAGCTTCTTCATAATGATACAAATCACAATGGAAATTACTTTTTCCATCTACTTCCCACCTTGAGGACTTAAGATCACTTTTTTTTTCAGTACTGTTCATTACCAGAGGAGAACAAAGTTTTATAACACCTGAATGGACATCAACACCTTTCACCAAATGAAAGCATAATTTTGATGCATCTTCTCTCTGTATAGATACAGAGCTACAGGTTGAGAGTTGAGAATCAGAAGAACAAAGAGATTCAGAATTCTTGTCATACGTACTATCCAAATTAAGCTGGTTACTAACACTGGATGATTTGTCTACATTCACTTCCATGGTTAGTAAGTCATTTTGAGACACGGATGATGGTTTTTTTCCTTCTGTAGATCGTTCTATACCTTGACTCTCAAGTTCCACTTCAGCACAGTTCACAGGTTTGTAAGTTGCTTCTTTCATAGGAATTAGTTTAAGAACCAGCTGTTGTGCTCCATTCACTATTTTAATCTCTACTATCTGAGCTAAACAGTTAGAAGGAACTACAAGTTCAGACGGCGCAATTACTGTTAAAGGCATCCCAGGCTGTAAAGGCTCTGTTTTTGGAGAATAAACCTCAACCTCCACACTTTGATTCTCACATACACTCATTTCAGATGGCTCCAACACTGTTTTGTCCCGGACTGACGCTGCATTCACACTACATTCTACATTATGAGATGAACAGACTGTTTTAGTTGCTTTACCTGGAATCTCACAAACCATATTTGAAGACAAATTCGAAAATTCATTCTGAAAAGGAATTTTATTGTATTTCTGCTTTTTACATAAAGTGCTTTGACTCGGCTTCTTTTGCTTGTGTTTTATGAGAGTATTTGACAGCCGTTTTGTGGGTGTTTCATGTACTCTTCTCGTATGTTTCACTATATAGTCATGTCTAACAGCACCATATTCACAGTATTCACACTGATATGGGAAAGTTCCAGTGTGTTTCACCAAATGTCTCTGGAATTCTCCTTTGGTGTAGGATACATAACTACAGTGGGAACAAAGAAACTTAATTTCTTCATGTTGCCCTACATGTTTCTTATACTGTAAAGGATCCTTTGTTGAAAATCTACATTTATCACAGTAGTATTTACCTGGTAGAAAATTTTTTACTTTAAATGTTTTCTGGGGTTTACTTGGGGTTTTCCTTTCATGTTCTTTAAAGTCTGCAGCATTGGCACCTGTGGGAACAAAATGGAAAGCTGGTGGTGTAATATGACTACACTTCTTGCAGATGAAATTTTTGTCTTCAGTCCACCCAATCTTCTTATGCTTCTCTATATCTTGCACTGAAATTTTCTGAACACTTCTGCATTTTAGACAGCTTATCAGTGACAATTTATTGTTCTCAGCCTCAGTTCCTTGGTAACAACAGTTTTGGTCATCCTCCCCATTTGATGGATTTGTTTTATCCTCAGAAGATTGCTTTCGGGGTGTAGTTAGGGAATTATTCCTATCATTAACTTGGCCAGGGTACAATCTTGGTAATATTTCCCTCATTTTTTTCAACTGCATTTCAGAAGACGTGACTCTGCACCAGTTTCATCAAACACAGCAGCAACAGATAAAATTTTTTCTTGGTATTAGTCTTGTATATGCTGCTTATCAATCAATCAATCATTCAGGCTGCCAATCTGCAGAATATATGCTTTGGAAGAAACATGTTCAAGCAACTGCATCTGTATTATATTCCATGTTCTTAATTTTAGTCAATCAACTTGCAGCACTAAAGAATAAAAAGCAGAAGATTAAGTCAGTTAGGATTCAGTGATCACTTAAATACAATGAACTAATAAGTGAACTATTAGCAGACCACAGCTGAATTACCCAGTGCAAGTCTACTGTTAATATACCACTGATTGTATTCTGCACATACACCATTAACTCTAAGCAAAAAATACTAAATCAAATAATCCTTTAACATTTGCTCTTATTCAAAAATTTCATAAATACATAAGTTATCTGCTATGTATCAAAACCTAAAGAGTTCGTGCTACTTCCCCCATGTCAAGAAAAATTGTACATTTAAGAAACATTTTTAGAAACCTAATAAGAGAGATACTTGGCAGCAGAACTGAGCAGCAGAGTTTGACTTCAGTTCATGTACAGCCCTTGATTCAGGACAAGATATTATGAAACAGTGCAAGTGCCACTCATTTGTGAATCCCATCAGGGAAACACAACATGGTTACAACGGTTACTAGAAACACAGAACTATTTGTTTGTTTTTAAATATAAGGATTTTTAAGCTAGCACAGAAATTCCTGACATATAGAAGGAAGTTCTTTTCTAATCAGTGCCAATGTTTCAGATCGAAACAGTCTTCAATGCCAATTCATAAGAAGATATGATTCATGATTCACATGTTCTCAAAGTAATGAAGTCAAAACAATCTGTGGCTGCAAAATTAATTACTTTCTCTTCTACTAATATCACAGTGTAATCACTTCTATATATGTGGACAAGCATATAAATAATTCATTGCATCCTGATAATACAGAATGTCAATGAAGCAAAATAGACAATGCAACATAAGGCAGAAGGAGAACAGCAATATCGCCGTAAACCACCACATGAACATGTGCAGTATATTTGGCCCCACAAGTTCCAGCACTCTGACTGTCTCTTTACTACATTTAACAGAAACAAGATCTCAGCCTTTAAGTTTTTGGCAAGACTATGAGACCACTGTTATTTGGAAAATAAACAACTAAATCAGGCTTTTGAGACATATATAAAATAAAATCCAAAGCTAACACCAACAAATAAAATCTACTCAACATCTTTCTTATTCTAACAGTTAATTACAGACATGGCATTGCGCAGACCTGCATTCACAAATAATCTATTTCATGAGGTTAATTCTAGATGCCTTTTCAATACATCCAACAGAAGGCTTTTGCTTCTGCTTCCTCACCAAGTCTATCTACAGAGATCAAGACCTGATTTAGACTCCAAAAGCACAGTGTTGAGATCACTTAAGTAGCTTCCCATGACAATAATTCTACGTTAATGAAGAAATTACCCTATGGTACTGAAAAGACATTGAGGTACTGGAGCATGTCCAGAGAAGGGCAACAAAGCTAGTGGAGGGTCTGGAGCACAAGTCTTATGAGGAGTGGCTGAGGGAACTGGGGGTGTTTAGCCTGGAGAAAAGGAGGTTCAGGAGAAAAGGTTGGTTTGGCAGTGCTGAGTTAATGGTTGAACTCTTGGAGGTCTGTTCCAGCCTAAATGATCCTGTGATCTCCCCAATGGCTTGATAGAAGCCAGCATCTCATTCAAACAGCTTTACCCACATTTTATGTGCTCTCAGCCCAGAGAGCAACTGTATCCTGGGCTGCATCAGAAGCAGCGTGGCCAGCAGGTTGAGGGAGGTGATTATGCCCCTCTACTCTGCTCTTGTGAGACCCCACCCGGAGTACTGTCTAGATGTGGGACCCTCAACACAACAAAGATGTGGGCCTTTTAGTGGTTCTCCTCTGGAATCGTTCCAAGTTGATCACAGGGCAGGAACACCTCTCCTATGAAGGCAGGCTGAGAGCTGGAGAAGAGAAGGCTTTGGGGAGTCCTTATAGTCCCTTCCAGTACCTGAAGCAGGCTCTCAAGAAGGCTGGAGAGGGACTTTTCACAAGGGTATGTAGTGACAGGACAAGGGGGAATGGCCTCAAGCTGAAGGAGGGTAGATTTAGATCAGATATTAAGAAGAAAATCTTTACTGTGACAGGTTGCCCACAGAAGTTGTGGATGCCCCATCCCTCGAGGTGTTTGTGGCCACACTGGATGCAGCCCTGAGTAACCTGGTCTAGTGGAAGGTGCCCCTACCCACAGCAGGGGGGTTGGAACTAGATGATCTTTAATGTCCCTTCCAACCCAAACCATCCAGTGATTCTATATTTCTGTGCTTTACGTAAGGAAGTGAAAACAACTAGGTTTGTCAGGGTTTAACCCCAAAACCAAGCTTTTATTCAGACCTGTGAAAAATACCATGTTGCTAGAATCCAGGCTTCAAGTGTTGGTGTGTGACTGACTTCCATGTGCAGTGGGTTGATCCTAGCCAGCAGCCAAGCAGCCACACAACCTCCTGAGCAGGAAGAAGAGTGAAGTAGCGAAAAAGTACAAGAAAGTTTATGGGTCAGGACAAAGGCAGCTGAATAGAAGGAAAGAGTCAGGGAAGTGACATAAGGGAAATCACTCACCACCTTCCACAAGCAGACAAATGCCCAGCCAGTCTCCAAGCAGCAGCCACACTGGAAGGCAACTCCACTCTCCCCTTCTTTTACTTCCAGTTTTCCTGGCTAAGCATGATGTTATGTGACATGGACTATCCTCCTGACCAGTTCTAATCAGCTGTCCCAGCTGTGTGCCCTCTCAGTCTATTGCCCACCCCATGCCTATTCACTGCAGCAAAGGCAGAGAGAGGGGGAAAAGAAAACCTCGATACTGTGCAAACACTGTTCAGCAACAACCAAGACACTGGTGTGTTATCAACATTGTTTTAGCCACAGATCCAAAACACATCACTGTACAGGCTGCTTTTTAACTCCATCCCAGCCAGATCTAGTACAAGGTGAAAAAGAAGTGAATAATGAGTTGATGACAAAGTAATATCTCTGCTGTCTTCCTAGCTAGTAATTCACCACGTACCCTGAACACTGAACAATTAATAAGAAAAGTTTTGATACAAATAGGTCCAATTTATCATTATTTTAAATAAAACAAGGCCAAAATTAGATTGTAATTTCATGTTTATATTTAAAAAAAAAATTTGCTTTTTCTGGTTACTTCAAAAAACTGAGATCATCAATGTACAAAGCAAAGAGAACATTACATACACTCCATATCACTGGGGGAGGGCAGGAGAGGGAGGAATTCCCCTTAAGACTTGTTTTGGTGTTTAAAGGGTTGGCAGAAACACATTTCAGAAAATTTAAAGACAGATACTTGATTCTTCATGTGCAGCTCACACGGACCGATCCAAAGACATCATAAAAGGAAGACCTGAAAGTCTACAAGGAGTGAATGGCGAACAGAGGAACAGGATGGATGAAGAATGGAGTAAGAGACACTAAGAGGGTTAAAATCAGTTCCAGTCATTATCTTTACAGTAATGGATTCAGAAAAAAATGTAAAAATACTCAGAAATACAATAAAGTACTCGAATTAGGAGAAATTAAAAAAAAAATCTAGAGGCCCTAGTTTGTTTTGTTTTTTTTTAAAAAGGGAAAAAAAAGAAGTAAAAATTTAGAGGCACATGGAAAAAGGACAGCAGAAGAAAGATAAACTGAACTTCCTCATTCACTCCTTCTACCAAACACCTGAAATTCAGTGACATTAAAAACTCAGGCATTCAATGAAAAGAAGTATTCCCACCTTTCACACAATGCTAGCATATCTTGAACTGTGCTGCTCAACACACAGAGATTAACAGATCCACAGGAGTCAAAAGGTATTCCAAACTGTGGATATAACATGTATGTAATGGTTCAAAAGATCCATTAAAACAAAGGAAAATAGGATGAAACATCCTGTGCAGCCTGACTATGCCAAATTCATCCAGTAGAAGGGTTTTTCCCCTGCAGAAGATTACGAACTACTGATGTGGACCTGTCAGACAGGAAATTTCTATTTACTTCAAATACATTAACACTTTGTTCATCATTTCAAAGAAAAACATTTATATTGCAGGGGTTTAGTTCCCTTTAGCTCAAACTGTGTGCTGCTATCAATGAAAAGGGTGTGATGAACAGCATTTATCCTATGTGATCAAGCAAATGAGCCCTTACTTCAGCAAAGCACACACCTCTCACATACTAAGTTCACAGGCTGCAGCCAACAACCAAGGTGTGCTTTGGTAGTGAAAAGCCCATATAAGCTATGCCTAGGAGAAAGAAGTTTAAGCAAAACTGGAAGACATGTATGCATGCATCTCGTGTGCATGACTGTATCAAGAGGATGCAGTGTGTAAAATTTGAGTCCCCGTGAAAAATTTAAATCTCTGTGCTTGCTTAAAACTACCTTCTCTATATTTTGCAATTATAAATGCATACACACCGTTTAACATCAACTGACTATCTCTGTTAAGCAATTAACTGTTCTACTGACCCAACTACAAAGCTGCCAATTATCAGTCACTAATTTTAGGCCTAATGACTGGGAGAGATACAAAGTGTTTCACTCAAGTATTGCATATTGTATTAATTAATATAATTCATTTTGTGTTAAAACAAACTATTCAAATACACCACATAAATTTTGTCTACAATTATTCCTTCTTAAAAAGACATTTTGTTTCACAGTAACAGCTAATCACAGTCATAACAGTTTTTGGTTTGTATCTGAAATTCACGTGAAGATTTTCAATCAAAATTAATGAAGAATGACAATGCAGAGAATTAAGAACAGCAAAGACCATGCATCAAGTTTTTAGAGCTCATTTTTATTATAAAATATACAGTTCTTTCACTCTACAGAAAAAAATCGATTACATTTAAAATTTTTACTACCTATAAAGTCATGCAAAACATTGATTAAAACACTATTTTTCAAAAGCATAAGTGAAAAAAATGTCCAATCTACTGACGTTCATTGGCATTGTACGAAGGCAAGTACATATATGCACTATGCAGTATTCTACTGAAATGGAGGTCTGCTTCCCTGTGGCTCTAGGACCTAGGCCTAGCTTTATTCATATCTGAAAGCTACCCACTTCTATTATATCATTCAACAGCTTGGTGGTCTTCCTGCAATAAGCTTAACAAGGCATTCCCAAACAACCACCGTATCAAAAGCAATAGTCTAGGGTGTGCTCAGAAATGTTTATACAGTTGTTTATCATTACATCTATGACCAACTTTTTAAATCTATGCTGCTCATTTCATCATTTCACACAATTCACGACCATTTTGAGACTCTTTCTGTATATCCAGAGCATACTGACTAGTATGTAGCACTGCTTTTCTCTAAGCTCTAAGGCCTGTAAGCAATACAGCAAGGAAGTATGGCACTGAAGAAAATGGGAGTGGAGGGGGAAGAGTGTCATTAAAAGCACATATCCCTCCGTGCCCAGTTCTCAAAGCACTCATGCAGATGTTAAAACTAATTTCTACAGATTTCATTCCTGCTAAGATTAGCCACATCCTAGCATGTGCAAGAAAAGGGCCTTGACTGCAACCACCTACTGCAGTAACAATGCACAACAGACTGCTAGAAAAATCCTGTAAAACACCATTGGTTTTTCTAATCATAAAATAGACTTTTTTAATTAAATATACATTGTAGGACACCTTGGCTACATCTATGATAACACTGTATCATCTATTTAAAAGAAAAGGTAATTCAGACGTACAAAATGTTTAAGTGTCCAATGTAATACTTCTGAATGATAGATTCTCTTGCAACAAAACTCAATGTGGGATTTAATTAAGCGACTCTTACGCCCAAATATTCAAAAGAACCTCATTTGCACACAACACAGAGGATGTTCTATTTTGCTCAGGAATACAATTACTAACCCGAGAGCTCCTTTTCTTCGGGAAGATGACCAAGACGACAAACCTGGACAACAGCCTTAGTCCAGACGAGTCCAAAGCGGCCTGATGGCGTCCACGAGACAAAAAAAACCATCAAGAAAAAAAAATCTCCTTGTCTTGGGCATCCAGCCCACCCACGCATCAGTGCTGCCGCCTCTCCAGAGGCCTCGCTTTCTCCTTCCCTCGCTCGCTCGCTGCCCGTGTCCCGGGGCCGAGCCGGGCGCTGCGGTGCGGGCGGTGCGGGCGGTGCGGCCCCTCCGCGGGCCGCGCAAACCTCCGCCCTCAGCGCCCCCGCAGCGCCGCCGCCGGCCCGCAGGGGGCAGCACCGCCGGCACCGCGCTGCGAGCGGGCAGGGCGGCGGCGGCGGCGGCGGGAGCCGCTGGCCCGGGGCAGGGGCGCCTTACCTGGCTCGGGAGAGGGCGAGGAGTAAAAAGAAAGCGCTGTCACCCTCAGGGCAGACCCCGCCAGCCGCCGCCGCCGCTCCGCTCGTCTCCGGCCACACGCGAGCAGCGCAGCGCCGCCCCGCGTCCTGCGCGGGTGCCGCCCCGCCCTGCGGCACTTACCCCGGGAGGGCGGGCGCGCTGGCGAGCCCCCCGCCACAGCCCCGGCCCCGCGCGGCCCCCGCCCACCGCCGCGGCGGAACTGACCTCACGGGCGCCCCGCCCGCCGCCGGGCACCGCGGGTAGAGCTCTACTGAGAGCCGCGGGGTTCTGTCGGGAACCCAGCGCGGAGCTCCGCCGAGAACCAGGGACCGCCCTGGGCACCCGCACCCGGTCACTTCAGGGGACAAAAACAGAAAAGGGAAAGCTAACCTTATCAGTGAGGGAAGTCTGGGGAAAAAGAATCCTCTCAACTATGAATTTTTTAGTTCCAAAATGTGATGTCGCCCTCAGAGTATGTTCCATCTTTTGATTAGCAGTGTAAGAAAACCTCAGGATTAAAGGGTGGGCTCAGTTCAGCGCACACTGTGTCTCACCTAAAAAATCCACTGCGCAGGCTCGAAGGGTAAAGACCTTTCCCAAATCTTCGTTCGCGAAGACTGGCCATACTGTAAGAAAACATTCTTAATGGAGGAGTTTGGAACACTAGTTTACTGAAGATTTTTAAACACGTGAAGAAGGTCTTCGGGCTGATAGAGCCTGTTGGGATTTCTAGAAGGCTTTTGACAAAGACTGTCAAAGCAACTAAGCAGTAATGGCATGAGACCAAATATCTTCGCAAGAATAGCTGGATAAAGGTGGAACACAGGGAGCAGAAGTGAATGTGTGATCCTCGTAGCGTAGATACAATGGGTGTGCTGCTATATCAGTCTCTGCTTGGACGTGCTCAATGTACAAGTGACTTGGAAAAGGAGCTGGGCACTCGAGTGACAGCTTTCTGATGGTACCGAGCTACTCAGGGACTTAAGGACAGAAGCCCACTAAAGATTTGCAGAAGGACATGCAACTGAATAACTAGGAAGTAAAATGGTGGTTAGATTTTCGGATAGCTAAAAGTGATGCACAGTGAAGAAAAACATCATAACTTCAAATATAAAATTATGAACTCTAAGCTGACTAGTACTGTGCAGGAGTAAAATCACAAAAAGTTTCTGTTAAAATCTCACCTCGGTGTTTAATAGAGTTCATAAAATCAAGCTGTATGCTGAGATTTGAAAAAGAACAGAGAACAAAGCAGCCTTATGCTGCTGTGTAAATTCATGATTTACACATCTTGAAAGCTCTTTGGGTTTCTAAGTTCCCTCAGTTCAGGAAAGACAGAATAGTAGTGGAAAAGGTTCAATGAAAGGTAAAAAGGATGATCAAAGGTACTTTGCTCTTAACTTTCACATAAGGAACAATTAAGTAAGCTTCTGTCTGGAAAAAAAACATGACTATTGATATAACAAAGGGCTAAAAACCATGAGTGTACATTGTAATGTGAGCAGTTACATCTGGGAATTGTGTATGTGGATGTCATGAAAGATATCAGGGAAAATTTGTACTTACTGACTAGTGACAGCTATTCTGCAAAGGTGATTATGTAGTGTTATGAAAATTTACTTCCCTAACTATTGTATCAATCAGTCTTCATAATATGAAAGTGTATTCACTTTGTCACTATGAATTAGTTCACAGTATACAGTGCAACAGAATGAGATAGTGGAGTTTTAGTGGAGTCTTTGGTATTGTTCTTACTCAAGTAAAACAAGCTAAAGGACAGCCCAGCCCTGGAAATAAGGGCTTTGCTTCTTGGAAGCATAGAACTGTTCACAAAGGATGAAGGACACTCATAGACAACTCAGATAAAGCCAGCATCCTAGCCCCTCTACTATGTCTTTGAAACCCTTCCACTGTTATCTGGCAAAACTGACCCCAGGAACATCTGGATCAATAGACAAGCAGCAAGAATCCTGCAGAAATATGGTTGCTTGGCACAGTTTTGCTATGATTAGAAATCAGTCTTGTGGGTCTTAGTAATTAGTCAAATCATGTTGTAGCCGAGTGGTTGAAGATTATAAGAACCCTGTGTAAAACCACTCAGGGGGACCCAGTTTGGCTGGGATACCTCAGGCACATGAATAAATATTTGCACTTGTAATTCTATACTCTGTTTCCTGGCCTCTCTTGGTCAGCACCAACTGATGCAATTTTCTTAACACACTTAGCAGTTCCGATTTTTTTCAGTAGATCTGTTTTTTTCAAAACCAGAAAAATTAGAAACATTCCTAAAATACAGCGTTATAATCTTTAACACAAATAATAATTCAAGAAATAGTTCGCTATTTTTTTATCTCATCTATCTGTATCTGAAAAGATTCAGTGTGCAATAAATATACTTCATATCAGTAAAATGGAATCGGTTATCTGATACTCAACACTGATTAAGCACTTTTACCTCTCTTTCTTAGATATACATAGCTAGCTTGCTCTGAGGTTAGAACTGCAATTTCCTGTAACAAATGCAAATGTATTATTCAGTGTTTAAATAAGGCCAGACTAAACAGTGTCATACAGAAGAGGCTTTATTCTGAAAAGCTTGAGAGACAATTTACATCTTTCTCAGTGTTTTTCAGCTACATAAGTTGAGTCCCTCCTCTGCATTTTGTAAGCTTGCATTCAAACCTACTCCATTTCTTTTCCCTGTCACATGAAGGCTCTCTTCCCAAGGACGAGTCAGACCCGATCAGATCATAGTGCCTCTTTCTCACTTGGGCTCCAGCCCTGAACCTATTTAGAACACCAGACAAGGAATAATTTCCTCTGCAGTTTCCACCTTATCAGTCTCCTTTGGTTTGCCATTTGTAAGTCGTCTTTGGTGACCTCTAAATTCCCAGCTCTTGCCCGGTCCTTTGTTCCTTCTCAGTTTGTCCTCTGACTCACCCACCCCGAAAGTGCTTGTTAGGCATTTGTGAGCATCCCTGCCGAGGGCCCTAAAGGGAGGATTATCATTTAGTAGTGCTAAGGGTTGTTACCCAAGTAGGAAACGCTGATAGTAATGCTACTAATTGGCAAACAGAAGGACGTCCAAGCAAGTAGCCTCTTTTACTTCCTGCATCCTTTGCAGCATTGCTGTGCCATGAAGCTGATCCTGTCACATGCTGTAGAACACCCTCATACCAGGACTGCACCGTGACTCCTCTGCTGCCACCACTTGTCCTGCTGCCAGCCTGCATTTCTTTCTACCCTCTAACAAGATTATCTGACATGAAAAGTTGATTGTTGCTTGTGGATCCATGAGAACCACAGGTAGAAAGAATCACAGAATCACAAAATGGGCAAAACTGGGAGGGACAACAGTGGGTCATCTGGTCCAATCTCCCTGCTCAAGTAGGGTCATCCTAGAGCACATTGCACAGAACTGTATCCAGATGGTTCTTGAATATGTCAAACAAGGGAGACTCCACAACCTCTCCGGGCAAGCTGTTCCAGTGCACAATCACCTGTACAGAAAAGAAGTTCTTCCTCATATTCAGGTGGAACTTGCTATGCCTCAGTTTCTGCCCATTGCCTCTTGTCCTATTGCTTGGCACCACTGAGGAGAGCCTGGCTCTGTCCTCTTGACACCCTCACTTCAGACATTGATGAGCTCTCCTCTCAGTCACCTCCTTTTGGGGCTGAACAAGCCCAGCTCCTTCTGCTTTGAATCTCAACTGCAAAACTATGAAATAGCTATGTTTGGAGAAGGTTCATGACAAAAGAGAATGAAGAGGGTGAGTAAGTGAACTACAAGATAAATCACACGCTCTAGGTGCTTCTCTTTGAACAGTTTTGCTTTGCATGTTACTATAATCACAAGTCTTCCCTCCCCCCCCCAAAAAAAAAAAGTAAAAAGGCAATGCCCTGGAAAACCTAAAAAAAAAAAAAAAAAAGAAAGAAAGAAAAATAAACCAAACCAAAAAAAAAAAAAAAAAAAAACCCTCAGCAGTGATAACCCAAGCTGAAAATGAAGAAAGGCATTTTTTGGAGACAAACAGAATTTTTCTCTTGGCTATTGCAATAGCTGCAGTACCTTCACATAACAGCTTCTCCTATCCCTTTTCAGGACACTATCATAAAACCTTAGTCATGTGGATATGTTTTTTCACTCTATAGGCTGCAATAATGCAATAGCACAATCTGTTGAACTCAGGGAATGCACTTTGTAGATCTGAACTGTGTTAGAGTGGAACATTTTGGCGGGGGGAAAATATACTACTTTTTAAGCCTTCAGAGCACTAAGAAAAGAGAAATGCAGTCTTCGTTTTCCAAAATGTGCAAGCACAAACTGCACACAATGACAATAGTCAGGATCTAGTGCAGCAGCAGCAGAAGTTTTAATTCTGAGTTCCCCAGCCCCACATATTGCAGTGTTGGACACTGAAACTGAAAGAACTGGCTTAGTTGTTGCTTTGTGTTTCTGCAGCTGATATTAACGCTCTATGATGCTCTGCCTCTTCAAGTGGCCAAGCAAAGTGCACGCATTATATGAGCATTAGGGAGGTTTCCTTAGATACACTTTGCTGCTAATCGCCATATCTCTCCCTCCTGCTAATTTCTTTGATTGTCAGGGCAGTAGGACCCTTAAGAAGAGTCAAGAGGGTAATTTTACATTATGATGTTCGTTTCTGCCTCCGTGTTTTGGAAAGCGCTGCTGCGGCCCCGAGCGCCCCACTCGCGGAGCTCTGCTGCGCTCTGGCGGCCGCCCGGGCGCAGCGCTGCCACACCGCGAACGCGCCCGCGGGAGAGGCTGTCTCGTCTTCGCTTTAAGCAAATTGACACTTCGAGTCCTGAGGAGGAAAAAAAAATACAAGTCTCTCGCGGTTTTTTTTCTTTCCTCTCTTGCCCCGACATTTCTGATATTCCCACCTACTTCCCCGTTTGTCGGTGACCTCACCGCCTCACAGATAGTGTCTCTTCTCCACCCCAAAGGGCACACAGACAAAGCCTCGCCCCTCTGTTCTGAGCTACGTGGCAGTGCCATATGCTGCCTCTCGCCAAACAAAACACATTTTGCTAGATGCTAGAAAGCAACGCAGTACGGCTGCGGGTTGGATTAATTTAGTTGCTCTTCCAGCAAGTAAACTGGTTTTAGATTCTTACAGGCAACACTCTCACTTAGAACTCAGCTCATTTGTCAATTTTTTTTATTTGGAAAATAGATTTAAGCATAAGGGTGAAGGCTGCGGGCTGTGTGATCACATAAGCCTTGATCCTTTGGGAAACCAGGTTAACAGCTGAAAGTCAAGGCGAAGAAGAGAGAAGCCAGTTGAGAGTGTGGTCAGGGCAGAAACTGGAACGAGGTTCTGAGCTACCAGAGGCTGGAACTTCTGCAACAGCTTCTCAATCATTATTTGGGGTGAGCAGTCATTAATTTCGGGAGTGACTTGGGCGCATTTTTGAAGGGTAGCACACAATGATTACCTGCAAGAAAGAGACCAAAGGAGAGCTAGAGACACTTCTAGCTCTGTGTTCCCTGCTGGTGGATGAGCTGAGAAAAGCCTCCGGGGGAAGGGCCGGGAACTGCGGCTGTCAGCCAGCACATCTCCACTGGCAGCACCCAGGAAGGAAGACAACGGGCGGTGGCAAGGATTCCAGTGCACACTACAGCTTTCCAGAAGAGAATGGGGAGGAAATACGAAGTAATTGAAAGCAAAAATCAGTAGTAGATCAATTAGATTAAAAACGCACGCAGTTGTAAGTCACCAGTTCTCTCCCACCCCTTATTTTTGTGGCTTTTAGCTATTCCTTAAAAAACATTTGAAACCACCTAAGGATAGAATAACAGTCTTAGTCAAGCACTAAAAAGTGTTCATGGTGAAGGTGTGTCCTGTAAACCAATACAGTAGGAGAAATCTGAAATAGTCTTGTATTTTACACAGTAATTAGAAAACTGCTTAGCTAAATACCATTAACACATCTTACTCTTCAGGCCTTTCATACACAGTCTGCAGGTGCTCTAGAACACAAATTAGATAGTGTATTTTGAGTGCTATGAATACTCTGCTTGATATCTGTTTCACTTTTAAATATATATATATGCAGTAACACAATCCATTACTACTGTATGGTGGTATAATTTGTCAAAAACAAACCTTGCAGTAATTTTTTGTTTTGACTCCTCACAAACACCCAGTGCTTTCCTAGGAACCACTACCATCAACACTGGCTCCCCAGGCTTAATTCCTCTATTTCAGATTCTCTAAAGGAGTGTTCATATGAGGAAAAAAAACCTATCTAGGAGAAATAGGAGAGCTTTAGGACACAGTGATGAACAAACATGATGACAAAATCAGTGTGGGTGTTCTCGTATCTGTGATACCAAAATTATGTATCTTTTTCTTTAGAAATAGTTTCATGTTTTTGTGAAAGCATATTTGCCCTACTGCAGTAGCCTCATTCCCCTAACTTAATCAAAATTTCAAATCCCTGTTAAATCTGTACATAATTAAACCCTGATAAAGCTATAGAGGTCTTAAATGGCATTCCCTTATTTAAAATAATTTTACTGTGTGACTTTTTCTAAAAGGATCCAGTTCAATATTGAAGAAAATACTCAAGAATAATGTAAATCCAGACTGCTCAGTGTGTGCCTTTTTCTTTAGAATAATGAGGAAAGGCCAAAGAGGAGTTTGGGGCCATTTTTGTTTTGTTTTCCTCCAATAGCTTAGAAGTTCAAGTCATTGTTATCATTTGTGTTTTCACTTTTGTATCTGTGGATTTTAATTCCTGAAGAAGTAAAGGTGAAAAATCAGTAGAAGGAAATGTTTTTAATAATTTTCAAGGTTCTAGAATTACTAAATATGTGTTTCAGTCAAGCCTGAGAACAGCATTTTCTTTCTCCTGCACAACATCCCAAAGCACTGGAGCTGCTCTGTCAGCACAGAGCACTGAGAATGGCACGAGACAGGGCTGTGCTTTATGAAATATGAGCCTTTCAATACAACCTTGAGAAATGATGCAGTATCAAAACTGCTTGCATCAAAATCACATTTAAGGGGCACCTTTTAATTTCTCATTTTAGAAAGGATTAGAAGATTAAAAGTTTATACAGCTTCTTGTTTAATTTTTTCCTGAACCTGTAGATGCTGTAAAGTGTCTCTGACATCTGATAGTTAAGGGTGCCAACACTGCACCCAAACTATTTAAAAGAAAAGAGGGTAGTTTTTAGGACAGTCTTCCAGCAAGCCTACTGCTATAGAAGTTATTGCCAGCTTCTCATTTGATGCAAAAGAACCTGAATTTTAGAAAATGCTGCAGAGTCACAAATTTTCTGTATGGTTTTTAAGTTTCCTGCTGCTATGGCAACTTTAGTAATAAATGCACTTTAAATACCCCTTTGATGAGTCACAAGTATCTATTGAACTCTGTGGTGAACTACCATTTCATTTTGAATCAAAGAGTCTCATTGCTCTTCTAGTAGTAGTAATTCACTCTCTTCAATCTAATAGTAAGGAACAAAGAGATAATGTTTCATATTTGTACAATCACAAAAGAAATCTTACCAAATTCCTTGATCTTCTGACATAATCATAGTGAGAGGAAACAGTGCATCACATTACCAAGCAACTGCAAAATAGAGCTTCAAAGGTCTTGGGTGCTCAAATATCTGAACAACAACTTTATAAACATCAGATACAACACACTGAATACTATAAATTCCAGGTTATCATCTCTACTGTTTACCAGAAATTAGAACTGATAAATACTGTGACACTTGCTCCCTATACATTACAACTGCAGATATTTTTATTTTAAATGTGCCCAGGAGAGTGATAAACAATAAATTACTTGAGATGAGGCAAAAAAGTAAGATTTTTAGTCTAACCACTTCTAACCCCACATATGTAAAGTTACTCTCTTCCCTTTGGAGTTTTACACAACTTTAGTTCTACAGAAAATCTCTTGCTGTGCAAGAGCTTGGATAAGTAATTGGGGAAGTCTCTTAGGCTTTTACTTTTAGCTGCCTAGGTCTAGTTTGATGGCATCACTCTGGGCAGCTGAGAGAACAATTCAGATTGGGAGGATAACTGTGCTGACAGAGCATTAGATACCTGAGGACTCCTGTTTTAGGACTGATACACTTCATTTCTTTTGCAGCTTTTACAAGCTACGTTGGAAGGAAATAGATATAAACAATTCATGGTGTGGAAAGACCTAGATATATATGTATTCTGAAGTGTATTATTCTTTTAATGTATGTTTAGTCTTGCAATCATCACTGAAAAAAAATGTGCACAGTTGTAGAAAGGATTTCTAGTTTTAAATAAAACTCAGTTAAATTAGTTTGAACAGATAATGGATTCAGGTAATCTTTTGAACACACCTCATGAGAATACTTGGCTTTTTGAAGTCAATTTAATGTCTCAACAGACATCCTTAGTGATATTTTTATCTGCAGTAAATAATTTCTTAAAATAATGAGGTTTGCAACAGAGTCAAGTATTTAGTCAAGTTAGAATTTCAAGACTAGAATACATTTCCTAGCAGCTGCAAATTGGTATTTTTTTCAAGAAAAATATAGTCCTCCATCTCCATTCCTGGAAACTGTTCAACATAAAGAGAATCAACAGAATAAAATTCCAATGGACCCACTGCTTATACTGTTACTTTATTGTAGAGCATTTTATTCTCCACTGTTATAGCTAAAACATGGCCTGGAGTTAAAATTGATTAAATTTATTAAGTCCTTAAAGTGAGCTACTCTGCATAAGTCCTTGAGTTTAGACTTGTAACTTTAAATAGTGGTTTTATTCTAAAAGCAAATCTATAGTCTTTTTTCATGTTATTGCTGAGAGTTTCTGAGAGTCCTGCCTTAAAAAAAAAACTGAATGGCCCCAAGACTCCATCTACCTCTTCAGCTACCAACAGAACTTTAAAGCCCTTGCTCAGCACACATCACTGACCTATTTAACAGCACAAAGTACTACATGGATTTGCTAGTGTCTTTAACTATATTTCTGCAGAACTAAAATTAAGAAGTGCAAATGGCTCCACCTTTCCCATTGTCCTCCAATTTTACCAATATTAAATTTATTTATTTATATTCCTAATTTCTTTATAACTAATGTTTATCAAGACACTTCGTAACACAATTAGAAACATCATGAGGTCTGTGTTCAATTCTGTATTTAAAAGTCAGTCTGTATTTAAAAGTCAGTCATTAACTTACTAAAACAAAATATGGAAGTATGATCTGTTCTTTCTATGCACAGAAGTGGATTCCTTGCTCATTGCCATCCTTATTCCAAGTTTCAAATGCAGGATTCAAAATCCACTTAAGCTAATGGGAGTCTTTCCATTGATTTTCAATGGGCTTTAGTCAAGTCCCAGATGACCTGGATAATTATATCAATAAACAAGCTGAAACTCTTTGAATCTGCTTGTTTACAGAAGTGATGAAACAGGTAAAAATTCTCATTTAATCTCATTATACTGTATAGGCTAATGATGGAACAGCGCACTAGCAAAAGGTGGATTTTAAAGAGACAGACCTGAAACAACCTACTGTCCAAGTGTCATTTAATTACCTTAGTTCTCTGATCTTAATTTCTCTTGATACAACCTGCTACAAACTGAACATTTCAGAATTAATATAAGGCTATTTCTATTCCCTATCTTTGTTTTCAATTATTTTTGATGTTGGTAAAGTAGATGACTGTACACAATATTATAGAGTGCAGAGTGGAGACCTGTAATCTTGAAGGGAGTTTTACCTTATGGCTGTGTGGCCCTCTCAGGCCATCCAGGGAAATCCTAACCTCCAGCTGCTTCTCTGTGCCCAACAATCCAATGTCTTTGTGTTGCACCTTCCTCTCATACACATGCTTCTAAGTTCAAAGTCAACAGCAAATAAACTGTCTCAGGTTTTTCTTTCTACCCCAACATACACACATTTTTCTTAAAAGTGGATAGTCAGTTGGATTATTACATAGGTTATGTAAAACTGAGTGACTTTTAAAAGACACCAGCACTGTTCACTATGCGGCAGCCACAACAATTTTAATGAACCTGTTGAGAGGGTAAGTCTGAGCCTCCACACACAGAGGAAGACCCCCCAGACTGCAGGATAAGTACAGTGAACAAACAGCACATGAGGAAAGCAAAGCTGAGTATGAAGTAGGCATTGCATAGCAGGCACACCAGTTCTGAAACCCAGCATAACAAAGGATGAGAAGCCAAGCTATTGCCTTTGCACACCATTTCTAAAAGAAAACATAATTTTCACATTTTCATAAACCTAGATGAGACTGCAGGAGAAAGCCCTTCCTGTGAGAAACCATCACAGCTTTGTTGTCTCCAAATCAGTGACCTTTTTTATCAGCCTGATCCTGAGATTAGCTCAGTTCATTAGAGAATGGTGCTAATAACGCCAGTCAACAGTTGTGGGTTTGATCCCTGTATGGGCCATTCACTTAAGAGTTGGACTTGATGATCCCTGTGGGTCCCTTCCAACTCAGAATATTGTGACTCTTTCTGTCCAGAAACGTAACCCAAAACTTATTCCTCCTGAGGAATTTGCTTCTGTACTAAGAGCAGTACAGAAGCCTCATGTGGTTCTGGTTGATGTCCATCTCCAGGAATGTTATCATAACATTTGCAACTAGAGAGTATGGTTGGTGGTATATTCATAATACCAGCATGATCTTCAATTTACACTGTCTTTCATAAGAGAAAAACCAAAAATTATTGAGGCCTCTGGTCCCTACTCGGAGCACACACACACAAAAATTCTTCTGTTGCAAATATCAGCTCTGTCAGCACAAAAGGAGAAACTAATCATTTCAGTGTTGGTTATCAAATATGTTTGTGTCTAGATTTCAGGATAATTTATTCTAATGAAATTTTTAAGAATTTTTGGAAACAGTTTGAATTTCTATTTGGTCTTGTATCAGTTGTTATACCAGAAGGGGTCTACACATACTGCTGATTTTAGCAACTGAATGCTTGGATATAAAATGAGCAGACCCGCTGAAGCAGATGAATAAGCCTCTACAGAACACCCACACATTACATTTTCTTCCATGCTACTGCAAGAACACGAAGAGAAAAAATAAACTCAATAGAAAACAAAATTAATTCTCTTTGGATTGTTTGAACCATTATTCTAAGTGGCCTGAAAGCTTGAAAACTGTTAAATGGAAAAATATACTCTATTGATAGTACTGTACACCTCCACTGGAGTACTGCAAGTTGAGAAATGAGATATGGTCATAAAAAAAATTAAATCAATTAAAAGCCTTTTCCCTACTTCTTTGACATGTAATTGCACATGCAATCTGAATCAGGTATAACATTGTTTCAGCCTCAGGACAAGAAATATGTAGTTTTTTCTTCTCTTCTCCCTATCCAAGCACCACAGGTGTTCGTCATGAAAGAAGACAAGACAAACGGGGAAAAAGCATTTGTTGCAATTTCCAGCTCTGTGGCACTGGCACAAGAGAGTCTTTTGTGCATCTGTATACTTAAGGCATTAAATGCACAAGATAGATATTGACAGGAGAATTAGGGTTAATATAGAATGTTATACATGTCTGCGAACTCTGAATTGCTTCATAGATGCCTGAAACTCAAAAAATGTTGCAACATGACCAAGTGCAGTTTGCCAGATGGCAACATAAGTTTTGTAAAAAGAAAGAATACAGAAAATCAGGAAATTTCATACCTAGTAGATTCCACATGGAATATACATGCTACTGGAGGAAAACTAGATAGTTATGAAGGACTTTCAAGGAGAAAAGCAAAGTGGGAAAAGAATAAAAGATGATAAATCTAACTTTAAAAAAAATACTGATAGAAATTTCTTTATGAGAAAAAGTATAAGGACATTTTATTTTTAAGAAAGAACTGCATATAGTCTAAGGTAGAAATCTTAGAACTGTCTTGTGTGATGAAAACCTGGTTGAATTAAAATATGTGTCTGCATAAAAAAAGGGGATATTAACCTTTTCTATTCAAATTAAGCATGGCTTTGAAGGAGAATTTAAATTGAGTAGTAGCCTGGAAGCTTTGATTTACATCAAATAATTGGATATGTACTTTCAACATACAAAGCAGGAAGCAGTTGAAAATGATCTGAAGCAAAACAAGGTTTTCAAAATCATCACTGAATTATTGGAAACAAAGGCCATGAGTATTGGGAACAAAACCAAGAGTGAGAAAAGTACTAAAGAGCAGATGATTCACATATGAAAATCTTACATTGTGCTGGTTTAAAAGTTAACCAGCAGGGGGAATGAACCCAACTCAAAGGAGAGATTATAAGTCAGAATAACAATTTATTAAAATAATACAGTAAGTACAATAATACAAACAAACAATTGGTCTCAACCCACAAAAACCCAAATGTATAACCCAGTACCCTGGGGCCTGAACAAAGTGGTGTTCCTTGGGCCCTGTTTGAGTCCAAAGTAAAGGGAGAGGGGAAGAACCTGCTGGTGGGAGAGCTGCTGCAGTCTGGCCAGAACTGGTGATCGCAGTCCAGTGGTGGTCTAAGTCTGGTTGAGAGCGATGAGATGCAGCCGTCCTCTGGATCCCACGAGTGGGTTGAAAAATGTTTCAAAACTCCAAGATTATATATCCTCCAGTTCAGGCAGGAATGCTTGGTACTCTCCTCAGGGCGGGGAGTTCACAAAGGGTGTGAGGACAGAGAAACATCCTCCTATCTCACAGGCCTCTTAACACCTAGTTTATAGCCTGAGGAGTCAGGCTCTATGGGCAGAAGGTGCGAATAGTCTATTGACAACAATAGTCTAGTTTCTGGGAAATGACATGGAAGGCTATAGAATACAGTTTTGGGTTACACCCACCATGATGAACTGATCTCAGCTGTCCTAACTAGGACATTATCCACCCCTTATTCTATGCCATCCATGTCATGCCCAAATTAACCCCCTTTAAAACTATATATATCTATCTATCTATATATATACAATGAAACATTACAGACCATTCTCACTCAAAATTAGGTCCCCTTGTGGTACACAACGTGTCTCCCCATCTTTTTGCATTACCCACCACGTGAAACCAGGTCCCTGAGCAAAAACAATCCCTCGGATGGGTTTGCCTTTGCTTGAGGTGGGACTAATCCAAACAGTCTTCCCTAACATTCCTCTCATATGTACCACGGGGACTTTATCTCCATCTACAGTATGCAAAAGTTCTGATTGGGCAGGGCCAGCTCGATTGATGGAACCTCTGGTGTTGACCAACCAGGTGGCCTTTGCTAAATGCAGCTCCCAGTGTTTGAGAGTCTCCCCACACAGTGCCTTCAGAGTGGTTTTCAGCAGTCCGTTGCACCGCTCAACTTTTCCAGCAGCTGGTGCATGGTAGGGGATATGATACACCCACTCAATGCCGTGCTCTTTGGCCCAGGTGTCTACAAGGCCATTCTTGAAATGGGTCCCATTATCAGACTCAATTCTCTCCGGGGTGCCGTGTCGCCACAGGACTTGTTTTTCAAGGCCCAGGATGGTATTCCGGGCAGTGGCATGAGGCACGGGGTATGTCTCCAACCATCCAGTGCTTCCTTCTACCATGGTCAGTACGTAGTGCTTGCCTTGGCGGGTTTTGGGGAGTGTGATGTAGTCAACTTGCCAGGCTTCCCCATACCTGTACTTTGACCACCGTCCACCATACCATAGAGGCTTCACCCGCTTGGCCTGCTTGATGGCAGCACATGTCTCACAGTCATGGATGACCTGTGAGACAATGTCCTTGGTTAAGTCCACCCCTCGGTCACGAGCCCATCTGTATGTTGCATCTCTCCCCTGGTGACCGGAGGCGTCATGGGCCCATCGAGCCAGAAATAATTCTCCTTTGTGCTGCCAATCCAGATCTACCTGAGAGACTTTAATCCTGGCAGCTCGGTCCGCCTGCTCGTTGTTATGATGCTCCTCATTAGCCCGTTTCTTGCCTACATGAGCGTCTACGTGACGGACCTTCACACTCAGCTTCTCTACCCGGCCAGCGATGTCCCGCCACATCTCCGCCGCCCAGATGGGTTTCCCTTGGCGCTGCCAGTTGGCCTTTTTCCATCGCTCCAGCCATCCCCACAGAGCATTGGCCACCATCCATGAGTCAGTGTAGAGATAGAGTCTTGGCCACTTCTCTCGTTCAGCTATATCCAAAGCCAACTGAACGGCTTTAAGCTCTGCAAACTGACTTGACCCACCTTGTCCTTCGGTCGCTTCTGCAACTCGCCGTGTGGGACTCCATACAGCTGCCTTCCATTTTCGGTTTGTCCCTACAATGCGGCAGGAGCCATCCGTGAAGAGCACATATCGCCTTTCATCTGCTGGTAGCTTGTCATATGGTGGGGCCTCCTCAGCCCGTGTCACCTTCTCCTCCTCTTCTTCAGAGGATAGTCCGAAACTCTCACCTTCGGGCCAATTGGTGATAATTTCCAGAATCCCAGGGCGATTAGGATTCCCTATCCGGGTTCGCTGCGTGATCAGAGCGATCCACTTACTCCACGTGGCATCGGTGGCATGATGTGTGGAAGGAACTCTTCCCTTGAACATCCAGCCCAGCACTGGTAGTCGGGGTGCCAGGAGGAGCTGCGCTTCGGTGCCGATTACTTCTGAGGCAGCTCGAACTCCTTCATAGGCAGCCAGGATCTCTTTCTCAGTTGGTGTATAGCTGGCTTCAGATCCTTTGTATCCCCGACTCCAGAATCCCAGCGGTCGTCCTCGGGTCTCCCCAGGCACTTTCTGCCAGAGGCTCCAAGAAGGGCCATTCTCCCCGGCTGCGGTGTAGAGCACGTTCTTCACGTCCTGTCCTGTCCTTACTGGCCCAAGGGCTACCGCATGGGCAATCTCCTGTTTAATTTGTTCAAAGGCTTGTTGTTGTTCGGGGCCCCACTGGAAATCATTTTTCTTCCGTGTCACAAGGTAGAGAGGGCTTACAATCTGACTATACTCGGGGATATGCATCCTCCAAAAGCCCACAGCGCCTAGGAAAGCCTGTGTTTCCTTCTTGCTGGTTGGTGGGGACATGGCTGCTATTTTGTTAATCACCTCCATTGGAATTAGGCGGCGTCCATCTTGCCACTTCACTCCTAGGAACTGAATTTCCTGAGCAGGTCCCTTGACCTTACTCCGTTTAATGGCAAAACCGGCTCTTAGGAGAATCTGGATTATCTTCTCTCCTTTCTCGAAGACTTCGCCCGCTGTGTTCCCCCATACAATGATGTCATCAATGTACTGTAGGTGCTCTGGAGCCTCACCCTTTTCCAGTGCAGTCTGGATCAGTCCGTGGCAAATGCTGGGACTGTGTTTCCACCCCTGAGGCAGTCGATTCCAGGTGTACTGCACACCTCTCCAAGTGAAAGCAAATTGTGGTCTGCACTCCACTGCCAAAGGAATGGAGAAAAAGGCATTGGCTATGTCAATGGTGGCATACCACTTGGCTTCCTTGGACTCCAGCTCATACTGGAGCTCCAGCATGTCCGGCACAGCAGCACTCAGGGGTGGTGTGACTTCATTGAGTCCACGGTAATCCACCGTCAGCCTCCACTCTCCGCTGGACTTACGCACTGGCCATATAGGGCTATTAAAGGGTGAGCGAGTCTTGCTGACCACCCCCTGGGTCTCCAGTTCGCGGATCATCTTATGTATAGGGGTCACAGAGTCTCGGTCGGTGCGGTATTGCCGACGGTGCACTGTTGCTGTGGCTATCGGTACCAATTGTTCTTCAACCTTCAGCAGTCCCACAGCAGAGGGGTCCTCTGAGAGACCAGGCAAGGTGTTCAACTGTCTAATTTCCTCCGTCTCCACAGCAGCTATGCCAAAAGCCCAACGAAGTCCTTTTGGGTCTTTGAAATACCCACTCCTCAGGTAATCTATGCCAAGGATACACGGGGCCTCTGGACCAGTCACGATGGGGTGTCTGTGCCATTCCTTCCCAGTCAGGCTCACTTCAGCTTCCAGTACAGTCAGCTGTTGGGATCCCCCTGTCACCCCAGAAATGGAGATGGATTCTGCCCCTACGTATCTTGATGGCATTAATGTACATTGTGCGCCAGTGTCCACTAAAGCCTTATATCTTTGTGGCTCTGATGTGCCAGGCCACCGAATCCACACAGTCCAATAGACTCGATTGTCCCTCTCCTCTACCTGGCTAGAGGCAGGGCACCCCTAGTCCTGGTCATGGTACTCATTGTGCTCTTCTTGTGGGTATGACCTGGAGGTCCCTTCAAGAGGATCAGACGTATCATCATTCCTGTACCATCTGGAGTCTTGCCCACGAGAGACTGGAGCAACGTTTACCCTTGAAGAGTTCTTTATGGTATTTGTTCCTCTTTTCAGTTCACGTACCCGGGCTGCTAAGGAAGAGGTGGGTTTCCCATCCCACTTCCTCATATCTTCTCCATGCTCACGGAGGTAAAACCATAGATCGCCACGTGGAGTGTACCTTCTCTCCTTAGCTGGGGGACGCTGGCTCCTGATAGCAGAGACTCTTGTTCGTCCTGGCGAGATATGGAAAATCCCTTCCTTAATCTCTTCTCTTAGCTTCTGGTGTCCCTCTTCAATTTTCTCTTCCAGGTTTCGGACGTGTTCAGCCAGTTTGGTTTCCACAGATGAGACGTGGGCTCGTAATGGGGCGGTGACAGTGTCTTCATAAATCCTGAGTTTGCTAACCAATGCTCCCACCTTGTCCTCTCCCTCCCTCCATTGCAGCGTTGCTAAGTAGCGGGAATACATTTCTGGCCCGAGTCGTGCAAACTTTAACCACATTTGGGAGGTGCACTGTACGCCATCTGGACTCTTAGGGAATCTTTCATCCTCTGAAAAGATTATCTCCAGTACAGCTAACTCCCTTAAGCACCGGATACCTTGTTCCATCGTGTTCCACTGTCCTTGCTGTACGTGGAGGTCCTCCTTGCAAAGGTATCTCTCCCTCACACTGGACAACAGTCGCCGCCAGAGGCTGAGAGTTTCCTGCCTCCTTCCAATCCCCTGATCAATGACTACATCTCGAGACAGGGATCCCAGCTGTCTGGCTTCACTCCCATCTAGGATCGTATCGTTAGCTGCGGCATCCCAGATTCGGAGCAGCCAGGTCAGAATGGACTCGTTCGCCTGTCGTGTGAACTCTCTCCGGAGCTCACGTAGCTCACCCAGGGATAGGGACCGAGTGATTATTTCTGGCTCTGTCTCCTCCGGTGGATGTGAAGGTCCCGCCTCTTCGTCATCATTTGCTATGCGAACTGATTTAGTCTTTGATTTCCTTTTCTGGACAGGGGCGACTGCTATTGGTTTTGCTTGTTCTTCTGGCTCCTCGATGGTTTGTGTGGACACGGTGCTGGTTGGTTCATTTCTTTCTCCCTCTGACTCAGCTGTGGTTTGGGTGGACGTGGTGTCTGCGGATTTGGTCCTTCTCTCCTCGCCCTGACAGTGCTGTATCATGTCAAGCAGTGCCCGGTAGGCAGTGGCCAGGGCCCAGCAGGTTGCTGTGAGCTGGCCATCTCTGGAGCTGCCAGAGCATTTTTCCTTCACCAGTCTTATCATGCTAACAGGATCCTGCAGTTGTTCAGGGGTGAATTTCCAGGTCATTGGAGGAGAAAACTTTTCCAAATACTGGCTGATGGCCTCCCACTTCCCGTGCCATTCAGCATTATCTGCTCCCAGGGCAGGTGTCCAACCAACCTCCCTAAAAGGCACTTTTCTGACCCTAAACATGGTGTACACAGTACAGAGCAGACAGAGCAACACTAACAATAACATTATGCTGTCCTTAACATCAAAAGGGAACTCAATATTTTCAAAAACTGTTTTAGCAGGTCTGAAGGGGAAGAAGGAGGTGGGAGGCTGGAAACCATCCACCCCTGTTCCCCCAAAAAGCTGGGTACGATTTTTAATGAGGCCCCAGAGGTAGCAACCCAAACCAGGACAGGCAAACAGGACTGAATACACATTTACAATGAAACTCATTGCTTCTGATGTTAGAATGACATAAACATAATATATTAATAAAACAATTTGGATCCCTCTCCCTGGTCTTAAAGAGAGCATCAAAACAGGCAAATAATACGCCATCTGTGGAAATATGAACAGGCTCAAATACAACATCCATGTGAGTGCATCAAACAACATGGTGATCAGGGAGTTTCTATATTCAAATAGACAAATGCTTCAAATGAAATTGTGATTCTGACTTCTCTCTCTCTGCCCGACGTTTGGGCGCCAAAATGTGCTGGTTTAAAAGTTAACCAGCAGGGGGAATGAACCCAACTCAAAGGAGAGATTATAAGTCAGAATAACAATTTATTAAAATAATACAGTAAGTACAATAATACAAACAAACAATTGGTCTCAACCCACAAAAACCCAAATGTATAACCCAGTACCCTGGGGCCTGAACAAAGTGGTGTTCCTTGGGCCCTGTTTGAGTCCAAAGTAAAGGGAGAGGGGAAGAACCTGCTGGTGGGAGAGCTGCTGCAGTCTGGCCAGAACTGGTGATCGCAGTCCAGTGGTGGTCTAAGTCTGGTTGAGAGCGATGAGATGCAGCCGTCCTCTGGATCCCACGAGTGGGTTGAAAAATGTTTCAAAACTCCAAGATTATATATCCTCCAGTTCAGGCAGGAATGCTTGGTACTCTCCTCAGGGCGGGGAGTTCACAAAGGGTGTGAGGACAGAGAAACATCCTCCTATCTCACAGGCCTCTTAACACCTAGTTTATAGCCTGAGGAGTCAGGCTCTATGGGCAGAAGGTGCGAATAGTCTATTGACAACAATAGTCTAGTTTCTGGGAAATGACATGGAAGGCTATAGAATACAGTTTTGGGTTACACCCACCATGCTCTATGGGCAGAGGGTGCGAATAGTCTATTGACAACAATAGTCTAGTTTCTGGGAAATGACATGGAAGGCTATAGAATACAGTTTTGGGTTACACCCACCATGATGAACTGATCTCAGCTGTCCTAACTAGGACATACATATAAAATAATAGTCTTGCTGCCTGCTACTGGAATTGAGAATTTTATTACAATGTCAACTAAGTGGTCAAGTGCTCAAGTCAAACAATCAAATCAAATGCTAAAAATGACAGAGAAAGGAGTAGAGAAGACAACAGGAAACATTTTTTCCCCTATATGAACCCCATGTGCCTGCACTTTGGGTATTCTGGGATGTTATGACTCTTCTATCCCAGGGACTACAATGTGTTCAGAGAAGGGCAGAGATGACCAGGGTCTGGACCAACTCTGTGAGGAACAAGTGCTAGCATAAAAAAGAAATGGCTGAGAAGGGAATACGATGGAGGCCTCTGCAGCCATTAGCAACACAGAGAATAAATGGAGAACAATTGTATTTTACAATTCAAGGGACAGCAGTGTTATTCTCAAATAAAGCAAGCAGGCAGCAGATGCAGAACAAACAACAGGAGATGATTTTCCACACAATGAGTAAATAAGCTATAAGAATTCCAGGGATATTGTTGTTCATTGCAAAAGTGTATGTGGATTCAATAAGTGGTTGGGCAAATAGATGAAGAAATATCCAGGGGGGACTAAGTAAAGGGACATCACACTCTGAAAATATCACTACATGATTTTGGGGTTTTGTATTCTATACTAGGCATCTGCTGTTGGCTGCTGCAGATTACTGGGTTGGAAGGACCATTGGCTTAGTGAGTCATTTTTATACTCAGGCTGCTGCAGGCTGTTGTGTTTTTGTCCTAAATTTCTTTTGTATTGTGTATCAGGGTGATGCACAACACAGATGATCTTACACCCTGTCAAAAAGGATGGGAGCAATGGAGAGCTGTGGCTAAGGATCTGTAAACTAGAATTACATAGTAAGTTATTGACAGTGATTTTACCAACAAAAACAACAATAGGTATTTCTTACATAAAAGCAGGTTTGTTACCAGACAAGCAGAAGGAATGTTAAAAAGTGATGTGACAAGACTGTAACTTAGAAGTCTAAAGGCATTTGGGATTCTTTAGTACATGGAAATTTAAGCTATCCATTGGTACTTGGCACAGATTTCAGAAAATAGCATAATTACCTTATAAATATTATATAATATGAATACTTGGCATATCTGGGTTTATATTATTCCTCCATAAAACAATTTTATAGCCCACGAGAACTGATATAAAGTTTGAGACATTTTGGTTGTGGACATTGAATATTAAATAAGGTAGAAGCTCAGAGTCAGAGACAAGAAGTTCATTAACTAAGCACAGGAATGAACAGCAGTGGTGTAAGTACTCTTTAGGAAAGTAAGCTATGAATAAAGTGAGAAAAAGTGTGTGAGAAGGTCTGTGGTGCAGGTGGGAGTAGGAGCTTCAGACAAAGTTTGTTAGAGAAGCCCTCTCATTGAGTCACAAGGGACAGAAAGGACCCCCTTGCTTTCTAAACTCCTTCTCAGAGAGGAGCCTGGGTGCAGCTGGATCCAATCTTAGCTCCAGATTTTGTCAATAATTTTAAGTACAACTTTGTTCCGCACAATTAAAGATAGCAAACCAGGTATATTTATTAAAAAAATGAATTATTTATTATGACAAATTATTAGAGAAAAGATCTTAATCAGAATTATTTACTACATACTATAGAAGCTAAAACTACTAGTATAGTATAGGATTGGATAAGATAGGGCACTATATCAAAGCAATTATATTAAAACAATTACATTAAAGCAATTCTGTTAAAACTAGCAAAAAAGAAATAAATTATTACTAAGTAGAGATTGATGTGACTCACCCATACCAATGGCCACGGACACATCTCTTTCACTGGAGGAGGAACCTTGAGGAGTGTCCTCTGCTCAAGGGAGGAATCTCCACACATCCACCTTGAGAAGGGTTATGTTAGAAGAACCTGCTGTATGAAAGTGGACCAAACTTTTGGAGTATAAAGTGACTGACTGCCAGTCACGGCTTCTCTGCCAAATCTGTGCCTCACTATCAGGTTGTTAATTTGAGGTTGATGTGTCAGAGTGGTTTTAGCATAATTCAACACTAAAACCAGCAAGACATACCCTCTCTCAGTCCACCACTGACAGCCTTGCAACCAGGGCATTGTTCGGGTTGTTTGACCACATTCTAGGGCAGAGCATCCTGCTACAGACTGTCAAAAAAAAATCTTTGGGATGTATCAGCAGAATGACTGATGTCTGAAAATAGTTAACAAAACCTCTCTGTACTTTAAAGGTTATCCAAGAAGAATTACAAAGACTGTAGTGATACTATAACATGACTAGCTGGAAAAATTAACTCCTTCGATTTTACTGGGATTAAAGTCTATCCTTCAAGTGTTACTATTCTTCTGTATCTTCAATAATTGAACTCATTTCTTTGGCTGAACTAGTTCATGGGAGGATTTATTGCTCATAGAGCCTGTCAGTGCTGCTCAGCAATCCCAAAATGATTGATCCACAGGACAATTACTCTTCCTTTGCAAGGCTGTGGAGGCAGTAGGTGAGGGATGATGGATGTAGGCAGTATATTCAAAAACTTAACATCTTGGCTTCTTCTAGCATCAACAGTCAGAGCTGGGGTCCTTCAGAAAGATTCAGGAGTGAAACTCCAATTTCACCACTTTGAATTTCTCTCTGGAGAGCTTATCTCTCTACACTGACTGTGCAGGGAACTAGGGAAATGGGGCTTATTATGCTAATATTGAGCTTTGGGATGCTACTGCCCTTTGAAGGTCTGTCACTGTGTGCCAGAAGCCTGTTGGATTTTGCAGTAGCATCGCAAAGCCCCCAAGAGGGCCGGCAGAGGCTGAGAGCAGGGGCTCCCCAGTGTGGGGAACCACAGAAGGTCAACGACTCATCAGTGCAGGAATGCAGCCTTGGGAGCCAGGCAGAGGCGAGTTTAGGGCATAGCAAAGAGAACAGAGATGTATCTATTGTAAGTAAACCATCCCATCTACAGTGAAAACACAAAGAATATAACCGGGAAATGTAAATAACTGAGAAATGTAAATAACCAACGCAGTTCCTACTAGGTAACAAAGGAAGAGCAGAAATAAATAAATTGCTCCAGCATCCTCTCTTCCACTTACAGAGGAGTAATATCTGAGTAATGTCACTACTCCACCATAGCTACCACTCCCCCAACTTTAGTAAAGAAGGAGTACTTTCTTATTTGTCACCCGCTTCCTTTTGTTCTCGTGATCCAGCAGTTACACCCAAAGAGTTTTCTTTTATCAAACCCTCAGGTTAAGTAAATATGTTGAAGAGTAGTTTCTGTCTCTCTGTTTCCTACTCCAACTTTCCCACAGGACAGTGTGATTTATTACCACAGTGATTTATTATCAAAGCAATGTAAAATAGGTGCAACAGTTGTGGTGGTGTGGAGGCACTGGAAATGTTTAACAGTTCAACAGTGAAATTAAAATTATGAGATAGCAAAGTGAACTGTGAAAATGCCTAAGAGAGAGACAAAGAAGAACCAATGACTCAATGAATCCCACTAGTTTTTCCATAGTGTTTAAAAAAAATGGCACTTGGACTCACACCAAAAGAATAATTTCCAGAGTAGATAACTGGATTCCATCTATTTAATGTAAAATAGTCACCAATGACTGACTGCTGACCTGCGAAACTGTTGTTGTAATCTTTCATATATAGATTATGCCACAAATATTACATTCCATTGCTGACTAGACTGGATTATATTTGTCTGCCTAAAAGGCTTCATATGTATCAGGAAAAATCTTTGAGATGGAATAAAGTGAACCTTATTTCCTCCTGTATGAAGTGATACTATTATGGATGCAGCTTCCAAAGATAGGATCTGGACTTAAGTCCTCACAATGCAAATATCACCCTGAAGTAAGTGACTCCCATGTTCTCAGCTAAGCACCACTGATGCACTGCATGGGTAAATCTCATCTGCATGCCAAATGCCTGTCAAATACACAAATTTTATAGCTCACCAGGTACAAGTCAAGGAATGTTTATTTCTTTAGTAAACAAACAGAATACAACAATCAAGGGCAAGATATATCTACTACGAGCTCTGTTGAAAGAAGTGAGAAAGTTCTTAATTTAGGGAAGGAGCGTCAAAGCAATCCCTAAGGATGTTAGAGACGAATAAGGAGAGCTTCAAAAAAGGGACCCAATAAAGGAGATTTTTTTCTGATAAATGATAAAAAGTCTGGATGAAGAGAGAAGTTTCTCATTGTGTGGGCCAGGAAAGAGCCTACAATAGGTTGTCTGATTGCAAGCAGACTTCAAATTTAAATTTTTTATAAAAAAAGATAAAATTATAGTTTTATTTCTTTTTTTACTGGTGCCTTTTACTAACACTTGTAACTGTGTAGCTGTCCTGGCTGTTTGAGAAATTGTAATGTACTTTTCACTCCACTTATCTTAACCTAAATCAAGTGAAACAGGATGTCAGCCTTTGGATAATATTACACAACTTTAGCCCTTAAAAGTAGGAAACTGACATTTTCAATGAGGACATTGTTTCCCAACAGATTGGTTTTAGATATTCAGCTGGTAATATGGTGTTTTTTCACAAAAGCTGCTCAGGTCAGTCTGAGATGTAGGATCATAGGAGCCAAGAAAGGTATATACTCATTACTGAATTAATTGAAGTAATCAGTCATGATTTTAATGCTTATCATGTCATCTGTTTAAAAGAAGTTGTGTATAAGCATAAAATAATACAGCTACTTAGTAACAACATTGGAAATGGAATTCAGTATAATGAAATTATACTAGTCTCTAAGCTCACAATGTTAAAACACAGTACAAAGCAGAATAGGTAATTAGAATGAAGGCAAAAAACTTGTTACATTTAAAGTAAGGAACAACTCTTATAGGTTGAGTTAGACTAAAATCATATAAAAATATAAATGAAGCTAAAACTTCCTATTGAATCTTACTTTAAGTGGAACTACAATCTGAATTAAGCATATAAAGAGAAGAACAGATCATGTGTCTCAACCAAGGGTATATAATAAAAGGAGAGTAGATAAAAGAAAAGAAAAAAGACAGTGTGTTAAACTGAAATGACAGTTGTCTCATATTTCTAATTATGAATGAACTAAGTCAGAACAGAAACAAAGTCGAAGAAATATCACTGTTCAGATACTTTCATCATGTTTAATCTTTTTTTCACCAGATGAGAGAAAGAACTCCTTGAAAAGAGACAGTTAAATAGAACAAACTCCTTCATACAGTTCATATTGAAGAAAAACAAAAGAATCAAAGGTCTAGTAGTTAATAAGAAGAATACAGTATTACATTATAAACAGCATGCTAACAATAGGGGGAAAATATTGGAAAGAATAAAGGTCATATCCAGTCAATACACAGCCAAATCCTCCTGGGTTTCACCTTATATTTTGAATAATATAAACACAATTTTACAAATGTGTCTGAGCTCACACTCCATTGAAAAATGGAGGAGAAATGGTGCAGAGTGGTAATGGGCCAGGAGGATGCTTCATGCCTGCACCTCTGCCACTGCTACTGCCACTCCAGGCTGTTTGGAGGACAGTGGGAGTCTGAATCCATGCTTTTTGCTCTCTGTCTTTGCTTTTTTTTTTCTGGTTTTCTGCTGTGCTGCTGCTCTGATGAATCTGATGGATGCTGTTCAGTCCAGCAAGCAAAGGGGTTCCCAGTGCAGGACCTAACAAACTTGTGGGATGAGATGCAGTGTGCTGAGTATTAACAGAACCTCTAAACTATTTTGTTATGGTTCCAGCTAGGATATTTGCTAAAAGCTTCCTGCCCATGATACACTGCAAATAGTGAAGCCTTCAAACGTATTACAGCTGTCAGCCAGCTGTAAATAACAACCATTTCATTCAATGAGTCAGACCAGTGTAGGAACAGAACTGGAGGAATCTATTTTTGTTTGGAATAGAACCAAACCTTAGCCATAATTCTGTCCAAATGTTTAAACTGAGGCTGCAGTCCATTTGAAAAACGAATTAGGATTACTATTAAATAGAAATTGAATATTGAAAACCTAGGGACAAAATGTCAACTAAATGTACATCTGCAGCCAGGACACAGCTGTGGAAAGTTGCCACAATTTAAATTACTGATCGAGGTGTGGGAAGTAAAACATCGCATTCCTGTTACCTCCCCGAAGAGGAGAATGGAATGAGAAGTCAGTATAACTGAAGTCATTTGTTTATTCCCCAAATAACCACCAAACATGACTCTAGCATGATGCAAAATTTGCAGTTGATGATAAATGCCTGAAACAGTGAAAAACAAATCTAAAAGTAATGCAAAATGAAGCAGAAGCAGAGAAAGCACTGTTTGGGGAAGATGGTCAAGAAGATGCAGATTTGCATCACAACAGCTAACTCAAGTGGCAGCTGTAGCAGCAGTCAGTTGATCAGTGGACGATGTAATGATGAAGGGATGTTGTTCCTTTGCCCAGAGAGTTGCAGATACAGGCTTCTTATTGATATGAGTTCCTAACAAAGCAATACAACTTTTAAGAGACACCATATTATATTTATAACGATTATAAAATGTAAATTTTAGAGCCTAAAATTAAAGTACTCAAACATTTATAAGGTTTCTATCATGCCTGAGCTACTTCTTTGTGACTTCTGGCAGGAGATGGGCTTTCCCTGGCAGCAGCAGGATGTGATGCATTACCAGCTGCAGCAGAGTCTGCTAAAATAACAGCAAAGATTTTCAGATGCAATAGCTGTCCGGTGACTCTTATAATGCATTATTAAAATACCAGCTGGAGACATCAACCTCTCTTGCCAAATAATTACCAGCTATAAACATAGAAAGGAAAAAAACTTGAATGGGTGATTTTGGCGTGTGTGTATACCCATTATAAATTTCTGCTACCAAAAGAGGTCAAGGTCAACGTAGAAGCCTTCACATTTTACAGATTAAGTCCCTCATTAATGTGTCCACAGTACATTTTAATTTTTCGTTTGATGAATACTGAAATCCTTCTCTTCTTGGCAGATTTGAACATTGGTGAATTTGAGATTTTGTGTAGAAAGAAGCAGATAACTTAGCAGAGCTGCCATTTTAACCTTAGTGGAGAACAGAAAGTTAAATGGGTTCATTTTGTTCTGAGCTTTGACAAAAATTAAAATATGTGTTTTTTCTTTCTTTAAAAGCTTGCTGGGAGAAGTGCCATCAAACTAAATCTTTCTACATAATTCTTTACCAATAAATAAATATTTTCAGCTCTTAATGCAGTTACAAACAAGACTAGTTCCTCCAAACTGGAATTCAAGATGCTTTTTATTTTCCCAGATCTCCCACCTGCTGCCCATCTGGAACCCATTCCGGCTCTGTCTTCTGGAAAGTTAATGCAGCCATTGATTAGCCATTTTTTAAAACAGCACTAATTACATGACAGTAATAAGTGTCATTTCACTTTCAAAGGTTAAACATTTGCATGAACTGATTTTTCAGAGTTGTCCAGGATAGATTTGTCATTATTTTCTTGGGTATGGTTGTTAGTGTAATTTTTTTTCTATAATGTCCCAGTTCTTCTGGAATCAACAACACTGAGAGTGTTTGTTACACTGTAACACTCAGCTAAAATGCTGTACACTGTCCAGGATTTCAATTTATTTTAGTTCATAGATGTATCTATGAATCTAACATTATTAATACATGAAATGCTGAGATTTACTTGTTTCTTAAGAGGGAAAGATAATCTCTGTCCTAAATCATTTCAGAATAGTAGAAGTTATTACTACAATTCGAGTCTTTCCTTTTACATGACTTACATCCTGTTTTCAAGTCCAGACTAGGCAGAGCTTCTCTATAGCCTTTGAAATCTAATCCCTGTCTTTTCATAGGACTGTGGGTGGGTTTGGCTAGAAAACTTCTCAGTGGTAGATATTGTTATAGTGCAATTTCATTCTGAAAACACACCAAAATTTTCTGCTTAGTAGTCCACATCTTGTGGATCCATGTTTGACAGCCAGGATTTATAAACTACTATGAGCCTTACCAACAGTGTGTTTTATTCAAATACTTCATAAGTTAAAGGGAATTTTGTTCAGATAATGTAAGTGATGTGAAAGCTAGACCTCTTGTTAGGCTGCTTTTTGAACAATTTCCTTACAGGTTTCAAGGCAATGAACCAATTCCACCTGGATGTCCCTTTACTCTCTGTTTGCAGCACAGAAATGAAATCTGAATTGCATGTATTAGTATCAGAAAGAATCATAATTACCGAATTTGAGATCCACCAGCTGCTTTTTCCTAGTTCAGAGCTACTTTCTAAAACCTCAACCTGCCATTCCTATAAATCAAAATAATTTATACACTGCACTGGTAGAAGATTTCTTGTGAATGGTCCAAATAATAATGACTCTTGGGACAATATCTCTGCTTATATTGTGTGCCATGAGTTGATTTCCCAGCATTGCAGTTCTTGTATTTGTGTGGTTGTTTACTTGCCTTCACTTTAGCAGAAAGGGAATGATCATATGCTGTGGCCTCAATATGACACAGGCAGAACATGTTTCAAAAGCCACATGCATAATCTCTGTGGAGAACTCACACATGCTGCTACAAGGCACAGAAAGCTGGTTTCTTGCTAAATGTCATTATCTTGTCCCACAGGGCAAAAATAGAGAGGCAGGAGAAAAGAACCACAAGCAGCTGAAACTTCCTCCTACATCTTTCTCCTTCATTACTTTGTCATGCCAGAGACAGGCAGCTGGCCCACCTTGGGTAGGTGACCCAAGATCAGGAAGAGTAATTGGCAAGATGACTTTCACAGGCGTTGAATCCCCATTAAAATACAGAAAATACTCTGTAGGAAAACTTCTTTTGTACTATGTCTTTCTCTGCATAACAGAAACATATTGTACCACCAAATGTCAAACAGGGATAAAAAGACTGAACTCCTCCAAATTTCTTTAGGGTATCTTTCAAAAATTAAACATGCATGGAGTTTTGTAATTACTGATCGTACCACAATACATAAGGAAGAACAGACATGAATGAAAATCTTACCAATTTACCCATGAAATTCAATAACACCTTTTTCGTGATCAAGGATATGACTCACGGAAACAAACAGTAAATATATGCTTAGAAACTAATTATAGCTACTGTTGTTTTGGCTGACAGTGAAACCAGTCTTGTGGTCACCTACTGTTCCTACTCAATTTTAGACAAGCTTACTTAAACTCTCTATAGTCTTAGAAACATGAGTAAATAAGCATATGGGAGAAAATACTGAATCAATTGCATAAAGAGATCAAAACCCTCAATAGATATTATGTAGAGAGAGGTGCAGTTATATCACTATATGGAGAGATATATGTATGGATGCATATACATATATTTAAATAAGTCACCTTGCCAAATTGGCTACTGTTTAAAATATATACACAACATTTTAAAGAAATTAGTGCTCTTAGAAAACTGACACAAAACTAAGAATATGAGATAGGGCAAACTAAGGTGAGTGAGAAAATGTTTCTTAGGCCAAATAGCTTTATGATGAAAATTTATAACATGATTTGAAAGTTTAAAATAATAACTCGGGGTGTGGGGGGGTTATATCTCTGAGAAATTATACTATCCTAAATACTTGCACCAAGTTCAGTGCAAGACTGACAGCTATAATGCTAATCAATAAAATAAAAGCTTCTGATTTGCACATTCCAGAAAAAGTAAAGTAATAGTCTGAAAAATAATCAAATCAAGCCTCTTTATCAAAAACAGAATTCATACAAAATCACATCTATAATCTCATACACCTATAGAAAGTGGATTTGCTTATGAAGATTACCACATTTTGCTACTTATTCATAGTTTTAACAGGTAATGCATAAAATGGAGCATGACATAACTCCAGAAGCTGTCACAATAATGGCAAACTTACAGTTGGACCATCAAACCTGCTTGAGCCAGGCTTAAAGACATGCATGTATGAGCAAATGCTGATCTTGGAGTCCTATGGTTGCTCTAATCTAACCATAAAGAAAAAGGACATGACATAATGCTGCTACTGTGGAACCTTAGTAATTCAACTTGCTACTCAGGTTAGATTTTTAACGATGAACAATGTTGTTTGGCACTTCTGGTCTCCAAATTACCATTCTTGTTTTACTGAACTAATGAAACAGAGGCTACCCAATAAATCAGGCCAGTGATGTGCTGTCTTGCTCTGTAAATACAGCAGTTGTGTTCCTGGGTTATCTAATAGGTGTCTGCAAAAGACAACAAAGAAAAATAAATACATTTTCAGGTTTAAATCCAATTCAAACAACTCTACAGTGCTGGAAGAAAATATTTACAGGCTTGAAAGTTGAAAATGGTAGAGATATTACAAGGAGATATCACCAGGAGACTTAACTTTGAAAGACTGAATGAAACCTCGAAGGAGGGATTGCAGTGTTCTGTACACCCTTGGAGACATTACACTAGTTTGATGTTAAAGTTGTCATGGACTACACTACAGGGTACCACATCTCCAAAACAGGCAATAGATTATTCATGTACTTCATCTGTAATTGTCCTGAACACAACCACTGACTCCAGTAAGCAGTTGGCAACTCTAACTATGGGATTAATAACTGTGACAGCTATGAGCATATTCCTCTCCCAGTTAATGGTATACTATGACAGGAAAGATGCATTTTTTACATGCTATAATGGTTAATGTGAGGGATGTTTGGGGACTCCAAATATGTATGCTTTAAATTCAGTCATCTTTGGACCAGATGCTACTAGTTAAATTGCATCCTGCTCCACACTGCTCCTGAATAACAATATAATTTAGGATTCCTGACAACTCAGTAGGACCCAGATGGCCTATGAGTAAAGTAATGAAGAAAGAACTTGTATTACTCTCTACTGTTTGCTTACAAATCTCTGGCTTTTTCTGTGTATGCAGTTAGGGCTACTTAGGAAGATATGCTCCCTGAAAGTGCTGTTGTAGCAATATCTCTTTCTGCTCATCTGCTATGACACCAGTTGTCTCAATCATTGTATATTATCAGAGGCTAAGTACTGCTCATAATTTACAAGCCAGTATCTTATTCTGTCTCTCAGATTTAAGGTTTTTGCACACCCAAAGACTGTAAGCTACAGCCACGCTACAGTGTTTGCAAAATATCTTGTTCCAACCAAGAGTGCTGGAACAGGAAGTGACTAAACTGGTCTTCAATAGTTCACTTTGTATCTTGCGCCACTAATCTGTGTGCCACGACCAGCTAAGCTTTTGTTAGCTTACATCAGGAAGGAAAAGTATTGTGGGCAATCCAAGTGACCATGCTGACTGGATGAGTTCCCTTCTATTTTTGCTTGGGAGATACCTGTCACCCCCAAAGATGAAAAACTCCAAAGTGAAAAAGACACAGTCAATTTATATTATGTAAGCAGTAATATAAATAGAAGGGAAAGGAAGTTAGGGGTGGCAAAAGTGTGTTTAATACTGTGTATTTTATTACTTTTTACTTTCTACTCTGTTAGCAATAAGTTTTAATATTATTCCTCATGTCGAGTCTCTCTTGCCTGTTGTGAAACCTCTCTCACCTTTGGCCCAATTTTTCCAAACTCTCAAAAAATTGCTAAGAGTAAACCCATGACATGGTGTTATGAAAGAAAGAAGTCGCAGTGGCTTCCATACTTCAGTTACTGAATACTCTCCAGGGAAAATATACACAGAATTCTTGTGGAGATTTTACCTTAGAGTTATCAAACCTAATATAATTAACATCCAAAGCACTAATTAAGCTGTCAGTCCTATTTTGTATGGCAATGCAAAACCCCTTTCCCAGTGGGTCCTTATGCAGTATTCATTTCACATAACCATTTTTCCCCATATAAAACAAAAGCAATTTCCCCCAGTGTTGATCACGGATTTCATAACAAATAAATCATGATGTCAGCCCTAGCAGTGGGTTTCTAGGCATGCACTAAGGAAAGGCACAAATGAATAACAGTGTTTGTGACTGGCCAACTGCTCATTTGCTAATCATTAGGTTCACCTAGTTTATTATTTTCAGGATCAGAGGGGAATTATTCCCATCCACCCCCTTCCTCCTCTAGCAGAGTGGCCTGAGCATCAAGATTTCATGCCCCAGGAAGTAGGGAGGGATTGAAATATGAGGTTTCTGCTTGTCAGTGGAGTGCTGCTGCTTTGCAGAAGGTAAAAGGACCCTCAGGGGTTCTGACAGACTTTATGAGATACTTTGAAATTTCACTGAAATTCATTGGCTTGTAGGATTTCAGGTTGTCTGTCACTGGTCTGCTATAGCAACAGTCTCTGGATGGTTAACTTCCTTCCAACATCCCTAGCAGAAGTGTAGCAAACAGACTGGTATTTTGTGAGACCTGAAAATAAGCTTCCTGACACTGGTGGACGAGATCAAAGTGAACTTTCAGTCATCAAGGAGAGGGTTGAGAATAAAGGAAAAGAGAAAGGGGGAATAAAAAAAAGAAACCAAAAAAACCCCAAACCAAATAAAACCAAATCAAAACGAAAAAACCCAAATCAAACAAACAAACACACACACACAAAACAACAAAACAAAACAAAAGAGAAAAAACAAACAAACAAATTAAACAACAACCACCACCAAACTAGAAAACTCAGAGACCCCTGAGGGTACAAGCAGGCTTAATTGACCTCAAACCAGGCACCTAGGACCTCCAATTCAGCTTAGACCTGGGCACCCCATCCTTGCCCAAGCTACCTTACTAGATGTGCCTGTCTCTGGTCCTATCTCCTTGGCTTCTCAAGACACCTGAGCTGGACCCTGGCTTTGGTGCACTGATTGCTGTTTCTGGGACTGTGGCTGAACCCTGTTACCCATTCCTGGTTCTGCCCACTGCATTCAGCCTCCAGGGGACAGTGTCCTGTTGGCAAGGGCACAGTCTGTCAGTGCACATCTGTAGGGAAGAAGCATCACTAGGAACACTATAATCTGGTAGAACAGATCTATAACAGGAAAGGAGAGATAGGGAAGTGAGATATAATCATAATAATGACAGTTCTTGAATTTTCTAGGTGTATTTCTTGTAAAATAGTCTATTTCCTATGTAATCTTTTAAGAAAAAAAATATAATAAAGGAAAAACCTAATGAAGTGTGTGACACTTACTGAGCCTACTGTTCCTTACTTTATTTTAAAATTTTAGATTTTTGTCAATGCAGACAAGAAGAGAATGCACTTATAATTAATTCTTGATGTCAGCAGACTAGAGTATAAGATGTCCCAGTGACTGGATTTTTTTCCCAAATAATACAGGGCTTCAAAAACTTATTACTGTATAACAAAAGGCAGATTTGATCTGCCTACAGAGCAAAGACATCTCTGCAAGAACTATTTCTATCAAGTGATTGCAGAGTGCTAACACATCAGTGTAAGCCCTTCTGCAAATACCATGACTAATGAACTAGAGCAATTGCAATCATGTTTGAGGAAAGCTCTATTACCTGACAATTTTGTGGTCACCTTGTTCCACCTCTCCACTATTTGTCTCCCATAAGCAAGATACAAATGATAGTTTCAAAGCCACAAAGATAGACTATTTTTCATTTCACAAAATTTACCAGTTTATATAATCTGACAAATCTGCAACATTAGTAAATAAAAATGGTCAGAAAGGGTAAGGAAGGGAAGATCATGTCTTTCTTCCTTGCATAGTTCTGGGAAGGTTTGGCGCCAGGAGAGCATTTGTCTGTCCTTTTCTCAAAACACTTTTTTTTTTTTTTTCCCAAATAGTCATTGACTGTTTACATGGTTCAGAGAATTTGTAATTTAAGTGACAGAAAGACGATAATATGCTGCAAGAATGAGGGTATATGTGAAGTTGTGTTAACACACAATTCAGGCATTTCATTCAATTATTTCTTTTACAACTAGCCAAGTTCTTTTAAAGCTATTATATTACTTTAAGGTGAGAATTAATTACAACTATATGTCCAATGATCAAAAATAGTAGTCATATCTCTAAAAGCAATTATACTATTGTGATCAGAAATCTGTATTTAATACAAAGAGGTGTTTTTCTTTTCTGTCCAGCTTTCTTTTTATTGCTGACAGCATTTTCAAAAATCAGGATTATTTTAAGACACTTCAAAAGCCTAGTGGTTAAATCTTCTTATCCACCCCAACCAATTAATGCCAGCTAAAGGGACTAGGGTGATACAAATATTGCTTCAAAAACCACTGTTTTCTCTGGATAGACTCCACTGGGCAAAGCATCCTGCCAAACAGCCAAGAACCTGCTTCCTTGGAATCCTCTTGCATGCAAGGCATACAGGGACCCAGCACAGAAGCTAAAAAGACTCTTCCTTAAGTGTCTTCAGGACAAGGACATACGCATACGCTTTTGTGTCAACTTTCTTCTTATCTTAAATAGCTCCTCTCTTCACCTATGAAGTTTCTACAAGCATTGGCAGTCAGAAAACAGATCTCCTTTAAACCCTCCCTTCCGCAGCTCTCTCAGTAGCCTCTCCCTTTTCCAATCCTTTTGAAACATAAGTGGTCCTGCAAGGACAGTCCTTCGAGGAATCTCACCAGACCCTCTCTCACTGACATTGATACCAGCACTGCTGGAAATGCTTGTGCTGGAATTACATTCACCTTTTCCATGGCAAATTAAAATGAGTGAGGAATACCTACCCTTCTTCGTGTTTGCTTTCTAAAGGAGCACCAAGCCTCTAGAAGGACTTATATCCGTCAGACTCTGAGTACAAGACCTTGTCTTTTCATTCTGTGCTCTGAATTTCATTCTAGCTTTAACTGTACAGTGGCAAAAGTTGTTTAGTTCTTTCTTTAGAAGTTCTGGCCCTCTTTGGTTTTGACAATGCATCCAAGTCCAATGCAATCAGAAATTTTCACTTTTAAGCATTTACTGAGTCACAGTAATCAGAAAAGGCTTCAAACAAGAGCAGTTCTAGGAATGATGTTCAAGAATAGTCATTGCTCCATGTCCTGATGCATTCCTTTGCAACACAGCCCACTGTTCTCTCCTTTTTCACCAGTTCCCTATCCATTGTCATACCAATTCCCATCTGTGACAACCCACCTGTAAAGGGAAGAAACCACCAAATCCACCGTGAGACTAAAGCCAACTTCTCTGGGACTCTGCACCATCTTCTATACCGGGGCTTTAATCGAGGAAGTGTGGAAAAAAAAAAAAGATATAACAACCCTTTACTAAAAGATATATGTATATTGGCAAGAACAGTAACAGAACATAAAAATAGCTGAATAATGGTCCTGTACCCAGAAGTTCCCTTCAAACAAAAGAAAAAGTCTGAATACTTCTCTGTCTTTGGCGCAGTTCTAATCACAGTGGGCAGGGGGCGCTGTTGGATCACTGACGGTCACCACACGGCAGAGGGGTCTGGGGGGTGGTGTCGGGTCACGGGAGAAGCCAAGAAAGAAAATGGGAGACCCTTCCCCCAATGGAAGGAAGGGGAAAGGAAAGCAGTTCACCCCCAACGGGACTCACTGTTGTTCCCAGATGACGGTGTCTCAAAGCTCCTCTTCTCTCTCCCTCTCCGATGAAAACACAGTAGGTTCTGGAGTCACGAGGCAGTGTGCGAAGCCAGCCGAGACCAGTGATCCGGCTTCACCAGGACGAGAAGCCAGAAAAGCCTGGCTTCCACGCCTTTTCTCCGAAAATGCCCGCACACAGACTCTGTCTCCGTTCAAGAGAGTGTGCAGTTTCAATTCAAAACAATTTTGTGAATCTGGGTATTTAATATCTTCACTTTTCTCCATTCTGGAATTGTTTTTTTTAGACTTTTTTTTCTCATTATAAAAATGCAAAAAACATAAAGTACTCGGTGTATGCTGTTACTGCTGTGAAAAATCAAGCTATCTTTAAACACAGAGTTAAACTCTGTATGAGAGAATATATATGTATTGTGCTTATCATTATGTTGTGTCATTATGTTGGTTTGATCAAAAAGACAGTGTTCCATTTGGGATTATAGTGCAGGCTTGTGAGTAAAAGTGGGACAGAGGAATGGAGTCATATAATCAATGCAAACTCATTTATTATACAAACAAACATCGCTGCTTGATCCAGATGGATTTCCTTCATGGACAGGTGGTGGCATGGCCTTCCTTTTGGGCAGATGGGGTGATCAGGCTGATCTGGTTTTAGAAAATATGAGCACTAGGCTTGTAATCGTGTCCTTTCCTTTGTCTCCTTGTTCTTAGAGGAGTGTGCATACAGTGAGTGATGAGCTCCAGCAGCACTGCCTTGCTCCACACCAGTGCCAGCCAGTTCCTGCTGATGGTGTAAGCTCTTACTGCGGGACCAGGCACAGGCAAGACACCTTAGACACAATACTGCTCTGATGCATCAAATGTGGAGTCATTTTAGCTTAAAGAAAAGGGTTCAAAACCCAGGTCCTTTAGGTAGACTCCAGTCTTTCATATACTGTTTGCTCGCTGCTCATTTTAGACCAAATCAGTCTTTTTATCCTGAAAATATTTTACTGCCTCATGCAGCAATGACATCATACAGTGATGGCACCATGTAATTCAAATTGTGGGTTATTTTCACCCAATGTTAGTTCTTCTTGAGCTGCACATCAGATTTCCCCATCCTTCCACACTTGTTTGGGGTAAAGTTCCACACCCTCAGGGGTGATTTACAAGGCACATTACAGGTACAAGCATGGTAACATGGGAATGTTGCAGATAAATCAGCATGTATTATTTCAATTTGTGATGATAAAATAAGAATCACATGCAAGTCTGTTTGAACATGATAAGAACAGGAAGAAACATTCAGTCCGTATTTTGCTGGAGATTGTCAGGATTTTCATATTATGTAGCAGGCAAACCACTACAATGGAAGTGAGAATAGATGGGGAAAACAATGCTTTCCTAGACTGCAGAACATAACTGGATATTGTATTTCAGTTGTCACTGAAATACTCTACCATCCGTATATAGTCTCACATTCAGCTGATAGGAAAGCAAGGAAAGATAATAGTTTAATAAATTAAAATTACAAGATTCATGCTGCAAATGAGGAGCATTATCTACCTTAATGAGTCCCTATCATCAGCTAAGAAATGCAGGTATAATGGAATCAATGGGAAAGAAACACCAGAGGACTTCATGCAAATTTAAAGGTATTTTAAATACAGGGACAAGACAGATCTCTCAGTAACTTTTCTGGAACACTTATAGAAAAAACATAATCATGTGATTAAAACATATTGTCAGAAGACATTTGTTCCTGATGTCTGCACTTGCATTCCCAATGGCCATTTCAACTCGGTAAGACTTGTCACCCCATATTATAAAAAAGGTTGCTTGTGTATACAATATAATAAAAAAAATAGTTTGTATCTTAAAATCTATAGCAACATGTTACAAGATTTCTCACAAAGTTAATTGCAAGGCCTGACAGCGAGGCTCATAAAAGAGACAAGAGTCAAAGCCAGCCCTTGCCTGAAAAGCTTGCAGTCCTACAGATGGACATAGGTTAAGACAGGGAGATGCCAATCAGAAATTGTTATAGGTTAGAAATCTGAGAGGAGGGAATTTTTTCTTCCCCCTGCCCCCCACTGTAGGAAAGACAAAAGGAGTTTGAATGGAAAGGGGGGTGATTAGCATTACAAAGGACCTAGCTGGCCAGGCCACATTCCTACCAAATGGCCCATCAGAAACTGGGGAGAGGGAAGGAGTTATGGGGAGTTGATGGCCACCCTGGGACAGGACAGGTGAGACTGCTGAGTTCTCTCTCTGGAACAGAAACAGGGTCTGTGTGCAGGCATCTTTGGAGGAAAAAAGCCTGGAAGCTGAGCTTTCCGTTTTTTTCATCGTGGTGAGGCCTGACCACCGGCCTGGCCGGCTTGCACACTGCCTCGTGACTCCAGCCGGGACCTACTGGGTTTCATCGGAGAGGTCTGTGCCCGTGGGGAGAGAAGGAAGGAGCTTTGAGGCGCCATCATCTGAGAACAACAGTGAGTCCCGTGGGGGTGAACTGCTTTTCCTTCTGCCCTTCTTCCACTGGGGGAAGGGCCCCTCGGATTTTTTTTCGGCTTCTTCCACGATCCGAGACCACCCCCCAGACCCCCCTCCCGTGTGGGGACCTCCAGAGCCCAACAGCGCCCCCTGCAGGCCAGCACAGAGAACTGCAGGCCCTGCACCTCCAGTGACCCAACAGCGCCCCCTGCCGACCGTGATTAGAACTGCGCCAAAGACAGAGAAGTATTCAGACTTTTTCTTTTTTTGAAGGGAATTTCTGGGTGCAGGACTATTGTTTAGCTGTTTTTATGTTCTGTTACTGTTCTTGCCAATATATATACATCTTTTAATAAAGGGTTGTTATTTCTTCTTTTCTTCCGCACTTCCTCGATTAAAGCCCCTTAATTTTTGAATTTACAATTGCTGAGACAGAGAAGTTTGGTCTGTCTCATAACTCATCCTCTTTAACAAACATTCCAGTCTCTTCAAACTGACACAGAAATTCAAGCATTTATGCCACCACATTGTTAAAGAACTGGCAGTGTGTGAAGTGTCTGACAGTTTCCCAGAAATACTTTATGAAAGTATAATACTCTTTATGAAAGCTTTGAACCTCTGATTGCAGGTCTAGCTCTAAAAACACAATGTGGAAGAACTCCTGCAGAGAGGAAAAAAGGAAGAAAACAATCCAGAGAAAAGACTGGAACCATTACTGGACCAAGGGGAGTAAGGTAAGAGAGAAGATCAGACTGCTGAACAAGATGGAGCTACAAGGACCTTCAAGACAAAGATGAGACATTTAAAGTTGCTATTGGAAACAAGCAAAAAGGAGAAACAATAGCAGGGGCTGGAGGGCGTTGAGTTTTGAGTGGCGAGGAGTGAAGAAATACAGTTCCCAATGAAACTGCAAGGAAAGAAGCTATAGCAAGGCAGGAAGGATACCTGAAGGACAGTGAGTATGGTTAACCTGTATTTAACTGAGTAGAGGGAAGGAACAGAAAGACTTTCACAGCCAATTCAGGATGTAAGGGATGGACAAGCTTGCTCAGTTAGGAGCCTGAGTGCCAGGCTGTTGTCAACAGCAACAGATAAAGACGGCAGTGAGAGGATTAAGGCCAAGAAATAAGAAGCTTGGTGTCACTAGTGTGTTAAGCCTGAGCTGCCAGAGACGCTCTGCAGCACAGCACTGGACACACAGCAAAGGGCCAGGAGTGGATTCATGATTCACCAGTGAAAAACTAATAAGGTAAATAGTTCAAGAAGTTTTTCAGGGTTAACACACGAAGCAGTGAGTTAAGTTCCATACCACAAATTTCTCTCTTTCCTCCAGAACATTTGCTGTCTTTGGCCCATGCCGTGTACTAGCTTTGTGGACTGCCTGGATCCTTCTCAGGTACCTTCAGTTTCCATCATCTCTTGTAAGCATCCTTTTCTAGAGTGTCCAACAGTTTCTGCAGTTTCTGTTTAAAGCATGCACACATCTGCAAGGTCTTCACTACTGACCAGGAAGATGGTGCTCGCTTTACATTAGACTCCTGTACCTCAGCTTTTTGAGTCTTTAGAGGTTTGACACTTCTTAGAGCATATTTGATCTACCAGTTTCTTCTCGTACATTTATTTGTTTTGCAAAACTAACATAAATATTTTCACTTTAAGACTTCATTTTTCTGACATGAGTTTTTGTATTCATAGAATTTCAGTCTAAAGAATGCAAAATCTTTTCTTCACAAAAATACACCAAGAATAATGCTAATAATTCTGCTGTGACCCAACTCCAGCTTTTCCTGGTTTATTTTTACTTAGGCTGTCTGACATAACCAAGATAGATTTTGTTTCCTAATATGAGTATTTTATCTTGCCTTATAATTGAAAACAGATCAGGCACTCAACAGATCTGTAGGAGAACAAGTTACCCATACAATATCTTTTATATGAAATACTAAAAAAGTGTGAGTTACAAGAAAATTCACTAACCTATTTTAAAAATTTGAATGTATGTAGTAGGATAGTGCATTTTAGGATATTCCAGTAAGGTGGGGTTTATTAGCTAATAACTATTGCTGTCTAGCTTTAAAGATAAATATAATTGATAAAAAATTAATAAACTATAGAATTAAATACTTAGAATTAGGCAAACTTGTTCCTCATTCATTGAAATACGATTAGTAATATTTTCATGTCTTATTCTGCCTTCTGGAGTGCTTTAAGACACACAGCATATAACTAGGCATTAGAGAATGTAATCCTGACATTTGTCCCTACAATAAAACTTAAAAGATACCACTGGCCCATTCTTTTCAGTATAACTTGGAAACCTGAATTAATTTAGAATTAATGAGTAATGTTACACAGGGAAATACATTTGACATAGCTGTCATTAATCTCTTCACTATGAACCAAGGCTAAACAGACACTTCTCCCTTTCAACTCTCCAAATATCAACCACACAGAGGTTTATGGCTTGCAGCAACAGCTGTAACACTGTTTAGGGGAGAAATTTTGCAACAGGAGCCAACACAAGAGTTCTCATCACCTTCTGATTGCAGTAGGAATGAAAAAGTTTATGTAAGAAATTTGCATAAAAGTATAGCAGATTTTAATTCCTGTACCAGAAAGAGAGGATGGCTTGAAAGTGAGAGTAATGCCAGACAAGCGGCAGATGAACACCCCTATCTTTTCTGTCCTACTAAAAAGAGTGGAACACAAGCTATGAGGCAGTGTCCCTTTCCCAACAGACAGCAGGCAGCCTCACACTTAGCATTTAGATTAGCAGCTGCAACAAAAAGCCCCTCAAGCAAACCTGAAGCTGCCATTTCCACAAAGGGTGCAGAAAGCCTACTAACCTATAACAGAGTATAAAACTATTCTAAGAATAGAAATTAAAAGATACAGTCAACTTAGTAGAGAAGGCCAAGTACTTAAAAACACAGCAAAAATCATCTGTATTGTTGGTATGGTCTGTAAGGAAGAAGAGTTAACAGGAGTTACTGAGAAATTGATTCAAACAGCAAATCTCCGCTACTTCTTGCCTCTGGGAAGCCAGGTGTACACTCCTGGGGATATCAGGAACACCCCCGGGGACAGTGTCACAGACATATGAACTCATCAGTTTTGCTTGATAAGAAAGGCAGAAATACCTAAAACTCAGCCTAAGATCCCAGGAGACAACAGAAGCAGGGATGAGATTGGCAAGTGAATGAGCACCAGTTCAAAAATATCAAAGCTCCTAGAATATCTCCATGTCTCAGTAAAAAGGGATGCAGATAAAGACTATAAATATTTTATATGTAATTAGTTCTACATTTAACAGTGATTGCAGAGGGGAAGACTAATTTCTGAACTTGTCATTCTGAACAAGGACTCTCCCTGTAGACAGACACTGATTAATGATACCATCCTCTGAAATCTGAGCCACAGAGTCCTTCAGACTTCAAGAACATTTTAAACTGAATTTATGTGTCCTTCCTAGTTCACTGAGCTCACTGTTTCATTGTGTCATATTTGCTTACAAGAGAAGAATCAAGACTATAACTGGCCGATATTTTTCATGTTTTCTCATAGCACGTTGACACAACATTTGGGAAAAAATTATAATTTTGAGCAGCAGTGGTTGCTCTGATCATATATAAAGGAAAAGTCATGCACACTGAAGAACTGCATGTCTTTGTCATTGCTGTTTATGTTTCTAAATTATTTACAGTTCACATTTTTTACCTGATCTCATTATCTGTGTATCACAGTGGCACTCTACTAATGAGACTAAAATGTATTCTCATAAGAGGATAAGCCACTTTGACTTGTTTTAGAGAGAGATTCTTGTAGCTGGACTATCTTCACTGTCTGGCTGATGAACTCCTTCCATGTTTTCACTTATTTAACCTGGTCCAAAGTGCAGATGATGGTGAGTCCTGAAATCCTGATCATTGCAAAAACCCTTCAAGGTCACTGTTAGGGATGAGCAGTGAAAATTAGGGTCTCTGGCAAAGAATCACAGATAATGCTTGAACTGATATCCAAGCTTATACTTACTGGTATAAGCAGAAGTATAATAACCTCAGCTGTCTTACTGTTATTTACACTTCTTAAATTAAGGTTTTCACTTTTACTCTTTTCAGGCATAATCCCTAAAAAGTAAAACTCCCAGGAAATTCACATACTTTTATGCTACTGGATCAAGTCAATCTCTCTGGACTCTCTGCCCATCTCCAGGACAGGAGGAAGGAAAGGTATGATACTGCAAGCAGAAAGACTTGTGCCAGAGACAATTCTTCCCCAGCATGTGAGTTAATTATAAAGTCTTATAGAAAACTCTAGGTTTCTGATAAGTAAATAGTAAAAAGACTTTATTGCTTACACATTTCAAGGTAGATGTATCAGGTTACAGAGGTTATAGCTTCCCAGCATACCCTTGTCTTGTGTGGTACTTCTGCCACTGGAAAATCCCTTTCCCCACTTCTAAAGACATCCTGGATGAAGTCAACCCTGATACTGTATATGTTTGGGAACATGAGGAACAATCCCGACAGATGAAATATTTTAATTTTGTCTCCCTAGCTTGTGACAGGTTAAATGGATAAAAAACAACAAAAAAATGCCTGGCAGAGACCAGGAAGATTGTCAGCTGGTCATAATTTCTATATCCAAGTGAAAGAGAAAATGTGTCATCAACAAAATGGATACTGGACATGGCTCACTATTTTCATTGTAACTTCAGCTGGGGATGCATTGCATGTCCCATTTATCTACTAGGCACATCAGAGCAGGTGATAAGTGCAATATAACCAAAGGGCAAGTTAGGACCCTTGCCATGTACTGTGGAGGCTGCAGCCTCAAATCTGACATCCGCTAGAAGAATGAGTTATAGAAAGATTGCGGTGGGGGAAGGGGAAGTGAAGAGCGATACTGCTAAGAAAACAAGACTAAATACAATTGGCTTCACGCAGAAAACCCGAGTGGAGCACCCTCCTATCCGAACTCCTGACACTAGATGTCGTTGGCACCGCACCTCCCGAGGCACCAGAGCCGGCTCCTGTGGCAGGGCTGTCTCAGTGCCTTGCTGCCAAAGGCCTGTCATTTGCAACATGTAGGAATATACAAACCTTTTGTTCTTGTTGTTGTAAATATGCTTGCCCTTTTATTCAGCCTGTTTTTAGTACTATTGTTTCAGATGCAGACTGGTGCCTGAACACATAGGGTCAGTCAGGGAAGGAGGCTATGGAGAAATCTCAATTCCTTGAGGAAGTCCCCAACACCCGCAAGAGATGTCACACACCTGTAATTCTGTCCTTGCATTATGTCAGTAGATATACAAGATACACGTGGACAGATATCTCTGCCTGTGCACATTGCTGACAGGAAGGCAGGAAGGGCCTCCTATTGCTCCAGTTTCATGTGCTCTTTGTAGGGAACCACAGGGCAGCATCCTCTTCACACTCAGCATGCCTTGCATTTTTCTCTGAGAGTGATGAAGGACTGTCTTCAGTCATATCAGCATTTCAGTCACATGCAGGGTTAAAGATTTATCATCCTTCAGCTTGGTGCAAAGGAAATTCCTGTGCTTTCTCTCATAACAATTCAGATGTAGCTGGGGGTATCGGAAATAGTGTATTAAGGTTGCATCATGAAAAACACTGATTAATTAAAAATAGAAAATATTCCTACACAGTTGGCAGGTGGAAGATCATGTTAGAGAGAGAAAAAAAATGCCATAAAAAATGCCATATTAAATTAATGGAGCATCCAACTAGCCCAGTAACTTTTCACTAACAAAGTTTTCCTAAGGTAGAAAAAAGTGATGCTCTTGATGATTAGAGAATTACTGATCTCCAGGAAATATTTTCATTGAATCCTCAAGAATCAGAGGTTACAATTTACTCCAATACAGAGAATTTTTATATTTAGAAACTTTAGTTTTATGAACCATAAAACTCTCTTGAGGTATTTACTGATTCTTAAAAACAAGTAACTCCAAGATTTGATTAACTAGATTGTTCTACCCTGCAAAGCATTGAAACTCATGTTTTCATACTACAGTTCTCACCCATGTTTTGAAGAGTGCTTCAGAAGATGGAATGTTTTTAACTGAGTGGTGCATTTCTGAATCCAAAGAATGTGAAAGAGATTTTATTGTGTCCAATTTTGGGTCACCTACTGCCAGAAAGATAGATGAGGCATCCCAAGGGATGATCAAGGACATCTGCGTCTAGAGCACCTGCCCTAAGAGAGGCTGAGGGAGCCTGAAGAAGAGATGGCTTCAAGGGGAGGCCTGATAGCAGCTTTCAAATTCTCAAGCTGCCCTGAGATCCAGCTCCATGCAGTGCAGCTGCCTTAGTTTCTGGATAGTCGAACACATGGGAACACTCAAGTTCGCTTCTGCTAGCACAGGAGTAGAGTGCCACAACTCCTTATTTTCCCTCTGCTTTTATCCCTCTCTGTAAAACAGGAAGAACAGGACTCTGTTTTTCACCTTTGTCTGTCTGAGCTGCAAATTCTTCACCTCTCACTATCAATGTGTGTGGTATCTAAAGCAGCTGATCTCTGCTAGGGTTTCTCCTCACAGCGATGACACAGATAGATAGTGAAAATCATTAGAGTGTTCAGTTAAATCTCCTAGAGTGGTTTCAGAGGTTGAGGGCTGCCATCTGCAGTTTTTAGCTATATTTTCAAGGATCAGGTTTTTCATAAATCAGATATCACCAGAAGCTATTGTTCTCAGGGATCACTGCACCACTTGTAAGAAAAATTGCAAGTTATTTATCATCTGCTTAACAGGCATACTCTGCCAGACAGCTCTGTGTTCAAATAAAGTGTATTGAGACATAAAACAGGCATTCTTCATCTGTAACAGTGGATTTCTTCATTTAGCCTTTGGATAGTTTTTCCTGAAACTGTGGCAATCCCATTATGTTCTTACTAATTTTTCAGAAGGACTCTGTCTTTCATGACTTTCTTAATGCTCCTTGGTCTACAGGGAGCACTAGTAGAACAGTATTTTGGCAGCATCTCTGACTATATCTTTAGTTTCATGGTGTTTATTTTTTATTCTCAAAATAATCCTTATGCCGTAGTGTACCTTTTTGTGTAACATTAAATATTGCCTGAAAAGGATATTTTCCTTTTGGCTCAGTGATGCAACTGGGTTTGATGTTGACCCATATAAGGATGCAGCACATTAACTTTGCTAGGTTTGAAGTACTGGCAGTCTTCTTCACTCATTTCTGCAGCCAAGGGAAGGGATCTAGTAAACACCTCCACTCCAGCCATGCACCCTGTTTCCAGAAAGATACAAGAGAAGTCATCATGGGGACTTCTTCCTTTGCAGGAATGAATCAGCTTAACCAACAGGATTTGTTTTGGTACACTCTATCTAATTTGCTGGAGAGCTTCTGATTTGCCAGAACAAAATGTCATAGTAACAGAATTCAATAAACACTAGTACTTCCCTCTACCCTAAACAAGAACGAGTGGTTGTCATCATGAACTTTCTTCTACTTCCTTCAGAGAGGCCAAAGAACACACCTTCAATGCAAGCCAAAAAGGCTACGTTTTCTGGTTTGGTTCCTGCGAGTGGAACACGTCAGCCCCTGCAGTGCTGCAGTATGACTGCAGGGAACATGACTGACCTGACTTCAACACAAGGAAGAAATCCTTGTGTTTTCAGCCTACTGTGCTTTGCAGCCAGGAGTACACAGGCAAGACAGTTACACACCCACTCAGGAGTGCCTACAGAAACCATGGTTCCTGGAGAAAAGCCCTAACCCAGTACGTTGAGGGCAAACCCATTCCCTCAAATTTGCACTGGCCTCATGACAGAACTGCTGGTTCCCAAGTGGCTCACTCAGTTTTGTGTTGGCTCCTGCCATGTTTCATGTTCTTGCGTCTTCTGCATTTCTCGGTCTCCTCACTCACATGCAGACAGTTCTGCTGGGCTGAAGTTAATATTGTATGACTGTTTTCTGTAGGAAAAAAAAAAAAAAGAAAAAAAAAGAAAGTTCTTTCTTCTTTTATTTTTAGACTATGGCACAGTTTCAGATGATCCTGGGCTCATTTCTACATGAACTGACACTTGCAATTAACCTCACAGTTCTGTAAAGAAAATAGTTCTTAAAAACTAAAAAACCTCCTTTACCTCTAGTAAAAAGGCTATGGAAGTAAGCTGAAACCCAAGCCAGAAGGAAGAGCTGCTTCTCCCTGATGCTTGCTTGCCTGCCAGCATCACTTCTGCCCACTCCCCCAGGGAAGTCAGGCTTTCTGGTAAGTGGGAGGCTTATCAGATGGTGTCTGTCTACATCAAAGATCAAAAAATGCTGTTACACAGAATACAGAGGTGTTTTGTTTTGGTCCTTTTCCATAATTTTTCCTAAAAAATATGCCATCACAGTAAGAATATAGCTTTTATAAATGCTCCTTTAATAATGGCTCATCATTCTTTGGGAAACCATAAACACCCTACTGTTTCCCTTCACTTAGGAAATTAAACATCTATTAAAGAGAGGTTGTTTATGCTTAGTAGTCTTTCAGAGTGTTAAGGTGGTGCTGCAATATATCCTGCCTTCAATATATTTCAGTGAATACAGACCAGCTCTATCATTTGAAAGCATTAGCATCTGTAGGCTAAATATCACTGTTAGAGGACAGTATATCATGCTGGATCTAACAGCCCCAGAGGTGTGGCTGCACCAGCCATGCCTCCAGATCCAACCAGTAGTGAGGCTTAGATGTGTTCCCGGTAGACCCATGTACGCAGAGGACACATATGTGAAATATATGCCTATAAACATGCCCAGACACACAGATCACAGATACACAGAGCACTCACTTGGACACTGAGAACCCATAGGAAATCTGCCTTTCTTCTTCCCTTCTTTTCAATACTCTATCCTCTTCTCTCAAGGCTCTTTCTCTGCTGGCAAACCACAGCACTGGTAACTGCCACACCTGAAGTGTCTGTGCACAACTTGAAATGCAACTGAAATTAGTGTTCCTCAAGGAAAGGCCTCATTATAAACTCAACAGTCTTCTGTTTGCCTGCCAAAAGCAGACAACAACACAGCTCTGTAAGGACTTAAAGAGCACAGCTGCCTGTCTCAAACACTTGTTAAGGCCACAGAAGACTTTGCCATGAGATAAGCACAGAATGGAGCAACAGGATGGTGCTAACTCCAGGCCTGATGGAGGCATGATCTGGTCAGCACCTCCTGAGTAATGCATCCAGACAAAAATTCCCACTGTGGCAAACTGTGCAAAAAAGCAACTGCTTGTACACATATCACTGGTCAAACAAAGACAACCCCAAATTATGGAAGAGATGGCATCTGTGACCACCACCAACCACCGAAGCCCCTCCAGTCCCAAATATACCTCCAGGGACACCTGGAACTTGGACTGTAAGCTAAGCTACCACAGTTAGAACTTGGTACTACTGTCTGGGTGTTATCACAGACCTAGGGGGAGGTTAACAAAGCTGGGGGAGAAGAATGTAGCACTGATAATGGACACAAAGATTGCAGAACTTATAGGTCACAAGGAAAGCCAACTCAGCAACTGTGCTGAAGTCAGCTCCATCATCTTGGAGTGGGTAAAAGGTAATTCTGGCAGGGGTAGATGGTGACCACCAACTCACAACCCACTGACCCAAGAAACCCACTGACTCAAAAGAAGAGAAACACTGACCATGCAGACTAATTAGAATTAGAAGAAAGGGAATCATTTAGCCAATAGAATAAGAGGACTGTGTAGTCAATGAGCATTAACTATTTTGTTTCCTAAAATGTATAATGAAAAGTTGTGAATGACCTTGGGACCCCACCACTAAAAAGCTCAGGTTGAAGAAGGGCCATTTGGAAGACACTGGATCTGCATGTGGTGACTATCTTCTACTTGATATCTCTCTCTTTCTTCTCTCTTTTCTGTTTCTTTCTATCTCTCTACCTCAAATTCATTGTTAAATGAAATCCATACTATTGACTTTGGCATGTAGTCTTGTTTGCACCTGGGCAGAGGCATCTCTCAATAATGGGATCATAACAAGCTCTGTACTGGACACAGCTGTACTTAGGTAATGTACAGGAGACTTGGTGTGAAAATTATGGTCAGCTATCAAGTGAGGGTTAGTGGAGGCATTACAGGTGTGATGAGTGTCACAGGGGACAGAGCAGGAAAATTCCAATAAAATATAGTGAGAGGAGTGTATAAGGAGTACACAAAGCTTTAGAACTCAAGTGTTATTAGTTCCATCATTAATGTAATAAGTTGTTCTGCTGAGACTTCGGTGTAGAAAGTATGTCTTTTTCTTAAAGACACTAGAACCTCAATCTTGCCATTAGAGGAAACTTTTAATGTCATAATTTCCACCTCAGTATGCAAAAAGGGCTCTGTACTTGTGCTATCTCAGCTGGAACGCCTCAGGTAAAAGCAGACAAAAAGAGCACTTTGGATTAAAAAGCTTGCCTAAAGTATGCCTTGCTTCATTGATTGTCTTCAAATACTGAACTCCCTACTGATGTTACTAACAGGCACAAGGGTGTTGTCATAGAACTTCTGGCAAACAATTGCAAATCCAAATTTCAAAGGTCCCCTGGTACATACAAAAGAAAATGAATAACAATATGAGTTTATGTAAAGTATTTCTTATGGGTGCATAAATGTAAAAAGCATTCTGTACTTAAGTCAAAATTGTGTCATGATTACAAGTTACTGCTTCTGTACTGCTGTGAATGAGCAGCAGCAATCCTGCAATCCTATACACAGAGTTTGGCTGGGAACCATTAGGATGCTTTCTGAAATTACTAAGATGTCAGTTATGAAACAACATTTATGCAAAAAAAAAAAAAGAAAAAAAAAGACAAAAAGGAGACTTGCAAAGCTCAGGAAGATGCACTTATTAGTCAGTGCCTATTCATGCACTGACTAATGTGAGATGTCACTTGTACAGAACCCAATGTGTCTCCACAGCCTGCAGCAGTGGAGGCCCACAGGTGGTCTCCAGACAGCTACAGACTTCCCTTAGATCAGAAAATATTCTGCTTAAAGTGGGTTGATATTTTTTACAATGCACAGTTCAAAATTATAACTGTCTTCCCTAGGGTGTTGTGTCATTTTCCTGAACTCATCACTCTTTGAGACTTTGCTGTCTATATTCTTCCCTTTCCTCATTCTCCCATTTCTTGTCAGTATAAGGGAATAGAGGAAACCACAGATATACAATAATTGTGTCCTTGCACTCTTACAACACAGACTGATGTTATAACCCAGAATCTCATGGTCTGGAGGCAAGAGGATCCAGATGTGCTAAATAACAAGATACTTCAGACTGACGATGCAGGGTAACACTGAAAAAGCAAAGACAAACCTTGGATGTATTAATTACAGTATTTCAAGCAGAGATAGAAAAATATCAATGTTCCTGTGTGAAGCATATCTGCTATCTTCTCTGGGGTAATAAATATCATGCATATCACTGAGACTGAAATATGGCCAGAATGACCCTGAATTCAGAGACCCTGTCACACAGGGATGGCTTGGCTTATTTAATTAACCAAAGCAGCACTGAAAAGTGATATGATCATTGATTACAAATACATTGTTGCATTGTTATGAAAGGAAAATTCTCTCAGAGTGAGAGAATAATTTGTCACTACTAATTATACTCTCATAATAAATAGCTTCAGGGTAGAAAAACAGGAAAACAGCTCTGAATAAGAATTAAATTGGGTTTGTGAAACAGTCTTCCAGCTGCAATAGAGGATGCAAAAAAGATGTTAGGGTACACTTAGGGCAGGTGAGAGACCCCCAGGGGAGCCACCATGGCTCCCAAGAGCAACTTGGGGCACTAGGCCAGCCTCAGCCCTGGGAATCAAACACTTCCCTGGGGATTAGAACAGTGCAAGGCAAGGCCAGACTATGCCATAAGCCCCTGGGTGGGTCTGGATCAGGAGGCCCCATGACTGGGCAAGGGAGCTGGACACCACCATCCTACTGTGTCACTGGGGCTGGGATGGACCCCCAAGTAGGGGCTGAAATGGCATCCAGGGCAAGATGAGGAGAGTTCACCGTGGGCTAGGAAGGAACTACCAGGCCTCTTGGTGCCCCCAGGGTCTGGTGAAAAAACCCCACAACCTAGCTGTTACAAAATTGGGTTATGAAAGTCATTCATTATACCATGCCTGTAGTAGTAAGGGATGATAACTGATGCACACAGAGTCATTTCCAGTCCTATATTCCCATGCAGTGTGAAGAAATGGGGCAGTAAAAAGACTCCTATGGTTAATTCTTCCCAAAATCAATACAATATCTGGATCAGACATCTAAGAAGAAAATTGGGCAAAAAAATTGGTGCCAAAATCCTCTTTTCTGCTTTCAGAATGAGTCACTCAAATGACAAAGGCTGGTAGGCATTTGTCAGTTCTGGGTACAGTTGCCAGACTACACCTTGAGGACACAGACCACAGTCAGAGACCAGGCATAACATCTGCAGTTTCTCTAGAGATTCCAAAGTGCTAGTCTCCTTGATGCAGAGGAGCAGTCATCTTCTATTGACTCAACTCTAAGTCTGCCTCTGGACATTAAAGTATCAGCACTCAGTGATCTGTCAATAAATTTCTCAACAGCACAAATGATGCTACACCAGTTTAAGCACAGCCTGTCTGGAAGGTCCATTATCACCAGAAAGCCTTCCTTGGCACAGCTCACTACTCCCACTAGAACTATACAACCACTAAGTGGAGAGGGCCCTTGGTACTCCTCACCTTACATGCTTATTTTTGTCAATTTTCTTCAGGCAAATAATATGCATGAGAAAGAGAAGAGGAAATCTACTGGCTAGTGAAACCCTGTGAAAATATTCATGAAAAATTAATGAGCTGAAAGTCCGGAAGGGGGCACATAGTGGCTCATAGAACTGTTTACTCAAAAGACGTGTTCTACAGTTCCACTCTTTGCAAATTCTAACCAGACAGTCAAAAATATTGGTCATTGTAGCTCTAGAGCTTCACAGAGCATGTGTAAAAACTCTGACTAGAAAAACGCTTTCTATTAAGCACGATTCTATTCTCCTGTGACGTTACCAGGTTCTTTAGAGACTCAATGCAGCAGTGTATTTGGCCACGGCAGGGTTGTCACTGTCATCGCACTGCTGAGTCCTGCAAAGCCTGATGTGCTAAATAATGGCTTTTAGGCACTGGAGGCCATGGCTGAGAATATATACAGTACCTATGAACTCACTGTTCTTACACTGAGAGAACCAGCATCTGAATGATTTAACAATTCCATCTGCCAGAGATGTTTTTAGACCATAAAACCTACACATTCCTGATATAGCAAAGGAAAAACAAACACTTAAACCAACAAAACCCACCAACCCAAAGCTTTTAGCACATAATTTACTGCAATATATTGGGAGGCATAAACTGGATGATTTAAAAAGTTTTTTAAAATCAGTACTGGTTGTCCTAGATTATGAGCGTTACTTTAAATTTGAATGTGCAGCCTGAGTAATTTAGATTGAAGAGGAAGGGGGGTAAAGCACTCTTAGTTGCTTTCTTACATGTGTGTAAAAGCTGGGTAGCATGGTGCAAGAATGGAGGTACCCAGACAAAACTAACAGTTGATGCAAAGCCAGGTGAAAATTCAGCCTCTGAATAGTTTATTAAAGTAATAAGATTCAATTTACTCTAAATTCCTTAAATGCTTGTGGTGTGATCCTGTATCCCAAGTCTCTGAGGTAGGTGCCCTCTGGACTTTGTCAGTTCGAGTTCACCAGGCTTTGACTGTTCAAATCTATTAAAACATAGGCTGGATGCAATATTACAAAGGTATTAATAAACATTTATTTACAACTCAGATGTGGTCATCAGCTTTGTTAGAACATATGGTGTTATTTACAATACCTTTTTGAATGAAATTGCAGGAATGAACATGGTATGTATATGTGCATATCTGTGCCTCTGCATGCAATTAATACATGGTTTGCTGAAGAGTAAAGCATGCTGTTAGAATTTGGTGTCTAATGTGGATTAAGGAGAGTTATAGTAGCTGACCAGGGAGGGTGAGACCAGACCATCTCCAGAAGTCCCTTAATCATGTTTTTATCCAACAATAAAACTTTTTTATTATCAAATAACTATTATAAGTTAGAGAAGCATGCAGGTCAGGCCCTCAGTACCATGCAAATCCTGCGTGCAGTTGTTTGTTGGGGTCAACACAACAGGCCACTGACATCTCTGACAGCCCTGGTAAGCTCTGCCAGTCTAGCAGGAGTCACTCCAGGTTCATAAAGGCTTCTGAATGACATGTGACACTGCCTTTTTTCATGGGTTACTTATGATCTCTACAGCATGACAACATTTCTTGACAGCTAACTTCGTACTATAATTCTCTGCATTTATGAAAAGTCTTTCATCAGGGGATCTCACAGAGCCTTACAAGAGATGGATTTTGTTTTTTAATATAGTAAGTTTACATAAAAACAGATTTCATGTACTGACTCTGCTGCTTTACTCAGTAGTCAAACCTATTTCTTTCTTAATAAGTATGTCCCGTTTAACCGTCTCTCATCACCAGAACTGCATGAATTTCTGTCTGCTTTTTCTCTGTTCTCTGGAGGAACCTGTCAAGAGTAGAGTAAATGACATTCATATGTGCCAAATAGCAGCACAGGACCACTCAAAATCTAAACTTTCTTAAGTAGAGATCCATTGAGAACAAATGGGTGAAAACCAAAAAGTCTCTTTCTCTGAGGAGGAATTAGTTAAACCTGTAGGGAAAAAGAAAACCAACAAAAGTCTACACAAGTAACTAGAGTCCAGTATACCTGTTTTTTAGAGGATACTTAAGGATAAACATGTGAGAAGCTGTTATTAGTACATGGATCTTCTTTGTCAATATATTTAATTTAATTGAGCTAACTCTTGAAATCAGCAGACCCATTTTTTTTTAATTCTGGCTGAAAATACTTTTTACCATTACTATAGTACATTCTTCTCAGTAATGGGTGATTTCTGCATGGTTTTGCTATGACAGAAGTGAAGATGTGACCAAGTACAGGAAGAGCTCTGTGTCACAAATTCAATAATTTCTAGATTTTTTTCTTTTTTAATGAGGAATGTCACTTGATGTCATCTAATGAACAGGCCCCCAGGACAATTTAATGTCCCCACCAGTAAATGCTGTTAAGCTTCCTGTTTAAGACAGGCCTGACAACATGTCATCATTAACAGCCATGCCAAAATCCTAAGGAACATCAGGAAGTTCTCTTTCTAAAAATTAAAAATTCTTGTATGCTAACATCAGTCTACCATGAGGTGATCAAAAAGAGGTGTATGCCTATAATAATTCATGGACACATAAACTGTTCCAAAAGCTATTTTTTTCCCCTTTTCAATTATTACATAGCCCAAAGGTGCCCACAGATTGCACAACAATCAATAGATTACTGGTTAAATCAGTTTAATATCTCCTCATGGTGTTTCCATTATATATATATTGCAGGTGATGACATTGGTGCAACATCATAGAGATTTAGGTTTTAACTTCTATTTAAAGACCTAATTGTCAGTGGTTTCAGTGGAAAGAAGGCAATTAAACAGGATTTAGGCATTTAATTCCCTTAAGGATGTAGGCCATTGTCTTTCCGAAGTAGACAGATTACCATCTCTCTCTCAACAGTTCAGTGTTGATGATTTTAGCTTTTGGCTCTACAGGCTCTGTGAAAGTTAGTTATTATATTTGATCCAGAAATTCTAGGAGAAATTTGGATCATTATCAGCTATATTTAGCAATCCACTTGTAAAGCATGAATAACTCCACCATTAGAAAAACAACTTTATCCTAATGTCTGCACACAGACAAATAGAGCTTAGAAGCTCATGTGAAACTTCCCACATTGAATTTTTGTTCTGCTACTTCATATCTGTACACTTTTGCACATACATTGAAGCGCTCTGAAACTGGAAAAAAAAATTTTTTCTTTTTGTCCCATCTGGCAACTATTAAATTTGCAGATGTTTGAACTTTACAGACCTAAAGTTATTGGAAAGACTCTTACTTGGGCTTTGGATTAATATCACATTAGAACTATTTCTTATGCAATAGGAAGAGTTTCTTGACATTTAACACACTGAATCACCAGAGTGTAGTAATTTAAGAAATTGGTTACAAATGGAGTTAATCTAATCTCACTTAAGGAGCTTCTCAGTTAAGAAGATCTGATTCCCCTTTCAGTGGGGTCATCTTGCCAGACTCCACTTAAAATCAAGCTCAGAGAACCATGGAAAACAAAGGTCTCTGAAGGCTACTTTAATAGTTTGGAGTCAGATTTTGACTACGTGGAAAATGTTACTAACCTGTCTACAGTTCAATTCAAGTCTATCCTCATAAGTGTTGCACAACTAAGAGTTCCCTTTGCCAGACTGAGTAATCCCCCATGTACAACATCCTCCATGAACATTTGGGTGGTTTACATACTGGGATTGAGAAAGTCCCTCTCCCAGAGCTCTGAGTAAAGCTTTTTGGATAACAACTTTTTGTGGATACATTATCACATCTTCTGAACCAAATCCTTCTTCACCATTTCAGTAGTTCCCTGTAGTTAGATGAATTATTCTGTCACTACTGCTTTTCTGAAGTCTTTTGCCTCTTTTTTGTTCCCCTTGCCTACCAGGCTTCTTTGTAATTTGCATATGTTAGTCTTTGTCTGCCTCATTTGCTTAATTAAGAATATGCTTCTGCTCTACTAATGAGAACAAAACCGAACTTCTAAAGAGCTTGTGAATGTAGAATGGAGAAATTGTCTTATGATTCTAATTCTTGGAAAGCAATCTATTCTCTGGCACAGGATTAATATTAATGTTAGAAGCAAGAACCTTCTCATGCTTCAAGATATAAGAAATATTCCCTATGCTATTAACTATGCTATAGGAACCTTGACAATATACAAGCCACCATCAGAAGGCTGAAGATCAACACTTTCAAATCTGGGTGCCTCAAGGTAATTACTTTAAGCTGCTTCTATTATAGGTCAGATTTTTATGCTGGTACCACATACATACCACACCCTCTCTTAATGGAAGCGAAGGAACATATATGTGTTCACAACACCTGAAAATGAGGGAACCCTATTTCAAGGCCTACATGGCATTCCTTAACACAGCTTTGACAATTTTAGCTTGGATTCAAACTGTTAAAAATCAGAGCACAGCGAATTCAAGCAAGTGAATGGTACAGGAGAGCTACTGCATCCCAGAGGGCTGTATCTTACAGTGTGCATGTCACATGGCAGTCAAAATTATTCTGGCTCTCACCAGTGGCATCAGTGGTATGTTACAGGGAGCAGAGACTAGGTCATCAGCGAAACGTGACAACTATAAATGGAGTGGCTGACTACCAGCTGTAAAACCAGCATGTAGAAAAGAGCACCATGACTCAAAATAAAATGCTGATGTCAAAATTGAATCCCATATATGGCATCAAGAGCTTCAGCAAATGAAGGACACTGTCTAACCCTCAGGGGTATCCCAGGTACATGAGTGACAGCTGGAAGCCAATGAATTTTTTAAAAGTTCATGTTTGGCCATAATATCTTTTTTTTATTTTTAATAGCTAAAACTCCTTGTATGATGGGAAACTTCATTTTTCTTTGTATCCAGTATACTCTCACATTTCTCCTCATGTTGATAACAGCACTGTAACCAAATATTACAGCCTTTCTTGTCAGACCAAATCAACATTTAGAAGGGAATATGTTTTGTTTATAGCTGCACCTCACTACAGACAGTGCATAATAGATCTCCAGGAAGAACAGAAGCTTTCCTGGTTTAGAAGCTATGTATTCCTTTTGTTGTTGACTACTACAGGTACAGCTTCTCCTGCGCATGGCAGTAGACCTGGAAACATTGCTAACAAGAGTATCTACAGCATAGCAGTCATCATAACAAGTGTATAAGGTGTTCTATTACATGACAAGTCACTCTTGTAATTCCATATATGGTAAAGATCCTTTTTATGCCACTTAAGCTTGTTTAAAAAGAGGGGATCTTTAACTGCTCAACAATTGTTCCCATTGTAAATTCCCTTATTTAATTTGATTTAGGCTGCTGTGAAATACAGAGGTATAAATAGATATGGTTTCCTGAGCCTCCATTACATCTATTTCAGTCAGGATAATTTTCAACAGAGTAAAATAGAGTAACCCATACCCTTTACAATGTTGCAGGCACCAGTCAAGCTCTGTGCTCAAAGACATCACATTCAGGTAAAGCTACATGTAGGGAAATTTACAGTACTCCCAGGTGGTGTACACTTTATGCCTTTAACCAGGAAAACAATTGCTTTTCTTCTAACTTAAGGCAATTACAGAAAGTATTCTAATGCATATGCCATTTTAAGTGTTACCTCTGTAAGTGACTGAATTCAGTGAAGGAATTCGTCTGGAAGTTAGCCAGAAGCAAAGAATTCCATGGGTTAATTATGCACCATTCCTTCTATCTCTTCTAAATCAATTGCCTCTTGATTTCAATGTCTGTCCCCTTAAGAGGGTGAGAAGGATCTAATTGCCTCCCTGTGGACCACTTGTGACTGCCTATCCCTGTGAAATTCACTTTTACAGTTCAGTGCTGTATTTGCAACTTAACTTGATGGAAACTCCCTCCTTCCCCCTTCTTGTTAATTATTTTGTCATCTCAGATTATTTCTGATACATTTCCTAACAAGATGTTCAAATCAGAATGCTGTATTATTGATGAAAATGCAGACTGGGCTGATACAACAGGTTTAATTTCTTTCTCCTCCTCCCCCCCCCAAAAAATTTACATATAATTTTCCTTTCTTCTAGGCACCGAAGGTACTAGAGAAACAAATTTTTGTCAATGTTACTGACAAAAACTACCTTTGTTGAGGTAGAATTTAGTTTAATAACGTTATATCCTTGTAATACTAATAGCTCCAGGTAAAGCTATATGGATTCAAACATAAAGACAGCTGTAGCTTCTGGAGAAGTGGGACTAGCGATAGTATTTCAACAGATAACCCTGTGTTTCAGAGTATCTGAGATTAACATTATATATCTTGGAGAAGAGCACAGAACTTAAAAGTCCATATAAGAATGATCCTCAGCCTAAAGAGCCAACAGCCTTTTAGGGCTCACACAGTTTTTTCCAACAGACTGAGGTCAGAGAGAGACACGAATTCTACAACCATTCCTTATTGCTGGGGCATGTGGAGTACGAGTGGTTACTATTCCAATTGTCTCACGACATTCAAGCTTTCCCTCAGATTTTCCCTTGGCTCTCTGACAAAGCTAAGAACCTGTAAACGTGGGAAATAGCCAAGGCTTAGCTCTGTAACAGCTGAAGCTAACATAAATCTGTATTGCTGGTTTTGCAATCTTCCTGTATCCATTTAACAATATTCTTTTACTTGAAAATCAACCTGGCAACAATTTCATTTGTTTCGGTCCAGTTCGGGTCTCACATCTAGGAATGGAAACACATGAATACCAGTATCTGAGCAAGAGATGGGGGAATAAGGGGTGGCCTGGGGAAACAAGTCTGGGATTGCAGTAACCCAGAAGGAGATTCTCTTAAACTGCAGGGAACTTGATCTTCACCACCTGGAACAAATTCTGATCTTACAAAGGTCAGCAGAACCAGAATTTCACACTAATTCTTAGTATGCCTTTTTATATATTGAATTATCATGTTGCTTGCTACAGTACTTTTAAGAAGATGGTAACTCACACTATTATATTTTTTTACCTTTTAGTGTATTTCAGTATACTGGGTTCAGAAAATATTCATCATAGTCTGTCTTTTATCACTGATTCGATGATCAGCATTCTGACACTGACCCCACGTGAATCTAGCTGGAATAAAAATTCAGTACTCAGAGTCTTGTTGGCATTTGTAATAAACGTATTATTAATAATATATAATTCCTAAAGAACCCACATATTGACATCCGGTGATTTCTAAAATGTTGTTATAATAGCAGCAGATATGATGTGTAACATTAATTCTCATTTCAAACTTCTTGTTTCATTCCTGTTTGACTATTTGGGAGCAGATTTCACTATTTAGACCTTAAAACATGGAGAAAAACCAGCTGCAGCCTGGAAGAAAAACAAAACAACAACCAAAACACAGCACGAAGAAGTATTTTATTTAACATTCCTTTTAGAAAAGCTGATGGCTACTCAGCATCAGACAAAAGTTGTATATAAATGCAATGCTATGCTAAGCGATGCGGAAATACCAAGACTGTGAATTACTTTCTAAGGAGTTGTTAACACGTGCCCGAGGCTATACTGCTGAGTTGCAAATATAAAGGGCGTGTTTTCATCAGTATTCAAGTCATCTGTTAGTGAGCAAAGGAGAGCAGTAAACAAAGGTAAGAAACCGCAAAAAGTTGCTACGAATTTTTAGAAATTCCATGTGCTGAGAAATGCAACAGCATACTCTTTGATTTTTCATTACTTTCTTAGCTAATACTCTGAAGCGTAGCCATAAGTTCACATACTTTCCTCACAGAAACTTACATTCTTTCTGGCCCAGAGCCTTAAGCATAACATTAGTATTCAACTCTCAATACATGGACACCACCTTTGATATCACATGCCTAATGGTATATATATCTACATTCCCTGGAGAACTGAGGCTGCAGGTTATGAACCTTCTGGAATAGAAATTGATCCTTACATGTTTCACAAGCCACTATATGTACCTCTGATCCACGAAGTAAAGAATATGAAGTACATAATAACATTTGAGCATTCTCTAAAGCAACCTAATATGATGTCCATGACATCACTGTGTATTAATGCTATGAAGATGAAGCATTCTTGAAAAAGACGTAGTTTCCAAATAACTGACACATGTTTTAGTCTGTGTCCAGCCCAGGGACAGCAGGCTTTTCCATCTCCACTTGTACGCGGGTGCAAACTGCCATTGCAGAGAGATCTGCCATGTAGGCATTCAAGAGGACCAGCTGGGAGCAGTAACTTCTTCAACTATTCCTAATAAATCTGCAGCCAAATATAAGTCAGCTGTGATTCCCCAAGAGGTTTAGTGCTTGCAGCTTGAGCTTGCTGAAGATGTCTGTTCAAAAATACCCAATACTTAAAACTACATGTGGAAACAGGAAAAAATTTCTTAGATCTTCTAACCAGGTTATTAAAAACTAAGTCAAGTCTTTGCAAAAGGAAAAGTAACAACTCATGAATTCAATTCCCTGAAGAATGGAAACTTCAGGAGTACCATGCTGAGTCTTATTGAGAAGATCCAGACTTGGACTTCTTGCCTCTCAAATACTTGAGGTGCCTGAAAAAAAAATCTTCTGAAACTCTGACTCCAGATTTTTCACAGGAGTTTCTGCAGACATACTTGCTACTTCCAAGCTATGGCCATCATTTGGACTTTTATGAGAACTTAGTGAATAAGATACCTATAATGCATTAGCTACATAATTTCAAGCAATTATCAAATTTGAATTAAAAATCTTAGGAATGTAAGTAGAGGTCAGTGCTTTAAGAAACTACAAAGGCAGTCCTTGGAAGTAGGTAAAATACCTTCTATGAACTAATGTAGTTGCAAAAATGTAAACAAGATTCTGGGCATGTTAAGATTTTATTTATATACATAAGAGATAATACAGCTTTGATTCACAAAAACTTCTTATGGCAAACGTAGAATCTTCCTTTCATCTTAGCATGAAATATTGACATAATAAATACATGCAGATTCGTGTATTTCTGGAAGATCCTATCAGGTGAAGGAAAAAAAATCTGGTCTCATATGGCTAATTTGCTTTTTAATGGACATAAGGCAATCGATTGAGAGAAATGTAACTATCTGAACGCTGAACAAGGGAAAAACTCAAATACATTTAGCGCAGAAGTGAAAAGCACAGAAACTTCTTTCAGCAATCCTAGTCGTGAGCAGCCCTTACTGCTCCTTAGGCAGAGTGGCTGCACAGGCCAATTCAAGACAGGTTCTCAGGAAATTTTAGCATCCTTTCACCCTGAAATGTTTACACCACTCGACATGAAAGGCTTTATACCTTTGTACTGCAATGATGATTCTTTCTGCATTTGAGAATCTGAAGCTTTGTATCTCTTCCTCCCTCCTCCCTCCCCCCCCCCCCACACCTGTTCTCCCAGCCCCCAAAGGAGAATCCCACAGGGCTCCCCCATGCCGGTTTTACAGTTCAATGGGCCAAGAACACACCAAAAGCATTGCTATTATTATACACTGTATTCCCATTCTGTGCAAGGCAGTCCTGTCATACCCATCTATCCTGATGCTTTTTCCCGTTTGATATGAAAAACTCACTTTATAAATGAAGTAAGATAAAGGGACAAAAGCGCAAACCAGCACACATTTCATGGGTTTCTGCCCATTAGATATGAATGGTTTGTCTTGCTGTATCATGGCAAACTGATGATATGCTCATGATTTGTATTAATTGGAAGGAGAGGAAAAATACAATTTATCCAAAGTTATATAGGAGACATGAAGGACTCTATGTGGTTCAGCTTAATTTAAGCTGACATCCAACTTGGCCTCGGGGGACAAATCGGGAGATAAACTTGCAGCTTGTAAAGCATCTCAGCAGCATCTGGAGTTGAACGAAATAAAACCATGGGATATTAATAATTATAATTATATCTAAGGGATGAAGACTAAGACTGATTTAAAGGAAACAGTGTGGACAGGAATTGCCATCCAAACACCTCTGAGACGAGGAACTCAAGGATCAGAGGACCTGCATCGCCTTAGTTGTAGGAGGTCACTACAGCAACTCAAATCCCTGCTGACAAGGGCGATGGCTCACAAGCAAACACAAAGGTCTGTCCCCTGAAGGCGCACACCCGGTGTCCCCACAGCCTCCGCTGGGACAGACTCGCCTCAGCCGCCACGTCCGTAGGCGAGGCGGGAGCAGCACGGAGAAGGGCGGAGCTGGGAAAGGGGCGGCCTTGCAGGCGGAGGGGCTCGCCCCGGGCTGCTCCTCCACACCCACCCCTCAGGATGAGCGCGGATTTCCCCCCGGAAGCAGGGCGGGTTTCCCCACTCCTCACCCGCCGCCCCCGCACAGCACCGCGCTCACGACGCGCGCGCGGACCCGCCCGCCGCGCCCTCACCACGCACGCGCCGGCCCGCGCACGCACCCGGGCGGACCCGCGGCGGGGCGCGGCCCCCGCGCGCACGCGCAGCCCGCCCGCCGCCAGGCCGGGCATTTTGCCGCCGTGTGGCGCCCGCCCGGCCCCGGCCCCGGCCCGCCCTGCGCGCGGGTCCCCCGCGGGGCGGGGCCGCCTCCGAGGCCGCCCCAGCGCGGCCCCGCCGGGCCCGGCCGAGCCCACGGCATTTCCGGGGGAGGGCGCGCGGCGCGGGGCTGGCGGGGAGCGGCGCGGCGCGAGCAGAGTTGACTATATATGGTCAAAGGCAGGGGAGAGCGGCGCGCGGCGCGGGCGCTTCCTGGTTGTGCCGGCGGCGCCGAGCGGGGCTGAGCGGCCGCACCCGCACAGGCCGGTCCCGTCCGGTCCTGCCCGCGCCCGCCGCCCGACCCTGCCCCTGCCCCTGCCCCTACCCGGCCCTCCCGCCGCCGCCCGGACAAGCGCTCGAAGATGCCGTACGAGATCAGTAAGCTGGCAGGGGCGCCGGTGCCGGGAGGGGAGGGGATGGGGATGCGGATGCGGGTGGGGAGCGCCCGGCGGCCCCGCGGGATGGCGCGGAGCTGGCGGCGCCTCGCTGACAGCAACAAGTGACGGCGGCTGCCGGCAGGGCAGGGCGTGTGCTGGTAACGGGGAGCACCTTTCCCTTTTCATTTATTTATTTTATTTTCCTTTTATCCCCCTTTCTGCCCCCTTTTTTTTTTTTCTCGTAGAAAAAGTGTTCGCCAGCCTCCCGCAGGTTGAACGAGGCGTTTCCAAAATTATCGGAGGTGATCCTAAGGGCAACAATTTTCTCTATACCAATGGAAAATGTGTCGTCATCAGAAACATTGATGTAATGTATCCTGATTTATTCTGCTTCCTAGTGTAAGGCTTTCCCTAAGTTTCATTTTGCCTCGATGCCCCTCCTTTAGCAGCCTGTGCTTCGTTCTCTCTGGGTGGTTTCAATCGAGGTCGCAGATCTGTGATCAGCAGCAGGGGAATAAGCAGCGTGCATGACTCAGGCATAAAACCATGGGCAGCGGCTGTAAAAACCTGTAGAAAATCTCAGTAAAATGTACAGTTCTCTCCCTCTTTGCATAGGACTTAGAGATGAGAGACAACTAGTCTATTCTGGTTGGCCCTGTTTATCTTCTTAGGTATCACTATTATGAAGTTCAGTGCCGTGTTTGCCTAATAAATGAACTCTTCCCTCTTTGCCGTTTTGGGCCTTTAGCCTGTAAGAGAGGCATGTAAATACTTGCAAACCCGTGTCTTTAAAAGCGTTAGTCCTTTAGCTTCTTTCACCCACCACCCCAGCCCCGAACTCCGGCAATCAAAACAGTTGTCAGTTGTTGGACTCCATGACAAGCTGAGTGTGAGTTCCCAGCCCCGGCCACAGGGAATTTTACTCATCGATTAAATATTGGAATGCCCCAGTTAATGTTTTCAGTAGTGTGGAGGTTTGGGTGTTTTTTTTTCTTCTCTGGTGGCATCCCTATGAGATGTATGGAGGAAGCATTATGTGTCGAGGCTGTTGTCTTGCTACTGGTTTTCAAAAAAATACAGTTCTCCAAAGTGATTGCTTGTTCTTAAGATAATCAAATTCTTCCCTAGATTTACTTTCCTACTGCAGATTTGGCCTGCAGTGGGGAGAGCTGGAGGGGGAGGGGCAGGACATACCTCTCTGGAATTTTTAGGTCTCCACAACAATGGATTTGTTTATGGCTGCTTCTGTAAATCACCTTTGTAAACTGAGCTGATTCCCTGTTTTATCTCATCACCCCCCACTATATTCAGACACTTCTTCATTGTCATGCCATAATGGATAAGTGCTGCTAATAACTTAATTCCTTGCAGATTTCTTGTTTGCTATCAGTTTAAATTCATCTACTTAAAACCAAATAAAGCTCATGCTCTGGTTTCAGTGTCTCAGTATAATGTTGTTGTAATAGTGTTTTGCTCTTGGTATCAAGAAAAGTTCGAGTTTCTGAAACCAGAAGCCTCAGTTAAGCACTGTAATGGCACACAGTGTGATGAGAGAAGAGAGAAAAGCCGCTCTGCTTACGTTACAGTTTCTGCCCAAGTCATGCATGCTGACCTCCTCCCTTGCAATGTCATTAATGCTCTTCTGAATTTTTTTTTAACCTCTTTGGAGGTTAAATTGAAAGAAAGCAATTTGATTTTCCTGAAACAGCTCACTGAAGATTTGCCCAATGCAAATGTGAGTCCCAGTATGAGCCAGGGGTGTAGGGCACCTTAGTATAGGAGAGGTGGGATTGTGGGAGTTCAAATGTAGACTGTTAAGGTTCTTGAGGGAAGTTGAGGATGGAAGTCGTGAATCTTTCTGTTTTATTGTACAATTCTTGCTGATATGCAGACTTGCCTAACTGGCAAGGGGAGTCTGCTACTGTTAATAATTGACGTGTGACTACAAAATGTGTTATAGTAGTGACACAAAAACTGATCAAACCCTGTACTATGGCTTATGTGTTGGAGAATGTTGCAATTTGTAACCTGACATGCATGTCCACTCTTAGTTAAGAGCCATGCCTTCTCTAAATACTGTATGTTATAATAGTTTACAACAACCAAATGAAATGCTGGAAAGTCTGTGTAATCCCTCTGTGAACAGTTCTCCAGTGGGATGGTCATGCTCTAATTAAAAAAACAGGTCATCAAAATGCAGTGATCACCTTTCTCTCTTAAGTCTAAAGCTATCTAGCATTAGCTAATCAGTGGTGATGAATATAGGATTCAGGGTTAATGCCTGATCTTTGAACATGATTTAGAGACTTCCTTTAACAAGTAGTTCTGGAGCAGCACTGGAAAAGCACTGTGAGAAAGACTAGTGATATTTGTAAGGTTTCATACATCATTAATATTTTATTGTCTTCATGGGTCTAAGACTACTTTGAAGCTTGGAACTGAAACTGCTCACTTTCATATGTGGCTCTGGTTTCAGTGTTCGAAATAAGGCACATAAGCTCACTCTGCTTGTTGAATCTAGTATTAGGTACTGCATTTGTCCCAGTTCACATTATAATCTTCTCCTAAAATATATTTTTTAAAGTGTTCTTTGCGGGGTGGGCTTGATACGAAAGACATACAAGTTAGAAAACTGACTTTACAAGGAGAAATAATGTTACCAAATAAAGAACATATGATTTGACAGCTCTAATTTATTACCTGGTTTCTGGAATCTATACCATACCTTAAATTTGGGACTCTTATCTTTCATTTAACTCTTTAAGTCAGCCTCAGCTTAGTTTTCTGGACTCTTTAAGATTCTTGCTGTAAAATATCAGCTATTTATAACAAAGCATGGAGGGTTTTGAGCTCCCTGAACATGTAGGTAATGCAGCTATAGAGTAGGAAAAACATTATCTTGTCTTGGTTAGATAAAATCCAGTTGGACACAAAATGGAGAGGGATGTGCATGCTGTAAATGCAGATGGTTGTGACTTAAGTAGGGCTGTAATGCACTCAGGCAATGTATAAAAACAGGAATGAAAAAGAGCTACTTCTTGCATAAGCAAGCTGTATTCTGTCTCCTGAGATGTAACTAATGCAACGGCAAGAACTTGGTTTGTGAGCAGGAGACTGCTTTCTAACACAGAGCGGGTGTTTTAGTTTTTCCTGATTGGATGACTGAGTCATACCATAACATCAGGTGGTTTTCTGGTTCAATTGAATAAATCTGTATTAATTATAGCAGTTAAAGTGGAATTTTGTTTTGACCATATGAGTCAAGTTTCTGAAGCTGGAGCATACCTGTTGGGGAAAAACATTTCTGAAGAGTAGTATATTACTGTTGTGGCACTACATTTAGGAGGGATGCAGAATGGCTTTTTATACAGTTAATTTGAAAACAGTTTTTGCCTTAATGTCATCCTTGTTTTGATTTGTGTGGCACCTCTGTCATGTAACACTACTGATCTGCTGACACACTGAGTCAATTTTATTGTCCAGTGTGAAGCATCTGAAAATATGGTTAAGACTGAAGAGATAAAATTATGATGGAGTGCAATGAATTCCTTTCCGAATTCCTGTACAGCTCTAGATACAAGGGAGAATGCCTTTTCCTGTGCTGGTCTGCTGGCTTTATAAGCAGATTGCAATCAGCAGGAAAGAGCAAGCCTGATACACTTCATTGGTCACTAAATGATTTTGAGTACATGGTGATGATTAACAGCCATGTGTTATGGTTAACTATATGCTTAACTTTCGTGCTTGACTACAGTAGAACTTTGGATGTGTGCTGCAAAGCACAGTTCATGTTTAGTATTCTACTTGGGTAACTGCTTTATCCCTGGGCCAGCCCCAGAAAAGAGCCTGACACTTGGCCTTTTATTTTTGGAGAGAGTGTTTGTCAGGTATTGGAGAGGAAAGGGTCCCAGCATTTCAGGCTGTTAAGAGGAAATCCTTTAATTGTGTCAGTTGTTAGAAATTATTGTGTTGTTTCAGTGGTACTGGAGAGGAATGTTCTGCAATGTGTATTGCACTTCTCAGTTTTAGACAATTACTCAATTTAAGCTGGAAGGGTGTGAGAGAAGGAGCATGAGGAGTAATTCTGAACTTTATCTTTGAATTTCTGATTTTATTTCTTTGAAAATGAGAAAATACAACTCTGTAACTTTTTTCCCCCCCTTTAAAATAGAATCCTGCAATTGCTGACATCTACACTGAGCATGCCCACCAGGTTGTAGTGGCCAAGTATGCTCCCAGTGGATTCTACATAGCATCTGGAGGTAAAGTATCAGTGTGTGTGCTGCATGAAATGTGTGGACAGAGATATTAAAGTTACTGGCAAAATAGTAGTAACACTTTGCATGTGTGTATGGAATATGCAGAGTCAATGTGACGTGCTTTAGTGGAATTTTATATACACACCTAAAGGAGGAACGATTCCTGTAGTTGTTCCTCTAACCTCTTTCTCAGGCAGTGAATTTAGTGACATTCTTGGTATTTTTAGAATTTATTATTTAAATAAAAAAAGAACCTGGAAATGAACTCTAATTACTTAGTGTGATGAAGACTTGTGTAAATGAAGCAGAGTGAAAAGTTATTTCTGAAATGCTATTGTTTCTGTTTGTTAACAAACTTTGATACTTATCGACCAGGGGAGGGATTCTAAAAGAGTGTATACTTCTTTCTTCCTGACCAAACTTGGCAAGACTTACAACTTTTGCTACCTTTGTAACCTGAACTAAAAAATATTTCTTTGGTAAGTTAGTAGGGAAACAGGCTAATTCTCAGTTTCCATATAATGCACGTGAATCAATAGTCTGAGAATGGGTAAAATGAATTTCTACAGTATGAATTTCCTGTATTGTTAGCAGAAATGACTACAATTTTTGACCAAAGAACTAAACAAACCCTTTTTAATAGAAGTTTGCTTCATATAATTAATATTTTTTTCAGGAGGACTGATGTACAGTTGAAGAATATTGATAAATACAATATTATAATTTGCATTTTTAAAAAATATCTGCAGCTAATGTATGGATTTTTTTAAAAACGGCTTGTCTTTGTCGATTAGAAATGCTTCAGAAGCAAGTAATATGCCCAAATACAGAAATATTTAAGTAATATATCTGAAAATAAAACATTCTGAATATGAGCTCCTTAGAAAGGGAGCCCACATTCCTGCAAAGGTCCTAGTAGAATGGGAGTTTCTCTGTAAGCAATTTCAAGGGAACAATATTTTTTAAGTGTAAAACATTCTGTCCTTATTGGCTTCCTTCATATCAGAAAGCTGTATTAGAATAGGTATCTTTTGAGTACTGAGGAACCTTTAAGAACACTGATAGCACAGCTTTTTTTGCCTTTTTTTTTTTTCTTTTTTGCACATTCTTGTCTGAAAGGAACCACAGCCAGGATTTTCTTGGCTCAGTCTTGTGTGTGGACCATGTGTCAAATTGAAAACCTTAAAATCCAGTTTGCATTCTGTGTTCTACAGACTTGGTGCTCTAGGTTTGTGCAGTACTTAATCCTCAGAATAACTGTCTAATTTGTTCTTGTAGTCCTTGTAGATTTCCAGTCCTCTGTAAAAGAACAGTAATATATACATAACCTGATCTGTGATGGGGGGAGTATTTGGTTGACTTTTTTCAGAATTTTTCTCATACCCCAGTAAAGGAGTTTAGGTTGCAATGTTTCCCTTAAAAAGTGTCTTCTGTGTGTCATTTATAAATAGTTTTGTGATACTGCTGAGCATGAGGTCTGAAGATAGTACCAGGCTGTTTAAGCTGTTTCTAAGTATAACATGTAAGATTCATTTCTCTATCTATAAATCTGCATTAGCCATGCAGCCTGCATTAATACTTCATGTACTTCATGAGACAGACCTTTGGCAGTATGCTTTTGGCTTTTATGGTAATTTCTCTTACTGCAGTCATAGCAGATGTAGTAATGGGAGATACCGCAGAGTTAAAGCTCTACGTGTCCTATCTATTAATAGATGGAGAAAACAATTAGATTTTCAAGTCCACCTTAAAATTCTACTTTAATAACAAATTCTCTGTGTAAAAAAGGAGGATTCTGCATCTGTCCTTTTAGCAGAAGTGAAGAAAATGAGTCTATGATCAGATCTTAAAGATGCAGGGTTGCTGTATGTTTAAATTGAACTGTAAAGATGCACCAGTAAATGGTGAACAGAACTCAAACATTCTGCTGAGGTGAAAGACGCATATTTTAGCACATGGTTTATTCTAAAACAGTGACTTTTATGATGGGTACAATACACACAGACTTTGCTGTGTGGGTTTCATTAGAGATGTGTAAATTTGTCTGTGTATAGAACAATTCCTCTGGTTACAATGCTGCACCACAGTAATTGCCCTGAATAGAATTAAGCTCTAGGGTTGTGCAATACTGAGGGGAAGCAGTGACACAGAAGCTTGCATTATCTTAAGTCTTACATTGTTACTGCTTGTTCTGTGTTTGCTGCTTTTGACATTTACTGTTTCTGAGTAATCTGTTGTGTAGTATTCCAGATAGTGCAGGTATCCACACTCAACATGAGTGTGTATGTTCATGCTTCTGCATAGAAAGAGTATGCTGATAAGCATGCATGAATTGAGTTCTGTGGACAGAAATCTTTGTACATCTACATATGCCTGGTATTTGTACGCAGAACAGGTTTCCTTTGAAGGTACAAAAAGCCTGAGGTACAAATTGTAGTGCATCAGCCACTGTTCACAGGACTGCCCTCCTATTGTAGACATAGGGCGGCTTACTTCCCAATGAAGGGTCTGGGAGCTGTCTTGTAGCTGCTGGGCAGGGGGGCTGGTTTGGTTTGTTCTTTGTGTAACACAGCTACTTAACACATACCAACTGATAACATTAGAGTTCTTACCCTGTTAATGTGCAGATTTTTCATGTGTCTGTTTGCAAATGTTGTCTCCCTATGTTGTATTTGGTGCTGCATGTCTTGAACCATAGTATCTGGTTATAAACATAATTTGGTGAAATGTATATTGTCTTCAGCATTCCTAAACAAAGTGATTTATAGTAGTTGTAATAGGGTAAGATAGTAGGTCCCTAGTACAAGTGTTCAGTGTAGCTGAAAATCTGTATCCTGGCAGATAGCTGAGTCATGTGACTGAGTCATGCTGGAACAATAGTTATGTTCTATTTTATTATGGCAGATGTCTCAGGAAAGCTGAGAATCTGGGATACTACACAGAAGGAACACCTACTAAAGTATGAGTATCAGCCGTTTGCAGGAAAAATTAAGGACCTCGCCTGGACTGAAGACAGCAAGAGAATTGCTGTGGTTGGAGAAGGAAGGGAAAAGTGAGTAATTCTTTTGTGTTTGTATGTATGTCTATATATAGATACATACATTTACTGTAAAGCTCTGTGTCCTAACAAAGCAAGTTCTTGGCAGAAAGTTTTTAATTCTTCAAGGGAGGAAAATCATTGTTTCTTCCCTGTTTAGACTTCAGGTTGCCCTGTTCTGCAACAAAATTCTCTATGCAGTGTTTGACAGCTATAAATTAGTTGGAAAATTCTGTTCTCTTACAATTGCTCAGTTTAAAAATTATATGTGTTTGTTTATTTCTTAGAGGTGGATATTATTTTCAAGGATAGCTGTTTGATGGATTTTTTTGACTAATTCTGATAGAGTAGGAAGGGAGAAACACAACATAATTCTCCCTCTTCTTTCACTTATTCTAGTGATGGTCTTATGCAACTGATTGAATAAGAGTTTTCTCCCTTGGCAACATGTCTGTATTTTTAGGCCCTTAGTATGGTAATTAAATGAAATCACAAGCACTTGTCCTTTACCTGACTAAATGAGGTGCCCATTCAGGTTTGTGTCCTTCCTTTAATGTTCAAAGACTGTCAGAACTTTAAGGCAGAGACCAGACCAGGTAGTCTTATGCATAAAGGACTGAAAAGCATTGTATGTATGGTCCTGTTCCTTGACCCCCTGCACCATTTTTTAATAATTATCTTGTACTGTGTCCTGATATTTGAGAGAGATTCTTTGTACTTCATTGCTCACTACAGCTCCATCTGCCCCTGGGTAGATACAATTTAAGTTTGCTCTCCTGCCTCAAAATTTCAGCCAGCTTCCTGTTAGATGGATGTATTTTCAGTCTAAAATATTGCTGAAGTAATTCTATGGAAGGCCTTTTCAACAGCAGTGCTCTGTTAAATGCCATTGTTGTGACTGTACTGATTGATTTTTTTTTTTTTTTCCTTAAAGTTATTTAAAGTAAGATCTGACAAAAATGCTGTTAAAACTCTTCTTCCTTAAACTTTTAAGTAATAATATTTGTAAAAATGATGGTACCCAATCTAGGCTGAATAGGAATATAATGATGAAATCAGATCTGTTATCCAGCTTTCTGTATTCTGTGTAGTGACTAGGCAGATTTACTGCTTTCTTTTATAAACCAATAGTGTTATTGAAGAATGTGTGTCAGATCTCTGGATTTTAGAAGCTTTACACACCAAACTACCTTGTTTTTCCCCTTCAGCAGACGTCTCCTATTGAAGATTAGATTGTCTCACCAGCAAGATCTCAAATAGCCCTCGGGGAACTATGATGCGCTTGCATGAGATTAACGAGATGACCTAATTTCTTTTCTTTGAGCACACTCAAATCTGCTGTTTGCAGATGTCGGAGGAGTTAATCTACGTGTGACTTTTATGAATTGTAGTTATTGTGTGCTTTCCTAACTAGATTCGGAGCAGTGTTCCTGTGGGATAGTGGCTCTTCTGTTGGTGAGATTACTGGGCACAACAAAGTGATCAATAGTGTGGACCTTAAGCAAACGAGACCGTATCGTCTGGCAACTGGCAGTGATGACAACTGTGCCGCTTTCTTCGAGGGACCGCCATTCAAGTTCAAGTTTACACTCAGTGTGAGTTTACGTGTGGCTCTGTTAAACTGTGTGGCAGGTTGACTTAAAGCTTTCCAACAAGCTTGCAGTTCTCGTCACAACTAGCTGTTAGAACAAAAATTCTTAGTTCCCCATTTTGAGGCACAGCTGGTGTCAAGTGGCTTTCTTAAACCAAAGGCTCGTCTCAGGCCAAGAAAACTGAAATAAATGATTGGTTAAAAAGAAAACCTGAAGCACTTTTTCCAGTTTTTTTTTTGGGGGGGCTCCTAAGTTATGGAAGGGGATGAACTAGAATGTTTTATTGGCCCTATTGGTGCTCTCTGAGCTCTGCTTTCCAGTGCAGACGTGTAGAATTTCTTAACACTTTCCAAGGTGCTTGATTCAATAAATGTGGTGATTTTAATGGAACTTTACAATCAGCTTAAGAGTGCTCAAATCTGAAATCCCAGGGCTGCTTAGAAAGGGTGAGCGTAGATGTTTGAAAGCATAACTTGATTTCCACAATGTGGAACAGGTGTGTAACTTGTGTGGTAAGTTTCGTGTTTCTACATTCCTTTTAACTCCGTTTCTTATTGTACTAGTTACAATCTCTTACATAAATGAAACAAAGCCTGGAACTACCACAGTTAAGGCATTCATTGTTGCTTGAGGCCAAAGAAAATAAAAAGCCACAAGCTTCTGCAGCTGTTTCTGATGTCAGGAGACATGTCTCTTGCCTCAAAAAAACTATTGCAAAGATACTGGATGTATTGCAGTAGTAAATTCAAAATGTTTAGTTTGTATTTTATTTTTAAAAACAGAGTAGTAGGCCTCTTATTTTCTTACATATGAGCCTTAAGTAGTCTTCATACCCTGACTTTAGTAAGAATTCCATTCCAGTTCTAGAAAAGGAATTGTTTTGAGCTCTGCAATCCAGTGAAATGATGTAGTTGCCTAATATATTTCTGAACTTAAGTTGATACTTCCATTTTGCTAAGCTGGTTCTTTTGGAACTCTGAAGTCTGAATTGCTTACCAGTGTTCCTTAGACTGGTATATGATGCAGTCTTGCTTTTAAAATAATATTTGACTTGATATATGGGATTCTGGTATGGGCTGTTATATGATTTATATTAGAGCTTGTAGTATCATTAGGGGGTAAAAAAAAGTATAGTTAAAGAAAGTAGGTTAGAACTTGCTTTTCATAATACTAAAAATAGACTCTCAAATCTCTCTTCCTGGGAGCTTTGGCCTCATTGTGGTGCTTCCCTATTTAACACTTGTTTTCTAGTTTGCATGGTTTGAATATTCTCCTACTTGTAAATAGTCTATTTGGGAAGTGTGCATCAGTCTTGCCTCATTACTTCACAGAACTATCACTAATGCAGTCTCCCAGAAATGGAAATCCAGTAAAATAGCAATTTCTTCCTTGTGCTTGTATTTTTTTAAAATAAGAAGGATAAAGTAGTTTTCTGTGTATAAAGCTTACTGTGCAATGAAGTAAGAGTTGAAATCTAGAGAACCTTGCAGAAGAATTCAGTGACTAGAGGGGCAGAATCTTGTGTTTGCATGTAGGCTGCAGCTGAGAGGTTTTTCCTACTTATCTCAGAAACTGGGTCCTCATTCTCCTGCTGTGTGCTAAGTTGTTTGAATTACATCAGTTTTGATGTCAGAGTTTCTTCTGTGGACTTCATGATCCCCATGATCCTCTTCAGATAGAGGCTAGACTTCCTTCTAGAGCAGGGGTCTCCTATACAACTAATTTATGGTTCACATATAAGAGAAATTCATTTTTACTGGATTATCTTCTATGTAAAAGTGTCTGTTCTTATTTTGTTTGCTGATTTTTACTTTTTTCCTGCAGGACCATACACGGTTTGTGAACTGTGTGAGGTTTTCTCCTGATGGGAACAGATTTGCTACAGCTAGTGCAGATGGCCAGGTAAAAAACAAGGACTCTTTGTAGTGATTTTAGTATGAGAAGATTTTTCTGTGCATTTGGGAATAGGATTATTACTATTATTATTGTAAAATCCATGTTGCTTCTTTTTTCATGCCAAGAAATGACTGGTTTAAACTTTTAACTACTCTCCTATAAATCTGTGATAGCTAATGTCAACCAGATTATTCTTACTCAGCTTTTTTCCCCATTCCATCTGCCTAGCATGTTCTCTTACAGGTTATTTTGGCAGGAACATGTTAGATTTTTGGAATATATATGTCTTTGTTATGATCCTGAGAAGTCTAGCTGGAGTAGTCAACTAACTCACAGATAGCAACCCAGCTCCATGTGTATTCCCTACTGATAAGGCCTCGTTTCACAATTACAGTGTTGCCATAGGTAGCTCTTCCTTCTAAAGAAGGCAGATTCCCATGACAGCAGTGCTAAGTAGCTGCCATCACAACAGGAGTCAAAAATGTAACATTGCAGAATTTCAAATGTCAGGATCCAATGTACAGAGGACTTAGTGTGATTATTTACAGTTTTCAACTCAGTCATTTAGTCTTAATTATTAAATGCAGGATAGCTTGTGCCTCTCCTTAAAAAAGAGTCTAATGTATCAAACACTATCTAGTGTTTGATAAATCTACAGGCTTGCCACATAATGAGTGATCTGTGCAGTGCAAGTAACAGTGTATTAGTTCTTGAGGTTTTTTTCTATTACTGCTTTTCCCTTTTAAGTTGCATGTCTGTGTGATCTCTTAAGATTTTTGTCTATGATGGGAAGACTGGAGAAAAAGTGTGTGCACTTGGTGGAGGCAAAGCACATGATGGAGGTATTTATGCCGTAAGTATCACTTCATTTGTGTAAATGATCTGTAATGTTTCATTATCCAGTTCATGGGCTGTGAAGTCTTGCAATAATAAATGCATTTACTCTCTTGTGGTGACATTTGTTTTTACAGATTAGTTGGAGCCCTGACAGTAGTCAGTTGCTTTCTGCTTCTGGAGATAAAACTGCTAAAATCTGGGATGTTGGTGCTAACTCTATTGTAAATACTTTTAACATGGGATCAAACGTGTTGGATCAGCAGCTGGGTTGCTTGTGGCAGAAAGACCATTTACTGACTATCTCCTTGTCTGGCTATATCAATTATTTGGACAAGAACAATCCAAATAAGCCTTTACGTGTCATAAAGGTAGGTTAAAGTTCTGTTGTTGCACCAGTTCCTGCAATAAATGACTCATTGGTTGAAGTTGTTTTGATGGAATAATAGCTATTGAAAAATAGTTTTGTTAAATTAGCATTGCCAAACAAGCTATTTGTGACTGATTCTTAGAAGTCACATGAATCAAGAAGTTAAAATGTTACATGTGTGAGAGTGTGCTTTGTACAAATACACAGACTGGTTTTTTTTTTGTTGTTTTAATTAATGTTATCATCTTTCGTTGCAGCTTTTAAGCATTCTTGAGGTGAAAAAGAAATACAGCATAGATAGAAAACTACCAGTGATGTCTCATTCTGCCAGAACTAGTGTATTGTGAACAAGGTGACTAGGGTTACTGTGCAATTGAACTTTAATTTTAGGATTTAGAGTTTGATGACACAACACTCTCATGGGAACTTACATTTTTACATGAACTAGAAACAGATGTCCCAGATTTTTTGCCATTGCTGCTATAATTCTGGCAGTTGGTGTGGGTACATGACCATATTTAGTCCCCTTCCCTGAATCATAAAGTGCCTGAAAAGCAGTGATGAAAAGACCATGAAAGTATTTTAGCCCATCAGGCTAATAAGGATATTCATAGTGCTTATGGCTTCTCTTCAAGGACATAGAAATAGCAGTGCTGTAACAGTGAAATGACTGCACTGTTAAATAGTGATCTGTATTTTGGGTGACTTCTAATGCTTGTCAAATATTTATTTTCTGAATAACCTATAATTATTTTCAAATAGGTGTTTACATGTGTTAAGATAAAAATTACTCGTCAATAATTATTTGTGTCCCATCCACAGGGTCATAGTAAATCAATTCAGTGTCTTACGGTGCACAAAAATGGTGGAAAGTCCTATATTTACTCTGGAAGTAATGATGGTCATATTAATATCCTTTGATAGAAATATTTGTTCTAGCCTTATAGTCCAAGAGAGCTCATGAGGAGGGGGGATAAAAAAAGCTTTGCCAAAGAAATTTAGCATGTATTGGACACAAGTAAATATTTTATGTCTAAAGAAATTTATTTTGCTTTCCCCTAACACCTATTTTACTGCTTGCCTTCATGCTTTTCTACTAAGTGTAAGCCAGCTCTTAATTTTTAGTTTTCACTTCTTTGTGGTATGTAACTTGTTAGTGTGAGGGAGCAAATAAATAAGTTAACTTCTTGTTACATCAAGAAACAGCGATACATATTTGCATATATGGCAGAATATGTTGAAAGTTATATTTCCAGCATTCTAAAGCTTAAAACCATGGTCTTTCCTCCTGCCTGTTGTGATATGTTACAATGGTGCCATGTTGCATAAACTGTTATAAATGTAGGACTTGTTTCCTTACAGCCCTGTAGTACAGGGTTAGTAGCTCAAACTGATGTTAACATACAACATCAGGGAAAGCCGGTGTTGCAGGACTTCAAACTATAATTTTTAAAAAGTATTTTCTATTCTCATACTTAAGATCTAATTGTTCCACTTTTTACTACTGTTTGTGGTAGGTCATTTGGCTCACTATAGAACATCAGAAGTTCATTTAATAAATATTTTGAGGGTATGAGGTTGTTCAAACCCTGGTACAGGTTGCCCATGGAGCTTGTAGAGTCTTCATCCCTAGAGATACTGAAAACTTTGCAGAATGTTCAGCCTGTTGTAGCTGACATTCATCTGAGCAGCAGGCTGGACTAAGCAATCTCAAGAACTCCCTTCTAACCTTAGCTATTCTGTCAATTATTTAACTCATCATGATGTGGTATCTGACTGCACCAGTATCTTCAAATGTTCCTTAATTCTGTTATGCACATTATTGGGATTCTGAAACTGGAGAGAACGATGGCTTTTCTGGGAAAGGCCATACAAACCAGGTTTCTAGGATGGCAGTGGATGAGATGGATCAGCTGGTCACCTGCAGTATGGATGACACTGTGCGCTATACCAACCTTAGCAAGAGGGACTACAGGTTAGTTAAAGTGCTGCCTTTTGTTGTAGTATAGTTATTTTACAGCAAGAGTTGTTGATTTATGTGTTTAAAAAAATAATGCTGCAGTTTATTTAGGTTTTATGTTACCATGGAAACTGTAGAAATGATTGCTGTACCACCCTTGCTTTTTTTCTATGACAACAGGAATTGCATCCCAGGCTTTTCAATTTGTCTTATCCCTTCCACGGGTTGGGTAGAGATCTGCTTTGTATTGGGTGACTTGGTTGGGGGACTGTAGGAAAGGTGTCCACTTTGTGTTTCATCAATACCCAAGGATACTGATAATAAATATAGTTAGAAGGAGTGGGACACGGCTGTTTCTTCATGGAAACCAGAACTGAAGCAAAAAACTTTAAGAATCCTATTAAGATTACCTAGTTAGTTAAAAAATTCTAGTGTAATAACATTTCATTTCAAAGCTATGCTTCCTCATCAAGATAGTCAAGCTTTAAAAACTAAACAATAGGAAACCTTGCAGATTATTAATTAAAAATAATTTATGCATGTGTTTGATTATTAGTGGGTGATTATTTAAATAGGTGATTTAAAATAATTTTTTTCTGCTTTGTGCTTCCCACTTCTCTGCTTTGCCATGCCCTCCTTCAGTGGCCAGGATGCTGTGAAAATGGACGTTCAACCAAAATGTTTAGCTGTGGGTCCTGGTGGTTACACTGTAGTTCTATGCATTGGACAAGTAAGTATTAGCTTGTGGATTATCAACACAATTGCTGTGTTAGTAATGCTGTGTATGGTAACATGATGGTTTCTGACAAGTCTATTTAGTGTGGGATCGCCTTGCACATCTACATGATTTCCTAATAAGAGCTACATGGAACATAATTGAGCAGGATACTTGATAGCCTTGCCTCTTTGTGTCCTGTACCAGTTTCACGCTTACATATAGATTTAATTTCACATTGTCCCTCGTGTGGATGCATCTGTATTTGTTGTCAATACAGCTTTGTGCTGTAAGGCTTACACCAGTCACAATCATGCTCTTGCCAGATTTGTCAAGTGACATGACTTTGGGGAAAGGATGTCATTCTCCTGCATTTTATTTTTTTTGCAACTGATCAGTTAACTAATGCTGTTGTAGCTTGCTTGCCACTAGTATTCAGATCATGCAAAACCAGAAAGATTGCACCAGGGCTTTCTTGTATCAAAGCATGATTACCTTCTAATGATTTATGCCTTCTGTACGGATTCTGGTTACATGCTTGGGGTATTTGATAGTGTTGTCTAAACCTCTTTTCCGTGAGAGTTATAATTCCAGTTGTCCATAGTCTAGAACTGGATAGGAAATAGCCTTTAAAATTTAACACTGAGGTATTAACTTGCTACTGATTTGGTCCTGCCTCCCTTCCTTTACAGTGAACCATGAAGGGAGTAAGTATTGCTAAAAAATACTGTTTTGCACTTGTTTATTTCACCAGATTACTTTCAAACCAAATGAGGCAAAGCTGAAGGCAGTGAAGAATGCCCTGCACTACCTAATTTAGAGCCCAAGTACTCCAGTACAGCAGTCATAGGTTTTGTATTAGGTAGTTTGAAGAAGGGTCTTAGTTTCTGGTTTTCTATTTGCAGATTGTCTTGATGAAAGATAAGAAAAAATGTTTTGCAATTGATGACCTTGGCTATGAGCCAGAAGCTGTAGCCATTCACCCCTCAGGAGGTACAGCAGCAGTGGGAGGAGCGGTAAGGTTGCACTTTCTAAAACTGTACTATTTTGAACACTGGAACTAGTAACAGAACCATTTAATAATAGAAGGTGTGTTGTGTTGAGAAGTAGTAGGTGGCTATTTGTAACAACAGCAGTATTGTAACGAGTAAGCTATACTTTATTCCTGGGCTTTCATTCTCCAGGTTCTGCCACAATTGTGACCTAATGTCCGTTTCACTTTTTTTTTTTATCCTGTATTTACTGTTTTAACTTGCCAAGCATACCCACTGTATGCTTGAAGTTGGCAAATTCTAGAAAACAGATCTATTTCCACACTTGATGGATTGTAGCCAGCATAAATGACATATTATTTAAACTATTTCTTAATATAAGCACTACCAAATAGGATTGGTGCAAAAAGTTCCATAAACTCAGTAAGCCTTCCTCTTTCTATTGTAAAATGATTTTTCTACCTTTCCTCCTTCTTCACTATTAATTTGCAGGATGGGAATGTCCGTTTATATTCAATCCAAGGAACCTCTTTGAAGAGTGATGATAAGACTTTGGAAGCTAAAGGTCCTGTTACTGACCTGGCATATTCTCACGATGGTGCCTTTCTCTCAGTCTGTGATGCAAACAAAGTTGTCACTGTCTTTAGTGTGGCTGATGGCTATGCGGTAAGAACTGATCTTTCCAGAGAAAGCTCTGTTTAAAAACAAATTGACTTACAGCTCATGTCTAAATATTTTGTGAAGCACACTGTAGCTGGTGAAGCTTAGTTGTAAATCACTGATACAAATATCATGCTTCTGTGACACTGTTTGCCTGCTATTTTGGGCTAGTATTGCTTTTCACAGCAGCCTGTGTGAATCCTTCAGCTTGTAAGAATAGTTGAGGAAATGTGCAGCATAGATTGGCTACTGGAAAAACACTGAAACCCATGTAATAACAAATACATGGTTAAATGGGGAAGGAGCTGAATTTCCACTATTTCCACACTGTAGTTAAATACAAAAGATTAGAGTATGCAGGTTCCTTATGTGGGTCAGCTGAATCACTAGTGTGTTAGTTTGGGGTTTTTTAAAGGAATAAAGTCAACAAAATAGTTGCCATGCCTGTTAGTGAATACATGTGCATTGTTGTAAAATGGACAAGAATGGATAAAAATCATGCAATACAATAAAATTTAATGAATAAATAAAGCAGACTTAGCAACAAAATTCTGCTGGCTGTGCTACACAGTTCCATGGTAAGGGATAAGCAATGAAAAAGATACACGGGCAGGGAATCTTATCTGTCAATCTTCTGTCTTAACCAAAAGTCCAAAAATTGGCAATTTCTACTTTTCAGCTGAGCAGTCAATGTGTATCAGCCTGTAAAGTCATTAAGCTTTGACGAAAACCACACTGAAGCAAAAATGCAGGATGGCATTCCACAAAAATATTTCACTTTCTAAGTAAAAATTGAACAAATTTTTCTTTGGAAACATCTGTGAGATTATTTGCTTAGAGAAGTCTCTAAGGAAAGAGTCACTGCATATGCACTTAACAGGTGCAGCTTTCATAGAAAAAAAAGTCAGCATTTTTTTTACAAAAGGTCTGTATTTTATTGGCCTAATAAGTGTTTAAATAAATAACATAAAATGAAGCCACCACTTGGTTTGGTTAGTGCATCCATCTGCACCTGAGATATACCCTTAGGAGTCTTGCAGTATCTTGTTCTGATGCTGCATGTTGAAAGCCAGTGATTTCCTGAAGTAGCTTAAACTAATGGAATAACCCTTGTTTCTCTAACTCTCAAAAGGAACATAATGTCTTTTATGGACACCATGCAAAAGTTGTTTGTATTGCTTGGTCACCGGACAATGAACACTTTGCTTCTGGAGGCATGGACATGATGGTGTATGTTTGGACTGTGAGTGATCCAGAGACGAGAGTCAAAATACCAGGTATGTTTCCTTCAAAATAGTACTTTTGAAAGTTGCTGATTGTTCTTGAAATCCAACACAGCTCCTGTTTTCTAGAGCTAATGGTAAGCAGGCTTTGAGTGTTCCCCAAATAATTCAGCCTTTATGCTAATCTCTGCCTAGCTACAACAACCAGAATTTTTCTGTTACGTTGTTTTTGTAGTTACTTTTAAAATCCAGTACTAGTATTTTATGCAGCTGAAAATTACAGTTGGAATATGTGCTAGTTATCTTGTCAGTCTGGCCTTCCTAATTATTTTCTGTTATTTTTCACTGCCATACAGATGCTCACAGACTACATCACGTAAGCGGCTTGGCATGGTTGGATGAACATACTCTGGTAACAACATCCCATGATGCTTCTGTTAAGGAATGGTCTATCTCCTACAATTGAAATAAGCCCCCTCTTTGGAAGGACCTAATCAGGGACTAGAACTACTGCAGTGGAACATAGCATTTCTCTTAAAGAATCTGTATTGGCCTCTGGGTCTGCTATCATATCCTCATATCTTTACAGGGTGTTCATATCTGTAATTAAATGTACTTTGAAAGCTTTAGCGAGTAACAGTTTGCACATGAAAAGCACTTAAATTATGTCTGGAGCTTAACCTTTGTGCTGAACATTCCAGAGGCAACAGCCGAGCAAGTTGGTGTGCAAGGTTCAGGCGCAAAAGATTCAAACTCAATCAGTTGTTCTTTTCTAACCAAGAAACATAAGACTGTACAGCATGAGAGTAATACTTCTCATTTTTTCTAATTACAGAACATTTCTGTACTAACGGTCATAGTAAGAGTATTTAGTTGTGGTCTGAAACCAATCAAGCTGTGTGCAGCTACTGTATATTGCTTTGCTTCTCTATACTGCACCAAACTGTTGCCTCAGATTTTCTCCTCCAGATAAGAAGATGGGGTACATGCATAATAAACTTTTTATGTATTTCATGTCAAATCTTTGTGGTTTATTTTAAGGTGGAAGTGTGGGATTTTAATGTACTTACTGTTGTGGGTATAATGTTTACAAATAATCGTTGTGGCAACTTGTTCCTCCAGAAACACAAGTGTTACTTCCATGAATTAAGACTGTCTTGTCATTTCAATGTCGGAAAAGAAATCATTCTGTTACAAAGATTAAAGATTTTCTGTTTGAAGGAGGAGAAGCATGTTATTGTTTAAAAAATATGCAGTACTTCTACCACCTTTTGAGAAATACAGGAATTAAACAAAGTGAAGCGTCGTTATGAGTTGAAGTGATTTTTGAGAAGATCGTGTTTGCTCAGTAAGTTTTATGCCTTTGCATGTGCAGAACAGTTGCATGGAAGTGTTACCTCATGCGAACAAATCCTGATGTTGTGTTTAGTTCCTTTCTCACACTCCGCAACACATTTAAGTGATTTGAAGCCTGCAGTCCAACAAGGGTGGAGGAGGACACTCTGATGCAAAGTAGTAGGAAGATTTGTTACCATCTCTGATGGCCAAAAAAAAGTTGTTGCTGTCTAGAACTTCGGAAAATTTAAAAAAATTTTTCTCTGCTAAGTCTCTACCACCACCACCTTTTCAGTTGTCTTTGGTTTTTATTAAGCTTTCCTTTCTGTATGGACTTGGGTGTTGTTTTTTTTACCAATCATATTTCTAATGACACTAATAATACAGCAAATAAAATGCTTTTGCTGCTTCTCGTATTGTGGACTATTGCTCAGTTGCTGAAATATTGCCTTTCAAAAATGAAATGTTTGTAAAACTTCTTTTAAAAAGGAAAAACATTGGTTTCTTCTTAGGAGTGGTGATCAGATGTCTTCTGACCTGCAATCTTTTGGAACAGTTGACATAGATTTTTTTTTTTCTAAATAATAATTTTGCATCATGGTTTCTTTGTGTTTACTATGTCTCTCCATTAGCAGTTTTGCACATATGCTTATTAACAATGCAAGGACAAGAGAAGTTTTGGAAAAGGGCATATTTGAAATAAGGGATCCAAATGAACAGGATTTCTCACTGTCTAACCCCTTAAATTTGTTGTGCTATTACATAGGGACTGGCACAGCAAGCACTTCCTCCATTGTTCCCTGAGTCTCATCTGGAAGAGTTGCTATTGAATCTGCTCAGTGGGTTTGTGTTGCAGTTGAATCCCTGTCGTTTGAATAATGATAAAGGGGGGTGGGGGGAGTTAAACAGTTCTCAGAGCTTGTGCACCATGTCTGAAAGGTGGTGTGTAGGATGAGCTATTTTGTGATACTGCTCCTGCAGAATGTCTTGTTAGCTAGAAACCTTGCACTGAGTATTTTAATACTAGTTTAAGCTGTGTTCAAGCATGGCTTCTCAAGCCCCATTGCTCTTAAAGGTTTGTGTCTTAGGCATGAATGTGCTTTTGAGCTCTAGCTGACAGTCACTGGAAAGCTGGTTTCACTTCACTATGGCTGGCAGTTTGCCTGCTTTAGAGTGAAAATGCAGCTTAATTAGGCCAGGGATAGACTGGGAGTGTTAACATGACCAGTAATTCCTCACAAGGCTGTATTACAGACATTCCTCTCCCCTCCCCCTTTAACTGAGATTTAATCCTGGTTGCCTGTTCCATTTCTGCCATGCCTGTACAGCACATTGGCCTTCCAAGAAGCTGCTCTGTCCAGTCAGCCAGAAACTAACAGCACCTGCTCTGTGGAATATCACCAAATCCTAAATGAGACTCTTGAATTGGCAGTGGGCAGAGGGGAAGGTAAAGGACATCACAAATCTATTGTGATGTTGTTTGTTATGTTGGATGCATAATAGAATTTGGATAAACCCACAATAGATGTTCTGGCACCTCTGTTCCTCTGCCAAATGCTTTTGCTCTCAGAGTGAGCGTAACTGCCTTAAAATTTTACTTACATGAACATTTTTGTGAAGAAAAATGCCAAAGCTGTGGCATCCTGCAAGCTGGAATTGATTTTTTTGAAGGTACCTTTCTGAGCAGAGAACCCAAGAATTCCACCTACTGCACGTGTTAGTATGTCACTGCAGATACAGTTTCATGGCTGTGGCACAAGGAAGAATTTGCTGATAAAAATTTTTCCTACAACAAATTTAGCCATGTCTGTCTCTGTGATGAAGGTATACCGAGGAGAAAAAGGTGCCTTCCGTGTGCCCAGGAACAAAATGATGCAGTTAACTGGCTGGGCTGAGCACAAATCACAAGTTCTCATATATACAGCAGGTGCTTGTTCTAGGAGTGCAAAACTCCACAGGGAGGCTTGGGAATAAAGCTAATCAGTGAAAGAATCATAGAATATCTCAAGTTGGAGGGGACCCATAAATATCAGACTGAGATAAATAAGTGCATGTGTTTTGCATACTAAAGGCAGTTCCTTTAGCATACCAATATTTTAACTGATAGGAATGAAATCAATTACACCAATTCATAGGTGTGTTGGTGGAAGGACACTGAAGATATTGTCTCATATATGAGACAAGGGCTATGAGCCCTTGTAGGGCTGTGATCAATACTAGACCAGGTCAGCTGTGTTTTGTTTTCCAAGTCAGAAGAAACTTAAAGGATTGAGATTACGCAGCCTCTTTGAGTAATCTGTTCCTCTCAAGTTTTTCCTAAAATCCAGCTTGAGACTCCAAGCTGTACTGTGTGACCACTTATCCATATTATTTATTACTGGCAAGAGAAGGTTGAACACTGTGCCCTTGGTATTGTACCCCTGGAATACTTTCTCTTGTTAGCTGCTGGCTACCAGCTGGATGTTCAGTTGTTGATTTCCTCCAGTCTACATACCTCAGCTTTTAAGAGAGACTGCTGTGGGAGGAGGTGTCTGGAGTCTGGATGTGCTGCATCACCTCCCTCACTGTGTAAAGATGCACAGTTATCAACTGGTCTTCTGATTTGCCTGTGGCAAGTCCATGTTGGTTATTCCTTTGTCCTGCAAATATTCAGGATTAAATTCCAAGGGGAAGTGTACCTTCATCCCTTTGGGAATTGCAGTGGAAGCAAACTAGCCCCTGTTCCCTGAGTTCCCCTGTCTTCATAGATGAGGTGGTGTGTTGGGTACATCAGCCTTTTTCCAGGGATCGGAGCCCCTCCCATGATAAACATGTATCTTTCATGGATAATTAACTATCTTGTACATGGGCCAACCACTTCTACAGCTCTGGGTGGGTCCCATCACAGCCCTATGGACTCGAATACATCCCATTTTTAGGTAGACCCTAACTCTGGTTACTCCTGATGGTTGGCCCTCTCCAGAGCACACTGGCACATGCAGACATGTGGGAGCAGGCCTGTTTGTGAAAACCAAAGTCAAAAAGTGTTGAGTACTTCAACAAACCTGGTGCCACATTTTTTCCCCTGCTTAAGAACAGGCCCCACTTTTCCTTGAAACATTTGACAGAAAAAGGTGCATTGTGCACAGCTATAAATACTTGCAACATGTTTCTCTGTTAAAATAGGGACAGTAGAAGAAAGTTCGTTTTGTTACCTTGTTGCTTGGGACTTGCAGGAAGCACATCAGGTTTGAGGAATAAGCCTCACTTTCAAACTCATTCTGAACTACCCATCTTTATTTCTGAAATAGTCAATCCTGGAGATGTTGTAACAATTACGTTCTGATGAGAGGAGATTCACAGGTGGCTGCAGCTTCATGAAGCTCTACACACTAGCTCTCTATGAGCCAGGCTAAGAGAAACACACACAATAGGCAAGGCAGGCTTAGCTGGGTTGGCTGCAGCTGAGTAAACTGCTTGTGGAACCAGGAGCATCTGCAGTAGGGCTGTTTACTGTTGGCCCAGACCAGCCAGCTTGCACTGTTTGCAGTCAGCACTTCCCTGTCTCCGAGTTAGGTTGGTCAGTTCTGATTTGCATTAGAGAAAGATGAAAGTTTGAAGTAAAATTTACCGTGACATCAAAAGGGGTTTCTTCTTTGATACCCAGAAATGCTTGTCATTCCCAGTTGCCTGGTCTGTATGATTGCCAGCAAGTCTGTCCCACATGAACACCCATATTTAGCAACCCTTGAAAACATGGCTTATCAACATTATTCAGGCTGGGTTGTCAGAGGATCTGAGTACCTGAAAGTTGTTTAACATGTCAGTCAGGTGTTTTCCTGCTGATTTGCTTTATTCTATAAAGCTTGCAGGCATTTAAAATAGAAAGAGGGAATCTCCTCAGGGTAGCCAGATGTGAATATTTTTGCCAAATAAATATTAATAGATGTCTATGCCATGGTTCACGTGCTCTGAAGACAGCTCAGAAATGACACAGATTTCTGGGTTGGTGTATCTAACCTTTGTTTCCTGGACCCTCTTACCTATATGTGGTGTGTAACCAGTGCATGGCCTGTACAGAAGACATGGGCTTGCTGCATGTGTTGCCTCTGTGTTGCCTCTGAAGGTCCATCATATACCCACTGACCTGCAGAGGGGAAGCACTGGCTGACTGCTGCTACTGTGCACAGGGACACAGTATCACTCTTAGTGAGAGACTCCAGAGGTGCCATTGCAATCAGGTACAACTCCATTAGGCAGGGGTAGTGGTTTCAGGATGGGGAAACTGTGGGGAAGTAGCTGCAGTCAAGTAAGTTGAAGCATAAGGTATTTAAACAGTCTTTCTACAGATTTCTTAACAGCACCTATTTGGAGGTGGAAAATAGTCCCTTCTGCTGAGTATTTTTGGTAATCTTCATGGATTATCCACTTCCAAGCAGTTAAAAACTAAATCTTTAGTGCACACAGCAGACTAAGCTGTGCCTCAGTTTACAACTATGGAAATACCTGCATCATATTAGAATGTTAAATAGAAACATTATGGTAAGGAAGGGGTTAAGAACACACCTGAACAGATCATACATGTACGTACTTGGTACTTTTTAGACTTAGACTTTAAAAATTAAAATAGAATCATAGAATCACAGAATACCCTGTGTTGGAAGGGACCCACTAGGATCATCAAAGTCCAACTCCTGGCCCTGCACAGGACAACTCCCAGTATCACACCATGTGCCTATAAATAATGGGTAAGTAGCAGTTATATCTTTGCAACAAGTAGTTGTCACATTCTAGGACACGGTTTAGTCACCAGGACTGCCCTGTGCAAAGGGGAATGATATTTATTAGTATTAAAAGTCATACTTTATTAGTATTAAAAGTCATACAGGGGTACAGAAGGTTTTTTAGTTCCATGGTGAATGCGTTTCCCAGATTGCTGGCTGTGCTGCCGGTGGTGTTGGCGGGAGAGGCGCTCGCTGCAGGTTCCCCCCAGGGCGGGGTCACATGCAGGAGGGAGGAAGGGAAGAAGGGAAAGAGGGAGGGAGGGAAGAAGGGAGAGAGAGAGTGAAGCAGTAGAGCAGCCGCGGGGACCGGCCGGGACGGTCCTCCGGCACCAGGTGGCAGAACAGCACTGCTGACGGCATCTCCCGCTCCATTCCCAGCTGACTGTCCTGTCCAGACTGACACTTTGAAATTACTTTTTTCGGGAATGATTTAGCTGTTCCCGTGTGGGATGGCAACCTGCAGCCCACCCAGGAAGAAGGGCAGCTTACAGCCCCGGCCAGACCGTGCTCACATCTCCGTGCGGTTCCCACATGCCACCCAGCTCTGCTCTCCCGCTGCTGATCCCTGATCCCTGCCTGTGAGCGAGGTCCCACGGCGCAGAGCAGCGTGCTTCTCTGGGAACAAGGCTGTTTGGCAAGGAAGTGATAGCCTGTACGTCGTCTCAGAGCAGCACATTACCATGATGACAAAGACTATTCTTTCTATTGCATACTATATAGAAAAGGGTTACTAAGGGGGCTAGAACTTAAGGAGGCAAAAAGAATCACAGAATCATAGAACAGTTTGGGTTGGAAGGGACATTAAAGATCACCTAGTGCCAAGCCCTCTGCTATGGACAGGGACACTTTCCATTAGATTGGGTTGAAATGAAGAGGTGAAAAGGTAGGCAGTGTCAGAAATACACATTCATAAATCTTTATTAAATTTACATGCCTATGTTTAAGGGAAAATTTGTAACTGTATTTCCTTAGAAGAGCAGAGAAAGTGATGCCTGATCTAACTTGAATCAAAGACAAGCTGATAATTCCTCAGTCTGCAAGACAGGAGGACCTGGTGGAAGAAGATGCATGCACTGGAGCTTTGGCATCTGTCAAAGTGGGCACTGTAGGAGTTGAACAGTGCTAACAGAGTCAATGAGGTGCTTGATCAGTTAAGAACCATGCACAACCGAAAACAGTAGAGGTTTGTATAGTGGTTTTGATACTGAAATAAAATATGTACAAATAAGCCTTTATTTATGAGGCAACCAGATTTACCAACAAAACAAGTTAAGTCAACTCCTCTGTATTGTGGTCAGCACAATGTCTAAATTAACAGTCAGTGACAGCAGTGTATAACAAGGCAGGAAAATCAATTGTACAAAGAACTGGAACTGGAGAGTTGCTGACCCTGTGACCATGAACACACAGAAAACATCACAGCTGGACTGTGCAAGAGTCAGTGACCAGCTGAGCCAACAAAGGACTGATACGAAGGGGAAAGTGAGATTACACTCCTTGGTAGAGGACTGCTGCTGGGTTTTGCAGCAGCCTACCGAAGCTGGTCATGCTGCAGAGCCAGTCCTGCACTGGCAGCATGGGCAGGTTCTCAAGGGCTATGAGGGATGTGCCATCAGCAGACTGAGGGGCATAGGGATAACCTGGAAGACAATACCTGACATGACTTAGGTCTCCCAGCAGTATAGCTATCTCTGGGCTTCTTGGTGATACAGATATGCCTGAAAAAATCTGAAACACAACAATCCTACATAGGAAATGACTGAGAAAACTGACGCTTGCCCAGTGCATAAACTGCTCAAACACTGTTGTTCTCTTTCTCATAGGTGGTCAGAGCCACCAAAAAAGAGGAAGGGCTTCCATGAACAGTAGTCTCCCTTGATAGTATTGACAGTTCATCCTCTCCCATGAGCATTTCTGACAGAGCAGTGGAGAGAGGTTGACCATCATCAGTGATTCCAGCCGCCATCTCAGCATCCTCCCAGAACAGTTCACCCTACTCCAAGAATACATCAGCCTAGAGATATGTCAGGCTGGTGGTCATCTGTCTTAGCCTCCAGGTCTGCTCTACAATTCCAGTTTCTTTTCAAGGATCCTTCTTGTAAAAGTTTATGACATTGGGAAATCAACTGTTTTCTCATCTCTGAAGGTGTTCAGGAGGCTTCCTCTGTACCTGGTTAAGGAATACCAAAAAGGAAATAAGGCCAAGGCCCACACTGGGTACAAAGAAACTCAGCTGAGTTGAGTTGTCAAGGTCAGGTCCAAGAGAGCACAGCTAAGCACTGTGCTGGACGATAGAGCTAGTTGACTTGTGTGTCTCGTGGGAACAAGGGTTAGTGTCACAGGACCTGGATGGACAGCAGGAAGAAGGTTACCAACTGGCCCTTCCTGGCCCATGGCATTCTGGTCCATGGAGAATACACTGGTGGGATGGGGGGACTATCCACACCAGAACTGGAGGCACTAGGAGAGCTGGAGATGGGCACATGGGCTGTGAGCCTCACAGAGAGAGTACCAGAGTCTGCAGGGAGAGAACAGAGGGAACAGAAGCAGACAGTTTTCCCATACATACAGAGAAGACTATGTAGAGTTGGCTGGATTTGTTTACAAATATTTTTCATTCCACCTTTTCCAGAAGATGAAATTTCTTTATTTGAAAGTCCATAGTTTAAAACTGTGTTATAATCTAGAGTCAAAGCTCTTTCCATGTGCCAGCTGTGTGCATTTTAAGGAAGAAGCACAGGCAGTTGCATTTTTGAGCCAGGTTCCTGTCACAGCAACTGGGATTTTTCTAGAAAAACAGTCACTGGAAGCTTGGTGGGCACCTATATCATCAACTGCTATCAACTCCCACTATTTCAGTTGTTAAGAAGTTAAACAGCCATTTCTTCTCAACAGTTGTCCACCTGCAGGCATCATGGCACACCTATATGGACAAGTGACTGAAAGAGCATTTTTAACAGCAAGTAGCAGAAAAAATCTGGCTCAACCAGGCAGACAGTTCTGTCCTCTCTGAGAAGTTATTGGATTTCATTTTACAAGGTTTCCAATGCTTACTATTATAAAAATCTTCTACTTTTTGCCAGGCTCTAGCAAGATTGTGGCTTTTGATTAGTGTATATTTGAAGAGAACATCCCCAACAGCTGACCAAAAGAAAATTAAGCCTCAACTTCTAAGGCATTTCTGCTAGACCCATGTTTTATCCCTTATTTGGATCAGGTGTATAGCTGGATGTTCATGTGGCTGCTCTCCCATTCCACATGATTCACTAAGAGGAGGAAGATCTCACCAGTCAGCACTCAATAGCTCCAATGTGACTGTATTGGTTCCCAGAGGGCCTTAGCCTGTCATGACAAGGTCCTGCTAGACCTTTGGTAATGCTGTCCTGAGATAGAAGCTACTTAATTTGAATTCTTTATGTCATTGCATCCCTTCCTGTTCCCCTGGAGTAGCTGCTGAATGACCTGACCAATGAACTTTCTTCCATAAGGTGGAAAGCACAGATCACCCCATTTCTGCTCTGAAGCTGTCAGGCTTGTGAAAGGAAAGCTTGAGTACACCATGTGCTCTTGCTGCTGGTTTTTCCCAGATTCACAGAGAGTTTAGTAGAATGCAGCATCCACCCAGCACTGTGGGCCAGATACCACATTTACGGGCTAATCCTCTTCCTTGTACCTGGTGATATGCACGAATGCAAGATTGGCCTTAAGTGGTTATTCACAGAAAGGTGAGTTGCTTTCCCAGGTATCACTACTCTCAAGCCTCTGTATTGGCATTAAATTATTATAAGTATTAGCCTCTGGGACACCTTCATTATATATTAAGTGGTAGTGCTGCAATATTGGATTATAGTAAAAAGTGTGTCCATCACTTACCAAAATTGATTCAATTTATACCAAATATTTTGAGCTTTCTGGATATTTTTAAGGACAAGAAAAGAAAGTTTGGATAATGGGAACCTGCATGTCAAAGATAACATCTACTAGGAGTGGTTTTGTAAATGGTGCCAGATCTCCATAAAAGTAATAGATACTCTTTTTGAATATTAATATGTCTGTCTGTTTTGGTGTTGGGTTGTGGAGTTCACTTTAAATCATTAAACTTTACATTACCAGATTATGATGGCAGCATAAAAAATGCTTTGAGGAGGGATTAATATATAAATCATAATTGTCCCAGTTCAACTCATGGTGGTTAGATTTCTCTGTAAAACCTACAATCTTAGAGACAGGCTGTTAAAGAGATCAACTGAGTTATATTTTGGCTACTTTTCTAGGTGGAAGTCAATAGCTTAAAATTCTTCACCTGTAAAATCCTTCTTCTTTACTATGACCCAAGCAAGCCCTGTAATAACAACAATGCACTTACTGGTATGTAGATTGGAACAGAATTCCTCTAAAACTGGAATGCTGTACTTGAAAATTTTCTTCCTCTGTTTTTATATGAGTTTGTCCATTATTGGCTAATGCATGACACATCAAATACTTAGGTGATGTTTTTTCATGACCATCAGTATGTTAGTGCAGTGCAGTATGTATTATTGAAAGCATATAAAACCGGTTTGCACTATTTATTTATCTATTTAACTCCTTGGTTTGCTCTATTATTTGTCTTGTTTATTATCAGTACTTGCCCTTTCAAAGGAGAAAGAGAGCTCAAATGACCACCAACAACCACATAGTGAGTATTTTGGGAGCACTGCCCTTTAGAGATGTGCAGTGTGCCCACCTCCCACAGCACAAAGTGGTTTTCAAGTTGTTTTGGTAGAAGTGGAGGTAGAAGAGGAGCCTGCAGTCACTCAACATCAGTGTGTGTCCCCACTGAGTCACACACGCCTGCTTCACGAGTATGGCAGGATTGGTACTCTGCCAGTATGATACTTTGCCAAAATTGTGTTCTGTGCAGTATAAGTGGCCATTCATCAAGTGCAATTGATGGTATCCTGATGATTAACTCAGGTTTATTTGATTATAGAAGAGACTTTCTCCTTTCTGTGCTGTGAGTGGAACAATTTCCTGTTTGCTATACAACATGATCACAGTTTCCATGTCTCTTTTGCAATTCATACCATCACAGTACACCTAAGATAATGTCTATATTGCAATCATTGCTGAATGCCAATAGATTTTACAGGGGTATTTTACTTGATGTCATGTTCCTGTTACCTTATTTAACACAGTTCTCTCTTAGTACTTTTTTTCCCCATAAATTGTGTAATTTCTTTTCTGAGGCAAGAAAAGGCTTCTCCTGTCATTTATTACCTGAGAAGATGGAATGTGTCATGCCAAAAAAATTGCTAAAGGAAACAATTCAAGCCACTCTTCTGTGGGTTGTAGCTCACTTCCCAGTGCCCCCTGGTGAGACACCTCCCTACGCTGCATATCTCATCAAAGTTAAGGTCAGAGGGAACTATTAAATCATCAGATTTGGCCTGATACATATCAAAGGCATTTAAGTTTCACCCAAGAATGTCTTGTTTGTTACATATTAAGTTTTCAGGTGATAAAAATACACCATTGTCTAGTTCTTAGGAGCGGCTGAGGTCACTTGCTTTATTGAGCCTGGAGGAGACTGAGGGGAGACCTCATCATTATTTACAGCCTCCTCACGAGGGGAAGTGGAAGGACAGGCACTGATCTCTTCCCTCTGATGATCAGTGACAGAATCTGAGGGAATGGCATAAATCTGTGTCAGGAGAGGTTTAGGCTGGATATTAGAAAAAGATCTTTCACCCAGAGGGTGGTTGGGCACTGGAACAGGCTCCTCAGGGCAGTGGTCACAGCACCAACCCTGCAAGAATTCAGGAAGCATTCAGAGAACACTCTCAGGAACATGGTGTGATTATTGGGGTGTACCTGTGCAGGGCCAGGAGTTGGATTCAGTGATCCTTGTGGGTCTCTTCAAACTCAGAATATTCTGTGTTTCTACAGCTTAACAAGATTGACCCCTCCCCCTCCCCCAGCTGAAATATTTCTTGTTCTCACCAGGATCGAGAAGCCTGGAGGTTAAAGACTCTATGGTTGCATACAGACTGTAAAATCAAGCAGGGCCAGCTACATACTGCAAGATAAACTGGGTGAAAGTGGAACAGTTTGCTCCTGTCCACATGGCACAGTGCTTGAATTTGTACCTCTCTTGAACATTACAGTTTCTGAGCTTCTGGGGCACAATATTGAGTTCAACGAGTCTGAAATAAAGTGCTGTGTTGCAACCCATTAGGGCACAGTTTGATAACATAGCATGACCTGGGTGTGTTGCATACCTTCAAAAATTGCCTGAGGGTACAAAGTCTGCTGGGATGACATTGGAGGACTGTGTAGGGTGCAGGAGCCAAACCTGACACAGTTTTGTCCATAATGCCTGTTGTGAATGGTCCTTGTAATGTGCTGTCTTCCAGACTGGGCCATTATCATCTCATAGTGGACTAACTGGGACATATCAAAAACATGCCACATACTGGTAGTCCCTGCCGTGCTATTTGACAACAGACCTAAAGATTACCACATCTCCCTATTATTTAGCAGAATTCCCATGTCTTGTAACTGCGTCAAGCAGCTCTTCTTATTTAGGGAGAAGGTGATTACAGCTCAAATTAAGTATCAGTACAGAAATGGGACCTAGATTCCCAGACCCAGTAAGATCTGGCATGTCTTTTCACCCAGAACTCACAAACCCATGAAGTCACATACCTTCCTGGAAGACATATATGCAAGATTTTTGTTGACTGAAGATGGATTTTCTTGGAACAGTAATTTTTTGAATAATGAAAATTGGATGGTGATGGAATAAGTCTGTCTTTTCGTCTTGAAACCTACTTACACATCACAGGAGATTCCTTGATTCTGTAACAAACTGCTAGATGAGGAACTGGCTAGATGTAGAATCCCCCACGATGTCAGAAAAGGCTGATTTCAATCGAGTTGTGCTGACATAAATACTGAAGGAACAGAGCCATCAGTCAAGCAAAAACACAGAGGCAATATTTTACTTGGTTTGATTTCCTCATGCTCTTTTACTGTGGCTTCGCCACGGCCATTAAAACTTCTTGAATTTTAAAAATAATAATTATCTTTTCATATGTATAATATTTTTACAGAATCACAGAGTTGTTGATGTTGGAAGGAACCTTTGGAGATCATCTGGTCTAAACCCCATGATCGAACATGGCTGCCTACAACCAGGACTGTGTCTGGATCATGTCTAGACATCATAACAGTAGCACAAATATTTCCTTCTGACACCCATGCATGACTTTTAATTATAATTTTATCATTGGATCTCTGGAAAGCAAATTTATGCTTTTCATCATCCCCAGCCAAACTCTTTGAGTGTGAGTAAGACTAATAACTTCACAGTAGCACTGATCTTGGGAGTCTGTGTATTCCAAGATTACATGTTAGAGAGCCCAAAGAAATTATTTACCCACTTGTGGAGTACTGTTTGCTTTTTAAAGTTGTATTCATAAAAATATTTTTAATTTCTTTGTCTGGGAAAACAATTTCGGAAACATAGACTAAGACTATTATGGTCTAGATTGATCTTTCTGAATCTGTCAGTTCCTTGAAAAAGCTGTTCACTGACTGTGAACTACCTTTTGGGATTCTTAGCATTACAGGCTACCATATTATTTAGTCTTTCTTTCCTGATAATTTGTAAAGACCTTCTTTAGCAATGTATCCTAAATTTGCCAATTCTTATTCAGTTCCAACTTGACTCATGATAGCACTCAACACAAAACATTGTGACCAAATCAAAAATGTGAACTAGCAACAAGTCAATAGAATTTAATCTTTGGGTAAGTAACCAGAGTAGGGCCTACAAACATGTTATTCATTAAAAATGGAGGGATTCTTCCCTCTGAAAGTCTTGCTACTGCATACCACAGCCTTCCTGGCCTTCTCCTATACTCAAGGACTCTGATGAAGATTGCAATCCAGTTTGCCACGTCGTAGATTCTGAAATGTTTCTCACAATTGTCCTTGAATATTAAACATCAGAAAGGAGTAAAATAGAAGAATCCCTTCCCAACAGAATCAGAGCATGATGTGTCCTCTGCAGCCTGGTGACCAAGCAGGACAGGACAGTTCACTGGTCCCTGATGCCCCAGGCACTGCACAAGGGATCACTGTGTCTTCTTTACAAGTCCAGGTATTTTGTAGTTTAACACAGTTTTAAATAGCTGTTTGGAATCCTGCTTTCACTGCTATGAACACAGATCATGCAGCTCTTAACAAAAACAATTATCTAGATATAACAAGAAGTAACACCAAGAAATTATTCTCTAGAGCAAACCAAGCTCCTTGTCCAAGTGTGGAGATTGTTTTTCAGCTGCCTCAAAAACATAACAGCAGAGCACAACTCTGAGGTCTTCAATGTGAACAAGCAGCAACAGAAATCTGATATTAAGAAAAGCTATTGTATGTTTGTGCAACCATGGCACAGCAAGGTTAAGACAAGCATTGAGGTGAAATATGTAGTGGCAATGCCAAGACAGGTTACAGGTTAAAAAGGGTCATTAATTTTGCAACAGAGGTACTCTTTGCATGTAGGTCAGGAGAGTACATGTTAGCTTTAACTCATCCCACTTCAGACCTTCAACTGCAAGGGACTCATAACAGTAATGAACTGTTAAATTAAAAACGCGAGGGTAAGAGGAAAAGTTTTAAAAACTTGGACTTTTAAGTACAATTAGGATTCTTGTACATTTTTTAGTAAACCAATACGCTATAACATTTTTCCTTGTTGCCTTGTCCAGTCCAAGACTGTCCCTAGTAAGGGGATAGTTACATGACAAGATACAAAGGTTTGGTACAGGCCACTTCACTGCCTGTGCAATTAAATCACACCCACTACAGAGTTTTTGGTTCAACAATTAAGCTGATACTGCTGAGGCCTTATCCTAGGTATGACTAAAGGACACCTACTCCATTTTCTGTTTTTCTTTTTTTAAGAAAAATTAGCGCAAATCAGCACAAATGCTAAGCCTTTTGAGACAAGAGTACAAACACCAAGGATTTTGAAGTTCTGTTCTTAATCCTAAACAGGGAACCTCACTGGCATCTTTGGAGATTACACACAGCTGCAACCAGCATTTTTCTATGTATTTATACTGTGTTATTATTCTCAAAATTTGTTAAAAAGGAGAGAACTGGCATATATAATGTCATACCTTGTTATCATGTAAACTTTGCTCTGTGTAATTGACTGGACCCACCTCTGTGGTCTCACTTGGTTCTAACATATGGGATAGTATCGGAAAACTGGTGAGATGTGGGGATTCTCTGCAGTTTCCTAACATAAGTTCTTCAGTAAAACATCTGGAGTCAGATGGCCCTTTACTTCTGACTGACATGGAAATGGCTGACACATCTCCGAAGAGACTCTGAACCCAAAGAAATATACTCCCCGGACAAAAGGATTTTTTTATTTTTGGAGAGAACTTTTTGTGGAAGTGCCTGAAATGACACTTTATTTCCTCTGTGCAAATAGCCACTCCTGTAAGAGTAGGCAAGGAATCTTCTGAAACCTACCTTCTTCCTTTCCGTTTTCAGGGAGGTAGAGTATGTGTATCTGGAATCCTGTGAAGAAAGCCAGGTGTCTGCAGAAACAAGCCTGTACTTTGCAGCATTTAAAAGTTCATGTGTGTATATGCTTATATGTTAGCTAAAAGGATGTAAAACTCAATGAATAACTTGTATCAAATTGTTTAACTAAAATAGGCCCATAATTTTATTATGTTTTAATTCTTTTTTATACCATCCTGAATTTTATGGGTTCCGCTTAATTGGCTTTAACAAAGAAGAAAATAAAGAAAGCTCCAAACTTGCAATTTATTGAGTTCTTTTCCCATTACTTCTCAAATTGAGCTGAAAGATTGCATTTTATCTGAAATGTAAGAAAAGATGCAGAAGTAATTAAGTAACTGGTGCCAGTACCAAATTGTCCAATGGTTTCAATAGGCCCAGGATTATTATGAAGTAGTCTGATTTTCATTCATTTATATTTCATTACCCATCACAAATCATGGACTCACAAACCTGAGGTTCTGTTGTTTTAGATGCTGTACAAATGAAAAAGATCTGTTCATTTTCTGTCTCTCTCCAGAACCACATTTCATAATTATATGTAAGATACCGATCTGCTTAAAAGAGAATTCATTGTCTTGTGACTCAGAGATGTAAGGGACAACCAGGGCCATGTTTACACACAGGTAAATTCTTTATTGTTAGGAAACTTACATTATATTTAACAAGTTCCATAATTACAGTGAAGATGAAGACTGGGGTCCACCTCTAGTTGTTTTGGAGCCTGTGTGGAGCCACATGCTGAACTTGATGATCCTTGTGGGTTGATTCCAACTCAAGATATTTTATGATTCTATGAAATTTCAGAGAGTTTGCTCTAAAGGGTAAATTTGAAATTTAAAACAGGTCAAAAGCCCCCATTTTCCAGAAAATTGTTCAAGTTAATTAACAATAGATTTAAAGCCAAACTCAGCCTTTGAACTGATGAATGCTGTGATGGGAGCATTTCCTTGCAGAGCAGAGTCTTAGGGCACCTAATCTGGAGAACAATCAGGAAACCCCATCATATCATGGAGTATTTGATTTAATCCTTACTAATGAGTCAACAGGGATTTTGCTAGAAGAGACTGTGTTGAATTAATTTATTCCTAGCTACACTATCCATGCTTTCTGGCCAGCAGCACTCAATTGTGAGGTCTTATGATTACATCTGACCTTCTGATTCTGTGGAAATTACCTACTCCTGTTACTGCTCAGCCTCTTCAATCCTGTGTCTGTCACAACAGCCATTTGGTGCAGTTAGAGAGAGAATATTCCTCATCCTGACAGAGAATATGGACAGCCCTACACTAACATCCTATTATGTTAACATTTGTCCTCTTTTAACCTTGCTTTTGCTATTTAAAATGCCATTTTCATTTAATACAAATTAGAACCTAGTGAAGCACGTAAACTTCAACTAAATGTGAACTCATGAAAATTTCTTCTTGTTGAGCAGCACCATTTGAGCAACATAGAAAAAACAGAAATATTCACGATTTCCAGTTCACAGAAAAGAAATATCTAACTTATGCTTTCTTGTAGTCTCTTTATTTTAATTCTGTGTTCTTCACTTTCCTTCAAAATGTTTATCCTTAAAGGATGGCTTGAAGTGGATCTGAACTGTGATATATACCAACTACCTGGTAGAGAGAAGTCTGACTCACACCAGATCCAGAGAATGGCAGTAACTTACTTTGTTTCCAGTGTTTTCTGGAATTTTTGTAATATTCTGATGGCAAAAAAGTAATAATAATTTAGACAGGGAGTCACTTGCTACCCTGCCTCTTGGCTGCACATCCATTTTGGCATCAGCAGATTTCTCCTTAACAAGATAAGAGAATAAAATGAGATCTGTTTGCTGGTAGGATTAGGATTCATAGGTCAAAGCCACTCAGAGGGTCTTGACGTCATGATATACAGCTGCAAGAGCTTCAGGGTTGTATAAGGTGGAAGAAAAGGTTTTCCCCAGGCACTTGTTTCCTGAAACTAATATGTTGACTTTGTAATAATTCTGGGAAAAAGGAGCGGTTACTTTTTGTTCCTTTGATGTTTAGATTTGTCATTTGTGTCATTTACTCTAAGGAAGTAAGAGGAAGGAAATTCAAGAAGTGATTTGGTGGAAATGCCCCAAGGAAAGCAGTGGAGATGGATGTAGACCTGAGTCACAGAATCACAGAATCACAGAATAGGTAATGTTGGAAGGGACCACTAGTTCAACTTTCCTGCTCAAGGAGGGGGCATGTTGCTCAGGATTGTGTCCAGACAGCTTTTTAACATCTCCAGGGAAAGAGACTCCACAATCTCTCTTGGCAGTACTTAATCACCCTCACAGTAAAGTTCTTCTTCATTTTCCTGTGTTCAGAATTATGCTCTACTTGTTCACCACAGGTCTGCTACTGTTCTAATAACTAAAAAAAATTGCTATCATTTATCTTAAAATATGGTTAATTTTAATTTTCTGTATTACTTCATTTGCTCAGTAGTTTTTGGCAGGAACACTCTGATAGTTTGTCTTTAAACTGAAAATTTCTGAAAATATGTTCATTTAGACTAAACTTTTATTGAGAACCATGAGAAAACGACAATGGTAACTCTCCCTGCCTTGCCTGTAGAGGACAGACCACAGTACAGTCACTGGAGTGCTCTCTAGGTTATCGGAAACCACTGAAGTGGTTCCTTGTTAGTGTAAGAATGGCAGGAGATAAGAAGGTATATTAATGGAGAGAAATTCATTTCAGGGAGAAATCACGTGGCTAAGGCTTGTACGAAGCTCTAATCTCTTCACCTGGACTTTCTTCCAACAACATTGCAATAAAGCGTTCTTGACATTGTCATTCAAATAATAGACCCAGCAGCTGAAATAGAGGATGAAGAATTTAGTTATTTCTGCAGCATCTCTGAAACTCTGAAAGTGCATTTTCAATGCAAATAGAGTCAAAGGCAGTGTTCCTTTTTTTTTTCTTCCCCTTAAATCATTTATTTTTTAGTTTATTGCTATGTATCTTCAGGAGTATACTATGCTCATTTGAACATTGAAACCTATTTAAAGCTCCACAAGTAGCAATGTGAGTGGTTTCCCCCCTGTTTACACCATAGATTCTGCCCTAAAAGCTGTGGTCAACTTCTGTCGTTTATAAAGAGTTATTCTACAATTAAGAAGCACTTGATTTTACATGTATTCTTTGAAGGCAGGCTGTGAGCATCAAATTATATCTTTGCTTTGTGTTGAAGTATCGCGTTTCTGAACTTGCTTTTAAAAGACTCTGATCTGAGTTGATGTTAGCTATTAAACCAAGAATCCATGGGTCCGAATCCATTAAAAAGTGATAGAAATGCCTGCTCCAGTTTATGCATAACCCCTGTGGCCTGTTCCATTAGCTGAGAACTGACTGCACTAGAAAAGCATTTTTTGCATTCCCTTGCCCAGAAGCTGGATTTGGGGAAAAAGAAGAGGAGCTCTCAGGAAGGAAATTCCTATCCTGAAACTGGTATATAGAGCCAGGCAAAGAATCTTACACATCACTGCTGTCTTGGTCCCTCAAACAGTCTATTGCTGCCACCTGATTTACGGCAATATCTGTTTACATTTGTACTTTTCCCATGATCCCTGAGTTCTTCAGTTCCAAACCCCATAACAGCCCCATTTAAGGATTCTGCTTCAGTCATAGTGGAACAGTATTCCTACTTCAGGAAAAAAAAAATTATTAGTAATTGCACTGTGACAAAGTACCTGAATTGACATTGACAGGAGTTGGTATAAATCGGAAAAGAAACTATTTTTCCCCTCAGAAGAGGTCTTGGAGCAATAGGACATTATTAAGATATGAACAAAGAAACTAGATGTTAGCAGGGAAAGGAATACATCTTGCACATAAAGACTCTGATGGGAGAGAGAAAAAATAATAAAGGAGGCTTAGTCCTCAGCCAGACAAAAGTTCATCTAAGCTGTGCTTACAGTAACCTGATAAAGAAGTGGGGACCTGGTTTTTCTGGGCTTCAAAAAGAGAATCAGATGTGAAGGATGAACAGAAAGATTATTGCATTTTGGAAACAGGATCATTTCAAAATGAACTTTACTTTCTTGTTCCTATCCAAAAAAAAAAAACCAAACAAACAAACAAACAAAAAAACCCCACCAGAAACAATCTATCCAAACTCCATCCAAAGACTGTCTCTATGCATCTGCTTGTTTACATCAGTCATACATAAACCAGAGATCATCAGAAAATGAGAAGATTCAGATTTTTAAGGGACCCGTGTTAGTCTGAGGGGTTACTGCTAGACCTAGGGATCAGGAATTGGATCAAGGACTCTTGTATCTCAGGTGGCAACTGGAGACAGGAAAGCTGTTTGGTTAGAGAAACACTCACAGCCTGGGGGCCTGAAACTTTCTTGGGAGGTGGTGGTAGTATCTTGTTAAGGAATATTCAGCAAGGGAGTTCATGCAGAATAATGAAATGGTAACCTGGAGAGCCAACATGACGATAATCTCTTTGTGCTATTTTCAATGACTTGGAGAAATGTTTCCCTGTACCATAAGGTTAAAAAGCATAGTTAACATTGTTCCTAAATCCTTTTCATTTCTGTCTTGATCTTTTTAGAACCAAATGAAGTTAAAGTAACAGGCAGGAAATTGTAAGACTCACCCAATAGTTTGAATTCTGCAGAGGAAAACTGAAGTTATATTTCCTGGAATAAATTGTAAAATAATACAATTTTTATTGTATTATATAAAATATATAATGTATTTATATAATGCAATATATAAAATGCATTATGAAATGTAATATGTAAGTGAATTATACATTTTAATATTGATTAGACTTGCAATACATGATTATTATTATATTAATATATACAATAAATGTATATCATTTATTGTCATATACAAAATGTGGTGATGTAGTAAACCATAGAAAACTATAAGGCTAAAGAATCTGACATGCTAAAATGCTATACCTAGTTTCCACATGTGGCAGGCTATTCCACAAGGTGATCTTTTCAGACCTGAATTGATAAGAATTCAATGACAATGAATTAGTTACTTTATTAATCATTATTTTGTAGAATCTAGAGGGAAAGTCTAGTATCCACTACTTAATAAGACTTTGATGATAACTGTGGCCTCCATGAGCTTCCAGTACCAAAACACTCTGGTATCTTCCACCAAAGCTGAAGGACAGTGCTTATTTTTAATCTGGAAATAGGAGGTGGAGGTCAGCTGCAGTCTGTGTCATGGATAACTACACATGAGGAATCACTTTTTATGAAGCAGAAGCTCAAGTGTAGTTTGAATGTGCGAATATTGATGCCAAACAAAAGAATTTAATATAAAAGAAAGTTGTGACACTTAGAGCAAACTTTATGGTTTTATTGTCTATAAACTGTGGCCTAGATATTTATATAAAAACCAAAGCACTAACTCTTTTCATATATGTTTCAATGCATAAATGTCATAATTTTTTTTCTCTCTGTGAGCTCTATTACCTGAGTGTTTTGTTGGGCAATATATACTATCAAGTATATTTTATGTTCTGCCAAAATCTGTTGATCCCACAACAAACAACCATTAACCATACGCCTTGTATCTTAACATGTAATTTAGAATTTTCCCTCTAATAATAGCTGTTTTTGGAAAGCTGTTACCAGAAGAACAATGGATAATATAAAAGTCCAGCTTTATACAAAATGGATGCGTGTTATTCTTGTTATGTGACGACAGCAAGCAAGACTTTACTCAAAATGGGTGTGTTTCACTTGCATGGTGACAATAAATCTGAAGTGATAGTTTGATGATCAAAGGGCTGGAAAACCTGCCCTATGAGGAAAGACTGAAGGAGTTAGGTCTTTTTTCCCTGGAGAAGAGAAGACTCAGGGGGGTCCTTACTACCGTATTTCAGTTTTTACAGGGTCATTACAAGGAGGGCAGAGGCTTTCTCTTCTTAATGAGTCACATAGAGAAGACAAGTGGCAACAGATATCAGTAGATCCAGGGAAGATTTCTTTCTTATATTTCAATATAAGAAAGAAATCTTTTTGATGAGTACAATCAATCACAGGAACAACCTCCCCAGGATGTGGCAGAGTTCCCATCACTGAGGTTTTCAAGGTGCAATTGAATAGGATGCTAGACAATCTCATTTGGGCTCCCTTTTCCATGAAAGGCTGGATCAGGCAGTCTTCCGAGGTCTCTTCCAACCCAGGTTGTTCCGTGATTCTCAAAAATTACCTTTTTTTTTTTTTTAAAAAAGCTCTCCTGGTATTTAAGAATTTTTTTAAAAAGTATGTTTGAAAGTTCCTGGGCAACATGACTGAATGATATATATCTACAGGTATTTTAATTTTCAAATTTGTCAGTCATGAAATTATAACAGGCTGAAAAGAATAGTGATTCATAAAACCATAAGGCACTATGAATAAAGACATATTAAGACCACTAATACAAGGTCAAGACTGGAGGGAGACTGAGTCTCTGTAATGTAGAATTGAAAGAGTATATGATTTTAGAGTTAAAGACTATACCATAGTACATAGAAAAAAAAGGCCCAAGAATGTAAGTAAGTACATTTAACATTAATTTCTGAGTCTGAGTAGTTGAGTATTTTGCTGTGCAATCATAAGGTACAGGTGAGGTGAGGGAAAGCACAAACTATCCTTACTCTTCTACACCAATAGCTCTTCCATATGGGCAATTTCTTACAAATCCTCATGTTCATCTTCCAGTGGAGGGAAAAGGGAGAGTGTGATTCCTCTGGGGCCTTGTCCTTCTGTGCATTTTGGACGTTGAAGTGAGTGAATACACAACTGATATTGTCAGCTCTGAGTTCAGGCAAGCAAGTAGCCCAGCCATCACCTAACAACAGCATATGCATTTTAGGGAATCTTAAGTGTTTCCAGACCAATAATCATACTAACTTGTGCTTGTATTTTCTTAGCCACATCAAAGAATGATATGCAATTATTCACAATATGATTACCAACCATTAAGAACAGTTAACATTTCTAGTAAACATGTTTTTCCTATGTCTTTACAAATGCCAAGTCTGACTAATCAGTCCAAGTTCTAGAAGGAAGTGAATATCATGAGTGATGTGCTCGTAAAGTGCCCTAATTTCCGATGAGTCACATCTAGAGATAATCAAATGAAATCATCACCTCTCAATTGTACCTGTTAAGTACAAAAAATAGGCCACTTGAACTGTATGGATGAGAAGTGCATTTAAATCATGAAGAAGCTCCATGTACAAGCAAGACACTGAAGTGAGTGGAAGGATGACTGTGAGTTACTCAGGGGTGGAAGCAGCCTGCATAGCCTGAAAACAGAAGTGAGTGGAGTCTAGACTCCAGTCATTTCCTGGCATAATCTTCCAGTTCTCCTACTCCACCTCTATCCTTAAGGGAAAAATCAGACGTGTTACTCTGCATGGTGTGTGAGAAGGGATAGTACCCTGGGAGATTTCCCTTGGAGCAGAAAACAGTACTTCATGAAATAGAAGGACCCCTTTCTGAGAAGAAAACAAAGGAAGAAATTAGCGTATGAGCAGTGACAGCACCAAAGAAAAATAATGTAAGTTCACAAGAACCTGAGGAAGAATGCCAAGGATTTCTCTAAAAACCCTGTTTTGTGCAGTCACCAAGACCTTGAACCTTTAAATGAACTGCCCAAGCTATCATTTTCTGATGAACCAGGAGAAATCCAACATACACAAACCAGAGGAGCAGGATTTGAAAGGATCCCAAATGTGGACTCCAAATCTCTGTTTACTTTTTTCACATTTTAAAACCTCATGACATATTGGTACAGTGCCAGGTAACTCTCTTCCCATGAGAGAGGTGCTGGGGTGGTCTTTAATGAATGGTAAGCATTTATTCTGGCCTATACTTCAATTTTGAACAATAAAATTCTTTCTTAATCTGAGGGTCATATTTCTACCTTTGGCTTTCATTTTGCTTTTTTTTCATATATTGTATTTTACGTTTATTTCTTTTCTCCAATTTTGAGATTGAACTTAGATTTCTGGGGTTTTTATGTGCCCAAAAGAGACACTTTAAGCTAGAAAGGCAGGAGAAGTCAGCGTGGAAAAAGTGCTCTTAGCCTTTAAACCTCTGTCCAGTTAGGTTTTTATATAGTATGGCATGATAGTGAATGTCAGAATTGTTGACTTTACAATTGTGATGCCTCAGTTTCCTCATCTCTAAACAAGGTTTGATGATAAGGGTAAAATTATTCATGTACTTCAAAGACGTGTAAATCAAGTCTCTAATATCTGTATAAACTCTCAGCCTGAAGATTTCTGGAATTTAAAACGCACCTGAAGGTCCATCATAGATTCATTTCTATCAGAGGGAGAAGTTTCCCTTCAGTTCTACATTTTTACACACAAAATCAAAATATTCCTGCTGGCAAGCTTCTGGCTGAAAAACACAATGCTGGGAAGCAGATGAGACACCAGGGACCTCAGCAGCTGTTTAGTACAGAGTAGAAATGAGCATTTAGATGCCAGCACAGATTGGGGTTGGCAACAGAAGGTACTGAACCTCTGAAGAGAAGCAAGCTGCCCATGGGCAGGACAAGACTCCCAGAGGACCAGAGAGGGAAGGAAAGGGGAGATGGGTAATCAAGAATCAAGCAAGAAAAATTAAAGGACTGTAAGACTCATCATGAGCAGAGGGCATTGGGTGGCCAAGAGAATCATCATCCCACCTTTCCAATCATTTAGATTGGAAAAGACCCTTAAGATCATCAGGATCAGGGACAGATGGCTAAAACACTGCTAGAAAGGTCAGGAATTCAGTGAACTAGGGCTCCTCCTGTGATATGTTGGCACCCATCTCCAGGAAAGTATGGAGATGTGGATGTGGAAGTAGTATTAAATGTAACTGGACTAGACAGAGAGAAGACTAAAAACACAAAAGCAGGGAAGAAAAGATAATGATAAATAACTACCCAATTGAGTAAGCTATATAGTCACAGGGGAGTAAACCCTGTGCTAAGCTAATATGAGGTGGGAAAAGATCTTGACTTTCTTTCTTTGAACTGCTCCAACTCATGATCTATACAGTCAAAACAAACTTGAAGAGGAAAACAATTAATAATTATTACCTAACTTCAACATTCAATTTCTAAACTCTTATCACAGGCCATGTTTACAGACTGTACCAACAACTGGCTTTATCTGCAGTGCAATCAAGCTACAAAATGGAGCAGAAACAAAACATTATTTAAGGTCATGGAATCCTTGTTACACTTAAAATTTGTCACAGAGACGTCAGACACAGTCAAATCTATATGAGCTGTTAACTCTAATTTTCAGTCCCCTTCAGCCCAAAGCTGAAATTTGTTGTCAGAGGAATCTATTTTTGTGGATATATGTCCTGATCCTTCATGTCCTACACTTTAAAGAGGTTTCTAGTTTAAACATATGATCAAATTAATTACTTCTAGAATAATGTCGTGAGTTGCCTGGAACTCACTCCTCGGACTACTGACTTTATGAAGGCTATGGAGCTGCTGAAAAGAGTTCTAAACTTTTCACTTGCCATTGGCAAAGTTCAAGATGTAAAGAAAATATGACTGGGAATACACTTGTTTTAAGTATATCATGTATGACAGAAATAAAAAAAAAAAAAGCAACTAACAACAAAGTGTGATAGGTGGAATATTTTTGGAAGAATGAGATTTGGTAATAGACAACAATAACCATTTATTGCAAATCTGGGAAGTTCTTATGACAATAATCTTTTCATTGGTATTGGCTAAAAGTCCAGCAGTTCAGAGTCCAGTGGGGAATAACAAATAGCCTGAATTTTTCTGTTGTTGTTAATGTGTTTTCCTAAATACTGGATTTCATTTCTACACTTAATCAGAAATATTTAAGATTTGTACATGTATTATCCTCATGCTGACCATTGACTGGAGATTTGGACTGGAACTACAGGAGGTAGTTTTCAGTACAAAAATATCTTAATTGGTTTTATTAGTTCAACTACTTTTGTGATCTTTATATACAGGGGAAGGCCTAAAATAAAGCAAAGTATGCCAAGTAGAAAGAAAGCTTGGTAGTATAATTTAAATCCTTAAGGGAATTTGTATAATTTACGTTGTCACAGGCTATATCTATTAAAATTCTTCTGTCATACAACCATGAAATAATTTAGGTTGGAAGGGATCTCTGAACTTCACCTAGGACAGATTTCTGGAGTAGTGGTGTGGAGCTAACTTCAGCACCGAATCAGGTTCCTCGGGAGCCAGTGCTTCTCCGGGCACCTCTTCCAACCTAACATTGTGAACATTGTCTTCTCATACATTACAACAAGAATTTCTCTTTCTGCACCTGGTGATGATTGCTTCAGAGAAGAGTTTGTCTATGTCCTTTCTCCCTTTCCCTACCTCATGAAGTGGAAGGCAGTCATTAAATTCACTCCTAAGCCTCCACTTCCCCAGACTGAACTCCCTCACACTCTATTTCTATGCTGGATGCTCTGACACCCCAGCAGCTTCTGAGCTCCCATTCATTTGCACATCTCTTTCCTGTCCCAGGGTACTCACAGCTTGATAGGGTGTTGTAGAGGCAGCATTGCAAATGCCAAGCCATTGTCCATTATCACATCCCTTGACTTACTGCCAAGGGTGCCATCAGTCTTTCTGCTATAATCACTCATTAAGACCAATGTTTGCTCATATAGAAATTACTTCGAATACCAAAGAATTAAACTAAAAAATTATTGAAAATATCTCAGAGATATAATTTTTCTTTGAGAATCTAATTGGGGAATAACCCTAGGTTGTGTGAGTTTAAAGATCTGTATTCATATCTCAGAGTAGCTAAATCCCTACCCTAAATTGATGCTCAAATATAAGAGGTATTATAAAAAAAGTCAGAATTAGCTTGTTTTGTTCCTAAAGAAATCACAAACTATAATTATGGGGATTTTTTTGCATAATTTTGCATTGTTTGGAATGACAGAACTTTTGAAATACAGAATAAAAGGCAAAATCTTCTGTGGCTTTTTTATTTAAATTGAATATAATTCATGTGATATTTTAATTTTTTTTTCCCAAGAGCGTTATTAATGGCAAAATGCTCAAGGAAGTGGTTCCATTTTTCCCAGCTGTCATAAAGTGTGAATCTTTCTCTTAGACTTGTTCCCCTTCCAGGAACACTTGAGCAGAGGAATGCAGCTGAACAGCTTTGCTTAATTAGTCAGTTTATCTGAATTAAGGATGGACTAACACTCCTAGGACGAGCACTATAAAAGAGAGTTGGCAGTGGTGAAGAGGAAGAACTGAAGATCTGTTGGAAGAATGACTAAGAGAACAAATTTCAGCCTGAATTAAAACTGTAGTAAGTAGAAGAATATATCTAATAAAAAACAATTTTTTTCTCATATATTTATGTGTGGTACAAGCTGGGATGTTGAATTGGGGCGTTCTGAGCTAGCATGTTAAGAGAAGAGTGTATGTGTGCAGCGAGGACATGGTGGTTTGTGCCCTCTTCACCTGTACATAAATATGGTATATATATGCTGCATAAGTTGTGATCTCTTTAAAGTTTGTATGACCAGACTCCTTATGAGCTAACTAATAATGCTTCCTTATAATCACTTGGATGCCTCCATAGTTATATTTCTGTCTTGTATTTAAGGCAAGTGTTTAATTTATGGGATGTGCATTTTTTTTAGTGTATCTGCTACAATTATCTTGGACACATCAGGTTCCAGGTCTTTCTTCCTTTTGTATGTCTGTTTTCATATCCATTATTCTGTTCAAATAACTCAGGATATAGCTTCTACATCAAAAAAAAAAAGAAACATTGTTTAGGAATGGTGAACTTTTATTCTTTATTTATTTTATTTATAACGCGCCTTAAAATTATAAAAGTTTTACGTTCCTTGACCTGCCTAAAGCACTTGCACAGCTTCCAGGAAGGATCTTTTCCTTTGGGTGGCTTTCTAATTACTATCACGGCTGAATAACTGACACTATGGTTGTTTGAATTAGCAGTAAGAACCCTGGAACTCTCATCCTTTGAGACAGATAATTAACCACAATTTATTCTTGAATAAAACTTAGTATTTGCCATAAAATCCCAGAGGCATCTTTTTATTTCACAAAATCCTAGTTCATCATATTATGCACAATGGAACATATTTATTAGTATAGTCTAGTCTAGTAGTGCTACATCTCACATTAGCATGTATTTTGTAGGATCAGAGGGGGCTGTTAGAATGGAATTTCTCATGCAAGACTAAACTCTCTTTTAGGGATAGATAATCTTCCAAAGAAGTAGACTAAAACAACAAACAATGCAAATACTAATAGAAAGGAGTAGAAATATCTGTTCCATAAATATTGCATTATGAAATAATGGATATAGCTTGTGCTTTTTGCAATTTCAAGTAAGCGTTCGTGCATAGTTAATACGGTTCTTAAAAAAGAAACCAAGTTAATTTTAAAGGCCAGGTCTTCAATTGTTCAAAACATAGGTGTTATACACTGAAAAAAGTTGGGCTTTTGCTTATCTTCCAGGGTTTCTACTTATCTTCTACTCCTTGTTCTGTGCTCTAGGATTAAGTATGGCTTGTTCTGGTTTAGCAAAACGTTCAGATATATAAAGAAAAAGATTCCCAGTGGAAAACAAGCACAAGTGGCTGGACTGCTAGTAGGCTTGAGTGAGTATTGAAGTTCATGAAATTTCTTCGATTATTTCATCAAAGTTTTGGTATCTGGATTAAGTTCTTGTGCAGTTCCACAGAGAAGTAATTCTGGTACAGGAGTCATCATGTACACCAGCATGCTGCCTCTTGAGATCAGAGATTAACCACTGAGGTGAACACTTGATATTTTTGTCAGCTATGGCCTGTGTCATTCCAGGGGAAAACCCAGTGGGGGCTTAGCAGCCCTTGATCCTTACCCTGCTAGCTCAACACTTTCACCATATTGTCCTGTTAGTAGGAAAATTCCTTAAGACTTATTTCAGTGCAGTCTGTCCACAGCCTATTTTTTCCAGTCTGGAGCTACTTCTGCAGTGACTACAAGAGCATAATGACGAGCCTCCTGCACTTGCACAGTGAGTTGGTACAAACCCCCATCCCAGTGTGACAGGTGAGGTCTCAGGTCTGGTTCTGTCCTGTGCCCTTCCCCACGTGCAGCGCTGTGGACACTGGGCTGCTGTGGGATGCTGTGCCTAACTCTGCCTCTTGTCTCTGAGCCAGTTTGGAGACTCTCCACTCTAATCTCCTGTAAATCCAGCTCCAGGCTGGAATGATGACTGCAGATTAACAGGATTATATGGTAGCTTATTTAGCATATTAGGTTAAATTCAACACATGACTTGGATGGAATTGGAAGAGTCAAAAATTACTTTATAGAAGTCCAGTCAAATTTGATTTTAAATTCACTTTTGTGAACTGGATAGCCCTAAACACAGTAGATAACTGTACATTTTGGGCTAAGGTGCTAGGAAAAGTCTCAACTAGAAATCTGCTCTGAGCACACCGAGAAGCTCTCCAAGCAGGTGTACTTATTGCCTGCCCCAATGTAGCAGCTAGGACCAGACCTGACAAAAAGAGGGAGCCATGAACATGTAGCTGGAGGAGCAGCTTCAATGACCTCTTTTCTCCAGTGACTTTCAAAAGCTTGCTCACCCCAAGACACAGGCTGTTAGCTGCTCTTGAGTGGCTGAAGGGATTAGCATTGTATCACTCAGCAAAAATCCCAGCAACAACAGTCTTTCTGATGTCTGTTTGGTGAGAGTGTCTCCTAGGCTGTGAACCTGGCACTATACTGGAGTGCCATACACACTCATGCCCCAGCCTCAGGCTTTCCCTTGCCTACACTTTTTTCCCTAGTAAACTTCATCTTCGTTGCTGCACACTGGGTACCACTTTATCAGGAGCAATGTCTTTCCAAGTCTCCCCTAGTCTGAGCCTAATTGATGTAGGAACTAGAGGAATGGAACTGAATCTTATACTCAGGGACTGAAGCAAAGTTTCCCACTTCCTACACTGTTAGGAGTGATTATAATGGCACCGCTGGAAACATAAGTGTCCTAAATTTTTAGGGGAAAGCCAAACAGGCAGGGAGTGTTAGTCTGTTTCCACAAAGAATGGCTGCTGGTACCATCCCCATAGCAGGTTTCTGAGCTGTAAATCTCCAAAGCAGTCAGTATGACGTGGTCATAAGGGACTAACTCGGCAGCACGTTCTGTGACTCACTGTCCACTGTATACGCTTTTCTTTAGAGCGTTTGCGTAGTCCCGAGACACAAACTCCTCAGCAAACTCTTCACAGCTCAGCCATAGTCTTGAAAACTAGTGCAACTGTTCAGTACTTCCTGAAACACCTCACTGATGTTTTAGAATGATCTGGTGGTCAGAAGGTTCCAGCAGGATGAGATGCAAATGTACTGTGTGACTAACAGGGACTTGCCCTTTCTTCTTTTGTTTCTTTTTCTCATATTGTTTTCTTTATCCAAAGTGCTGTGAACATCCTACCAAGAAGCTCTTTATCTACTAGGTAGCGAAGCACAATGCCAAACCTGGTGTTTGTAGTCACTACAGTGTAAATATTTAATATCAGTGATAATGAGTCTTTGGGAAAAAAGGGTGTATCACCCATAAGTGTTACTGGCACTGCTATTACAGTCTTCTGGACCCAAGCCAGAAGGTCTGGCAGATGTTAGAGGAAGCACACTTAGACCCTTAAGTGAGGCACTAATGTAATCACAACAATTTGTTCTCTGTCAATGCCTATTCAAGAAGTGTGTGGTCACTTTGGCTGGATACTGCTGAGTCTGAGGAACTTGCTGTGACAGTTGGAGCCCAAAGCTGGGTTCCAGTAAAGTTGAGGCAGGAAAAGACACTGATTTGAAAAGAGTTCTGAAAGAAACAACTAGACACTGGAGTCAGCTTCAAATTTACTTAATTTCTTCTCATCCATGTGACTGAAGCTGTAAAACACAGGATTTCTTAGATGTGCCTATTCCTTAACTAGTCAGCTTATCTGTTCTTCAGAATGCTACATAAGGTAAGATCAAATGAAAAACAGCAAGTAAAGAACTGGATATTTAAATTATTAGTAATTCCTTATTAGAGTATTAGTGTCTAATTTAAGAAACTGTCTTTTATTTTCTTAGCCCAAAGACCTTCTGAGACAGGTGTTATTGTCTTTTTGAAGCTTTTCTTGCAGTAAAACAGATTGCCTGACACAAAAACCTATCAAATAAAGCAAATAAATGCATGCTTTCTCTGAAGACTTACCTCACTGATCTTTCCTCTTTCAACTTTATTCTAGTACAATTAATTGCACAATATTAAACCAACAGTTTAGCTTATCTGTTGTACACTTCTTCACTCATTAGCTGACTTTGTTCCTTACATGTTATTCAGTGTCTTTCCTCCTGAGAAATTTAAGGCTAAGTAATTACCACTCCAATGCAGGAAGCAAATGTGCAGGACATAGGAAGAGTTTTCTTGGGGAACAGGGAGGTGTGTTTTATGATGTATTTGGTTACTGTGCATAAGACAGACAGACTGAGACCTCAGCAGTTTCTAGCCCACTGGGACAGCAGCCACGCCTCGCCCTCCCCTCCGTCAGCCATGCACTGACTGAAATTCAACCTGAGGACATAGGGGCTGGCTGTCTTTACTAAAACTGTCCAGAGCCCTTTCTACTGACTGAGAAGGAAGGAAGAAGCTTTTCACTTTCTCATTCTTTCTCTTGAGGGCCAGCACAGCAGAGGATGCCCAGCAACAACTCATCTCTTTACTGATCCACAAAAGGTTTGTTTTTATGGGGAGTGTTCTGATTGAGAGGAGTCTGTACCTGTAATGCAACAGCTTTTATCTTCTGAAGGTATTTTTCTGTAACTGTGGCATTCTTTGGAGGCAAAAAAAATTCAGTAATGCTTTCTTTAATTGCTGTAAGTATATATTAATCATATGCTAACTTGGCAGGTGGATTTATTGCAAATTGCTTCTGTCTTCAAGCACAGTAAAATACTCATTATAGAAAGGAAACAAAAAGTCATGGGGAGCTTCAGCTCCTTGGCAAAAATTTTGAGTTGTAAACTTGGGGTCTGACATAAGTATTCTAACCAATATACAAGGAAATAATCTTATGATTGTAAGATTTAAAGAAAAGGTATGGTGGCTTCTTACAATGTGTAGTAATGTATGAGGAAACTTGCAACAGATAGATGAGGACTTGTATCCTTGCTTGTTTGTATTTAAGAGGGATGATCAAGTATTTATATAAGTTAATAGGAATCTCTTCTCTTGGTCTTGTGGGACCTAGTTTAGGTCTAAATAAATTTTTAAAACTGTGAAGGATGTTTTCTAAACTGGAAGGTAGGAAAGTAGGGCTGGGAAATCTTTGCACCATATCCTTCTTAATAAAATACATTAAGATACTCCTTACTTGGTCAAGGGGTCTAATTCTGTCTTACCTATGTTACTTATGGTGAGATAATTCAGGGGGTAAAGGTTTAAGATATTTTCATGAAAAACACTAACAAGTACTGCAGGTTTAAGCTGAGGTTGTGATATTGTATCTCTTTTTATCCATTATCTTTTTGAGTCCTAAGGTAGAAGAAAACAAACCACAGAAAGCACTCTCTGCTTAGACACACAGTGTGAAAGGCAAGCAAAGATCACAGACTGCTTCAAATCTGCCAAGCATATCAGAAAAACAAACCCCTCTCCTTTTAATAACATTTGGTGTTAACTGATTTGGAGTAAATCTTAGAGATTTTTAAGAGGAGCAGTACCCAACACCTATAAAATACTTTCCTCCTGTAAGCACTTTTTTTGTGTCATCTATCCTCAGAGGCAGGAGGCAACAACTGGCAATACCAGAGGTAGAGTCTGTATATTTGCTTACCTGCTTGCTTTGAATTTTGTTTCTATGGGTTTGTTCAGAAATTATCTTGACAGTTGTCCCCAGTGTTTTGGAGTACCACATTATTGCTAAATCCCCAAAACGACTTATTTGGAAGAGCTAACAAATCCACTTGCACTAAGTCATAGAGTTCAAAATTCTAAGGCTGCAAAGCTGGAAGTTGGGCAGGTCAAGAACCATAGTTTGACAGGAAGTACTTCCCTCTCGTACTGGTAGACTATTTAACAGTAATACAATAGGATGAGTCAAAATGTGTATACAGTCCAAATGTTTCCTTTAGTCTCAAATATCTGCAATGGTTGTCCTGACTTGTTCAGTATCAGTGTCAGAGAACTGGAGAGCCAGCTGATGCCAGGGGCTGCATGCAACTTGCCTTTAAGCAACTTGCTCCTTAAGCAACAAGACCTGATACCTACCAGGCTCCTAGTCCAGACAGGTTTGATTCTCTACCTATCAGCCTCTGTTCTAGCCTTGTCAACCTCATATTCCTCATTTTTCCCTTCTTTTACTCCTCACAATGAGGAGGAGTTTTGTTCCTCAACCTGAAAATGAGATTTGCTCTGTATTGCTTAGTCGTAGTGCTGAAAGGGCAGGGGAAGAAGAGCAGAAAGAAGGTGGCTGTATGGAGAAAACAAAAGGATGGAAAAAAATTGCTTCTCAATTCTCATGATCGGGTGAGGGGGTGGGTGGGGGGGGTGTTGTTCTTGTGGGTTTTGTTTTCCAAAACCAAAACTTTCTAAACACCACTATGCTGAAATATGGGGTAGTCTCCCCTATCCAATGCTAGATCCTTAACCCCTAGTTATCTCTCTGTACCTCAGGGATGTATGTTTCCCAGTGAGTCTCATGTTATAACAACAAAAAGTCAAATTATAGGTTCTATAATTTCTGTATAGGTACAGCAAATCACTGAAGATTAATCTTTAGTCCTCCTTCATATTCAAAACAGTGGCTGATAAGAAATAGAAATGAACTCCTTATTTCTGCTGCTAGGCTGTAACTCAAACTGCTTAAAGAGAGTTAATGTCTTCTGGCTTTCAAGTCAGACAAAACTAGTCCATGAAGGAGAAAGAAAAAAATGAACAAGTAATGAAGCAAGGGGTTATCTTTCTCTTCCCCACTGCACTGAAACAGAGGAGTCATACCAACAGACACAGCTCTTTCATGGCTTTGGCTTAGCAGACAGGAATTGTTCCTCATTCCTAAACAGGGTGTTATAGTGGAAGGGGAATGAAGATTTTGGCTCTTACTAGACTTTTACTAGGAAAAAATTTTATGAACAAACATCACAGACAATGGGTAGAAGGAAAAATAGTAAAAATTTGTTTAGCAAGGGAGTTGTCAAATCAGGTTGCTCTAATTGTGAAATGATTTTGTGGTGCACCACAGAGTTTGGAGAAGAAATGTTTATTACTGTTCCATTATTTTGTTACTGCTTCTTGATTTACAAATTGGCAAGGTTTTTTGTTTTGGTTTGGGGTTTTTTTAATTATTATTTTCTTTTTTTTTTCTTATGGTCATACAGCAAATATACTTTTACTTTAAGTTTAAAAGTAAGAAAAATTAGGTAAAATTAGAAGATATCTGGATTACCAGCTGAAAAAAACCCTTCAGATTGTATAATAGGAAGTTATTCCTGTAAAATTTTTTTTGGATTGCAAGCTGTTTTTAAAAAGGATTAAAAAATAACCTATTGGAGGTCTTGAGTAAGTGAAGCAAATAGAACAAGATCATAACACAGAGCCAGGAAACTCTGAAGAGAGTGGTATCAACTATTAAACTTGGGCAACAGGGTTGAAATCATTCTACGCAGCTACAGAAAGCAAGTAATTTCGTTTAATGGAAAAACACCTAACACTAACCTTGAAGAAGAGCAACTGTATTTAAAAAAATATTTTGTCTGCTGAACTGTCAGTATTTTAAGGTAATCCCTGCAAACATGAAAGAACATGCTGTAGAGAAGAGAGTAACTTGAAAGAAAGTCACAGCCAGATTCCTCCCTCCTTGGCCTTTTGAAAAAAGAAGTTAAGCCACATTGGTCAAAAGTTGTGAGGTCTTCTTCTCAGTCTCCACAGTCACTTGAAGTTGTCACATTATCCCTTTCATTGCTCATATCTACAAGCTCCCTCACTTTGGTCTCCAAGTATTTCCTTGGCATCTTGGGTAGAACAACAATTTGTATCAGTAGTTCAAATCACTTCAGATTAGAGGCAACAGTGAATTAGAATAGGTTTGGTTGGTCAGTGTCCAAATGCAGTTGGAGTCTTCTCCATATGCATTTTCACATACAGCTTACCACAACAGAAGTGTGGATCCAAGGATTAACATCACATGTAATCTGCTATATTGAAAATCTGTGGTCAGTCAGAGATTGATAAACAAGACACAAACAAGTCTTGATTTGGCCAGAGAGGGCTGTGGCTTCTGTGGAGCTATGTGTACAAGCATGAGTCAGAGCAAAGATGTATATGTAAAGGTGCTGCAATTTAACCTCTCATTTAAGAAATTATCTTGTCCCTGGTGTATCCTATCCCACAAAGAATACTAGACTTTAATCAACCGATGTAGATCAGGACAAAAGTCACTTAATGAGGTCTGGAAGCTGTAGGGGTCCTGTGTGGTAAACAGTCTGGCTATTATATCTCCTGTTGTGGATTTTGGGATGAAGAGTGGGCATAAGGTAATATCCCCATACATAAGTGAGGAACAGCACATTATACACTAGTTCCATTGTGAATTAGGTCTAAATTACTTAGAGAAAGGAGTTGAAGAGTTAAAGTTAGGGTTTCAAGAAAAATTGAAGCTGGGATAACTACAGACAGCAGGGTGCTGCAGCAGTACTTTGCACCTGGATGGAAACAAATATTAATCAAAATGATCAAGAGACAAATCAAGCCATAAGGATGTGGAGGCCATGGGGCAGAACTGAGCCTCAGATAACATAGTGTTCTGGTCTTGCAGAAATATGGGGAAAAGCAAGGTGGGGACAGCAGCTTAAGGAGCTTCAGGAATGAATTTCATGCTTTTACCAAATCATGCGAGGGGTTGAAGAGAAAAATCATAGTAATAAAAGAACCACCACAGGAGAATGAATGGAGATCACCAAAATTTTCCAAATTTCTCTTTTGAGAGAAGTGCAAAGTCTCTTAGATCTGCAGAATATAGCATTTACCCTACCTTGCTGCCTTGAGGACTGTTGAGGGCATATCAAAACTAGAGCTGACAACAGCATTCAACTATTTCAAGGAGTTAGATATATTCAGGGTATTCCATGAAAATAGCATATATATCTGTGATGTACAGCTTATGTGTCCACCCAAAGCAGCTGTGGTGGCAGGTACTGCAGAGAGAAAAGTTACTACGGTATATCATCTTTTTCCTTCCTTTGAGACACTAAGAATTCACAAAGGTGAGAGTGGCTACACTAAAAGTTTGCCTATCTTATTCTGGCACACCACATAGCTGCTTCTTACAGGCTGGCTAGAAGCTGCACACCTCTTTTGCAACAGTAATTACACAAGTTAGTTTTTTACCATTCCTGCTTCCCTGGGTTATGCTTTTGCAGTCTAATGAAACAATCAGGCCGGTTTCCAGCTTTTATTATCTGCATGTGAATTGATTTGTTCCCTGCTAGGGAAGAAGGGGAAATAGCAAACAGGGCCTGTACTAACTAACACTATCATGAGTTTCAGTTTAGACAAATTCATGGTGTTTCCCTCTTCTGTGCTGGCTCTTCTCTCTACGTCTGTTAAGATCTTGAGTACAAAGTTGGAAAAACTGAATTTGGTGGCATTATTATCATGTTTACTTGAAGATTATCAGCTTGTTTTGTGCAGCTGATAAAACAGTAATGGTTCTATTTAAATGTCATACCATTTGTTGATAATCGGTTATTAAACTGCAGGGTGGATATTTGCTCTCAGTGTTTCTGCAGAACACCATGTTACACTATTTACACTGTTTAGTCTGAAGTTTAAATGTCATGCAGAAGATTCTTTCAGGGACACAATTAATATGTTGTCTTCATCTCACTAATTGATACATGATGTGCTATGGAACATCAATGAGCAGTTTTAGATTTAACTATCAATTGAGCAGACCTCATTGTTGTATATCAGACTGGAGAGTTTTACGTCCACAATTTAACTGTCAGGAAAGTAGGCAGAAGAAGAAGAGCAAATGTGCATAAGACCAGAAAAATATTTTAATATACATATTGCTAAAAGCTCTCAGAAGTTTCTATAGGACATGTCTGTTTCTACTGCTAGAGTTGGCTGAGCTCTTACTTTCAGACCAGACATAGCGAGACTAATTGAGAATCCACTCTATTTTTCATTTATAATATAAATGAAAGGAGAAAGGCTAATAAGTTTGCCAATAGAATGATTTTCCCTGTGCCCCTCAACAGTGAGATTTGTGAGCAATGGGATTGCAGCAGTCTGTGGGGCTCTGGAGCATACCTGACACTTATGATGTGCATAAACCTTTGCTGTGCAATGTCAGTGAACAAAAACCACTTTGAAAGCCCAATGCACACAGTCTCCTCTCAGAAAGGGCTTGGACAGGAAGGTAAAAAAGGAGCAGGCATGCCAGACACTTGTGATATTTAACATTGATGGGTTGTATTCCTCAACCACAAAAACCAGCAAGTACAAGAATCTCTCTTCTTTTACATAACTACAATATATCCTTTTCCAGGACTTTAGGGATAGCCAGAAAATGCCGGTCCTCTCTCCTCCAGCTCTACAGTTCTATTGTATCACAACTGAAGTAGAAACAGCATAAGCTATCATCGAATGAGATGTGAGTGAAGGGGAGAGAGTTTTAATTAAACCTTTTCTAAAATGGAAGTAAACGACCAAACAAAGAATTTTATAGCAGGAAGCTTGAGAGGATGAAAAATGTACAGAAAAAATTATTAAATATTGGCCCAAAGGCAAACTAATAACTCAGAGTAGTTTGATAGTAGTCCAGCTTTTTTTTCAAGTGTTGATTAACTACCTCTGCTCTTCACTTCCCACTCTGAGCCTCTTTCTTTAAAAGGGTATTTACACTGTAGGACTCCACAAGCAATAGGCTGTCTCTGTAGGCTGTAGTGCTCTATTTTGTTGATAACTTCCCTTTGCTGGTCCTGCTTCTCCCTGTCCTACAGCATCTAGCTCCAGTTCAGTTTTGTCTCTGCTCTGAGGGATATCTTGCACCAGTTCCTGGCACTACTGCAGCAGCTCAGGGAAAAAAAAAAAAAAAAAAGTAGAGAATTTTACCAAAACAGATATTTCCTGTCCAGACCAATTCCTCTTTAAAATAAACACACCAAGTCACTACTGGTGAGGGAGAAACCTAAGGATGAGGTTGCCTGTTAAAGCATTGGATGAGGGGAGATTCCTTGGACACATTGGGAAGATTGTGGTACAACAACAGTGGTGATTTTGTTTGAATTTCAGTAAACCAAGACATGTTCTGGCTTGTGAGGCAGAGTAGTCTTGGATATCTTGTCAAGTTTAGGAAAATGAGAACTATTTTGGTGACTAAGATAGATACAACCTGTGAGGCATAATTGCCTAATGTAGCACAACAGGAGTGTGCCCAGGGAACCAAGCAGTTAATGTACAAATGAGCATGTAAACCACCACTACTTCACTTGAAGGGTATGGCTGATAAGTTTCATAACACAAGAATTAAGGAGATTCCAGACAAGTCATCAGAAAAGCAATTAAAATCGACAACCTGATGTATGGATCCTGTTGAACTCATTACCACAGGATGTTGGAACAAAAAAATATAAATAAATTGGAGAAAGGACACAGGAGATTGGAAAGTGGATCCAAATACATACTGTAAGTTAGGAAGTTGCTAAGAAACCAATAGCAAGAATCTGACCAGTTAAACTTGCTTTGTCTCTCACTACATCCTTGAATAACCACTATTAGCCATTGTGACCTCAGTCAGTCCTCATACGGCTTCCCCTCAAGGCCCTTCACCATCCTCGTTGCCCTCCTCTGGACACTCTCTAACAGCTGAATATCTGTCTTATATTGCAGTAACCAAAACTGCCACAATATTCAAGGTGAGGCTGCACCACTGCAGAGCAGAGCGGGAGCTTTGGTTATGTTGCACTTTTGGTTACAGCACTATAAGAAAGATATTAAGCAATGAAGACTGTGAAGGACCTCGAGGTGAAGCCGTACGAGGAGCAGCTGAGGGAACTCGATCTGTTCAGCCTAGAGAAGAGGACACTGAAGGAGAGCAGTCTACAACTTCCTTGTGAGGGGAAGAAAAGGGGCAGGCACTGATCTCTTCTCTGTGGTGACCACTGACAGGACCCCAGGGAATGGCCTGAAGTTGTGTCAGGGGAAGTTTAGGTTAGATGTCAGAAAAAGGTTCTTCATCCAGAGGGTGGTTGGGTGTTAGAACAGGATCCCCAGGGAAGTGGTCACAGTACCAAACCTGACAGAGTTCACAAAGGCTTTGGATGATACTTTCAGCCACATGATATGACTCTTGGGGATGGTCCTGTGCAGGGCTAAGGGTTGGACTTGACGATCCCTGCGGGTCTCTTCCAACTCAGCATATTCTGTGATTCTCTGATAAGATGTGACTATGGGGCTGGACCAAATATAGCTCTGACAAATTTTATTGAAGTGAGACTGTGTAGTTATCTGTACCTTACAAAGGTTCTACAAGGAAAGTACAATTCAAGGGAAAGGGCACATCTCCTTCCTAAGGTAAGGAGTCCTTGGTATACTTAGTCTCAACAGTAGCATTAATAATTTCTGTCCTTATCTGCATCTGTTGTGAGAGGAAAGGTCCATTACAGAATGGATTGCTGGCTGTGGTTGGAACAGTACCAAGGTAAGGACTCTTTTATTAAGATTAATTTTAATGCTTTGCTTGTTTTGTCTGCCCCAGAGAATGCAACTGTCAGCTTTCTAGAAATGTCCACAGTGTTTCAGAAAAATAGATACCTGTGAGTCTGTTAGTGTACACACCTTAAGGTTTTTTCTACATTAATATGCATGTATGAACCATTAATCATATCTGTCGCATAAAGCACAAAATTACTTTCTACAGCTCTCTGCAATCAGTTCTAGATTTTAAGTAAAGTTATGTAAAGTTATTAAAGTTATGTAAAGTTTTTCCTCCCATCTGCCTTCCTTTTCAAAATAACTAAATTATAGATTGAGCAACACAATCTCCAGATAATGGTGGTATTGTGCATTGCTTTATCATTTAATGCAATTAATTTTACACAGAAGTAACTAAATTCAGCCATATGTCCAAGATCCTCTTTAACAGTGTATTTTAGCACTTGTATAACTTGCTTGTGTGCTTAGACAGCATGTTCTTGCATCCTATATTTGTCTGGAACACTGAATTACCTTTCACAGACCGAGTCACACAAAGTACTTAAAACCTTGATTTTCATTACAACCATAAATGGAAGATGAGTGGATCTATGCAAAAAGTCTGCCATGCAATTGCAAATTATTTCAATAATTGCTTGGGGAATAAAATGATGACTTTGAACAATCTTCCAGTGGCTTAGTGTGTACTACCTATAGACTCCCGTTTCTGTTCTCAGGTTAATGTTTTATTAATTAACGACATAAAGCTTAACATGGAGGTAATGCCCCTTAAATGAACAGCAAAGTGGAATGCAATAGCCTAGAGTCGTTATGGGATTTTTAAACATACATGGCATGAGTCATGCACTTGGATATAATCCGGTCACTATCACATCCTGTTGTAATTAGCAATAAAACTAGGGACAAACTCACTGTTAGTGACATGACTTTTATCATGTCGTGCTTTCATATACTAGTTTACACCATGAAATTACAATAGTTTGCTCGATATTCAAACTCTTAACGGTGAGAGTGGGCAGAGGCCAACTCAGATTGAACTTTAAAGCCAGTACTTAAGACTGAAAAGACCAAAAGGTTGCTACAATGGGAGAGGCTTGAGTATGAACAAAGCATAAAAGGTTGAATACAGAAGCTGTCAGTAGCAACCCAAACAGAGGGTATTAGGTTATCATGGAGTGTTAAATAACTTGGTGATTTTGTTACCTGAGAAACTGGGCATGCATCTCTCTGGAAGCTTGTGTAGTAACAGGGTAGGCTATCAGAGAATCATAGAATCATAGAATCATTTAGGTTGGAAAAGACTTTTAGGATCATTGAGTCCAACCATTAACCCAGTACTGCCAAGTCCAATCCTAAACCATGTCCCTAAGTGCTGCATCTACACATCTTTTAAATATCTCCAGGGATGATAACTCCACCACTTCCCTGGGCAGCCTCTTCCAGTGCTTGAAAACCCTTCCAGTGAAGAATTTTTTCCTAATATACAATCTAAACCTCCCTCTGTGCAACTTGAGGCCATTTCCTCTTGTCTTGTCACTTGTTACCTGTGAGAAGAGACTTATGCCCACCTCACTACAACCTCCTTTCAGGTGGTTGTAGAGATCCTACCTGAGCCTCCTTTTCTCCAGGCTAAACAAACCCAGCTTCCTTAGCAGCTCCTCAAAAGAGGAGCTCCAACCCCTTCACGAGCTTTGCTGCTCTTCTCTGGACATGCTTTAGCACCTCCATGTCTTTCTTGAAGTGGGGGGCCCAGAAATGAACACAGGATTCAAGGTGTGGCCTCACCAGTGCTGACTACTGCCCTGCTTCTATTCTTTCTCTAAGAAAAGTCTGGATTCAAAATGATGGATTTCTATCAATGCCCTTTTATTCCACAAAATGAGCAAAAAGATACATTATTCACTTGAAATCACAGTGAAATTAACTTCATTTCTAATGTCTTATGCTGTTTTGCTTACATAATCATTTCTATGAATCATTAGACCACCTATATAATTAGGTGGTTAAAAACTATTACTTACCATCCTAAACAAAGATTGACAATGAAGTTTACTGGAGAAAAATTATTTTACAATTTGACTGCAACTGAAACAAAGACAACCTTTTATGGAGAATTCCTTTTGCTGTTACTCGTGCTAATCAGCTGAGAGAGTCTTGCTTTTGACAAATAAAGGTACTGTACTAAACTCTTGCAGTGTCTTCTACCTCCCTTTCTGGAGATCACAGTTCAAATTACTTCAGTTTCCAGAGTAAAAAAAAACATGGAGCGGAAACACTGCTCAAAATACTGTTTAGTGTCAAAGACGAAGCACACCTTAGATCTACTAAGAATTTACTGTTAACTGTGAGTCTGTTTCTATAACTGGAATTTTAATACTCTTGTTATTAGTCCAGATCTACAGAGAAAGAGAGGACAACAGTGCAGTCAGCAGAGTTACACACATGCTGCTCAGACCCTCCTCCTCTCCCTAGCATTTTGCTTATCCATCCTCTGCTCCTCCTAAGGTGGATAGTTTCACCATGGTGGGGAGTGGGTCACCTGCACCTCCAAATCCTTTGGGTTTTTGTAAAATAAAATCTTTGGGATTTATTTATTTTTATTTACTATAGAGCAGTGCCTTTTGTGCATGTTAGAAACATGTATTTGGGTATCTTTTTTTGACTGCCAATCATCTGGTAGCAGTGATCATGTTTGGCCAGAAGCCCTGATCTGCAGAAAAGCTCCTGGTGATGAGCAGGTCTGGGGTTCAGATTTGAACTGAAGTCATCAAGTGAGGGTCAGACACAACCCCGTCATCAACAGGCAAGTCCATGGTGACAAGGCAGGTCTGACTTTCAGCCACAAAGTCAAGCCTATTGGTCAGTGTAGAGGTCTGGATCAGTTTTATGTGGACTAAGGACAACACTTGAGAATGTGCCCTCAGTGTGCTCTCCTGAGTGAAGGTGGAGGAGAGTCCCTGCTGCTCAGAAGGCTCTCCTTAGGACTGAGTGTCTGCACCCACCCTCTCAGCTGGCTCTGAGCCCAGGACAGACTCGGTGCTCAGGGCCTGACACCAAGAAATGCTGAAAATGGTGATAACTAACAGACTTTGATCCCAATATCTTTTGAAATGCAAAGCAGGCCCTTTAGTAATCAGCCTTTGCAGTGTTTCATAACCCTTGGAAATGTAAGGGAGTTTTGCATCTTTACACTCGTAATTGAAACCTACTGAGTTTGACAAAGCATTTTTTTGGTACTGTTTTTAAAACTACAACAAAAGACATTTAAATGTCCCTGGAAATCACAGCTAAGGCTTGAGAGAGGGGGGAGGATCTATCTCATTAGTTTTTTCTTTAATTCTCCAATTCTTCAAACTGGGAGAAGAACACAGATTTTCACAACATGCAGAATTTTACCATATTTACATATAAAGCTTTAATTACACAAATTAAGGTAGTGACACATTAAAGACAATTCTTATATTACATTATCTATCCCTACTTTTAGAGGGGAATACTTTGATAATATCTCTTAGCCTTCAAGAGGATAAATAATGAGCTGCTGCTTGCCAGGTTTCACGAATCTGCAGTGAGAATAATTTGTTACACAAATATTTCTGATTATTTTTAGTCCCTAGATGAAGAAAAAATGAAACATCAAACCTAAAACCACAGCTAGACAAGCTAAAAGGTTTTGGTATCTTGAAGCAAAGCTGGGATTGGGGCTTTTAAAAATATCTGGGCATTTTGGATAGGGCAAAATTTGGCAAAGGTTATTTTCCTAGCTTGATTTCTAGGACCAGCTTTCACAAGAAAGTAACATGAGTGTATATTTCTACTCTGGGCTTGCTCTGCATCCTTTTTAGGCACACTCAACCTTGCAAGGAATGTGTGTACTCTGGGTAAGAGCAGTGCTTGCTGCTCCCAGGGGACCAGAGCCTTGCAACTCAATTTTTGAGCAAGCTAGAGACTAGCTGAGAGTGCAATGCATGCAAAGGCATTTTGTTTCTTCCCCCTCCACAGAAGTCAAGAGTGATATCTAAGGCTAGAAGGAGTCATTATATTGATGAGGATGATTCTTGTATGAGTGAGAACATGGAGCTTCACCTGGAGGCTTAGCAATTTAAGTGATCTTTCAGAAAGGTCACTGGTTCTCCCACTGAAAATTTCAAAAGAATTAGTAAACAATTCCTGAGTGTAATAAGACCACTGGCTGGAAAAACTGTTTTGCTAGAAATTGCCTGCCTGTTCTTGATGCCTATAATGAGACTCTAGGAAAGAATTGTATAAAGAATTCATCTGTCAGGGTGTATCTGCCTGCTGGAAGCAGGTTTTGCTACTGCCTGAAGGGAAGGCTGAAGTCCTTACTACTCTGGTGAAAAGAAGTTTTCTTGCTTGCAATATTAGTAATAAACAACAGAAGCTGCAAATGTATTTATCTTGGAAATTTTGAAAGTATTCAAGTTAAACCAAAAGAAACGTAGATGCTGGGTTCTCAGCCTTCAGGATTGAGCCCAAAATTCTCACCCTAGAATGGTTTCATTTTGGGGCATCACCCTTCTTTATAATACATATTACATTAAGGTTGTTTCTTTACCACCTGGAATGAACATGTACACAGGAACAACTCTGGTCTTGCCTCAGGGCATGACCTTACAACATAAAACCTTTCACTTGTCAATATTTAATTCAACATTTACTAAATGGTAGGTGGATGCTAGGCTGACTTCACTGGAAATAATTTTGCAAAGATTTAACCAGCTTAAATATACATGGAATTTAATGTAGGAAATAACCCTAGCATAATAAAAACATTAAATTCATGGCTCATAAGATTTTTCCTAAATGATGACATACCAGACTTGCATGTGTACATGGAGGAAAATGATTAAAACAACACTAATGGCCAACACGGCAAAGGGTAATTATTAACCACTTTTTCTTGCAAAAGAGCTGGGAAATACTCTGCTGTCGCTGATTCAAGGGACTATTATGTAATAATCAGCAAAAACTATTTTAAAATATTCAATTTTCTTATTCTATTCCCCCCAGGTCTGTTTGATCTCCTTGTACTAATGCCTAAGTATTGGGAACTTGGAGGTTTTTAAGCTAAAAAGACTACTAAATGAAAATGGTCAGTGTCCTGGCTTTTCTCTCAAAACTATGGTTTTATCAGTGCAGGAAACTGATACAAGGATGTGCGGCCATGAAAAGACACCAAATTTCAGTTTGGGGGATTTGCCTAAGTGAGAAACTAGATGTTCTCATGTTCACTAGCAAAGTATATATGTATATACTTAATTTTCCTATGGAATAAGGATTAAAACTAAACTGTATTCTGCTGCTTTTCTAGATCAAGATATTTTAGGCTCAAAATCTAAGCATCAGTTTGGTTTACCAGTTTTAGCCTGCATTTCCAAGGGGGTCTATCTGCATACGAACCGACTACATCTTTACATGTGAATGAGCATTTCCGTGTATAGTTACAGACACTGTATACTCTCTGGTTATCACATTTTCTCTGTCATTTGTGTTTCCAACTTTGTAACAATGAAAAAATTATTCTTGAACATGAAATTTCATAGACTCCTATATGAATATTGACTCGGTGAAATTTTAACTTAGGCTTGCTTGTAAAGATTCCCTCTATTTTTTCTGTTCTGTTTGAAGTTTCTTTCATGTGTAGTATCTAACTAATCACTTCTCGGTTTATGTTATTTCTTGGTCTTGTGTAAGTTGCCCTTGCAAAGGTTTCTTTGTATTCTTACTCAGGATGACACAGACCAAACTTATAAACTTGAATCTAAAACTTGGGAAAACTTGGATCAAAGAGTTTGATTCATTGTTTAGTCATTTTTTCGTCTGAAAGGATTGGTTCTGCCACAGAATGAACTGATCTTCAGTGATCATTGAATTCATGTTTTTGAACATGCATGTCTTTCCAAAGCTTGTAAAACTTGTTTTATATTGTAGCTGTGCCAGATTTATATCCTTGTCTTGCTTATTTTCCTGTCCATGTGCTAATCATGGGACACACTAAGCAACAAGTCCTTTCCACAAATGACTGATGCTACTAATAACACTGGGTTAATTTAAAAGTTGCAAATATTTCAGTTAAAATGTAGATTAAGATGAAAATTAAATGTATATAGGTCTGGAAGGTATCATCTCTTATTTGTATCTAAGATAAAACATTTATTTGAAACTCACTTGTCTGCTCCCTCACTCCAGAGAATGAATCTCCTACTTCCTTATAACCCCCATGTTACAGAGAGCTAACATACAAGACTTTATTTTTTTCCTATTAATTATAGGATATTGGATTCCAAGTCTAAAGAAACTTTTAGATAAAATATGCTAGAGGATCTTAAAGAAGACTTCTTTCCTGTCCCTTAAAAGTGGTGTTTTCATTGATTAGCATCTTGTAACCTGAGAAGGATGCCTATGTTTAGCTGAAGTAAATCTGATGGTAATATCTTTTGAGAACCTCACCAAGGTTTATGTAACAGGGTCAAAAGTGATCCGTAGGAGCTACCAGAACAATCATAGCTGAAATATAAACCAAGAACCACATGCTCAATAATCCCACTTTCCCTAAAAGAAAAAAGTTACTTCAAATCCCGGCCAATATCTACAGTTTCAGCCAACTCACATCTGTATAGCTGCCTCTCTACCTAAAACATCTTGAATATCTCAGCATCTGCAAGTTTAGAAATAATCCAACTAAATTAGCTATAAAGGTCCTTGAGGAATGACACTGATTTAACACACCTTGGATTTTCAAATAAAACAATATGTATACCAGTAGGAAAAAGCCCAAGCAGAGAGTACCTTTTCACAACAGTGTGTCCTTACCTCTGCTTAGCTTTGGGATGTAAGGAACTAACAGTAAAAATAAAGTCAGAACTATTACACCCTTGTCCTGACCCATGTTTCATTTAGTTTTTGAACTGACACTGCTATAGACTTCCTCTCTATGGCATAAAATCTGAAGAGCAGACAAAGAAATCTTTTTTATTAACTCATCATCATCACCATCATGGCAGGGCTTCACAAATGAAGATTTGGGAAGGGCACTACCCACGTTTGTTGCAAGCACACTGGTGGCTAAAAAGGCCAATACGAGATAGGCACACCCAGTTGCAAAAGGCACAGCAGAAAGACTCCTTAAGTGATATATTCTGCAAGGCACGATTCTTTCTGTGTTGTCTTTCCTCCTCAAGAGTGAACCTGCGTGCTTTCTCAAAAGCATCAGCAGCATTGAAAGTAGTGTGTCTCCAGACCTCCCGATTGGAGGCCAGAGTAGACCAGTTATGGTGATCAATATGGCCAAGGCTGAGATGTTGTTTCAGGGAGTCCTTGTATCTTCTCTTTGGGGCTCCTCTCTTGCGGCAGCCAGTGGCAAGTTCACCATAGAGCAGGATCTTAGGGAGGCGGTGGTTGGTCCTTCATCCTGGAGACGTGCCCTGCCCAGCGCAGCTGTGTTCTCATCAACATGGCCTCAATACTTGTGACTGCTGCTTGTTCTAGAACAGATGTATTGGTCACATAATCTGACCAGTGGATGTTTAGGATTGTACGGAGGCAGCGTTGATGAAGCGTTCTAGGAGACGCAGGTTGTGGCGGTAGACGACCCATGATTCGGAACCATATAAAAGAGTAGACAGCACTATGGCTCTGTAAACACTGATCTTGGTACTTTTCTTCAGGTGTTTATTTTGCCAAACTCTTTTGTGAAGTTTTTATTAACTATTGAGGAGTTAATTATTATACAGTATGTTCCGGCCCAGCCTTTCAAAATCTTGTAAAAGGGTGATTCCTGACAAGAAGTCTTCTCACACGCTCGATACTGGTCCAACACATCACTGTTAAAAGCCATTTACAGCACATGGAATGCTGTGGGTGTTCCCCCACCTGGTCACTTGCAGTCAGGTAAAAAACTATATGAATGCAAGCCCTCGCCTTAGGCACTTGCATTTCAAACATTTAATGGTTCCAAAGCTTTTTTACGGTTTGTGGCATCCAAAACAAAGACCCCTTGTATGGTATCACAGCCGTACAAGGCAGTTTGTTTTCTGTTGAGTAGGAAAGACACATTGCATGAATTCCAGCTGGAGCATCATACTATTCTTTGTTTTTACTGTTAATTATTTATTACCTCTGAAAAGGTATAAAAGAGTTAAAGCTGGCTTTCCATTTAATGCAGGGATTTAACTGGTCCTATTTCAGAGAAGAAGGCTGCTGTAGCAACTCTGAAGAAGGCTGCTTCTACACTGCACTGAACATCACTGGAAGTGAAGAATACTTCAGATAAGTGGTGAGTAGTGCCTAGCAGTTGGACTTGATACTTTGCAGCAGATTTGGCAGTGTTCTCAAGGGGTTGACTTGGGGAGGGAGGAGGAATAGATTTATCTTGGTATAAACCAATGTTGTGAAATTTATAAACAACTAATTTCCTGTACTAGTCAAGTACTCAGCTTCTATATAAGCATTCATTAACTCTGAAATCTGTCTTCCTCTCCTGGTTAATAGATTTCTGTGGAAAATAGCTTTAATTTTTTCTGACAATTTGTAGAAGAAAATCCACCACAAAACAACAACCCACAGCAAAACACTTCACCTTAAAATAGAGATTCAATCCTTCAACCTCTCAGTATAACAGATAAGATTGTGACCTGTATGAAATATTGAAATCCAGATAAATTGATTCATCATCTTTTAAAGACACTCTAGGACTGATACTACAGATATAGGAAAAAAAGGAGACGTGTATCTTTTACCACTATGTCAACTGATTACTTATAAAAATAGGTATTTCTGGAAGCCAGGGTGTCTACAGTATTTGAGAATAACTTTTGCTAAGTAGTTCAGTACCACAGTAATACTCTGTGCCAAATTAAAGTCATGCCCCACCTGACTTCCTCAACAGTATCTCCCTCAACAGTATTTTAATATTAGGGCTGTTAGACATTTTCCATAAACAGTATAAGCATTGACTTGCACATTCTCACTTGCATCAGAATAGATCTAGCTTAATAAAACTACTTGAGAAGAAAATAATTCCTTCAGTTCTTAATGGATTTCCAGTGCACCTATTTTAACCAGATAGTTATTTCACTTATGAGGATCTAATATACACAAACTTTTCTGCTCCAGGGGACAGAGAAATATGAAATATGTTCTTCACGTTGGATGCTCTAATTAATGTTTTTATTAATTGATGCTGGATTTCTTCTGTGTGCATGTGTATGTGTGACTTACAGTACCAGGGAGAGGAGCACATTCATTGCAGTACAGACTAGTGACAGAAATATCTAACTTGAAACATAGGCAAGTCCTTAGCTTAAGTCTGTTATACTGCAAGGACATCTCCTTTTTTGAAAGGCAAGAGTGCTCAGCCATAGAAAATTTTTGGCTATAGCTGCGTAGAAAAATGATAGCAGCACACGAACTACGGCATAGGAGTGCGATCCAAAACTCTTGTTCTCCATCCTCTGTTACTAGAGGTTTAGTGTTGAATCAAAAAGAAAAATAAAGTAAAATGTCTTTTGAAACATATATTTATTTCTAGTGCAAAGCATAGCAAAAAAAAAGTAACCAAGTTGGGCAATTTTGCTTTCCCAAAAGCAAAAATTATTACATGTCAGTCTATCATAGACAATAGGACTTACTGAGTGTGTTTTGGTTATTTTTCACCAACACATTTTCCAAAGCTTTGCAATTCATACCCTACTGTGATATTATCCCTCTTAGTGCATCCTCTTCTTGCTTGTAAAAGAAACCAAACTATTCTGTGCTACATCTGAAATAGGTGTACCCTGAGGGGTGCAAGCAGTCTCTTATCCTCCCTGAGAAATTGTTCTAGTTTATAATTACAATTTTATCAGCTGGAGGCTGCTTTTCCCACTTCCACATTCTCCCTGTCCATAGTAGTGCAATGCTGACGCAGACATTATCTTTCTCTAGAGGTAGTATAAGTTTGCACTTGGGAGACAGATAGGGAAGCTGTGCATGCCCACCATGAGGAATTTGTGATAAAAGAACCTTTTACATCACAGATAAACTGCCTGAATCTTGTTTGTGCTGTACTTTGGTTGGAGTGACTGAGGCCTTCTTGTAAGTTCACACTCATCTGATCAAGATGGCAAATGGGCCTTCACTGACTACTGGCCCAAACAATGCCTTATGCTCAGACTGGAAAACAATAAATAATCTAGTCCAGGCCTTATATGCTTCTTAGTTTGGTTTAGGTTTGGAGGTTTTTTTTAACAACTGTATCTTTTAACTCAGGTTTTCCAAGGTGATCAACTCCTTGGTGATTTCATCATAACAAATATGGCTATTTAAAATATACTCCCCTTGCATATTTGCTTTTTGTGAACAGGACAGCTTTCCAACAGCTTTTGTTTTTCCTGACTTACAGTCAGTAAATTAAAGCTGGATGTTCAGTAGAAGTTCAGAACCAAACCTGGATTACAGTATGTTTATTCATACCTCTCTCAAGTCATTTTGCTGTGCCAGTCATAATGATCCCTTTCTGTGAAGTGCTGAGCCATCCTTGCCAAGGCTAACAATTTGTAGGACTCAGTTGTACTGCACGTCCTACCAATGAACTCAGCCTATATATTGCTAAATAAACTACTGGATAAGTAGATAAGCAAACTGTAGCTGAAATGGAAGATGCCCCCTGGCCTAACATAAATGAGCCTTTCCCGATTTGTGGGTCGCCTCCTGATTAACTGTACAAACTATGGAGCACACAAACCTAATTTGCTCTGACAAAGAACAAATAATGAATTAATATTTCTGGATCAACAACTTTAGCAACTTACCTGGTATTAGCAATATGAACTTCAGGGAAAAAGAATACATTTTTCCACACTATCTGTTAAAATTTTTCAGTGAATGTTTAACAGCAGCAGCAGCAGAGCAAATTTCAGCCTTTTGTTCCCCTAAGTGTATCATCACTTCCTTAGATTTTGTCAAACATTGCAGTCTGAAGATCAAGTTTCTGCTTTCTGTAATCACATCTCTCTTCCCTGCACACACGTTAATAGAATGCAAAAATAACCTTGACAAATCCATGCAGGATTTCAGCAATTTCTACTCCCTCCCCAGTCCAGATTTCCTTTTTTTTTTTTTTTTTTTGCATGATGTAGAATGTCTGTTCTGGATGCGGGAACAGTCCTTTTGCTACAATCAAGTGTAGAAATATGTTCAAAGAGTGAAACAAGGGTTACCTGAAATACAGAAGGGATAGTTCAGTCTGAACAGTTCCACTGTTAGCAATTAAACTTTCTAGTCCCAACAGACATATCTTAAAATGTTTTAAAGATGTTCTGAGAAGATTCAGTCATATAAAAATAAATGCAGAGGGAAGACAGACACAAGTTATCCCTGCTAGTGGCTTAGCTGTGAGGCTATATCTCCCTAGATGTTTAACAGATTGTTTCATACTGAGCCTGTGTTGTTTCTGTTTCAGAGCTATGCCCCACATACTTTGTCTTGTCAGCTCTTAAATTCCAGTTTGATGATGCTTTGTTTGTGCTCCATCAGAACCTTCATTAATTTAATTATCTACATTGTCTATGTATGAAATCTGTATAGGATGTGGGAGGTTCATTGAACAGGTCTTGATATTATTTTCTTGTTAAATGTGGCAAGAGACAGGTGACCTGTTTGATGATGAGACTAAGCATCTTTCCTATTAAGTGAAATACATTTGACTTGAAAGCTCTTTTTGAAGAATAATTTAACAGGAATTGACTAAGGCCCTTTGCAGCAGAGAGAAAGGAGTTTTTTGTGCATTGCACTGCACTGGTAGGTAGAGAGGCAAGAAGGTAACTTTTCCGGCTTTGGCGCTTATAGGATGCTGTCACATCTCTAGTTTCTCTTACTTAAAAGCTCAGCCTGATTTCTTGGAACCATCAGATATAATGGCCTCAGTACTGCCAGTGTCTCACAGGAGGACTGCCAGTGGCAGTACTCCTATGCCACAGGATTTCATGTGAAAAACCTCCTGTATGTGTGATGGCCACAACACAATTTTCACTGCTATGCGCTGTTTCGCTAAACTGCCTGTTACTCCCCATGTGTCATAGCTCACTGTCTTATAGAAACTTGTCTACAAGGAAGACAACTTACATTCAGGACTGGATCTATTATTACCATAATGGCCACGTAAGCAAAAATCTTGAAATGTGCTGTCAACCCAGCACTTGAAGCAGAAGAACCCAGTGATCCATACTCCAAATAAATTGAACAAACTGGCAGACTGCCCAAGGTCATACAATGAAACACCGTGTAAATATCATATCCTCTCTGAAACACCAGAAATCAGTTTAGTTTCTTAATAAATTAAGATTAAAATATCCTTTAATACTATTAAAGGACATAGGGTGATGTTCTGGCAAGAATTTTCTTGACAGAGCAATACGTAAAAGGACATCTCCTTTGCAAAATATGTTCAGGCAATGACCCAGCTAGTATAAGGTCTCATAATAATTAGAATCACACCACCAATTAATCCAAACATCTGAACTGGAACTCAGCCATAACAATGTTCCACCTGACTGACTAAACTTCTTTTGCAGTTGCAGTGGGTCTGATGCTCCTGTCCTAGTAGAGACAGCATGTCTACTGAAGAGCCTGATACTGTTGCTTTTTCCCCGATTAAACAGTAGCACAACTTCTCCTTTTTTTCCCTCTGCTATTACCTAGCAAAGTAACAGAATGGAGAACAAACAGCAAAGCAACGGTGTGATGAAAGAAAACAAGGAGGTGAAGAAAAAAGTGGTGAGTGAATTCATCAAATCTTCTGTCAAAACATTTGTTTGCTATTTGGGGACTGGAGGTAGAAAATAACTATTTGGAACCCGTATGAATACTTTGTGGGTTTGGGGTTTTTTTAGGTGTATAGAGGGTAGCACGTGTTTAGCTTCTGTAACTTACCAATAGTGATTGTAAAAGGTCAAAAATGGTGTGTTAAGGTAAGAAATTATGTATGTGTATTAATCACATGCATATTATTTCTATTTGAGTATGAACTGAATTACTTGCACTGTGCTATTTAGAACGAAACTAAACAAAACACAGGTGTGTGCATCTCAAATGCACTCCATGTGTTCTAGAGGCTTGATTCTCCTAACTTTAGTCTTTTACTGCTTAAGACCATTCAAAGAGATTGTAAGTGACGTCTGGATCATCTATCAATATGTACAATTATTTTACATGTTAATGACTAGCATCTGGCTTTCTATTCAAACACCTCTCAGTTTTATCTGAGCAAACGACACTTCAAAGTTGCTGCATCATAAACTTCTTCCAAACCTGCAGTGCTCTGTGGCAGTACATATTATGCCTATGTAGCATGTCAAAAGTGGAAACAGCTCAGATTTGCACCAGTATTAACTGCAGTCATCTGGGAACAGTTCCCAGATGCACTTAATACTCATCATTGCCAACTATAAGGTGCTGTTTAACTCTTAGCAGTTCAAAATCCCCATGTTTGCAAATAGGTACCTCCAAACATTATCTTCTAAATAGTTTGTACCTATCTAAATAGGTACCTTCAAGCTTTTATCTTCCCCAGGTAGCATGTCTAATCCCCTTCTGTTACACAGCAGTAGTGTGGCGTGTCAGTTCTAAACCTCCTAAGGCTGTGGAAGCATCCCTAACATCTTAACTGGCTACAAACCTTTTGATATCCTCACTTCTCACCCTCGGCAACACGGGAAAACGCTTCCCCGCATCACTCTAGTGTCTTGCTTACAGAGGGGTCGCCCAGGTCTCCAGTACGGACCGCGGCACGGGTCCGCCCTGCCAGCCGTGGTTCCTCGGCCCCGGTGCCACTCCGCGGGGCGCCGTGATGGACACCGAGTTGTGACAAATGTCGTGACCCCTTGCCCGCCTGGGCTGCTGGGTAAATCCCTGCTGAGGGATGGGGCCAGCCGGAAAGCCAGAGGCGCAGAGTTGTGTGCGCTTGAGTTACGTGCGAGCTCGCGGAGGAGCGCGCTCGGGCTCTTCCATCCCTCGAGCCCTGCGCCGGCACCGACTCTCTCCCCTCCCCACTGCAAATCCGGGGACAGGGCCGCCCCCCCGGGCACCCCCGAGCCCAGGCGCGTTCCCCCCGCCCCGCCGCCGCCTCCCGCGGCCGCGCCCCCGCGCCCCGCGCTGCCTGCGGGAGATGCGCGGCCGCTGCGCGCCGGCGGTGGCGGCGGAATGGCCGGAGCGGCGGGGCCCGAGGGCGACGCGCTGGTGGCGCGGGGACCGCGGGGCGGGGGCGGCCGCGCCCGCGGAAGCGTAAGTAGCGCGGGGCGGCTTTTCCGCGCTGCGGGAATGCCCGCTGCCCTTCCAGCGAAACGGGAGCCAGCCCGGCGGCGCGGGCGGGGGAGCTCGGCCTGCGCTGCCCGCGCCTTGGTTATCGGGAGAAGGGTTGATTCCGACCCTCTCCGGCGCGGTGCCGAGGGAGGGACCTTCGGCTGGTGCGCGGTGGCTGCGGGAGCTGGAGTAAGAGCCCGGAGCTCCCCCGGGAGCCGGGCGGAGCTCAAGTTGCACAGCGGCGACGCCGAGCCCTTCCCCGCTTGGAAAGTTTTTGGTGCCGATGCAGGGGAGGCCAGCGGCGGGCAGAGCTAAAAACACCGCGGCCGGGACCCAGAGGACGGGCGGAGGGCAGCGGCCGGGCCGGGGTGCTCCCGCCTGGGAGCGCAGCCGCCGCCGCGGGGGAAGTGGCGGCAGCAGAGCAAGGCGAGGGAGCCGCTGCTGCTTCCCCGATGCTTCCCAAGACCACCCGTATGGGCAAGTCCTTAGGGCAAGGGCAGACCCGGGCAGAGAGGGCTGCAGGGTTTCCCTTTTTCTCCCGCAGCCCCGAGGGCAGAGCAGCCGAAGGGCGCCGGGTCCACGGGCACCTGCCGGGAGAGCCAGGCTTCCGCGATGCGTGACGGGACCCGGGTCCCGTTAAGGGTATCTGGTAAGGTTCTCCGGAGTCCAGCTTCCCTGTATCCACAGAAAGTCTTAGTAATAGCTGTTTAAAAAATTAAAGCTCCCTTATGCATGTGTGCAATGTCTACTGCTAACGGTTGTGTTTGATTTTAGTCTGAGAAGGGGGCTGTGACTGACCAAACAAAGTACAGTACTCTAAACTGTGTTTTGAAAACTGAAGTGAAAACTGAAATGCAAACTGTCATGCATTTAAAAACAAACAAACAAACAAAAAACCCAAAACAATTTGAGACCCACGGTAGCCAGCACAAATACTACAGTGACCAAGAACTAGAGTTGAGAAAAGCACCTTGAGAGCACAGTGCCTTGGGAATTGCTATTAGACCGAAAATGAGGGCTTTCACGAGTAAGCAGTCCTCGGTTACCTGGAAGTCTTTGCTGTGAACTATCACGCAGCGTTCCTGACTGAACATTTATTGTTGTGGTGACGGTCACACCTATGTGCCCTTTGGCTGACGGCAGGGACACATAAGCACATGCATGGCTGTGAAGCCAAGGAACACCTGTGAAGGAGGCGTGGTTGCCTTCTTGTTTCCTGGCGATTGTAAAAGACATTGTGGGTTGTTTTTTTTTCTTTCCTTTTTTTTTAAATGTTGCCACAGGGTTAATATTTTTTTGAGCAACATTTTTTTTTCTTTTTTGCATTCTTGCTTCATTGTGCTTTCATCTTTATCTGGAGTTGCTGAAACCTGAGCAAATATTTAAAATAGTGAATGAAGAGACAGGTCATGGAGAAGTTGAAGTTCATGTTCCAAGCTCCAAAACCTCTGAATAGAGTGAGTCTGAGGTTTTCTGCAGCAGGCAGTATACTTAAAAAATTCATGGTATTGAAGTAGGTTCTAAACCCAGCTATTTGAAATACTTGAAAATATTATGAATGTAGGGTTTTCTAAGCACTTCTGTGATTTGCCTTGCATTATCTTCCACTTAGCCTTATGTGCATATAATTTGCCTGTGCTAAAAGGCTTAAGCATTCATTGGAATTTTTAATAAACCCAAGGCTATATGTTCCAAATCATTTTACTTGCAGGATTTTTCTGATGGTCTAATGTTGTTGGAGTAGAGCCCTTTAGAAATATTGCATCAAGATTACTTGTGAACTCATGCTCATCGTTTGTGAACCCTTCAGGAGCAGCCTGGTAGACCACCAGGAATTTTCCCCAATGAATCATTCAGAGTAGTAGCAATTTCTCCTAAGTCTAGGAATGCTTGTGCATAGTAGAGAAATAATAAGCACCTAATATGAGGTGTTGTAACCAGAAGTTAATAAAGCCTTATGTCAAAGTTTCTACATTTTGTTACCAAAGTAATGGCACAAAGCTCTGTGTGTGTGTGTGGCACAGTCATTTTAAGAAGCTGGCTAATAATAAGAAATTGTATTTGCCTTGTGTAGTGATCTCAGCAGGATATATTTCTTACACTAGGCTTTTCTCCCCCTGCACACTTCCTCCTGACCTGACCAAAACCAGGCTGGTTAATGAACTGTGTAATCTCTTAAAAGGTTCTCACATCATGCGGAAGAAGTTAAAAACACTCCCCTGTCCTACAGGGTACATTTTGAGCCCTCTGGAGTGTAGCTATGAGTGTGGCAGATCCCATGTGTGCCAGGTTGTACTATGTAGTCCCTGCCTGACCACACAGGTACCTCAGTCCTTCCTCACAGGTCACAGTGATTCCCTGCTGACCGTGGAACGTGAGCTCTGGCACATGCTTACAGCCACTTGCCCTGTTGTGCCCATGAGGCTGGTGGAGCTCGTTCCAGTCTACTGTCACTGCTGCTATGCCATGTGCTAGCTACATGCATGTTTTCTAAAGTGAACATACAGCTTTGTGCAGTTGACAGAATGCATTGATTCATTAACCTGTTGTGAGTGATATAACTGAACCTGAGTTTCTCAAGCCTGCTTAAGCAGGTCTGTCTCCTTTTGAAAGGGTTGAAGCTTCAGTGAGTGAGGAAGCTGGGCATAACTGACAGTGAGCTGTGCTTGAAATTCTAGATTCTTATCACAGTTGGTTTTTTTTTAATTGAAAACACATTGAAAAGCCACCCATTTTAACATGTTCAAAGTTATCCTTCATGATCTACAAAACTACATTTGCAATTGACCAGCCACCAAAGCACTAACTTTAATGTCTCCTGGGACTGGCTGGCAGGGGGCTCTTCTGCCACGGTCTGTAATCCAGCAGGAGAACTGAGTGGCAGAAAGTAACACTGGGGTAGGTGGAAAGGACCCTGAAATGCAAAATCTCTCAGATCAAAGCAGTTCTACCTTTTATACTACAGCTGATGCGGAAGAAGAAATTGTTTGCAGAGGTTGGTTAAAACAGTATGAGGAGGATGAAGGGAGGAGGCCTGAGAAGGGGGAGGTACAAGTGTGTCATTAGCAAAAAAGGGTAAATGCATTTCCGCTGGAGAGCATGTGTGGCAGCAAATTACTGTCGGAAACTTGCATTTGGGTTACAAAACCTAGTTTGTAGGCATCATTTTAAATTTTTTTTGGTCACAATTTCATCCTTGTGGTATTGGGAGGCACACCATCTCATGAGTCTTCACCCAAGCCAGGTCTACCCACAGTCCTACTGTATCCCATATACACTACTCCTTGCTTTGCTGTGTTAGTGAAATATTGTCAACAATTTCCTTTGCTGAGATTATGCTTCTGCAGCATTTTACTTTTAATGGTGGGGGCTAGTAGGATGCTTGCAACAAAACTCTGTGAGGTTGAAAGGAGTTCAAATGTTCACTTATGCCTTGGTAGATGTTAACTGAGATGCTGTCACTTCAAATTTACTGTTTCTCAGATTGAGAAAGGAGAAGTGTTTCAGGCCATTATTCTGCAGCAAGGACATCTGCCTGCAGGAACTATGCAAGATAGCAGAAGGAGTGTTTAAAACCTGAGGTACATTAATTTAAGATATGCTAACAGTGGCTGCATCTTTTCTTTGTCTTTCAGAATTGGTCTGGGAGCCTCATTTTAGCCTCTTTAACTGGTGCTTTTGGGTCATCTTTTCTTTATGGTTACAATCTCTCGGTGGTGAATGCTCCTGCAGTGGTAAGTGACTGACAAAAATGGAATTTAATATCAGTAGAGGGCAGCCTTGTCCAGCTATTGCACGCTCTTCAGTATCCTGCCTTTATAGTCCTCCTGATTACACAGTAGAAAAAGATTACATCTCATACAATAACTTTCCTTTGCCTGAAACCTTCCTGCTCTCCATGAGGTTTTCACATAAATCCAGTAGCTATCAGGAATCTAGATGCCACTGTTGTGGTGCATAGGGGCACGTGGTTTGCTTCTCATTCTCGCCAAGCCCAGACGAATACTAAATCTCCTTGCACACTTTTGTATGATAAAGTATTTTTAATATCTGCCTAATAGGTATTTGGTAGCTGTATGCACATGTTCAGCAACTTCTGTTCACATGGTTCAGTTCTAGAGGGTTGCACAACATGTCATTCCTGTTGATTAATATTAAAAATAATGCCTCTGGCTTCCCCTTAAATAATAGACCTCCTCTCCTGCATTTTGTGGTGATGTCTTGTTTGGTTCTGAATTCAAAACTGCTGGGTTGACCATCTGTTGGCTGCAATATGTGGGATAGATTTGATGAATAGAGTACTGTGGAGTCATTAGGCAAAACTTGTGGTGATTTCATTAAAATATCAGTTATCACAAACAATCTTAGCCCCAGGCTTTGTCAACAGTTTTAAGAACAACTTTGACCCGTAGGGTTATAGATGTCAAACCAGGTATATTTATATAAAATGAATTATTTATTATGACAAATGATCAGACATAAGATCTTAATCAGAACTATTTACAACACCATAGAAAAGCTAAAACTATTAGTAGTGTATAGTACAGTGCAACTATATCAAAGCAATTATCTCAAAGCAATTAGATTAAATCTAGCAAAAAGAAGTAATTATTTAATTAATGTAACAGCTCAACAATGCTTGTGGGCAGATCTCTTTCTCTTAACCTCGAGGAGTATCCTTGAATGGGTGTCCCCACTTCCAGGGAGCATCTCCACACACTCCAGGAAGAGAATGTTAGAGGAACCTACCATATGAAAGTGGACTGGACTTTTATAGTATAAAGCGGTTGACTGTCAGTCTCATGTCTCCAGGTCAGCTTAGCATCTTATCTGTCATATCTTTGCCTCACTACCGGTATGTTGGTTTGGGGTTGATGAGCCAGACTGGTTTTGGCATAATTCAATACCAAAAGCAGCACCTGGGCCCCCTCTCAACCCACCGCTGACAGATTTGCAAACAGGGCATTTTCCTGTTGAGTTGCTTGACCTCATTCCAGGATGAAGAGCCCTGCTACAGGGGGAAGTTAATTTAAGGCTGGAAAGTTGAAGAACTATTTGTAAATTTTTGTGTCCATTTTCTTTTGATGTTGCAAATTGTGTCAGCTCATCAAACTCCAGAAAAATACTCCTGTAGTTCTCACTGGGTTTTGCTACTCCTGTAGTTGTCGCTGAGCTTTACCTCACATCATCTTATAAGGTAGAGTTAATCCAATTTCCTGATCGCTGAAAGGGGGAAATAAACTGTACAAACTCCGCTCAGAGCTGAGATTGCATCCAACTCAGTTCCCTGTTGTTCTGTGGGAAAGAGCAGTGGCCCATTGCAGGTATGATTCCCGAGAAACCCAGAATTAGAAGTGTCCATGGGCTTGTTCAAAGAGCTACCATAATTTATGAAATTATGGGAGCATTTGGCAGTAGGAAGACAAAAGATTTAATTGCATATGAGTTGAAGCTGTGTTTTTCTGAGCAGAATTTCTGCAGTTCATTTCATGGATGGATTGTAGGCAAGGCCTGTGAAACAAAGATGTGCTTTGTGCTCTATGCAAGGAAGCAAAGCCTCTGCTACTTTCTGATTTGCACTTGCCCTCCTCCTGGGGAGGGCTGCAGTTCTGAATTCCTAATGCAAAAATGTACAGCCTGCTGTGTCAGCCAGTTCAGTAGTGGTCACTGTGTGTAAGTGACCTTTGTAACTATGCGTAAGACAAGGAAAATATTTCCCTTATATCTAAAATGTACCCATTAGATTAATATATATATATATAACTATATATATCCCTTACATTCCTCTTATTTTTCTCACTCTAGCACTACTACTGTAATGGACTGAAGCAGTTGAGAAAATAAGATACTGATAATGCATCAGCTACTGTTTCTTGTTGGCTTTGATTAGGGGCTAAAATTTGTGTATACAGGTTTATGACTTCAACATTATTGAGACACCTGATCAAAATCTCAAAGGAACCTTTCCATAGAATTAAATGGATTAAAATCCAGTGAATTTGTTAGATCAGATTTGTTTTGTTTCATGTTCTTCCCCTCAAAACCTCTATGTATTACTAGCTTCCAATTTATTGGCAATGGGAATCCAAACACAGGTGCTGTACATGTCAGAGCATCTGTATGTTACTATTGAGTGTTGTAGTTTGTACTTTCTTTTCTTGAATATTTCCAGTTATTTATGTCTCCTTGTAAATAACAAAGATATGATGAGAAAATTAGTCATAACACAGGGGGAGAATAAATTGCATACTATTTTGAACCATTATCATTAGCAAGAAATGCTAATAGAGTTGTAAAAGGGCTTTCTCTCAGTATTCATTACTATCAGTAATTAACTTCAAATAAACAAGATCTCTGAATCTAAATATAATCTGAGTATTGGTGTTAAAGAGATAAGATGTACTACTTGATTTACTGGCAGATTCATTTGGAAGCTTACTGTGAGATTCTTATAAATAGACAAAGCATCAAATTGACTTTTTTCCTTTTCTTTTTTTTTTTTTTTAAGTGTTTTTTTTTTCTATATGTTTAGAAACACATAAGATAGCTTTGGAGAAATATCCATGCCCACCTTTTAATTCAAGGCACAAGAGGTCTACTAGAAACTTGATAGAAGGAAGACAGAAAGTTGTATGTTTTTACCTCCACCTTTCTTAGGTATCTTGCAGATGGAGAGGTGGTGACTCAAATTAACTGAAGTCCTCAAATCAAATATTCTGTGTGTCCAAGGCTAGACTAAAGTTTGAAATTCCTAGTTTGAATGGGGAAAATGTTGTGGCTTATATTGCTGAGTCCTGTTCCAGGATACTTTAGGAGCTATTACATGCTGAAGGAAATCTGAGAAGAAACTGGGGAAAAGAGCCAAGATTGAATTTTGTGATACTGTAGAGCTTGTTGGGAAGCGGTGACAGAGAACAGGTGAGAGCTTTTCACAAGCATGCTGTGTCCTGCTGGAGTGACTGCAGCTACCTGGTGCTGTATCCTCGTCAGAGCACCAGACACAACGGTCCTTGATTTTGAAATGGGAGCAGCATAAAAATGAGGAAGTCTGACTAACAAGAAAGTAAACAGGCAATGTCTCTGCAGACAATACAGAGAAGTTGTTAGAAAGCATCCTTCAAAAACCTGCAGTTGTGCTCATGTGAGGAAAGCAGAAAAAGAGTATAAACTCTATCACACTGAAGGCTAAAAAGTGAGATGGTCCTGGACATTCGTGTCTGCCGTTTCCCCACCTTTTTTGGGACCGCCATGCAGTTATACATATGGATGTTTTGATTGATTCAGTTTTATTGCAGTTGCATCTAGAATTGAGGGTCCATTTTTTGGAGGAGAGCAAAGGTGATTGCTGCAAGCAAGCTATTGGGCTGATTTTTTTTTTTTCTAATTCTGTTTCCCTCAGTCGCATTCTTAATGTCTGATTTTTTTTTTTTTTACATGTATTATTACTATTTATTTTCTTTCAGTATATCAAGAAGTTTTACAATGAAACTTGGCAGAGCAGATACGGCTTCTCAGTGAATGAAAGCACGCTGACGCTGCTCTGGTCTGTAACCGTTTCTATTTTTGCCATTGGTGGCCTTGTGGGTGCCATCATTGTTACCCCAATTGTGAAGTTCTTCGGACGGTAAGTGTACTGCAAAACTTGTGTTTTCTAAGCGGTTTCTCACTTAGTCTCTTTAGAAGGCTTTACTTTTATTTTTGAAAAGCACCCTCTTCACCAGAATGCAAATTAAAGTATCTTTAAATCATGAAAGCTCATTTCTGAGAGATGTGAATTTCCAAGAGTGAAATTGGTACCTTTCTCTCTGGCCTTACTGTGTATCCTTTAAGTCAAAGAAGTCATTTGCTCTGAACTGACAGTGGGTTGAGATGTCAAGGAGGTTGCATTGTCAAGAATGTGAAAGGAAAATACTGTAAAATAGAAAAGATGTCACAAAGGACTGGCAGATTCTTGTTTCATGAGTCTGCTGAGTACCTTACTGTAAACAAACAAAGCCATCAATATATCTCGTTTGCTTCTTAACAATATCTGTTGTCATATAGTAATGAAAATTTGCACATTTTTCCTTCCTTATGTCAATTTAAAATAGAGTTTGAGGAACTAAACTAGGATGAAGTTCATGTTTGGTCTTTGCCAAGCTTGGGGATACTGTCCCTGCTCTATACAATGCAGTATTTGACCAAGTCTTGACCACAGAGAATATGAGTATTTTAGGAATGTCTGTGCTGGTGTGTGTTTGCATTTTTGCTGCAGGTACTGACTAGATATTTCTGACAAATTTTTGTTTCATACAGTCTTCCAAAGAGAATTTTAAAGGTAATTCATTAACTACCTATAGTTAGAAGAGCGTGAAAAAACCCTTCCACTGTAGTATTCATCATAACTGCTCATTTGGATTTCCTTAATTGCAAATTCTATATAATTTGATACTTTTTTGTCAGTTAAATCACAGGAGAACATCATCATGGAGGCTTAAATACAAGCATTAACTTCCACTGTTCTTACTTTTGTGTTTTACACTTTGACTGTTTCTGTACCCTTTGACCGATTGTACTCTCCTAGGTCTCTTTGGCATTCTCCCAACTCTTCCATATCCCATTTTTCACCTCAAAGAGTATGTTTTCAAGCTCTTCCATTTCATGCTTACAGCAAGTCAGTATTCTCTGCTGTTATCCATTCTTCATTAATTTATTCTGTTACTTCACCATTTGATTTTCAATTTTTAAATATTTTTCATAGGCACATTATTTCTTTTTTTTTAGTTTTTCAACTTCTTCTGCCAAATCATCAATTTGGCTTTTACACACTTGTGTAATATATAAAACTATGCCTGATTAAGACAGATTAATTCCCAGAATATTGCTGAGTCTTCATTAAAATAAAGTGAAGTAAAAAATTAGTTCAAAGAAGGCTTGAATTTTCAGTGAAGAGTAGAACAGCTTTGCATGCAATTTGTTAAAGTGGTGGCTGATCTCTGTCATAGATACACCACTTCAATTGGAGCTGGTTGTGTTTCCAGGGCAGACCTTTACACTTGCAGATTCTGCCCCTGTTTATTATGTTTATCTCCATTAAGCCACGAAAACAGCTCTGTTATAGATATGGTGTATGAACGCTACAGTACAGATGGCAAAGGGTTGTGTGGATAAAGGCTACTTACCAAAGAGTGGTTCTTAAGTTTACTGTTCACACTGCAGTGTGTTTTTCTGGTCTAGGAACTCAGACTGATGTGCCATTATAGTTATTGAGGAGCACATTGTGAAATGTTGACAGAACAATAAAATACTCTGCTCTTAAGTTGCTCAAGTGTAGGTTGGAGGGTTGTATGTATGATGAAGCTGAGCTCCATTTACACTGACACAGAATAATGAGCTAAGGGGGATCAAAAGCATTAGTCAGAAATAATGTATGACTTTAAAAAGAACACTTGAATCACATTGCTGTAAGGTTAATAACATAATTTCCAAATTACTAGTCCCTACTTACTTCAAGAGAGATATAGAGTAGTTTTTTGAAAGGGAACCTTCACACACATAAGCTTAAGTCCCCTGTGTCTTTGACGCTTCATAATTTAAATTCTCTTCTTCTAATGAAGATCAGTTGCTGTTGTGTATCCTGAGCACCCAGAGCAACATGTTCAAGGGATTGCTTAGACCACTGCTAGGGAGCCACATTCCCAGGCTGAGCATCACTCCAGGTCCCTCTCCTTCCTTTTTGTGCCACAGCAGATCACGCCCAGTGCCTTCAGTGAGAGAATGGGCAGTGCAAGGAGTCAGGGTCAGTGTGTAACAACTTCTTTGTGCCGTTCCTTTCTTCTCACTCCTCCTGTTTTTAAAATTTTAAAGTACATTTTTGTGATTTAAAAATTTTTTTAACAAAGTAATAATTTTCCGTAGAGAATATTTCTTTTATTTGAAAAATATTTTTAATTTTTTATTTAACCGTTATAGAATTATTTAAATTTAAAAGTGGGAAAGAAATATGTAAATCTGTATTTTGGTTCATTTGAACAATTTTTAGAGAAGGGTTGAGTTTTACTACTCATGTGAGCCCAAGTGTTTTTTCTAACTCGACAGGTAGGAGGTAATTTTCCTCAATGTATGTTTTCATTATCATGGATTTAAGGATGAATTATAATGACATAAATATGTCAGTGTTGAGTAGTTCTCAAAGTGTCGAAAAACATATGTAGCATTAAAATGCCTGTAGTTATATCAGCTTGTTGCTATTTAAAGTATATTCTACAGTTCCTCCGTACATCTAGACATCATCTACCCAGAGTACGTTTGTTTATGTTTATATTCATATACAGAATCTTGGGCATGTCACTTGGGTTCTTGGGATGCATAGAGTGGCTAATTGCTCTGCTTTTGAAGTACAGCTCTTCAGTTAGCTATGATATGTTTTATTTTAAAGCTGTGGTATAGGTTTGAAACTGTATACATTTGGATATAGTGCTGTACTTTGGAACCTCACAACATCTAAGAGGCAGTGTTTGTTAGGAACTTTTTATTCATAAATGTTTAAGTATAACAGCCTAGTATGCTTGGAATATGACTAGATTTAGCTGCCATGGTGCTGGTTTTCTACATAAATTGTCTTTTCCTTTTAGGAAATGTACGTTGCTGCTCAATAATGTGTTTGCAGTGACAGCTGCGTTGTTGATGTCCCTCTCCTTGCTGGCAGGGTCGTTTGAAATGCTCATACTGGGCCGCATTATCATGGGTGTTGATGCAGGTAAGCTTTGGTCATGCTCTACATGTCTGAAATGCTTGTGCCATACATAAAATTCCTCCTCTCCCCCAGCTAGAACTTTCTTTACATTGAAGAGGTATTTTAGGGACTAGCTGTAGCCACACTGATTTCACTGGGACAAAACAGCAGACTAAGGGCTGAAGGATCTGATGTTTGGAGAAGACACTGGAATGAAAGCCAGCTACTGCTATCCATCCTGGTTGTTCTCCCACTTTTCCTCTTCCAACCCTGGTAGATTTCATCTGTCTTCATGCCATGAAAACCCTTTAGCTAGGAGGGTATAGCCTATTTATTAACACTGCTTGTTGCTGTGTGTTTAGAAGTTGTTGGATTCCATGCTAATACCAGCAGGATTAAGGAAGGTTTGGTACATCTTCAGTTGCTCCTAGCTATATAGTCTTCCCAATTTAAAAGTAAACCATTGAGGCACTGCAGCACTAGAATTGTCTTGCAGCTAAAAGTAAGGGTCTCAGCAACTTCTCGGGTCACTAGATGTGAAGTTTATGAGTCATTTTGGTGCTGACTGCTAATTTTTGTCTAGGTTACCACCAAACTACCAAGCTTCTGGAGCTATGTAAATATCGTCATTGTACTAACTAGGATCATGCAATTGTTTCTTCCTGGCTTTGAGCAGCCACCTCACCCTTATTTTCTGCCTACTATGAAGAGTTCATCGCAGGTGTAAGCCTATATTGAAAGGAATATCCGCTAGTACTGTTTACAGTAAAAATATTTCACCTGACAGTATCTGCTCTATTTGATGGATACATTGGTTTGCGGTTTTTTCCTTACCCACACCATTGCTAACACGACTTTGTTTGCTTTGGGATGAGCAAATTTAAAACATCAAATCTGTTCTCCTGGTGATTCTCATCTCTGAGTAACCTTTGGTGCTCCTCATCAAATAACACCTACGCACATTTCTGTAGATCTGTAACAGATAATCAATCAAATGATTATTAAATGGTGTAAGAGTAATTAGACATACAGGGAAGATAATTCATATTGTCTGTTCTTTGCATGTTCTTATGCCACTCTAGTGAGAGGATTAGTGCTCAGACTCCTTCCAGTAGACATTTTTTTCATACCTGGCATAATGAAAAGAAGTTTTGACTTAATATATGGGGTTTTTTCTTCTTTTGTAGGAATTTCCTTAAGTGCCCTTCCCATGTATTTGAGTGAAATATCTCCTAAGGAAATCCGTGGTTCATTGGGTCAGGTCACAGCAATTTTCATCTGCATTGGTGTTTTCACTGGTCAAGTTTTGGGGCTGCCAGAAATATTTGGGCAAGTAAGTACTTAACACATCTTTTCTGTCAAAGAACACAAGTGTGCTTTAAGTGTCATATTTTTTGTATTTTGAGTGAGTTCTTTACAAAAGTGGAAAATAGAAACAATGGGGTTTTTTGTTTTGAAGCACTTTGAAAAGTGGTTTCCTCCATGTGTTCTAAAAGCAGGTACATATGGCTAAGTTTGGTAGATGTGGTCAGCAGTTTTAACAGTTTGAGTGGCTTGTGTGTGTCCATGTGCAGGTCCCCCTCCTCCCCTTTCTTGATGTACATTTATTTTTGATGGTTTACAGTTTCTTTGAGTATCAGGGAAATGCTTAATAGCTTTTACATTTTTGATTTGTGATTTTTCAGTGTGAGATAGGACTGAAAAAGGCTTGGTTAGAGTTTGTATGAGAACCTGAATAGGAAGACCCTTGCTTGGTTATTAGAGTGTTCCTTGTAATGCACTCTTTCTTTTAGATTATAAGGTGGAAAACCAGAGCTAATATATACCTTTATGGAAAGATTATCTCTTCAGTTAATAGGTTGTCTTGCTGTCATAGACTGAGATTAACTTGGTGACCACTGGATGTCATCATTGCTCTAAACAAATGAACTCGAGGTTGGTTATGGCTGGTACTTGGAAATACAGAATCACAGAATTGTTAAGGTTAGAAGGAACCAGAGTGGGTCATCTGATCCAAGCAGATACTTTCCTTTCAGAGGTGAATCTTCAGTGCAGTGTGGAGGAAATATCTGTATCCTCTCACAATGAAACCTGAACTCAGAATCACTTCTGACAGCCAGCAGAAGTAGTAAACTGTGGAAAAGTGAGCTTTTCCTCCTCTATCCATCCAAACTCAGCTCCTTTGTAAATACACAATGCCATCCTCCCTGACACTTTTATTTTTGTTGGACCAGCTCTCTTATTCTGTTCCTTTATCCTGTTAAGCCCTCCTGCAGACAAACAGTTTGATTCAATATACCCTTTATTGAATTATAGTTTTCTCCTCTGTCCCCTTTTTAGAAAAAAGCTTTAAATGGCTTTTACTGACCTTCCTTGGTGGCTTCTACGGAGTTGCCTTCTCTTGCTTTGGAAATTAGTCTGTTGGAAATGAATGTATGAACTGTCAAGAGGCCAATCAGATTGTTTAGAATATATGTCAGCCCTAATGTAGTAGGTGGGTTTTTTTTAATTTGGTTTTTTTGGGGTGTTGTTTTTTTTTTTAAAACATGCATACACTTTTAAAGGTGAGGTGTCATGCGAATTCTTTTTCCCTCTTAGGTCTTCAGGATATTTTGAACAGGAAATACTGATTTCTTGGTTTCAGCTCTTGGTTTCAGCTGTTTTTATTTCTTCCTTTCATCCCCATTGTTGCTGCTACCAAATTATGGAGACTGCTTCTGCAACCTGCTTTAGTATGAAGTTAATTAATATTACACTATTAAAGATAGACATTAATTAATTTATGTAAGAAGAAATACACTTTATCCGTAGAATTAGTTCTTTTCAAGATAGATAACATCAGCATGTTGGCTGATGTGAATTAGCATATTTCCAGAAAACTTATTGGAAGCAGCTTGAATTATCTAGTTGGGAATGTGGGTGTATTTTTCTTTTTATCTCTGTTGGTTTCAGTCAAGCCAGGATTTTATTCACCAGCTTTATGTGGTTCCCATTGAACCTCCCTCAGTGGGACGTAGTTTTTATTTTGTTGCTTTGTGGTTGTTTGCTGGTTTCCTATCAGAATTTGTTGTAAATAATAATAATAGTTACAAATTCATGTCTTCTGTCATGGTTTCATAAGAGTTTTCTCTTGAGCTCTGTCATTTATCTATTACTTGTAAATTGAGCAAATATCTAAGAGATTATTAACTGTAGTATCTAAGCAGTGATGGTTTTGAAGAAAGGAGGGACAAAACCAGATTTGGGCATCTTACCAGAAGAGATTTGTTGGAAGAGGAGTGGACATGAGCAGGGCTTTCAGCATGGCTGGGGTTCTGTCTTGTAAGAGCAGGTAACAGCAACATTGCTTGTGTGGTCAAGTAGAGGGAAGGGAGACAAACTGACTGCACCATGTAAACACAAGGAAGAGAACTGCAGAAGGAAGAGTGGCTTAATCTTAAGGACAATATGGCTACAAGAATGACTTTTATAATAATTGTGTGAATAATTGCATGCAGAAATTCATCAGAGTGATGTTTGGAACAGACTCTCAGCTGAAGTAGCTTGAGCAGAAAATTTAACTTTTAAATTGGAGCTTGATGCATTCTTGTGGATTATATGAGGTTGTTGCCTTCAGTGGTTCTGTAGAAGTCTCTTCACAGAAAAGGGAAGTGTTTGTGTCGGCAGGGGGGCATAGTGTTAACAAGCATTTATTAACAACCTAAGCGATTACTTCCTCTGTTATCAAATACAAAAGTGTTGCTTTAAATGTGGAATTATGATAAAAATAGCTCTGAAGCTGTGAGTGTTACTTGAGGCAAAAAAAAATAAATCCAATAATGGCAGTAAAATCTAAATACAGGCATTCTTTTAGATTCTGAATATATAGACTTTTATCCTATTTGTCTCCGAAGGTACTAATTTTAGAGTACCAAGTCTGAAGAATGTTCTCCTTTAGCATGCAATGCTTAGCAAGAGTGATTATCTGAAGGAGAAAAGCTGGAGTTGTGACAATGCTACAGTGACTTGATATTCTTTCTTTCTTTCCACTGCCTTAATTCCCTCACATACAAATATGCCAGCAGTGCTTTTTATTCAGGATTCTGATTCTTGTAGGCCATAACTTATGGAAAACTATATCTGCTATGTCTCCACTGAGGTTTGGTAAATTACACAGTCATAAAGCCAGCTGGTGATCAGAGCACAGAGCATGATAACTTTACGTACTGGTGACCTGCTTCTCTCCACCACGCTGAGTGCTGAGAGCTGAGTGCTTGTTTTCATGTGCTAGCATCTTGTGTTAGTGTTCTGTAAACCAGAGTTCTTAATTCTTCAAGATGCCATGGCAAATATAAATGACAACTTGGTGCAGGCCCACAGGTGTGCAGAGATGTTGTCTGCTGTAATGTGAGCACCAAATTATTGCTACTGGCTACAGGATTATTTAATTTTTGATTGTATTATGTGTGCAGTTTTCCATGTATCTGACAAGGAAAAAACAGACATTAAGATAAGGAGGTCTCAGATCTGTCAACTCTTCAAACACTGCCCTTCAGGTGTTTCCATTCTCTCTGTTTCTATGATTCTACAATTGAATCACCCAGCCCATTTTTCCTAAAAGATTGATCCCTGCAAAGCAAAGACCAGTGCGTTGTCAAATTCAGTTTTGAAAGTTCAAATTTACACTTACTGTCTTGGGGGAATATTATCTGGCCTGATTATGGCATATTACATGTAACTCTAGGTATCATTCTATCTCATCTAGTTTCTCCTGCATGTAATGTCGTGCTCTACAGGTTTTCCTTAGCATGAAAACATCTTTTAAATTTTATAAACCACAGACTGTCTCTTCTATTGGTTCATTTGTTTAATGAAGGTAGGCTTTAATCTTTCCTTAAATGATAGAGGATTTAGTTTATGCAAACTTTTTCAGTAGTTACAATGTTCATATTTTTTAATATACCTAGAGCCTCTGTATCTCTTTCATCTGTGTATAGATACAAGAAAGGGGAGAAAAAAAATTTTATGGTATGTGTATGTATTCAGGGCAGGTAAAGCTGAAACTGTTGCCTGTTGCCAGGTTTTCCTCAGACTTCTGCTTTGAGCCCCCTTTCCTGTGCGTGGTGTGTAAAGCTTTGCCAAGCTGCAGTTGTTTTCTCTGGAGCTGACCCCAGTGGTTGGCTGGCTCTGGCTGCTTCTCTGACCAAACAGCTGTTTGCCATAGGTAGGCCAACAGAAAAATAGAATTTTTTAGGTTTACTTCAGCAACCCTATTTTATAGACTTCAAGTGTTTCTAGGTAATGCACCCAGGAGCTTGTCTAACTGCAATGTTGCACTGTTTCATAGTGGATAGCATGTCATCCTAAAAACCCTGCTCTGCTTGCATCCTAAGACTTGCTGAATAAACCCTATTACTGCTGTAAGTGTTTGCAGGGGGAAAAAAAATAGCGTAAACAGAACAACATAAAATTCCTGATGTGTCCATCTCCTGAATGTTGCAAGTTGTTTTGGTCATTCTGTTTTAAAAAGGGTCAAGCAATACAAGGTACAGAAGGGAGCAGCAATTATCAGAGGTGGGAAGGGGCTTATTGAGGAGAAGTCAGGGTTAAACAGTTCTTATGGGTAACCCCATGCTGGGGAAACACTCAAAGCAATGAAAAACAAAGTACACCTGAGAAGACTTAGAATTTGCCTTAAAGTGACATGCTGTGTTTTCTAGACTTTTCTCAATCTTTCTTTAAATACATTTGGTATTTATTATGTTGCAAAACTTTGTGTAAGTGGTTATGGTTATGAACTGTATTAATTAGACATTGTCTTTGTCATATAAGGAACATGAATTCATTTTAAATTACACTTTTTGGAGGATTTTGAACAGCTTTAATACATATCTGACTAGAAATTACCTATTTTTTAAAAAAGGAGTTAGCTGGAAATAGGTCCGTGACATATGGTGACAATGGCCAAACTCTCCTCCACACAACTGATTATTTTAGCAGAGAAATTCTGTTACTGATATAAATATCAATATCAGTTTCTGCAGTAAATTGAGCTAAATTTGGAAAGGGAAAATGAACTTCATAGACACTGTACTATGTACCTAATAAGGAAGCATCTCTGTGATTAGTCCCTTTCAAGTTAGTTCTTTGCATGAGTGGACCTTGCAAAGAAATATTTGTGATTTTTTTTAAAAAACATCAACTAAAAACTTCTGTAGATACTGTGTCAGACTCTAATTTTTCTTAACAGACCTCTTAAAAATGATGCGTTTAATGTGATAGATAGTTGTGTATTTGGGAATGTTTATATAGGAATTTCTCATTTTGCTTTACCACATTCTTTTAAAAGTACACCTTCACTTGCACTAAAATAGGCAGTGATGGAATAGGTAGTTCTACAGCCTGTTCAGTTGAAGGCTGTTCTGGAAAAAGCTTTGATTTTGCTTGTCAAAGCTTCATTTTCAGTGTGATATTTCCCTTTTTTTTCTTTTTTTAACTGATCTTTCTTCTTAAGACTCTTGACTCCGATACAAGGATTCCTTAAGAACTGTCAGCAAATTACAGATGAATAAAGAAAGGAATTCAGAATTGCTGTAGGGACCTGCAGCCTGCAGGTGGACACCAAAGACAAAGTGGTCTGTTGGAGATGTGCTTGAAATGAATCTTACACATTAGCATGATAACACAAAGCATGAATCAGCCATTTTCCTTACATTTTTCTGTGAGCTATTTTCTTCTGTATGTTTATCTTCCCCTTGAGCCACGATACTGATTATAGTTATTCTTCTTTCAAAATATGAGTGATAATTTATTTCAGAGTATAGAACAGAGAGCTCCTGTGGCAATGAGACAGGTGAACTCTTGCAGCTGCTTGGACAATCTTGGAAATCAAAGCAGCTTATGCCTTATACTGTTTACAGAATATAAAAAGGTGTTTGTAGCTTCCATTAGAGTAGGACAAATGCATCTACTAGTTTAGCATTTTCCAGGATCACTTGAATTCCTGAAGTGTCCTGTTTGTGATAATTTCAAACATCTGGCTACATTTTAGGATATAAATTGCTAGTTCTGAGTAAAATCTTAAGAGAAAAAGTTAGTGTAGGACATGAGAAAAATAAACTAGGAATTTGGCTTATCAGTTCTGTTCCCCAGTTTTTTTGTGGGGTTTTTTGATCAGGATTTGATCAGGATTTGCCTAAGTTTATAGCAAGAGTTTGAGAAGGTGGTTTCAACTACTCCTGGAAACTATTCTGCTATTGAGTCAGACTTGCAAAAGGTGGTTCCAAGTTACCCTGGTCCCTACCAATTCACTGGACTACTGAGCTTGTACAGTGTTTCTTAAGAGCATAGAAGCAAAGCTACTTTATATCCTTTTAGTAAAATGCAAAACTCTTCCCTGAAGAGTGTTTTAAAACTTCTGCTAAGGATACAGGAGACATGTTGGTGCTTGTAGGTGTCTGCTCAAAACCAGAAGGGGATGATGATGATATCTGCTAAGAATTGCTCAGAAAAACAGCTTCTGAATGACAATCTTAAAAAAAAAAACAAAACCAAACCAAACAAAAACAAACAAAAAATAAAACAAAAAAACCCCACCAAACAAAAACCAAACCAATCAACAAACAAACAAAAAAAACCCCTCAAACAAACCCAGAAACAGAACAGGAAAATGTTTTGGTGCTTATTCGGACATTGACCAATTTCAGCAGGTGGTTGTATGCCTTTCTGAGCCTGGATTGATTATGTGTGTCTTGATGGAAACCTACCTGCACTTCCTGCAAACTGGTACTAGGCCTGCCAATTAAGAATTGCTTGAGGTAGCAATTTTGAAGATGGCAATCTTTTTTAAGATATTTTCCGGGTTTGTTTCTTTTCTTGCTGTGGGAAATGTCCTTCCTCTTTTCACAGTAACACATTAGGCACTAAGTTCCTTATTGCTGAAGCAATTTCCATGTCATTTATCAAGGTACTTGCGCTTCCTACAAGCTGTGAGTTGTTGATCAGGGGCTTGAAGGTTACCTCGCCCAAGGGTTAGTGGATGCAGCCAAGGGAAGATGCCATGCACACAGCCTTAGTTGTGCTGATAAAGGTGCAGAAACACTGCCAGGACCTTCCAGATTGTTGCATATTCATAGTTCAGTAGTACCCATGGGAAGAGCTCTACTCTGTTACACCAACCCTGTTGGTGGGTTGTGGTAGGTGTTGATGTGTTTCTAATGGACACGTTGAGGTATTTTGTTAATATCTGTTGTGGATCAGCAGAGATTATGTATTTACTGGAGATTATTAATTAACTTTTTACTGGTTCCCCAAGACAGACACAGCAGTATTTATTCATCCCTTTTCTGTACAGAACTCATTAAGCAAAGCATGGGAAAACAGATGTGTGTCTTCATATTTGCAAATGAGTTTCAGTCCATTAAAGTTGTGCTGTGAGACTTCAATTCCTGAAATTTTAACAACACATGGCTGGTTGGCTATATGTAATATTGATATACTGCAGTTTTGCATTTGGGAAGGAGAACATCCTGCAGGAGAGGATTTGTCTGAATGTGGAAATGAAAGTGTGGTTATAGAAGAAAGAGCACTATGGAGATAGATATATATATATATTTAGACTTCAAGCTGAACAAAAGACTTTATGGCAGATGTTTGGATGCAATTTAATCATGGGTGAGGACTGTTTTCTCATAGACAGCTGAAACAGTGCTCATATGACTCTTAAGTTTTCTACGTAGCTGTACTCTGCTTATTAGGTCAGCTGGAAAAGCAGTAGATAAGCTTTCATGGAAAGATGTCCTTCAACAGATCTGAAGGAAAAAAAGACATCAAAATGTTATGGAAGTTGATAGCAATTGCTTGTAATTTGTCATGCAGCTTTCTCCTGGTCCACTGAAGCATAGTTAAAATGTGTAATTAAGCTTAGAGCATTTGTTTATACTAATATTTAAACTATGACTTTCTGCTTCTTTGTCAGACTTAAAAAGGTGAGCTTTTTCACTTATTGTAGCTGACCTAATAACAGGCAACATCTGTCTATGAACCTTATCTTACCCTGTGTTTGTTGAATTATGCTTCAAAAGATTATGAGTAAAGGAATGTTGTAAAGTTGCCTATCTCCTTAGTGCTTTTTATCTGATAATATTTATGGACCTATTATTAAGCAATAAATCTAAAATTATTTGACCTGTGGTTTCCTTCTGAGTGTGTTTCACTCACTGGGGAGATAACTACCGTTTAAACCTTTTTCTGAATGATTAAGATTTCAGTTTTAATTTCCATTGTACTTTGTAAAATTGACCATTATTGCAAATTCATGTCCTAAGATGTAAATTTGTCCCTTACAGTTGGATATTAATGCTGTAGTAAATTGGTCAAGCATTGTACTATAGCATGCAGTCTATTGAGTATTTTGGGTGTATTTTCTAGGCCTGCGTTTCTTAGTTTGCTTTTGAAATTGCTGGCAAAGGGAAAAATCAGGAGGTATATTCTTGATTAGTATTGTGAGGGTTTTTTTCAAACTTGAAGGAAATGTCAAATTAAAATGAGTTGTGTTTTTTTTTTTTAATCTAAACAAGAGTTGTTGCCATGAAAAAAGATTAAATATTCAACTATATCAGTTGGTTTTAAATCAAGAAACATGCTTTGGGTATTTTTATGATTGCTTGTTTGTTTGTTTTTCTTAACCTTGATATACTGTAGTCTTTTATAACTTCAGTTTGACAAAATATAATCACATAAAAAAAGATTTGCATCTAATGTAATTTCTAGATGACCTGGAACATTTTTCTTCTCCTCCTGCTGCAGCCCCAGAAGGATGCAGGTCTCTGGAGTTGTATGTGTCACATCTGTTAGTCCCACGGGGACATTAAAGGTGCCTGAGGATATCAGAATGACACTATACGCTCATTTGAGAAACTGAATCTTATCCTTCTCAATTTTTTTAATTTACTATTTTGTATTTTATTATTTATGGAAGCTAACCTGAGTCTACATGCATTGCTGAAAGGAAACTTTGTCAGGAATTTTGCCTAGCTCCAACCCTCCAATATTTCTTTCTAAAGAAGCTCAAGTATATATGCTGACTGCTGCTAACTATTTGAAAGCTTATTGTTTCCCACTGCTTTTCTCTGAAATTTTCACTTTTCTTGGAAATGAATAAACAGCGAAGACAAATTGCGCCATGTAAGCATGGAGTAAAAAGCTAGTTGTTACTCCGATAAAAAGTTGGACCAAAAACATCTCAGAAACTGGTAACAGATACTTTAATTCTCCCTCTCAGTATGTACAACTTGATCTAACATGCAATGTAATGAAAGGAAAATCATGGCACTCAGATGCCAGCCACTTTCAAGGCTGTTTTAAGTCCTGATTCAAAGGTAGTTTTACTTAATAGCAAAAACCTCCCACTGACTTCTGTGAATTTTACATTAGACTTGTACAGCCTCAAGTCTGGTGTCTTTCTGTAGTGTTTAATACCTGGGAAGATACTGAGACTTGAGTAATCTTGTTGTCAGAGCTATACCTGTAGTAGTGACATATAAAAATAAATATCCATGTGGGTGCAGAACAGAGGCAGAATGCACATATTATCTGGGTTGCCTATGTTTTAGATGAGAAGGTAAGCAATTTGTAACAATGCTACTGAAACACATTTTGTCAAAGGGGGTAACAGGACTGGTCATGCAAAGAGAAAAGTGTGTCCAGCAGGGGTGTAACTGCGAGATTAGTGTCCTTTGCAGCCAGAGGAGGTTGTAAAGCAGTGTTTGGAGTGGTACAAGGTAAGATGAAGGTAGTTGTTCTGCACCTTGCTTGAGTAGCTGGTCTGAAGCCTGAGTTATGAAAGTACTCTTTTCTCAGCTGCCTCATGATCATCACCACTGTGCCATACACTTGACTCAAGGAAGAAAAGACAGTTCTAATGCTAAGAAATTAGTTCCATCTCAGTGCTTTTTCAGTCCTTGGCCCCAGGCCAGTGTGATTGTCCTTTACTTTTAGGAGTACTTTATGTGGCATGGTAGCAGATTAACAGAGAAATGCTGAACTTGTGCAGTCTTCTCAGCTTTGCACACCCAAGTAAGTTTATTCAGTTTGTTCTGAGCAGGGATGTGATTTTTTTTTTTTGTGCAAAATGAAATATTTCTGATTGTCATAGTTTGAAATTGGCCCCCCTTGAGAGTTCAAGGGGCTCAGAGGTGATTGGGTGTCAGGACAGTGTTCCCTGGAGAGCCAATCACCACTCATGTCGTTCGCTTCTGCTCAAAATCCTATATCACAGCACCAGAAACGGTTGGCAGTGCAGTCTTGGTTGTTTTGCTGTTGGTGTCTGCTGCGTGTAGGTGGACAAGGCCAGGGCGTGGCTGGGCTCCCTCTCTTCCTCTCCGGGTGGGAGAGGGGAGTCCTGCGACCCCCCAACTCAGTCTTTGGCTAGAATTATAGTCAGCATTTGAAGTGTGTGCTGTGAAGGAAGAGATTCACAGCACCTGAGGTAAGAGGGAGGAGGCTAGACCTTCTTTCCCCCCCCCTGCAGCTGTGGGACACTTGGGACAGTGCATAACTGAACCGAGCTGCCTGTGGCCAAGGCTAGGGGTTTTTTTCCCCCCACTACACTGAGGCTGGTGGGGGTGGATTTTAAGGCTCAGCACTTGAGCAGAGCCAAGTGGACAGGCTGATAAAATCAGCTCGGTGCTTGGGAGAAGAATCCCAGGCAAAATTGGAAATGGGCCAAGAGAGGCTCGGGAGTTGCCTGTCAAAGCTGACCGGAGGCAGCCAAAAACTGACTTAGAGGAATGAGGATTCCAGGACACGTACACTTGATAAGCTACACTGCAGCAGCCTACGAACCAAGGTGGGACACCGAGAGGGAGAGATCACCAGCAGCAGGAGAACAAGGACTCAAAGCTATTTTCTCAGACTTCATGAGGAGGAGAGACTACAACAAACAACTGCTGGAACTTGGTGAGGAGGGAGTGTTCAGGAGCCCAGAACACTCCCACGGCAGACTGTGTTACATATCAGCCTTAAAGGCTGCTCCTGGACTAAAGTTAAAGGAGGGGCTTGAAAGGACTGACTGATAGTAATGTAATATATATATATAGTTCCCTTTAGTTTGTATAGTATTTATTTGTGTAAATAAATGTATATACTTCCCCCTTCCCCTACAGAAGCCTCTGGCCTGGAAGTTTCTCTCTGGTGTTAGGATAAATTGTTGAGAAGGGGTGGGGGAAGCTTGGAAGTTGGATTTTAGATTTTTAATTGTGGCTCAAACTGCCACATTTATATACAAGTTTTCGTGCCAAGTGTCTGTGAGAGAGGACAAAATTCAATTACTTGAATAAAGACACATAATATCATTTTGATGCCCATGGGTGCTTTAAGTGTCCCTGTGGGGACTGGCAGATGTGACGCAGAATATCAGATCTACAGTATCCTTCTGTAGCCACAGCACGAGGTGAGGCAAGATGCTTCAGGACATCTAGAAATTAGACTAGATGTAATTCTTTTTATCTGTGCCTGTGATTATATTTTGCCTAAAATTTTAAATGTGTTCCTGCTTCTTAAAGAAACATAAAAATGAAGATACTTCCAAATCACTATTTCCTGGCTATTTCCAGTATCTTGCATTGGATGCCAGAGGCTTTTGTCTCTTTACTCCCCCCATATGAAATGGGTAAAACTTGTAATTTTACACGAGAAAGGTATAAAAAAAGGTCATTGCTGTTTATAAAGTGTTCAGCATTGTAGTAAGCTCATCACAACTAAAGTGAAAGAGTAGAGGTTTAGAACAGATGTTAGGAAGAAATTCTTCGCTATGAGAGTGGTGAGACACTGGAACAGGCTGCCTAGAGAAGCTGTGGATGTCCTGTCCCTGGAAGTGTTCAAGGCCAGGTTGGATGGGGCTTTGAGTAACCTGATCTAGTGAAAAGTGCTCCTGCCCATGGCAAGGCAGTGGAATTCAGTGATTTTTGAGGTCCCTTCCAACCCAAGTCATTCTATGTTTCTGGGAAATTATTTAGAGAGAGACAGAGAGAGTAGAGCCTGTCAAAGTTGTGTATTTCCTTACTGAGTCTTTTTGATCCTGTCATCCATCTCATACTGGGATATTTAATTGACCTCATTAGATCTTTCAAAAAACGTGTGTCCATGTCCAGAACAGTACAGCACTTCTTCCCACCTCTGTTGCATGACCATGTGAACAATTCATTTCTCCCTGTTAAAATTCATCTATATATATATTGTTAACCTCTTCTGTGTTGACAGTCTTCAAATCTTATAAAAATCTTCCTAATTGCTGAAAATATTAAATGTCACTGGTGCTTAAATCGGTCATTGAGCTTGATATGGACCAGTAATTCAGCTGTCAGCAGTGCCTGTTGACATTTCCCCATACCAGTTTCTTTTCCACCTTTTGATGGCTACAGTAAATTTCATCTTCTCTACTTTAGCTGATGATTTTCTGGCATGGTTGCATTTGCTTTACTGTATTCCAGTACAGCTTAATCTTGTCTCATTTGCAGTTGATAAATCCATGTCATGCTTTACCTACTCCACTCCCCACCAACATTCTATATCTGCAGGTTTGCACTTTATTATGTCAACCTTTGAATGAGTCTATGGTTGTCAAACTTGCTCTACTATTTAACTGTCTTCTGTTAATACATCAAAGCCAGGGTTTTCATGCTCCAGCCTAAGCAAATATCCATAATGTGCCAGTTTAAAATTAAAATTTTACCATCTTGACATGTTATTTGTACCAATTCTGAGCAGGTGATAAATCAGATCTCCTGTAATTAAAATGTTTAATGCTCTTTTAAGTTTTTTCCTGAGATAAAATGGGATGTAGTTGTTTTCATTTCTCTCAGCAGTGCCTGTGTACTGCTTCTTCTTACTGCTGACAACTGAGGTAAAGTGTTAATGTGTCTTCTAAGTCACACCTGCACTGTCTTTTGCTTGTCTTATTGCTGCTTCTGGGCATTGTCCCAGTTTGTGTCCTGTCCTAACCTTTCTAAAGAGGTTATGAAACCCTCCTTCTCCCTGCTTCTCTTTGTTCTCTTTATAGGGTCTAATTCAGCCTGATTTTCAGCAATTTTTAATTAAGCTTTTAAATTTATTTTAGTCCTACTATTTCTTTTCTGTAGTGGAATGAAGAATTTGAACTTGGATAATGTAAATTAAGAAAAAAGCAAGTAGAACACAGTTCCATAGCACTGAATAGGCATCACCTGAATTTTAAAATGGATAGAGAAGTTTCCCTTGACTTCAGTGACTTACTGATCAACTCATGCCTGCAATGGCAAATGGGACCATATTTATGAGTGTTTACCTTAAGGTTTTAGAAGTTAGCATGATAAAAAGTAAAACAGAAATCATTCATAGAAGAAATGAAGGAAACTTGGTGTCTTATGTGGTGAAAACAAATGGCTTTTCATTATACTGGTATTTATTGTAAAGGGTAAGTTCAGGGTGTTGTTCATAACTTTTTCAAAATAATGCTTTCAGAAAAGTTTTTAAGAGAATGTGACCAACTGATAAACCATACACTACGGGAGACTTTAAAAGAAGTTTAAGCTTATTCCAAGGAAGTCTCCGTAGGTTGGCAGAATGCTAATAATAACAGTATACAAAAAATACTTTTTCCTTTTTCCTTTAAGAAACATTCTTGACATTGTGGAAAAAAACTACAGAAAATATGATGTGCTGATCAAGAGTAAGATTTTTATCTGGAAGTATTGTCAAAAATTCTTGTACAGTACATAACAAATGTGTTTATATTATGGGAAATTACTCCAGGCAGACATGGAACGAAGCTGATGAGTTATACTGCCTGTTTTCCTCAGTTATTCTTTACAAACCAGTACCCACTTTGTTTATGTGATTATTGACCATTCTTAAAGTTTTAACTTTAGTTTAGTTTCCTAGTGTTTAAAATAAGATACAGGCTTATTTGTTTATAAACAGTGTTCACCTGTATTGGGTAAAGTTCTCCACTCAACTGCATTGGAAAAAGAAGAAAAAAGGAATTAAGAGTGTCTTGAAGTCTTCATGGTAATAGAGGCTCTTAGGATAACTGATTACCTCAAGCTTTAATCTGTTTGCAAAACACCCTTTCTCAAGTTGTTTTCCCATCCCAGGAGATTTTTTTAAAAAAACACCTCTATCACTTAAAGGGCAAGTGAAAAGTTTGATTAGGAGATACCCCACATATTCCTCCCAGGAGTTATTTGGTTATCTTGGGCCCCATTTCAGATTTGGGCATGGATTACATCTCATACTATGCAGTACGTGGTGTTTTAGGCATTGCTGAACTGGGAGAGTGTAAAATAAAAACCGTCAACAGAAAATAGTTTGGGGCCTTTTGACCTTTAATTTGACTTTGAAAATTATATTGAAATAAAATTTATCCAGCTCTGTTTAGGGAAATACAGGCTCTGAATGGACAGATTCATTCTGGTGGAGGGACAGGATCCAAACCACTGGTGCCTCTTGGAGCTCAGTCAGCCAGGATGCAGTGCAGTCTGCCCCTGAACTAGCCAAGCTTTTGAAAATGTGCTAGACATTATGCCTAAACAGTAGACCCACTGTAGTCTCACCAGGTTTTTCAATTAAGTCTCAGATTAGAAAGCATTGAATTGAATAGATGAATGCTGAACTTGGAGAAAATGACAAAAAAATTTCATGTTGGCATTCAGTTAGAACAGAAGATATCTGAAGAACATGGACAGATCGAGGGCCTCTCTGTAGAAGAAAATAGCACTGCTGTCACCTTGCTCCTTAAGTGCTTGAACGAATCCTGTTCTGAGAGTAAGCCCAAAGAACCAGATGAGCTCTCTGCTGTCTTTCCCAGCCTATTCCTGAAAAAGCTTGGGTCAAGTTACCCTCTATAGCTGGTTTTAAGAATGCATTTGAGGATGTTAACAACTTTGTTTCAGTTGATATAAAAGAAAATTATCAAAGTCAAGTTGTATGTGAAATCTGCTAGCAGTCAAGTAGATTCACATTAATAGTATTGGATAATGCAGCACCTTGTGCTCTATATCTGCACAGCAGTGAGGCTCTGGAAGGTTAAAATGCCTGGCTTCCACATGGGGGAGTTGCCAGAGAGTGTTCATCAGTGCTTTGCATTGGTGGGGATGCTGTAGATGCCTCTGGTGTTTCAGGTCCTTGCTGGAGACTTCCAGCAGGTTATTTGCAAGTCAGTAGAAAAAACACTTTCTGTTTCACGGACTTTGGAAAAGGACTGTCACTGTTTCATATAAATATCTGAGGTAGGTTAGCTAATTCAGAGTGGGAAAGAGTACAATGTGCTATTCTTAGTTATACTGCTCTAAAACCAAAGGACTTCTTTCAGGTCCTGTGATTTTGGGCAGAAGAATAGATGAAACCTGTTTTTTATTCTTAAATTAGCATGGAAGCCAGCTTAAGAGATGGAATCATTGGCTGTGAGAGAAAGCATTCATAAATATCACCTCACAACAGCTAGCCAGATATTGTTTTTCTTGTAAAATTTATAGCTTAGCTGTCTTTTGCTCTAATCGTGTTGAACTGCATGTGTTGTCTTTTCTGAACATATATGAAAACTGCCCAACTATGTGTCAGTTGTTCCTGCAAGGCAAATGTTGTGTTTCATCAAGTAGATGTTTGTGGTGAGACCTGAGACCATCTTGGTTTGTTCCCAGGAGCTGTGAAATGCTGAAAAGTCACTACCTGCCTTTTGAACCACAAAACTGCTAAACTGCAGCTTAGCTCAAGTGTTATCAACGTTTTAGAACAATTAGTTTAGAGAAAGAGACAATGTGAAGGTATATGTAACTATATGAAAATAGTTTTATAGGGTTTCTTTAAAGCTTATCGTTGATACTATTGTGTGTGTGTATGACTTGCAGAATATATGAGTATATATAATACTTTTACCTGTGTAATTGTTGATGCTGAAGGAAAGGAAAATATCCTATATATTGCTGGGTTTTTTTCACAACTTTCCTGTATCTCTCTTTTCATTCTTATTCGGTCAATGGCTGGAATTCTGCCTTCCTCAGCCCTTGAGTAAGATGATGTGAGGGGGAGGTGTTCAAACCACTTACTAAGCTCAGGAAGAACACATCACTGTGATCACTGATATGTTGAATGATGAAAAATTGCAGTGTTTCCCATTGAAGCTATTTTTCTTCCTAGTATCACTATGGGAGAGTTTAGACAAAGAGATCACATGAAGGTATATGTGACTATACTGACTTATGTTTGTATCTGTTTGCAGGAATCTCGGTGGCCTTACTTATTTGGAGCAATCGCTTTTCCTTCATTGATACAAGTCGTGATTCTGCCTTTTCTTCCTGAAAGTCCTCGTTACCTCCTACTTGAAAAGCATAACACAAGTGAGGCAGAAAAAGGTATGACATGTTACTTTCTTTCAACAAAGGCTGTCTATTAAAGGAGTGCAGGCTGGACATACCTGATTCTGATATCACACTAAAAGCAGGATATTCTAATAGGAGAGATTCTCTTGGCAATACTTTTTCTCACCTTTTTTTTGTCTCTGTATGCGTAAACATAACTGTTGCTTTGAAGTTTTTATAAATTAAATTCTCCAACAAACTAACCTATATAGCATTATATGTGGTGATACAGACCTAACCAAATCATCCTGCTGTTGTGCGTCAGCCACCATATGCAGGGGTCATTTGGGATTGAAAGGCGGTTCCAGTTGTTGTGACTCTCCCTTATCTACAGTCTTTGCAGTTTGATTAATAAAAACACAGTTCCTACTTTTTTTTCCAAGTAGTCACTGTGTTTGACCTTGTGCTTCTGTAACTTAATAACCTTCGTAGATCTAATAAAAACCTCATACATCTGTTTAACTGAAAATTTCCAGTGCTTCCATGTTACTTCTGTTTCACAGACACAGACCAGAATATTTTGTTCTTACTTTAGGTTCTGGGTATAAAACAATTTGCTTGTGTGATCACAGCTGCTGTATTCTCTGCCCCAGTAAATTTACTATGGTCCCAATACAGCTGAGAGAGTATTGAAAATTTGTTCTTGCTTATTATAGGGACACATTAAAAACAGGAATGTACAAAGAAGGACAGAGTCTGATTATAATACCAAAATATCAAACGTAACTGTTTTACAAATTATTCCTAAAAACTTCACTTGAATGTAACCCTTAACATTTTCAGTCATAAACTAGTTGCTTGCAAAATTACTTGCAAAGTGTGAATCAACACCTGAAATAAAAATTTGATAATCTTTTAGCATGAAATTAATGAAACTCTATCCTGTTTCTTTCCTTATTAAATTAAAAACTGACCTCTTTTGTTCTGATGAGTGCTCTGAAAAAGAAATGGTGCAGTAATGAAGAGACTCCCACATTATTTCAGTTTGATGTTGAATGAAGAACTCAGTGATTATTGGAGCCTCAGACATTTGGAGATATAGTTCAGTGCTTAAAAAAATAGCACAAAAGCAACAAGGCTTTGGGGACAGTTCTTTAGCTTTACAGAGTTAGCAGAGATTTGAGGAGACAGAGAACAGCTTTTCCAGGGACCGTGAAGGAAAGTGCTGGCCTACCAGCAGCGGTCAGAGTGCCCAGCAGGGATGCAGGACCCAGAGTGGGGCTGGCTGTTTGGTGAGTAAGTTCTGTAGCACCATGGTTGGGCTGGGAAGAAATGCCTTTGGGTGCCAAGTTTAAACTGGCTGATATCTGCCTGATAAAATTGTAGATGTATTTTCAGAGCTATGGTTGGCAAAGAGTCTGCATCTGCAATGCTATTGCATAATGTCACACTTGTTATGAGGAACTATTGCAACTCCTGCTACAGTACCTGGAAATCTCAGCACTGACAGTGAAACTGGGCCTCTCATAGGTAGAGTTTAAAAGTTGTAAAAAAATGGCAGTAAAATAACACCACTTGCCTTGAAATTCACACCATTTACTGTTGCTGTTAATGGGCCAACTGCAGTCTGGGATGTTTTCAGCATATGTGTTCTAAAAATAATTTGAAAGATAATACAGAGGAATTTGAGGTAGGTTTTGGAGTAGGAGGCAGTAGGAGAGCAGTTACCCCTGCTGTATTTGGTAGTTGAAGGAAAATGAGCTTTGGCTTGCTGATCAGGAGAAGATGGCTTTCATAAGCCACCTTAAAGACTACAAATTTAGATACTCTGAGAAAAATGAAAAGACTGATACAAAAAACCTTTTCAAAGTAACTGCTTGTCAATAGAAGCTTTTGGACTTGATTAATTCCAGAATAAAAAAACCAATACTGAGATATGTTGTAGTACAGAGTGAAACTCATTTTGAGTGTAGTCTACAGCAGAATTCACAAAATAGGAGAGTGAATCAACAATCAAGACAAATCATCTGGATGTTTGCATTACCAGCAGAAATGAGGGAGGAAAAGTCTAAGTATTAGGGAGACTAGAGGAGATATGAGTTATTAAAATGCCCTTCTGCTTGTAAGTCATATTATGACAAAGCAGTATTCTCCATTTTAATGATGACTACAGTAATGCTCTTGAATTATTTGCCTCTTAGCTTAAATCTGCATATTAATATCGGAAATATGCAACTCTTTCTTCTGACTAAATCCCCTTTCTTTCCCCTAATGGATCAAGGCTATTCATGCAAATGTATTTTTCACTGTGGATTATACCTTGTTAGAGAAATATAAAACTGTTATTTGTAAAAGGTCTGCTGTATCTAATGCAGATGACTACATTAGTCTTTATGAAATACTCTAAAATGTGCATCTATGTCAAAGCTCCTAAAAGGGAGCTGACAACATTAATCTTCTTAATTGTTTTGGAGCAATAACATCCAGTGGGATAATGTGGGTCATTGAGTTTCCACAAAGTTTTGCTCCTGCTTTGATCCCCCCCTTTTTCTTCTCAGTCTCAGGAAAGAGCCAGACTATAACTACCAAAATACAAGTGGTCTTTTCTAGCAGATGTCTTTAAGGGGAAAATAACAGACTGGAAGGAGGAGAAGGACCAAAATGTGTTGTGTAAGCAATGAAAAAAAAATGAAGAGGTGCAGTTAGAGCAGGAAGCATCATGTGTGAGCATAAACTACAAACCAATGAGAGAAGCTGCTCTGTGAACACAGGAGTAGTGAAGCCTCAGCTGAGCAGTGTCACCTGCGCCCTGGTAGCAGGGATTTACCAGGTCTCCTCCTACCCCCTCTACAGCAGTGCAGTTGGTGCACACTGCGGGCAGCTGAGCCCATGTCTGGCCCATCAGCCACACAGAGGCCGTGTTCGACTTGTGGTTGTCTGCTATCAAAAGCAGCAATAACAGCTGAGCTTGGCTCATCTTCCTAGGGGTCATCATCCTTTATCTGAACCCCTGAGACCAAAAGGAGCTGAACTCTCCCTCATATTTCTGTCTTACTGCTGAATGTGGGAGAACTGATTTATGTGCTGTGGGAGGAGAAAAGTTAACTGGAGCAACGCATAATCTATAAACCTGCTTTGCTCAAGAAGCAAAAAGTCTGGTAATGGAGAGAGGGTACAAGCATCCCAGCTCTACTCCCAGGTCTCATAACTACTATTCCCCTCCCTTGGTAAGAACAGAAGGGAGGCAAATGCCTAGCATTTAACTGGTGTAATCCTTCTTCATAATGCTGACTGGACAGCAAAGAAGAAATGGGTATTTAAGTGCTTGAAGAGAAGGGCTTTAGAAGGAGATTATGGGAAGGAGGAGTAACAGGGATAGAAACAGGAAGAAAAGGAAAAACTTACTGCTATAGTTACACCAGTAATTTCCCATCCAAGCTCTAGTAGCTGCCTTTTAGGGTGTGACCTGTGACTGTCACAATGATGTAATATAAATAAAATCAGTAATAGTCATGTGATAAAATGGAACACTTTTTATGACTAACAACATTTGTTATAAACACTTTCAAGTGGAGAGCCGAGGTGTCTCTTTTGAAGTATATTGTTACAAGGAGGAAACCTACATTTTCTGTGCAGCTACAGGAGCAGGTCTTGTCAATCAAAAATCGAATTCAGCTGACATCCCAGCTTGCTAGAGAACAAGAATATTGTTATGTCAAATAACTTAGATAAAATGTCATGGTAACATCTGTTGGTGACATGCAAAATCTGTTCATCTGGTATGTTCAGTCATACATTATAAACCCTGTGGTTATGAAAGAAGCATTACAATAGGTATAACAAGAAGTGTAGATTTAAATTCTTAGAAAGATGGATTAGAGTTGATGCCTTCTCGCATGATAAGAGAGCAATACCATTCCTGATTTAAGAAAGCAGGCAGCCAATTTTTTACAAAGCCCCTCATGGGACATGGACAGGAGCGATATTAAAACCAAATTTATACCAGCAACAAGTTACTGCAAATTCAGTAAATGATTAAAATGAACTGTTTATGACTGACGACAAGGACATATATGATTTATTTTTGTTTATCTGTGGATTTTGTATGTCTGTAAGCATTATAAACTATTCTTATTGGAAAGGAAGAGACAGCTGTGACTCCTACACTTGCTGGCTTATGGTATAGGCTACATCTCAGATGGTTGCTGACTGCCAAAAGCTGGAGTGCTTGTGGTGTTTCTGATTTGTTTCTAAACTTTTCTTAAAATTCCTGTCTCTTACAAAAGATATTTGGTTCACTGGACTTTAATACAACTCTGTTTACCAGCTGTTGTGTTATTTTAGGGTGGCATGTGGATAGTTTGTTTTACCTGTACATCTTAGCTAGTTTCGGGTGAACCTGAACAGGCCTATCGATAGTCTCTGAAACCAGACATACGAAAAAGGTAAAGATGCAATCCTTAACTCGATGATAACTCATAGAAGATATGTGTGTTCTTTTCTTAGAAGAGGAAGGAGGTGACAAATGGGAAAAACCTAAAGTTTTTTGCTTGCAGTTGTATTTACTGAGATTTAATCTTAAATTTTGCTATGCTACATGCTAGTAGATAATAAATATTTTGCTAGATTTAAATAGCATTATTACATTTAAATCTCTCCTAGCAAGATACATCTAAATTATTCTTCTGGCTATCCAATACTCTAATGAAATTAGTCATATGTGAAAATAACTAGTTTTTTTCATTTTATCAATTATTTTTGTGTTGACATGGAGTTATGACAGGGAAATTTCTACAGTCAATTCAAAAGCATTGAGGTTGGGTGAACCCCATATGTCTACTGCTGCTCAGAACAGCAACCAGCTTTATAACAGTGTGACACTGTGTTTAATGCACTTAATCAGCAGGGAAGTGAAAGTGAATGCGTCCATGGGAAACAGATGACAGTAATACTCATGCAGCTTATTTGTATTATTTTTGTTTGTTTTTAAAGACATAAGCCTAAACTACCTGTGACCACTTCTCTCTTTTTCTGCCTCTTCTCGCCTGAGGCTGGCTTTATTCTCTAAACCATGCAGTAGCATTTTGATCCACTAAAATTTCTTCTCAAAGTTTACATGCTAATTCTGTCTGTAGGACAACAACTGCTTTTTTGCACAATCCTGGAAGTGCTGCAGTGGAAAAAGCATTCTCCATGTAGCTGAGTTCTTGAGTGTCCATCTTCAGTTAATTTAAAGGACTGATTGGTTTTAAAGATGGTATTGACTGATTTTGTTCAGATCTTTGAACCACTTTCAAATGCTACACCTTCACTTAGCCAAGAAGAAAAAAAACTAGTGGTGTAAATGGAAGTGTAAAGTTTCCCCTTGACTGGAACCATCCACTTGTTTTGCTGTTTATAAAGACAGCATCCCAAGATTCGAAAGCTGAGCATCTAGAACCTTCTGATCAAAGGGAATTAAATAGAAATCTGGGAAAGGTCTAAAAGTTGCTAGAACTTCAGCTCCTTAGATGGCTTGAAGTGCTACATGAAAATAAGACTTCCTTATAGAGAGAAGCAGACAGTCACGGAGGGAAATGAGTCATTGCAGCAAGGAGAGGAACGACTGCCGTGCTTCTCAGTGACAGCAATGCAGGGGTTTAGAATGTAAAATGAATAAACTGAACATCATACATTGAAAGACCTTTGAGTTTTCCCATCTCCCTGCTAATGCAGAATTTATTTCCACATTAGTTATGTATAAAATTGAGATTCTTACGGTACTGAAAACTGGTAATGGAAGAAAATTAAAGATATAGCAGGAAAACGTTTTTCCAAGCAGATTGGGTACCGTCTACTCAAAACTGTGTATGTATAGCAAAGCATTTTCTTAGCTTTTCTTGATTTGTTGGTAATTTCAGCAAAGCTTTTGATACTGTCTCTCACAGGATCCTTCTGGACAAAGTGTCCAACCCACAGCTGGATAAACACATCATGTGGTGGGTGAGCAATTGGCTCATGGGTCGAGCACAGAGGGTAATAGGGAATGGGGTAGCATCACACTGGCCACTTGTCACTAGTGGGGTTCCACAGGGCTCCATCCTGGGCCCTGTGCTCTTCAAATCTTCATAAATGACTTGGAGGCAGGACTGGAAGGGATACTAAGCAAATTTGCAGATGACACAAAACTGGGAGGAGCAGTTGACTCCCTCAAAATCAGGGAGGCCCCACAGAGAGATCTCAACAAATTAGAAGATTAGGCAATCACCAACTATAGGAAGTTCAACAAGAGAAAGTGCCAGATTCTGCACCTGGAATGGGGCAACCCTGGATGTTTGTACGGACATGGGGAATGAGATGCTGGAAAGCAGTGCCATGGAAAGGGACTTGGGGGTCCTAGTCAGTGGCAAGCTGAATATGAGTCAGCAGTGCCCTGACAGTCAGGAGGGCCAACCATGTCCTGGGGGCATCAGGAAAACCTTTGCCAGCCAGTCAAGGGCGGGGATTGTCCTGCTCTGCTCTGCACTGGGGCATCCTCACCTTGAATATTGTGTGCAGTTTTGGGCACTGCAATATAAGATAGGTATTAAACTCTTAGAGAGTGTCCAAAGGAGGGTAATGAGGATGATGAAGGGCCTTGAGGGGAAGCCATATGACGAGTGACTGAAGGCACTTGGTCTGTTCAGCCTGGAGAAGAGGAAACTGAGGGGAGACCTCATTGTGAGGGTAAGAGGAGGGGCAGGCACTGATCTCTTCTCTGTGGTGACCAGTGACAGGATCCAAGGGAATGGCCTGAAGTTGTGTCAGGGGATGTTTAGGTTGGATATTAGAATAAGGTTCTTCACCCAGAGGGTGGTTGGGCACTGGAACAGGCTCCCCAGGGAAGTGGTCACAGCACCAAGCCTGACAGAGTTCAAGAATTTTTTGGATGATACTCTCAGGCACATGGTGTGACTCTTGGGGATGGTCCTGGAGCCAGACCAGGAGTTGGACTCAATGATCCTTGTGATCCCTTCCAACTTGTCATGTTCTGTGATTCTGTGAATTTTAAGTATCCATCAAAGTTGCCTAGTGGCATCTCTTGATTAATGCCACAGAGGGAAGAAAAAGAAATCAGTTGTCTATCTTCTTCCTACCTTGTACTTGGTAATTTTGGAAATTGCAGGTTTTTGCTTCCTGGTCCCTGTAGAAATACAGCAAGCTCCCTTGTGCAGAAAAGACAGATTGCTTTCTTTTTACTTGACTGCACCTATATTTTTGACTTGTGTGCCCTAAAGTAATGCTGAAAATTCCAAGGACGGGAAAAATAAAGAAATTTGTGCACTGACCTAGTTTACACTGATAAACCAGATGCTTAAAAATGTGAGAGAATCTTTTCAAAGAAGAGTATGGTGATATATGTCTGGTTGCTTGCATCTTTACTCAAATTTTTCTTAATCAGTGGTCTAACAGTACTGAGGAAAGTGTAATTTAAGCACAAGACATTTATTTTTATCATACCATACCATAGACACACATTGTTCTATTTTTACATTTCCTAACACTGTCTTTAAATACATCACAGTCATTTTAATGAGTGCTTAGCATGTTATTTATTAAAAAACAGGCAGTGTCATAAGGACAAAACTGCAGCTTAAAATCTGGGTTCTGAGGTCCGAATTTGTTAACTCATTTCTGATTGTACAGTCTGTGTGCAAAGATAAATCTTGCGCTGTTTCTGAGGGATTTAAAAATTCTGACCTCTCCTCTCACCAGAGAGAAACTGGTTATCACAATATATGAATGTTATGAATTGACTCAACACCCAGAGGTGGTTCGTCCCTCAAAAAAACCCATCCTGCTTGTTAAGCAGTCACATAGGGCCCATTAAAATGCATTAGAAGCGCTGAGTGCCTCAGAAAATCTTGGCCCAGAGCACAAGTTAGTTCCCTGTGCCACCAGACTGGGGGCCAGGCAGCATGTGCAGTGTTGTGCATTCACCAAAGTGGCAGAGAGGGGTGCTCCAGAGTGACCACCGGTTCATTCGTGTGACCTATCCCTCAGAACTTTGAAATGCCACTAATTGGCCTTTTCACCTGCTGGGTAAATTTAAAATTTTGTAACTTCAAAACCTAAATAGAGTCTGGACATTTTAACCATGACTAGTCAGTTTCTTTGGCTTTCTTCACCATCCAAGTGTTTTTTATGATCCAAAAGGATATAAACTTACTAAAAAATGTGGTCATTTATTTATATGTAGTGTTATGCAAAGCTGTGGATAAAAAAAATTCATTTGGCTCTTAGGAGAACTTAATTAACTTATTCATTTAATAAAAAAAAAATTATAAGTGACCTGCTGAGTAAGGGATTGTTTTGAGAGTTAGCATCCTACTGGGTTGCAAAGCCTTGTTGCAGGGGTATATTTAACATAATTGTTTCTCTGCAGTCATTGTGAGATGATGAGTATTTTAACCATCTCTTAAAAATCCAACCCCTGGGGTATGTTGATGAGATTGAGACAAAATATCAGCATATACAGTATCTTTAAAACAAAGCTGGTGGAGATACACCACATGCAGTAGGAGGTATCTGTTTGTAGTACACCTAGGAGGAGGTGTGAGATGGAAAACTTTTATTTTTCACAGTGGAAGGATATCTCAATAAGTCATTGATGTGCAATATTAAATGGTATGTTTCTAGGGAGATGAGGGTTAGTTGGTTGCTTACATTTGCCATGTAAATTTGCTCCTGTGTCTCCAGCATTGACAAATAGAAAGTCTTGAACTGCTTTGGGTAATTCTTTCTAATATTAATCATCTTGACATCTTGAATTCTTGTCTATATGCTAGTAAAAACTAGAAGTAACATGAAGAATAATAGCTCTTTCTTTCAAATGTCTGCCTTTTCTTGGTTTACCAGACTTTCATAAGTTTTTACATCTTACTACTTCTCTGTCCAGTCTATCTCAGCTATATTGTTAGGCGGCAAAAGTAACCAAGTCAAATAATGTTTGGAGCTGCTTTGGTATTAATGTTTTTTTCAAATTACACAAGGTTTTCACTCTGCACTGGGCCTTAGGCTATATTATATATGAAATAATATGGGAGATCTTGTAGGGAAACAAATAATTTATATTCTTATTGCAGTTTCTGAGACCAATAGCAGGGATGAGCTAGATTGTGCCCAGAGCAGAATGATATTGTTGGCAGAAGAATAATTAGGTTGTAGCCCATGTATGTCTCCTGTTTGTGTAACACATTTCCATCTCGAAGAAACAAGTCTGTTATAAACGCACCCAGTGCCAAGTGTCTGGCCTAAAGCATATTCCTCTCTTTGTAGCATTTCAGAGATTCCTTGGGAAAGATGATGTTTCTCATGAAATAGAAGAAGTTTTGGCAGAGTCTCGAGTCCAAAGAAACACCAAGTTAGTGTCGATACTTCAGCTCCTGAGAACCCGTGCTGTGCGATGGCAGGTCGTTACCGTGGTCGTCACCATGGGCTGCTACCAGCTCTGTGGGCTAAATGCTGTAAGTGTCCTTCAGGCCATGGCATCTCCTGGGATGCTTCTTTCCTTTAATACAAGGTTTGGACTATACCATTCAGGAACCTCTGACTTTCATTTCTTGGCTCTTTCATACTAGTAGTGATTCTGTGACCGTAGCACATGGGAAGGTCCACAGAGATCTGTATTGTTCAGACTTTTTTTTTTTTTGATCAAAAAAAGCATGAGAGAAGCCATATTGTGTTAACTTAGAAAGAATACATGAAAAGGTAGCACTGCAAAGAAAGTGTGCACAGCTTTCACTTCTGATACTCAAATTCTCTGTTTCTTGTCTGATATGCCCCATGTTTATCCATAGTCTTTTCAGTAGACATTTCAGCTTTCATTGGTTCAGTTCTGTACTTATAGAAGTCAGTAAAAGTTCCTGTAAGTGATTTTAAGAGGTTGCATTGCATGTTTGATTTCGTTGTTGCTTCAGTATTCCTGTCTTGGAAAGTGGAGCAAGAGAGGAAAAAGACATTAAATAATCAATAGGGAATCCTACTGACTATTAATGTGTCAGAGGCTAATCGATATCAGAAGTCTCCTTTTGCATCTGTCTGAGCCTATTTTACCAGTTATGAGAGGGTCACAGGACAGTTTACTTTGGAAGATCCCTTCATCTGGTCCAAGCCCTTGCTCAGAGCAGGAGCGACTTCAATGTCAGCTCAACGCTTTGTGCAGTTAAGTTTTAAACATGTTAAAGGGTGAAGAGTCCACAACCTCCCTGAGCAACCTGTACCAGGTGTTTACACCACTTACACAGTGAAAAATGGTTTCTTTATTTCCAGCCAGAGCTATCCTTGCTGCAGCATGGTCTCATGAAGCACCTCAAAGAAAAAGGGTTTTTTGTCATAGTTCAAATGTGCTACTTGCTCATATGCATGAAAGGCAATATTATCTCTGCTGCAAGGACCTCTCACTGTGGCTCTGCAGCTATTTTTTTCCCCAGGGCTAATGACTGTATATGCTTTTGTATCTATAAGCACTAGTTCAGGCTTATCTCAGGTATACACCTATATCTCATAGTCTTAATACTCCAAATACAGTGTAATTTGTCCAAGATCACTTAAAAGATTCATGCAACTAGAACTCTGGTGTCTAAAAGTTTTTTACAAAATGCTAGAAGGGAATTAGAAGATTTTTTCATTTTGCGGGGTGAACTATAATAACAAATGTATAGGTGGTGTTTTCTTCTAATGGTAGGATTTCAGAGCTAATGACAGGCTATTTTGTTCCTATTGTGAATACTTTTTTTGAGAAAAGAAACAGTTACCTTGTCATCCAGTCTTTTTAAGACTTATCAATGTATAAGTGAAATAGAATGACACTTATAGTAAGAAACAGACTGTTCAAGTAATGAAGCAGCTAAATTTTCAGAGGAAATAGAAGAGTTTTGTGACTTCAAGAATCCTTAATAGATGACAGAAATTGTCCAGTATTCTGTGGCAGAACAAAGCCACACTCTCATAGCTTGACTGGGGGCGTGGGAGAATAGTGAGACATATCCAGTCTGAAACAGATGCCAGAGTTGTTTAAAAGTGGCACTGGGTGACCACTTTCTGAAAACATGCCTCAGAAAAACTCTTTGTCAGAAAACCTGTGTGTTGAGTTGGCTATTTCAAGTCTTACCTTTTTTATTATTACTTTGTTTCTCCTCCTGTGCAATGCCACTAAACATGAAATAGTTGTTAGTAATAGTTAATGGTAAAACCAAGCAAATCATGAGAGGTCAAGAGAAATAGCTGGACCAGTTGATTAAGAGAACAGGCTTCAACAGCTTGTCTCTTCTGCTTGGGTTTCCTGATTGATCTTGCTCAAGTCACCCGAAACTCCAAGATTAGAGGACAGGCCCAGGCGTGACAAATATTGCAGAACTGGGTCTTAGTTTGCCTGAGTGCATCTGAACCAACCTGCTGGGTGTGAGCCAGTATCAGCCAGGTTTAACTGGCAGTGAACACCCCTTCTCATTCATTGCTCCCATCATTTGCTTTGTCTGTAGTGCCCTCTTAGGCAGTCTGGTCTTTTCCACAAGTACCATCTGGACAGGGCATATGGGAAAGTTGGAATTCTTTCAGGCGAGAATCTCAGGTCGTTCTCCAGGGAAATTGCCAGCTGTAATCATCCTGCTGGTATCTGAGAAACTTGCTTCCTTTTAAGGCTTTTGCTTTAAATAAAAGTTTGTTTTGCTTAAAAACAGTACATTTGTTGGTTTCCACATGGAACAGAAACCACAGTGAAGTTCTGATCATAATAATGTTTTCAATTCTAACAAAATACCAGACAATCTGACCTGCATTGACATAAAAAAATTATTTTGTATTAGTCTCTTTTCATCTGATAACATTTATCTGATATATGTAAACCATAATAAATTCATTTATCTTCTACCATTTTATCTCAGTTCTAAAGAAGAAGTAAAACTATAGTGAAGTTTTCACCGGTTTATCCTTTTCACTGGCTGCATATTACTTTAAGGGAGTCATTCCCAAAGTGGGATCCCTAGGCTTCTGTAGGATCTCCCCTTAAGGCAGAGGGCTGTATTTCAAGTAGAAAGAAATTATGCTGGGGATGGATCTGAGTAACAATACGTGTTTTCACTATGCAAAAGTTGTACCACAGTGTGCTCTTCACAGTTGGTATGGAGAATACCTGGCACCAGGCAGGGCAGGAAGGGGTGAGTATGCAGTGTGCCACACTGCATCTCTGTTGTTGCCCATCTAGTTTTTGAACCTTCTGCACCATTTTCAATAGCTCTTTCACTCCAAAACTTTTAGCCTAATCATTAGCTAATTTTGTTAGCTAATGAAATCATTAGCTGACAAAAAGCATGTTAGAAAAATATCTTAAGTGAAAGTAGAACAGTCGTCTTTAGCCTAGTAAGTTTGCCAATGTATTTCCCTTTTCAATGATACACAAGCTGAAAAACATTCGCTTTTTAGTTTTCAAATATGTCCATTTTGTTAATTTTTATCCTAATTTATATTTGTGCTGTTAGAGTAGTGAGTCAATGAATCTTATCCTGTCTTTGTTCTGCGAGTTTTTTAATCTTACCATCAGTGGTCAGTCATACTCTTCTGTAAAAAAAATTGCAAAATATCTTGTGTTCTAGTTGTTGCGTTTTGGCAGGAGTTAACTGCTTGAATGACTCTTTGGCCTTTTGCCTCTCTTTTAAGGTGTGAAAACCTGCAATATCTCTATCATTTTTAGAAGTTCTAGCTGCTATACAAAAATGATATCAATAATGAATCAATAATAAAATGCCTAAATTACATGATTTCTAACTTTATTGCATGAAATCAGTCTTGTAACTTGTAGAATGAAGAAGAAAATTATTTTTATCACAGTTCTTATCCTACCTTCTTGTTCTTATATACTGTGTAGGTATATGGAAAGTGAATGTGTTGTCACTGTACTGGGTCCCCAAAAAATTATCAGTGGGCATTAACATTTCAGAGAGAACTTGGTTTTGCTTCAGTCTGTGCTCTGTATCAGCAGGCCAATGGTCAGTTAACACCAACACGTGCTACATGAAGGCAGATTCCTTCATATAGAGAAGTTTGCTGATATTATTCTCATCACTGCTCTGGTGTGAGCTGATGTGTCAGCAGTAGGCATAAAAGTCTTCAGTCAACTTCTCCTTATCTGTAGGGTGATAAGGTGACTTATCACTGGTGTTTTATTTTGCTTTGGTTTTATGTAAGATGAGTTGGATTTTCTTCTTTAATCTGGGACCAGCAACTTTGCTGAAGGGCTAATTTGGAATTTAGAGTTACTTTTTGTTTTACAAAACTCCTGGGTTAGTATCTTGATGAACAGATGTAGCATGTGCATAGTATGCTAGCAGGTAGCATGATTTTCCTCATGTGATCATAACACTCCCATTCATTAGACAAATCTTTTTTTTAACCCTGTTAGGGTGTGTCCCATGGACAGCATATGGGGAAAAATATCACTGCTACTTTTATGTTTAGTGCCATCATTATCTCTGGCTTTCAGTTTTGTTGTCACTGGTAAATTACCTGTGATTTAGAAGTTTATTTTCTTTTGATAATCAGTTGTTTCATTTTCTCTAGTAAATCAATTATATTTTCACTCTCCAAGGCAGTCTCTCCTTCTTGCATGCTTTTGGCAGCCAAAAGCTTTGGCTAATTCTTTGTTGTCACCTTGAGTCAAACACATATGGTTTTCAAACTTTATTTGTGATGTGAATAGGGCTTTGATGATTACCAGACTTTTTATTTTAGAATATTGCTATTATTCTCTGCCTGGATATTGTCACCACTGGATATGGTTTTACCGACCAAACATGATTGACTTCCTCTAAGCTATGCAACCTCTGTTTCTCTCCATTAGTGACAGCTACTTCTAGCCTATGATTTCTTTCATCCTAAAAACAGCTTTTTAGTTTTCACCAAGCAACTCTCATTCTAAAAATATCTTTTCTTCCCGTGGATAATAAAGAAACATTAGGGGAATGACTTGACTGCTGATGTCCTCACTGCAGTGATGTTAAACTGGAGATAAATCTCACACCTTCTATCCAAAACTGAGCAGATTCTTCAGTGCCTCTCAACATCTCTTTCTTGTGTTCTCCTCTGTTGTTATGTGCCATTAAAGTATTCCATAAAGCCACACAAACCTGCTGGTTAAGCAACGTGGCTCAGCCACATGAAACCTATTTGTATCCTCTTGTTCAAGTTTAAAGTGAGTTTCTTTGATTTACTCCTAAAGTGAATTAAGCTAAATTGAGTTAAAGCTGTTTGTAATTCTGCCTGGTTCTGCAAGCAGAAGGGCAGCGGCCTTGTGACTAATCCTGGAATTTGTACCTTCCCTTCATTTTTTGTCCCTTGTCCAGCCCTTGGTCATTTGAGAGTGCTCAGAGGTTTAACAAGTCTGGCCTCTGGCAGATTAGGTGGTTGAATTGAATACCAATATATTGTAGTTCAATCCATATTGTTTAATAACTCATTTTATTCTCTCTGATACAGATCTGGTACTACACAAACAACATCTTCAGTGAAGCTGGGATCAGTCATGAAACAATTCCCTATGTTACGCTAAGTACTGGTGCTGTTGAGACTCTGGCTGCTGTTTTTTCTGTAAGTATGGTTTTAAAAATCCATTAACATGCTTGATATTTAAATTACTGATTTTATTTCCTTACACAGGTTAAAAATATAAAGAGAATAGTATATTGATTAAGTGTAACACTTGATAAAGTGATTGAAAATATTATTTCTAATTTTAATCCTAATCCCGGTTTTGCATCTTTGGGATGTTTTTTCTAAGATGCTCTTTAGTTTTAGTTCCATAAAAGGAACATATGAGTTGGTATATCCTGAGGTGCTTTGTATGAGCGAAGAGGAAGAAGACAGAAACAGCAAGGCCCAAAGTATATTAAGTGGTAACTCATAAATGATTTTACCTGGTAAAACAACTTTACCTGGTAGCAGTTTATTCACATCTGAGAGTCTTCTCATGTGTCTGTTTGTAAGCAGACAGTGTTGTTGGAGAAGGCTCAGGCACAGTACAGGTCGGTGTGTTCGCTGTGGCTTGCAGAAACAGCCACCCAGATTGGTGGCAAAGTGAGCCAGCATGCTAGAAAAGGGTATCCCGTTTCTAGGGTGGTGTTAAATTCTGCTCTCTCACTCACCGAGGACAAGCAGGCATCCTTTCGTAACATGTGAGCTCCTGAGTAGGTTGGGGACCTTCACTGCACTGAATGAAGAGGAAACAATAGAAAAAATCATCCATGCACATTTTTTCTTTCCAATTTCAAACTGGAAAAGTTGACTAGGAAAAAAAAATACACTAAATGAGCAAACTTAATCTGAAAGTTTTAGTAGGTGAATGCACGATTAATTGCTAAAGGAAATGCATTTCTATTTGCACTGCAATAAATAAGAAGCAATGGGAGAGGTCTTAGGAATGGAAAGTTGCAAACAAGCAAGTACTGTTTTCTTTTCTTGCTAGAATTTTTCCTTATCTTCATATATTCTATACTAACTGTATTTGCACAATACTGGACACACAAGCCAAGCATTTTTAAATGTCAGAAGAATGGTTTTGGAAAAAAAAATCCTTTTCTGTGGCAGAGCAACTGCTTATGACCTACAAAATGTTAAACTAAATCAAGCTATCAAGTATATTTTCTTATTGCCTAGGACATAAGGACTCTAAAGGTCACAGATATCTTCTTCTCATCTTTTTGAATTTCCACAAATCTATTTTTGGCTAAAGCTTCTATTTTTAATTTCTTTTTTAATTAAAGAGACATTGATTAGTAGGGAAATATGGAAGTCCCTACCTGTTACAGTTTCTTCTTTGTGATTCTGCACAAACGCTCCTCTGTTTAAGATATATGTAAAAACAATTATGATAATTCTGCCACTGATATAAGTGAAGAATACACCTCTTTTATGTGAAAACAGAGGAAAATTACATGGAGATGATTCCCTGATATTAAAGCCATTATATAAATAGGGTCTGTCATCTGTGCTGTCAGTTTGTGGGGCTTATTCAGAGCACACTGTTCATACATAATGAGGTGGATGTGTCTGCTTTGGCTCCTGGTATGCGTAACTTTTTGTTCTCAAGAGAAATGTTTTTAATACTTTTTCTGTTTAAGCTACCTGCCGTGCTTCTGGAAATGCTGATGTGTTGATATCTCTTCTCTCTTCAGATTTCTCAGGTCAAGAGATGCTGTTTTGTAGCCTTAATTTTATTACAGTAATCTACAGAGATGTTTCATTGCTGTTGTTTAAAGCAACAACAGTGTGAATTTCATTTTTCAGTTGAGGGTTTTTTGCAGCTTATTTATTCAAGTAACTTCCTCTAATTTTCTTCATTCCTAGCACTAAGGATGGGGCATTTCTTCCCCCTCTTAACCTATCCCAATGATTCTTTATGCCATTTTTGTTTAATCTATTTGACAGCATTAAATGTTAAGTCAGATGTGCACGCCTTTTGTACTACTCAGGAAATAAACAGAAGAAAGCAGAAACAGGACTTTATTTTCCTGGTCTTTTTAATATGTTGTGCTTTCTAGAAGAAGCCAGATTTTACTTACAGTAAACTCCAGGATTTCAGTAGAGATAATCAGTAACAGAGATATAGTTTTTGTCCTTGCAAATTCGATAGGAGAGGCCCACAAGAAATCACGTACCATCTGTGATCATTATGCCTAAATGAGGTGGCTATGAGACTCTGAGCCTCAGTAAGAATACTGAGGTATTGATGAGCTCCATTGATGAATGCCAAAGGAATAGATTGAAATAGACATATTTCACAGAAAACAAAGTTAACATTTAGGAGAGAAATACTGAAACTGTGAAAAATTTTGAAAGTTTCCCTTTAACGTGTCTCCTAGGAGCAGCAGCATATAGTAATAATGTTGATGTGGTTCGTGAGGAAAGGCAAATAACATCCCATCATTTTATAGCTCTGTATTGCCTCAGATCTCTTGATATGCCAGCTAGTAGCATGCTTTGCCTACAGCTCCGTTCCTCTTCCCCTCGAGCAAAAGCCATGTTACCAAGCCATTGAAAAGTGAAACACCTGTATCGTTATGTTCCTTCCATTCATATAATTTGGCTACAAATTCTGCTTGCACTAGCACTTCCTAGTTTACTTCACAAAACACCTCTGTTGTAGCATTGCATACTTGATACCCTGGCTTCTCTCTAGGGAGAGAATATAAACTTCCTGTATGTTTTTTCATTAATTGTAGAGAATTCCACCCACTGTACTGAACACAGATTCGGTTTAGAGGACTGACTAGACAATCCACTTTTTAATGAGGGTGCCCATTAATTTCAGTTTACTTCTGAAGAAGTTTGGTGTCCTCTGGAATGACTGACTGACTGGATTTGCTACTTGTAGGCATATTACAGCAATATGTTATCTAACCTGAAACCATTCATTAAAGTAGGATAGAATATACCTAAATAATTCCCTGTGATTATTAGAAGTCTGTTCTATAAATTCTGCAGTAAGGGGATTCCACAAACTTAGTTATTCTTTAGTAAGATTGATTACTGTGGCTATTTTTTAATTTTTACTGATTGAGATTATTTAATTTAGTTGTTATCTTACTCTTAGTGCGCAAAAAGAACAATTCACCAGTGCCTTTCTTTAGCAAGGCAGCAGGGTGAATGTAAAGGGACAAGTAAGCTTCTGAAAAGGTTCCTTCCCTCCTCCATGAAACCAGCATAGAATAAAAAGGAATGTTATTCAAATTAAACATCCCACATCCAATTTTACCATCTGTGACACCACATTTGGTCTTTATATAGTGTTCACAGAAAGAGACTAGCTATGTCTATATTGAGAACACTGTGCCTTAAGCATTTCCCATAAGGTGATGCACCAAGGTGTTACTAAAAGCCTGTGACAGAGACAAGCCATATGAAGCCACAAGTGAGTTAAAATACATTTCAGTACTAGACCATAAAAGAATACAGGAAATCCTTTGCAGTATCACACAGAAGTCAAGGAAGCCAACCTTCTTAGGCGAGATGATTTTATTCTGCTTCAGGATCTCATGAGAAAGAGCTCTTAGACTTGGTCTGTGTTTCTTCTAATGTTAATAGATCTTAACATAGGAGGGATTCCCTGCTTGGGCCATGGCTCATCTTAAAACAAGGGTACTCCAGATACTTCCATAGGTATTCTCATCCCCAACACATTTCCTCCATGATTTCCAAAGGACAATGTAAGATATCTCCATTGAAACTCTGTGGCTCTACTGGGGTCAGAACAGGAAGAAATATATATCAGTGAAAGCCAGCATATTAAATGAAAAAAAATGGGGTGGCAAATACTTGCATCTCAAGAGTTCTTAGGGAGTTATGCTATAATCTGATTTTTAGTAGGATTTTTAAGGCAGTCCCATGTGAGACTGTTCACACTAGGTCAGAATCAACCTTCACCTGTCCATAAACCCCAATAGGATGTAAGTAGAGGAGAGTGCAAGAACATGGCATTCCTCCCTCTTTCTCCCCTCACCCGGACAAGCTGTTGCTCAAGGATTACCAGAATTTGAAAGTTATATCTTGGCCTGTAATAGCCTGGGTAGAGTCAGCAGTAGAAAAGAAAGATTGGCCAACCAGCATCTCAGATCATGGTGTTTGTTGATGGACAGAGGCATACAGGCACATTTTCACTGCGGGGTGGACTGCAGAGTGTGACTGCGTTAATGCACACTGCATTCATCCACAAGTGATCAATGGAATTGCTGTTAGACAAAGACGTGATTCCTTTTCAATTGTTTTAATACATGTGGACTTATGACTAGACAAGGCTTACATGTGTTGAAGTAACCATGTAGTGCCTTCCAGGAGAAAAAGTCTCATTATGAAGGTCTACCTTACGATGCCACTCTTAACACCCAAGGTGCACATGGTTAAAGACTGAGTTTATGTAGTGCAAATCCTTTTGCAGGATACATTCAGAAATTGAAACTCTTAAAGCTATCTCCTGCTGCTGAGGATTAAAAAACATTGGTTTTGAGTAATGTTCAAGATGATCTTCATCAGGGCATTCAAATACTATCATTAGAAAATAAAGCACCAGCCACAATAAGCTGTCATAGATTAAGGTTGGGATCTAGTCTCGCTTTTATAGCATGAACATGGCATAAAACAAAACTTAGGGCTTTTAACAGCTGAATCACCAACAGAAGGAGTTTTGATTCAGAAATATCTACAGTTTACTGAAGGGACATCATAGGAACAATGAAATGAGGTGCTTTTGTGTCACCCTAGGGGCTGTTACCAAGCATTGCTGAGGCAAAAGCATCTGGCTAGATGAGTTCCTGTCTCAGTCATGCTGGTCTGGCAGGCATCGACTATGGAGAGCATCTTTAGTGAGTAGAAGATTTCTCTTCCAACTGAAGCTGATTAAGGATGCCTTACTGCAAAATGCTTCAAACTGAGCTTGGAAACTTAGCAATCAATTCTACCCTTTGCTGAGAGTAATCTCCAGCCTGGCAGCTACAGAAGGTGTGTAGGATCTTATCCTGTCACGACTTTAACACAGATGCAGGCAAATGCAGCAATTTATTTAAGGCTTTTGCTTATGTGGTCAAACTTGATGCTAGGCCTGTAAATTCCAGTTTAGGTACTTAAATACAATAACCCTTTTTTGTTTTAAAATGTATAATTCATAGAGTATACTGATGGACATACATCAAAATACAAAGCAAAACCCCTCAATTTATAATGCTCAGTCTGCTGTTCTGCTCCTTTTCCTGGATGCAAGATACTACACATTGTGTCATAAAGTTACATAAATGAGATTATACTTTTTCGTCCTGATACTTAAAATGGAATTAAGAGCTTGCCACATTAAGTCTGAAACCAGTCATACAGTCTAACTCAGACCTTTATCCAAAATATGTCAGAAAGAAAGTGTGGCTACTATTGACATTAACATACAGAGCAAACTTCTTCACAGAGCTTCACATCAAGAAAATCTGACAGAGTTTTCTTAGTATAATCTAGGACCAGGATATAAGTAGGGAATAGTATTCAGTGACCTCCTATTTGGGCTGTAAAACTTGCCTAGACATTAATTTTGTCCAGACAAGCTTGTCTGATCTTTTTTTAATGCACTCTGCTTTCATTATGTCAGCCTTGGTATCTGCAGCTGACTCAAGTGAAAAGGTTGACATTTGCTTCTTTAACTTTATTCACAACTGTTTCCTGCCAGACAAAAGTAAGTTCTGTGAAATGTTAACGTAGTTTGCATATCAGTTGCCTTATTATCACCAAACATTTGTGCTGAGAGAATTTTGGTTACAATATTTTTTTACACATTTTCAGTAATTTCAGCTATGTTAATTATCATGACTGGGTATAGGGTTCTGCAAAGGCATGTTTATGATCACACATAAACAAGTATCAGCCTACACAATTTGGCACATAACTCAGTGTGCTATCACTGAAAACAGTTGTAAGGTTCTTCTTTTGTCTGTACTAGAGCATATACTGAATTTCTTGTTATTTCATTTACTCTACTGTATAGTATATTTTGACTTGTTATAGGTCTTCAATAGGTAACAGTTACCAATGCATAGCAGTAGAGCATTCAAAACTATAAATACTTGAGAACTGGTGAATCATCTTCCACTTCTTATGAGTCATAAGCATCTTAGTGGGTTTTGCAAATTAACAAGTTTTGAATTAGTATAATCATAACTAAAAAAATTAATTGCTGTCTGTTTTTAACCTCAAAACCAGCATTTTTTTCACCAGGGAAACTTGCTGTTGTGGAAGATGTGTTAGACTCTGCTTTTCAAGTATTGCTGAATCCTCAAAGTGGAAATGCTTATAGGATTCCCAGCAATTCTGAGACAACATAGTGTCCCTGTGAGTAAGGACAAAATTCCTGATTATTTTTCCTGTGAAGGAAGTTGGTCCATTCCATAAATGACCAGAAGTGTAACGAACAACAGCAATTATAAATTGTTTGGGTCAGAAACTGCAGCTAGTGCCCAGAAGCTGAAGCATCCAAGTTCCTGAATGGTTCTGTATTAAACAGATAGCATTGATGAATGCTTGGGAAACCTGGCATTAGCTCAGGAAACAGAATGTCATGGATTTGCTTGCACATGCATTTGCTTTATTTCTTCCCAAATTATCTCTGAGTAAAACAGAATTCAAATATATTAGAAACTACTGTTATGTTCTGTAAAAAGGATATAGAACCCACAGATCTGCTGTAACTGTATCTGCTTGGCTGGTCTCAATTAAAACAGGGAGTACCTCACCAACCCACCTAGTTTTACACAAATGTGTCCACAGTGTAGGTAGACATAACTGCATGCACATGTTTTTTTGAAGGACTTGTCCAAGCTGTTCTCCCTTACTGGAATTTGATTTGCTTTGAGCTTTACAACTGAAAACTATGTATCGGATCTTCACCACGTTTTGTACGAGAGGCATCTACGACCCTTTTTGCCTCTAAGAAAAGCATAATCCCTTACCCTGTTTTAACATAAAACCCACCAGCTGGGGAACACTGAAATTGTTTAATCATGACCACCAACCCAACATTGAAAAAAATAAGAGAAATTGCCCAGTATGTCAAATTACATGTGCAGCATTTATTGCTGAATGTGTAATTCATACCAAATTACATGTGCAACATCTGTTGCAGAAGTCTCTGTCTTACAGACCCATTCATCCTTCAGATCCATAAAAGATGTCTCTTGGTTAAGTGTATGTGTGATGCAAGATATTTCCATTGAAACTCGGTGGCTCTTACTGGGGTCAGAACAGGAAGAAATATGTTCCAGTGACAGCCAGTCATAGCAGGTGAAGAAAATGAGGTGATAAATACTTGCATCTCGAGAGTTCTTGGGAAGTTACGTTATAATCTGTTAAAATCCATCGGCAAGATGGATTCATTCATCATAATGGAAACTACTTACCATCTTGTAAAGGTTTCAACAGTGAAGCAGTTGCAATTTTGAAACATTTGGTCCTCATGAGCACAATGTGAAATCTTATTAACATCAATGCGCGTCTTTTTGGAATTCCATAATTCTATTATGGAAGCTGTGGAAACTTTCCAAGTGAGTATATTTTGCCGTTCAAAGAAACAAGGAATGCTAAATCTTGCCACAGAGCTGCTTTCAGTGTTCTGCAGTGTAACAGTGCACATCTCTGGTGTGGAAGTTCAGCTCAGGGTACAAGGTGAACACATGTTGAAGCCTGTCCTAAGATCTGATCCTCAACCCCACTCTGAAGAAGTTCTTGCCACTCGAGGCAAGTCTCTGGGTGACTTTGTGCTTTCCTCTAACACATTTCATCTCAATGCTCACAGGGGAATGGTGTGTCCTGTCTCCCAGAATTAAGGGTGTTAGTCCAGGTTTCATTTTAGTTGCTCATTTTATCTTTTGCTCAAAAGATATGTGGAAGATGGATTTCAACCTATAGTAAATAATTATATGACAAACAGTCATGTGAGTCTGACTCTACCTTATTTGAAATAGTACATTTTGGGCTTTGTAAACTTGTTTTATTTTTCTCATAAGAAAACCAACTGTAATTGTAATTTTAGTAATTATCAGCATGAAAATTACATCATCCATTATGACCTAAAATATGTATTAGCCTATTTTAATGAGTCAGACTAGCAAAGACAGTTTCATGTTACAGGTTTTGAAGCAATTCTTCATTATGTTCTTCTCTATTCAGATTTTGTGACTTATATTCAAGTGTTAAATAGAAATTTAAAATGAACATGAGTGCACAAGTATCAGTGTTACAATCACTTGTCTGAGCAAAGTTTTCTTCTGGGTGGATTTCTTTTGTCTGGATATTCTAATTACGCTATCTGTCTAAAATTACGACTAAATGTTTCTTCTGTGTTTGGACAAAAAAAGAAATTTAAAATAAATTCTAGTTTAATCAAAATTTAATCTATGCTAAAAAGCTTTAAGACTTAAATTTTAAATGTTTAAGCTTAAATTCAGAGAGATATTGAAATTATGAAGCACTCAAAATACAAAAGCAAGAGACTATAGTTTGCTTCGACATTGGTATTTAAAAATTACATATTATAAGAATGTTATTATAGAAATTTGGTGCAAATTTGTAAACCATTCAATCAATCTACAATTATTTATGCCTCGTAAAAAAAATCAAACTTCATTTTGTTATCATCATATTAATTATTTTTTATGGCTAATGTACATCACTTGTTTTATTATTAAACTGTTGCTCAAAAAGGTAAATGTAGCAATAACTTTGAAATCTACTATGCTAATGGTGTTAAACATGAATTTACCCGTTGCACATTTTTCTATCTATATGGTTATATTTGTTCTGTAGTAGGAAATTTGGGCATAACACAAATACCAACTACTGCTTTGATGGTTTCCTTGTCTTTTCAATGGTCTCAAACAAGGATGCCATGCTGGCTTGTGTTTTCAAAGAGGCTAAATTGTGTAAACATAATTGTGAGCACAATTACGAACATGTATAGCTTATAAATAGTGTAAAATCAACTCTCATGGTTTTATTTTTAATCTTCACGTTTACTGGGAGAACATATCACATGGTCCAAGATCTTCAGTGCTTTATGAAGAAAGTCAAATGCCACCTTTTGTTTTCCAGGGCTTGGTTATTGAACGGCTTGGGCGCAGGCCTCTTCTCATTGGAGGTTTTGGGTTGATGGTTGTCTTCTTCTCTGTACTTACTGTCTCCCTGACTTTACAGGTAACACTTCAGTCACTCTATATTTTTACTCTCTCTTTGACCTATTTTAAATATGCTTAATACTGGTTGGCCTCGACATTCCTACGTAAGTGAATCCTTTTAATCAGTCTGGCATAAGGATTGAACGGTCTCTTTTGCTAATTTATGAATCTCTTGACTTCAAAGTGCTATCATTAGTCACAGCAGCTTTTGCATTAAAAAGCAAGAGGGGCTTTCTCACATTCTGTCTCCTTAACTCAGAGATTTATTCATATCATGAACTATTACGAAGACAATTTTACCCATAGTTGAGTAAATAGTTTTTACACATTCCATGAGTTTATCTTTGTGATTCACTCTCTCTGAGATTTCTTTCTTACTTTATATGTCATCACTATTTTAGGTTTGGATTTTTTTTTTCCAGTAGTGAAAAAATTTCATGTTTGCTATTTCTTCAAGTTACTTGTCTGCTATTTGTATAGGCAATATAAAGATTTAGCCTTTGGGAAACATTTGCACTTAGAAAAAAGAGGAGGATAGACTTTTTATCAGGGCTTGTTGTGATAGCACAAAGGGTAAAGATTTTAAACTAAAACAAGACCAGTTTAGATTAGTTATAAGGAAGAAGTGTTTTACAATGAGAGAGCGTCAAATGATGGAACAGGTTGTCCAGAGAGGTGATTGATGCCCCATCCCTGGAGACATTCAAGGTCAGGTTAGATGGGGCTCTGAACAACCTGATCTATTTGGCAATGTCCCTGCTCATTGCAGTGGGTTTGGCACTAGGTGAGTTTGAAAGGTCCCTTCCAATCCAAATGATTCTATGACTATTTATTCTAAGTTCTCAGATCTTATTAGCACTCAATTCCCCACCTGTTTCAAATGATCAGAGGAGGATTATTAAACCAGTTTAAATTCTACCCATGGGTAATTTTTCCTTTATTGGCTTCCATTTACATAACGATGCAGTTTGTTTCTCTTCCTGAGGACTTTTGAGAAGTAAAACTGGCATCTGCAATGGCATGGGTTTGGGTGGTCTTTCATCAAGTTGCTTTCCTGCTGTTATTGATACCTGTGTGGTGCCATTAATCTGACTTTCAAATCTCCTTTCTTGTTTGAAGAGAGTCATTAAGTCAGTGTGACTGGCAGGTGTACACCACAACATTACAAAGTTTTTGTTTGACTTACCTGTATGTACAGCACAATAAAGCTTTACTTCACATACTGCAATCAGGACAGCTGTAAAACAGCTCTCCTCCAGAAGAGAGATGCTATTGCAAATCTTGTATGCCGAGTGAAAAATTCTCTTCTAGATCTTTTGAAACCTAGTTTGATGTGTGAAGACCTTCAGCTATTGTAAATCCATGAAGTCTGAATGGCTTTCAGTTTTACATCCTTTCATCCAAAGTGTCTCAATCTGTTAAGTATCAGAGATTTGCTTTGAACAAAAGACAAGGATACAAATAGGCTTGATCCCAGAGGAATTTGTCTACTCTGTATTTGCACCTTCTCTTTCTCAGAGACCTTGGATTTTGTCCTAAACAAGAACTCCAGATTGTGTAATTTTTATAGATTTACAAGCCTTTTGGTTAACGTTAATGCCTAGGAGACCACGGTTTCAACAGAACTAAAGGAATAACTCAGACTGGAAGAAAAACCACACCACAAAATGAGGGTCTTTACTGAAAAAAAATATTTTAAATAAATTTTAATTTATTTATTTTATAAATTAAATCTCAATAAAATATTTTAGCAAGCATATTTTTACAGTGCCATTCAAGGTGATATTTTCTGATAGTACAGTTACATGTATCTTAACCAACTTTTCAAAAATAGTAAAATTCTAATAAAAATATCATTCACACTTTACTGGGGAACAAACCCCTCCTGTCAGAGAGAGAAAGAAATGGGCATCCATGGTTTTTTCCCATCTTAATGGTATTAGAATCAGGCATACGTGATTAAGAAAAGTGTTCTGCTAACTCCATAGAAATTGCTCAGCATGTTTCAGGTTCCTATCATTTAGAGGTCTGAATAGAGAAAAATCTACTTAGAAGTAGAAGAAAGACTGCCTTGGGAGGAAAATAAGTGATGCCATTTACAGTTCCCTTAAAGAAGCATTTATAGTTTGTTCTGATTTTACCTCTACCTATTGTTTGCAGACATGGCTCTCCTTGTCTGCAAAGTAAGATTATGGTTGAAAAATCCCTGGACTGTGGCTTCCCCAGGGGCAAGGTTCAGATTCAGCTCTCACACCGACTGACAGCGTGTCGTGTCTAGTCTTCAGCCCAGGCTTTGACTGCTGAACTTTGAAGCTCTATGGGCCATCGTAGTGGCTCTTTCTAAAAATGACTGAAATATCTGAGGAGGCTGGCGGTGCTTAATCTGTTCGTTGGAAAGAAAACCTCTTTTCCAGATTGGCTTGAACTTTAGCACAAGAAGTTGAGAATTTTTAGAGTTCTGACTTCTGTGGTGCATGAGCTTGTCTAATGTTTCTCTACAGGGATTCCACAGAGACCAAGATTTTTAATACAAGTCATCTAGTAAGGTCCTGCAGAAATACTGTGATTTTCTAAAGTAACCCTAGACTAAATTCTGAAATAGATAAAGAATAATGGAAAACACTATCTGTGGTTTTTTAAAAACTATTTTTGCAAATATTTGTGATACATACAATATGCTTAACATGAATGTCTTTTATCTACCCAGAACACTGTGCATTGGCTTCCTTACCTAAGTATATTTTGCATCCTTGCAATCATTGCATCATTCTGCATTGGACCAGGTATGTCTTTATATATTTTTTCATGTTTCTTTGCACATCAAAGCACAGATATTTTTTCACTGGCATTATGTCAACAAATCACTTGTGTGGAACTTCACTTTACCCTTATCTGAATACCACAAGGGGTCTAAGTCAATAAAAGATAGAAACACAAAGTGATAGGAATATTCTTGACAAAAAACCCCTGTACACATGTGTTCTCACTTAGGTGTTAGCATAATTGAGAGTTAGTGCCTAAAAAATTAAAATCTTGACTATTATTGTAGGATCACTGTGATTTTTCAAGATCTTCAAAAACACTCAGACTGGAAGCTGTGTTTTATGTAAAAATTGTTGTGTTAGCACCTCAGTGCTGGTGGAATTCAAATGGGGCACTGGTGGAGAGGGAGGAAGGGAACAACTGTGTGTGTGGTTCCTTTGTTCTCTTCCTTTCCAAAGACAAAGAAGCCCCAGGTGAGAGGGTTTACACATATTCTCTTTAGGAATATGATAGAAAAGGTAGATGCCCTTATAGTGGAGCTGCTTCTTTTCTGTCAGTTCTCTAGAGATTGTATGCATTTCAGAACTGATGCCCTCAGATAACTGCTTCTGTAGGTTATAGTGTGTTTATCAGAGCTAGTTTCTCAGCTCAACTTTGATTACTTAGAGATGAGTAGAACTTTATAGACAATCTGGTACTCACAGGTTGTAATTTTTGTATTTCATTTTCTTTAACAAAGAACATGTTTGTGGTATAAAAAATTGATAAAGCCAGACCTTCCTCAGAAATGTAGAATAAAAAGACAAGAGCAACAGTCAAGTCTCAGCAAGGCCTTCTCTGACTGGATAGAGGAGAAAAATATTATACTGAGATGTCGTGGTTTCAGAATGGTATTCTCCAATTTAGTGTTCCCACTCAAATTACTCCAAACCATACATCACTTGCTCACTCCCTCCTTCCCCTCCCCTTCCCCTGTGGGATGGAGAGGAGAACTGGAGGCATAAAAGGTAAAGATTATGGGTTAAGATAAGAATAATTTACTGGAAACAGCAATGAGGTAAGAAAACAAATAATAACAGCAACAATACCAATGACAGAGGGTACAAGAGAGAGGCAAACAATTCACATGGAAACCCCCTGACAATACCCAACCACTCCCACTGCCATGCCCTTCCCCTGCCACTGGAAAATGACATCAGATGGTATAGAATAACCTCTGAGTCCTGGCCATGCCACTCCTGGCTACTACAGATGTTAACTCTGTCTTGGCCAGACCCAGAACACAACAACATAAAGCACTGGAAGACTTCACTGAAGAAGGCCATGAAATGTCTGTCCTTGGAGCTATTCAAAAGTCAGCTGCACAAGTTCATGAGAAATTGCCCCTGCTAAGACCAGCTGAACTCCAGAAGTCTCTTCCAGCCTAATTTATCCTGGGATTCTAATTGAATCACATGTTTGGAAAACATATTTTAATAGAGATGCAAATACTTGTCTGAGTGTAATATTTATCTAAATAATATTGCTCTAGCCTTCAGATACTTAAAGAGAATTTAATTCTGAAGTTATCAAATAATGAAATGTTAACGAAAATTATTTGCAGATAGATAAAGAAAAATGTAATCCAAATTCAACTGACATACAAAGATGTCAAAACAGTGCTTAAATTTTCAAAGATTCTCTTACAAGTTGTCCTCCACAAAAAGGGGAAAAGTCAACTGCTTTTTAGGATTTTTTTCACAGTTGCTCAGCAGTAAACCAGAAAGTAAGACTTCTGTTCCCTTGAGTTCTCAGAGCTTTTTTCATGCACTATTTATTGCCTCTTTTTCTTTGTAAAGAGTTTGACATTAAACATTAATCAAATGTTTATACATTTTCACCACTGGAGTGGTTTAATTGATTGATTGTGGTTTATTTGGGGGAAGAAAGAGTTGCTGATGTTTAATGTGACTCTAATGAAACATTGTCATTCTGTGGATCCTCTTTTGGAAAGCTCAAAAAAAATATGCTGCTTTAAAGCAAAAATGGGGAGAAGACCAAGATATTCCTTTTCCCCCTGTTTTTGGGAAAAGAGTTTGTCACTAATTTCTGTGCAAAATACTGCTAAAATACTGGAAAAATATTGCCATCCCTTTGTCCTTCTTACATATCTCAGTTTCAGCTACATCCACTGTATTGCTGACATATATTTTGTAGACTGAGGTTGGGTCTTTTTTTTTTTTTTAAGAATTCTGTGAAATAGAACTGTCCTTGAATTTTGGATACCATAAAAATGTCAAATGTTGAATTGAAACTTCTTGAAAACTTCCCTTCTAGTGTTTTAAGTAGCTCAGACAGTTAATGTGTACCTCCTTGCAGCATCTAGTTTTGGGTTGTTTTTAAAAACCACAAATTAGAGTTTGAAACAAATTGTAGGTTTTTTCCATATTACAGATACATTCCACCTTGAACTTGCAGATTTGCAGATGTTCTTACGAGTTATGTTTTAAGCATATGAAGATTAACCCTCTATGTTACTCCTTCACTACATCGTTCTTCAACACGGATTCTGGTTTTCTTCATTTAACTTTTTTCCCTTTACTATTTTAGCAGACTTTAAAGTCAGATTTAAAAGGTAGGTTTATATTCAGATTTAAATTCTCTGTTCTCTTTAGTGGGCCCCTAGGAGATCTGAACTACTTTACTACCTCTTAGCTGGGCAACTTCCAGTATTAGCCATGTTTAAAGATGGTTGAATGAGAAGAGAGCATTTTTTTTTTTTTTGAACAAAGAAAATATTATCAAAAATGAGATGTCCACTTTCCATCCACTGCTTTTTGTATCACAAGACGTAACTTCAACATCTGAGTGCCATTACTGTGTCAAGTTTTGACCCCCCATCCAAGACAGGAAATGCATCAGTAGCCTGTGGCAAGTCCATTGGAGAGTAACCAAAGCAGTGTCAGGACTCCTGTGAGAAGGGACCGGGTGAACTGGACTTGTTCAGCCTGGAGAAGAGACAGCTTTGGGGACATAAGAGCAGCACCACTACCTATGGGAAGGGTGTTGCAATGCTGAAGTCAGTCTCCTGTTGCTGCGTGGTGAGATGCTTGAAGGCCAGAATGCAGGTGTTGAAATGGGAAAGATTCAGCGAGGTTATAAGAAAAAGCTTTTTGCTTATAGGCAGTCAAGCAAGCTACTGAGGACATTGAGTCTTTAATTACTACACAAAGATCAAAATTGAGTAGTTTGTACTTCTGCTTTTTTCCAGTGCAGTGGCCATAGGAAAGTGTCTAGAGTAAAACAGAAACAGGACAAGTAGGTGAGACACTTTTCCAGAACCAGAGCACATCTTTTTCAGTTTAGGGTCTTCCTGAGTCATAGCTTCTAACATTTTCATAGTCTTCCATGGATTTGTTAATTCTTTGTCTGAAACTGCAAAATTTCAGCATTCCTTGACAAAGAAAACTACGTGTTGATCACCTCTCATGCTCATGTCCTTTGTTGTTCTTTGTGTGATGCCCTCTGGGTCTTGCAGAAACAGAGGAACTTATCCCTTTTTCCCCTCTCCAACTTTCTTGTGATCTTGTAGACTTTTACTTTGTCACCCCAGATTTTTCTGGACTGAATAGCTATTTCTTATTGCCACTTTCTCAGTGATATTTTATGACACCCCTTTAGCAGGAAAATTTCACACTTCAATATCTAGTATTCTTTTGTAGCACTCTGGTAGTTTAATGAGACAAGATTCAAGTTCAGGAATAACTTTCCCAACTTTCTGGTCAGTAAAAGGGTTTTTGCCTAAGAGAATTAAAGCATGTTCTTTATTATAAATCTGCATATTTTATATATATTTAGCTTTTTGTAGAAGTTTTGCCATTTATTTGTATTGGTTAAACAGGTACTATTGTCATGGTGTAACTAATGCTCAGTATCTTAATTCCACCTGTAGTTACTCAGAGTATTTCAGCATTCTTCAGAGTAAAAACACATGGTTTGTAATTACATAGGTACAGAACTTAGCAAGGATAAATTTAGTTTGTGTTCATTGAGTTATTGGTGCTTGGAAGAATTATCTCATCTGAAGATAGTAAATAACATGAGGAACCGAGTTTATAAAAATACTGCTCTAACTTTCTAGAGCATAAAATTGCTTTTAAAAGTACAATATTTTCTCTCTTGTTAGCAGATCTGATACCTTCTCCATAGCTTACGTGTTGTGTGGTCTTCCACTTTCTGATAGCATACAAATTACTCCCATCTGCTCCTTTAAAGCTGGGGTCAGCTGTTACTAGAAACTGTGGAGAGGGTTTATTTGTTTCACTTTTCTGAATTTGGCTTTTCAGCTTGCAGATATTTTTGAGGACTGAAACAGTAATGTTAGCAACAGGTATGTTCAGGCATGCACGTGGTTCAGTACTCCATCATTTTTATCAAAAGACAAACATAATAAAGCTTTCACTTTCTAAAAATTAAAGGGACCCCTATGTTCAAGATAATCAATCCGTGATCTGACAGAAAAATACTCTTCAAAATTGCTTATTGTTTTATAGATTAGGAAGCCATGCTGGTCAGACAGCCACTTCATTGTGCCTATTTCATTAATAATATAAAAGTGTAGATATTGGTTTGCAGAGAAATATACTGCTTTCCAATATTACTTTTGACTATGGGAACAGGTAATTAAACAATTTTAAGTTTTCCTTTCCGTAAAATGGCAGAAGCTTCATGGAAATGTTTTTTCTTGGTCTCACAGTTGACCTGAAATAAATATAGGATACATTTCAGCTGAAGAATTGTCATCCAACAAAGAGTAAATAGAAAGAACTGAGGGGGTTGGTTCTAGCTCCTAAGGATACAACAAACAAAAAGCCAAAAAAAAAAAAAATAGAGAAAACAAATAAAAGAAAAATAGTAAGAGAACATTTTCTGTATCTCCAAAGAGTATATGTGTTGTTCAGGTTAGGCATCATGAGTAAATGCATTGATTTGTAATGCCCTTACTGAGTGGGTAACAATATGCAGCTCCTTGGAAATTTGGATAGTGATAGACAGGCTTAGGTACATGTGAAATGTCTTCCTTATTTAACTTTGCCTTAGACAATATTTAAGGAAAAAGGAAAACCTAAAATTTATCGCCACTTTCTCAGTTCAATTTGTGTGGCTGTCTCTTCGTGGACACTGAACACTGCCATGTTAAACTGTGCCTGCAGAATCAATCTCTTTCTGGAAAGCCACTCTATATACTGACTTAAACAGAAAAAAGAGAGAAGGTTATGCTTATTTTTAGTTGTTATCTTGAATTCCCCAGTCACCCACTGTGCCTTTGCAACAGTTGCTGTGCCAACAAGTGATTTTTAATTTTTCTGGGAGAATTGAAAAATGTGCATTGTAGTTTTACAAAAGCTGCTGCAGATTGGCCCCTTTTATCTACCAGCCAAATAGTTTAAAACAAACAAATAAAAAAAAATGAACCCTCCTCTCTGACAGAGAATGTGTGCAATCCAGTTCCCTGATTTGCCTGCAGAGATGTGACCCCACCTGTCAGTGAGTCTGTTATGCATTTCGAGATGAGGCACTTGCAGTCCTTGTTTTAGATACTTTTTCCAATTTGTATAAAACAATTGAATGTTCATTCTCTGAACCAGAGAATGTTTTTTCTGCCATGTGTCAAGATGTGCCAGATGGTGGAACATGTGGAGAAAACAACCCCGTCAACTGACTAACTGGGGATTACAGCAACGTTGGCATGGACTTCTAGATAACCTTCCTAGTGAAGCAAGCATAACAAAAACACAGTCAAGGCCTTGAAAACTTGAAAACTTGGCACAAAGCATTTCCACGCATTATCTTTGTATGAAGAGATTTATTGATATTTCTTTCTTAGAAGCATATGCTGTTTGTGTGTAACACCTTTCTATGGAGTTTTGATAAATGGACAAGGCACTTCTGTGGAGAAGGGAAGGAAACCAGAGTGAGGGAGGCTAGGTATGATGACTGTCTTTAACTAAATAGAAAGATGGGAAGAGGTGGACTGTTTCAATAAAATACCTTGTTTTGAAGTAATTTTCTTTTAACAGTTTATTTCAGAAATTGAATAAGTACTGTTGCTTTCAAATCTTTTCAAATTTTCTGGCCCTGGTAAACATGGTGAACTAGAGCACTGGACTTATTTTATCATTGAAAATAAGCAGAAATAACACCCAACCCTATTGTGGCAGTAAGATCTGTAAAAAATGTTTGTGTAGCACAAGTGTGTTGCCAACTCTTCAACCACTGTAGCTGAGAGGGAGGTCACCCACATATGTGCACAGCAAGGTGTCCAGCAATGTTCCTTCTTTCATCAAACATTCCCCAAGAGTTTCTTGGAGTCTTCTGGAAGGAAAAAAAATCAGCTTTTATTACAACAAGCAGTAACACTCAGGGAAATTCCAGAAATCTGAGGATATGCTTTTATATCCATTGTCTGATCATGGTAACTCAAGCCATCTTTTCCTGGAAATTTGTGTTATTTTGGTGGCACTTCAAGTTTGAGATTAGTGATTTTGTTGAAATCTGACTTAAGTGTTTCACATTTTGCCCATTTCTAGTAATGGGACATATGTATCTGTATGAGTTGGAGAGGAAAAGAGGCTTGGAAAATCAGAACAGGGTAAGAATTTAAGAGTGTCTGAAAATGCCAGTTAGCTAAGGGAGAATATAATAACACCTCTAAGTATCACATGGAAGTCTTCCTTATAGCTATTTATATTTCATCTAAGTAATTTGAAAGATTTTTCTTTTTATATTAACACTGTACACATTCTTGCACGTTTTCTCAGACCTAATACATCATATTGTCATGCATTGTCTCTCTGTATTGTAATGTGAAAAATGCTCATTGCGTTGTCATGTATCATGTCACCATTTTTGAGATGATGACTTAGAGCTGAATGTTGGAGCACAAAACTGTTCATGCAGTAGTTAGCACAGAAAAGCTGCAAAGAAGGGCTACCATGAAGGTGAAGAAAATAGATTTTTTTAGGAAAAGATAGAGAATAACTTCATAGTGTCTAAAAGAAAAGGTTGAAAATATTATTTCTGTTTCTAAGTACATGGGCAAAAGAGAAAACAACACTGAGAAGGGAGAATAATCTGAAGGTAAATATTGCTACAAAAAATAACAACAAAGACCCAAACTTAAATGCTAGCTGGCCATGAATAAATTTAGAATGGAAATTGGAAAAAAACTCCTAGCTGCTAGAGGAGACAAGTTCTGTATCAGCTCCTCAATGGAAACAGCAAAATGAGACTTGAAACAAACATATTTTATAAATTAAATACTGTCTGAAACAGCTGAGGATTGGATTTGAACCACATGACCTAATCTGATCCTAGATTGCTTTATTCTTGAAATCCTGTGTTCTTCATTTATCTGTAAGTGAGATGCTTGATCTTCTGTATAGTCTTACTCTGTTTCCATTGTCTGAAAGCCCACGATGTCTGCAAAGATGTGCAGGTGGCCAGAGAGATTTTCTAGATGGTCATTGCCTAAAGCAGATCATCATCTGACTTCATTTCTATCACTAGCTGCTATTTTTACATCAGTGGCACTAGAGTAAGAAGAAAGCAGGAGTCTCTGGTTAAGTGGTTTCAGGCATTCTGACTTTTCTATCTTATGCCATGTAACATCTTAGACGTAGTTATTCTGGTCTCAAATCCTGTAGAATTCCTGCTGAGTTCAGTGGGGCATGGCTAAGGCTGAATTATGTGTGATCAAACTTGAGTCTGTGTGATTTTGTCTTGATTTCTACTTTTAAAATAGGTTTCTATTTAGGGTTGACAAAATCAGATCAGTGGTATGTGTCCAGTCACACTCTGATCATAAGAAAGGGAAATCAATAAAATTCACACTCAGATGGAATTTGAAAAAAAAAGTAATTTTATGGTAATAAGATCTTCATTTTTTGATTGTTGTTTTTTATAGCAATTGCATTTTCAGACACATCTCAAAAACCTTAACAAACCAGGTCATTCCAGAAAAATATTCCACTTACGTTTGTCTCTTTTTTTAGAGTTTTATCCTATAGTGGAGTTTTATAATATTTGTCATGGCTTATGGAATGTGAGTGAAGTCTTCCCTAGCACAGCTGAAAAAAATAGAGACATGATAATAGTATATTCAGCATGTTAAATTGACATTATAAATTAAACAAAACTTAGAGGAAATCATTGCTGTGCCCCGAGGTGTATCAAAGATATTTTGGTATTTAAAGTTTAAATCAGTCTGTGCTCTTGCCCTGAATGCCAGCGTGCAGCTGTATTGACAGCAGAGCTGTTGTGATAAAAGGGTCACTTTGAAAGTCATGAGGTTTGTTCAATCTGAAATGTCATGAGTGAAGAAAATAAAAATCAGCTCTTGGATGTGAAACACAAACAGAGGTGTGATAGCACATATGTAGACATAAAAATGCTGAAATGAAAGGCAGCGTTGGTATTACTGCCTGAAACAGGCATTTACAGAAGCTTTGTGTGAAGTTTTAGTTTCTCCACTTAGAGATGTAAGAATTTCTAATGCTCATGGCCTCCCACAGAGGCATTATGCTAGTCCACTTTGAGAAAGAGTTTGAGCCTGCTTGAGTTAAAAAAAACCCACCTTTTTGTAACAGAAAAGTCTATGATGTTAAAAACAAACAAATAAACCCATGTTGCTCTATATTTAATTAAAAAGTAGTAGATTTGAAAGGTTAATTTTCAAAATTTATTTTATTCTCTAAACAAGAAGCCTTTACAATCTTTCCAGCAGACAAACATCCTCTGATAGTGCCAAGTGGTTCCTGCATCGGATATGGAGAGTATTTTTGTAGAAATATCCTCTAGTTTTTCACAGGTATTTAGGAAAAGGTTTGGTTTGTTGATAGTTGTACGGTTTTTGTGGACACAACAGTAGATTTCAAATATGCCATTCTAAAATCAGTTAAATACTCCAAATGTGAGTTACAGCTCAGCTCAGGAACTTGTAATAAACTGGAGACAGCACATACTCATCTCAGTTGAAGACTGGCTGAGGGAACTCTGGCCCCATTCCCAACCCTATTGTGACTCTCCGTTGCTGTAGACTGCCATCCATCCAATGCAAGTATCCCTAGGATTGGTCCTTTAGCCTCCCAGCTGCCAGCCATCACGGCCTGCCATATTAATGCCATTGTCTTAATCTGTGTGGACTGTGAAGCACAGCCACAGGAGGCCTGATTTACCTTTCCTTTCCTTTCCTGGTTTTCTCTAGCAATAGAAAAAGCTTCTGCCTACACGTGGGGGCAGAAGTATTTTCAAATAGTTCTATTGAGTCAAGTAGTTGAGAATTTCACTTTTGATTACCTTTGAGGGAACAAACTGAGTTTTGGGGCTGTTAAGAAATAAAACTAGAATTGCTTTAAATCTGGCCACATCTTCATTGATTATTTTTTTTTTTTTTGAGGGGGAAGATAGCATGACCCTTGAATATATTAAATACAGCATCATTCAACATATATTTTGGGCTTAATACCTGTTTTATATTTTGCTTGAATTCTTCTCCAAGAGCAGCATAGAGTAAATGTGTAACTTTTAACAGTTCTGTAGCAGAGGTGTTTTCAATTATTTAAAATTAGTGGCAGTTCTAAGGAAAAATTAACCCCGGGTATTTGAAAGGTAATTGTATCTGTTGGATAAAGGAACTGCTGGAGGTGACACCTGGAGTTCTTAGCAGCAGGAAAACTTACAAACTTTATCCCTCTAACAATAGATTCCACAAATTATCTTAATTGAAGCTTTCAAAATGTGAATGCTTTGACACTTGACAGTGCTCCTCCTACCAGAACTAGCAGCTTTTCCTGAATAATCATGTCTTACTTGCTGATGGCTCACAACTGAAGAAATTTACTGCTGAAAAAATGCACCCATGTGTTTTAAATCTTCATGTAACCATGAAAAATTAATTTATTCTGAAGCTGTGTGAGTGACCTAGGTACATTATTCAGATTAATGGGCATTGGATATGGAAAGCCTAGTAAAAAAAAAATATACTGCTTCTTCTGTGAATTAGTATAAAATATTTATACTTACAAAAGTGCAAACTAATAAATTTATAGAACAGGAGATGCAGAACTAATGAATGCAAGACAATAAAAATATTTCATTTTCCTTATGCCCAGGCACCATGCACAGCAAAGAAACGTTCTCTGTTTGTCTCATCTGTTTCTGGCTAAGCTCCATGGCTGCAATCTAAATGCAAAAACTTATTAGTTTTATGTTGCAATTAAAGTTGGTCTAGGGTCTATACAGTGTTTCTTGGTAGCCAACATACTGCATAGAAAGCTAAATAAGTAAGAGACCAGTAAGAGACTTCCAGAGAAAAAAATAGGTCAGAAGGACAACTGCATGACCAAGGGTAGTCAGATGGTGTCAGTTTGACTGAGTAAGCAGTTGTTTTCTTTGAATCTCCAGATGTTATCTGTCCTACTCCAGAAACTTCATTTTTTTGGGAACACTGTTATGCCTTTGGATACTTCTTTCTGAGTTTCATCAGAAAGAAGGCTTATATCTTTTCACAGGAAGACTGTTACTTTCTTTCTTCAAGCTGGTACTTCTAATCAAAGGGCTTCTTATGACTCACCTCCTTTTCCTTTTGTTTGGTAGCAAATAGATACTGCTATTTGCTAAATTTGTTTTGCTTATCAGCCACAGTAAGGAAAATAAAATATTTTTATTTGTCCTACATTCATTAGTTCTACATCTACTTCTTTTCATACCCTGTCTACCACCTTGTGGCAGCAGCCAGATTCTTTAATTACTGGCATTTCAGGCCATGTGCCCTAAAAACTTCCAACAGTTTCCAGAAATCATAAACAAAAAAAGTGAAGACATGGTCTGTTGCCCATCTTAAACAGGAGAAGGACAGGGAGAACTCTTCAGTCCCGGCTTCTCTGAAAATTTTGTCCACTATTTTTACTCTTGGGGCCCTTCAGGATGAGTGCAGCTACACAATGACATAAACTGTGCACTGCTAGTATGATTGATTTGTTTGTTAAAATATTTCATGAGGAAAACCTGACATGCCACACTGAGTTTTCAAGACTGTTTTAGCTTTCATAGGTTCACAATCAGCAGCATTCTGTACTAATGGACTGTCAACCTGAATTGCTGACAGGGAAATCACATCTGATGGCTTTTCATTTCTTTCAGAAGATTATTGTAGAACTAATAAGCCTAGACTAGATAAGGGCTGGGATTTTTCCTTCTTTAAAGTCCTGACATAGGGATGCAACTGTATGAATATTTCTCTTACCTAGGACTGAACACACTTGTGAGTCTTTAATTCAGGCATTTCCACAATACTGCCATCTCTATAGTGGGAGAATACATAAGGAACACTTCTGTGCTATTATTGAAGTAAAAACTCTCATCATGGTACTTGTCATTGAGATAATTGTTTTTAATAATGCAATATGAACAGAAATTATGTTAATCATCATCGTTACTGAGAGTAACTATAAATTTAATTCTATCATGAAGACTCATAACTCAGTAAAAATTTTTTCCTCACATTCAGATAGAAGAACAGAAAGCTGGGCTGTAATTAGGGTTGTGATGTGATGAAGTGAGTCTCAAAATATAGCAGAAATGTTTAAAAGACTATTTACATGTAGTTACAAGTTGAGTGTATTTATAATTGCATTTTATTCTTCAGTAGCTAAGCCAAATTATAATTGCGAAGCAAAAAGAAATGTTGCTAAGTACCACAACAGAAATTTAATGCTGATGTTCAGTTTCTACAAACAAAAGCCAACACAAAAAAAAATCAAACAACAACAATAAAAAACAAACAAAATATTTAATCAAATACCCCAATAGATTGAAAGTGTTACCAAAACAACAAAAAAAGAATGTATTCATTTTGTGTAAAATTTGGTAGAATGGCCTAAGCACTGCTGGTTTTTCTTACAATAAAAAAGGCAAAAGAGGAAAAGCTATGAAAAATTAAATACATTCCTCAGGCTTCCAGGAAACAGCTGTATTTAAAATGTAATTGTTATAGGTCAAGTAAAAAGCAATATCTTAAAAGTACTGAAATTGTTTGGGTTCACCAGTTATTCGGTAAATATTTTGCCTTCATTGAACAGATTTTCAGAGAAAAATGATTCAGTCAGTAAAGGACTGCTCATAAAATTCTGCTTCAGAGCACTGACTTATGGAAATAAAAAATATAGGAAAATGCACTAGTTAATATTCAAGAGGACAAGAATTTCACTGAAGAGGAAATTATCATATGGTTCAGATAAGTGTATTCTTGTGTCTTTTGCATTACAAAGTTGCAGGGAATATCTGCAGTAGAAACAGTTGCCTAATGGAACTAGGAAGAATGTTGTGTGGTTTTTTTATGTAATAGCCTTGTTGTATTTCAACCATTTTAGTGTGAATTACCTGAGAACCAAGAAATAACATTTTTTCTAATGATTTTATGACAGAGCATATCAATATTTTTGGTTTGCACCATTGCTTATTTTGTTTTTTTAATTTACCCTGAATGATACTGGGCTGCTTTGCAGTAACAAAGTTCAGAATACCTCCAATCCTTCTATATGCTGTCAGAATAACAGGTTTTATAGATGCTAAACCAAAGGAAAGTTAATCAATGTAATAAGTCTTTCACACAATATTGTATTAAAAATATTTTAATAATTATAGGTACTAATTATTATATTATTGGGTTTTCCAAGATTTTGTATTATTTGTGTGTTTTAATTTGATCTTATAGTTTGTACTTTTGGGTTGCTATAGACTGACATAGCTTTAAATGTTCTTTATCCAAGCAGCCTTTCAAATCAATGTGGTTAATGAACTATACCTTTTCCATGAGCAAAGTGCCTGTTTTGCTTAATTCTCCTGTGGAGAAGAGCTAAAGAGAGATAGCAGAGTCTGTAGTGTGAAGCTGTGACTCAGTACATCTCTATCACACCTTCTGCTCCCAGTTCTCTCAGCGGGATTAGCTGGGCAATACAGTTGTCATATCTGACTAATGTTGTGATTTGGTGGCGTATTATTCTATCAAATACAAAGTACAAGTTAAAATAATCTCAACAGGTGACAGAACACCTCTATAAAGACTGAGATACGCATTTTGCAAAATTCTTCTCCTATCTTTAGACCCACAGAGATGTAAGAAACTCAGTAGTTGCATTGCATCCCTCACTGGCAGTATTCCTGCAGCATATTTTTCTATGGGATTTGACATGGACTTTTGGGGAGTTTGTTCATTGATTGGGTTGGGGTTTTTTTTGTTTGTTTGAGATTTTTAATAGCTAGGCTCTGGCTGGAAACTAACAGCCTTTTGCTCTCTCACTGAAGAATATTGGGTTGTTTTTCCAGCAGTTATCTTCCAGGATTTTTGCCTCACTTCCATCGCTTCTTTCCCACAGTTGCACTCTAGAGAGCACTTACAAATAGCAAAACCTTTAATTGAGACTACTTTATCTTCCAACCCTATTAGGATATACCAGCCTTTCCTACATGCCTTGCCTTGCAGACAAAAGCCATTTTGCTTGATCATATCTAGAGCTGCACAGACTTATTTTTCCCCAAAAAAACATTGGGGGGAACATTGTTGCAAAGTAGTTGTCTGTTTTCTCGAAACATCTCCCTTTGAAGATTCCTCTCAAAGCATGGAATTGGAAGGTCTGGGGGCTCTTGCCCTAATCAGACTCTTGGGATTCCCAGACTCCCTCCTGTATGGGCAGGATTTGGGGTGCTGAGTCGTTCAGGGGGTCACAAGGCTGGGTGGCCATGGGTGGTCCTGCTGGTGGGACTGGACACCCTCTGGCTGCCACTGCCTGAACACACAGAGGTTTGTCTTGGGTGGGTATTGAAAGATGAGCTGCTAGCTCAGGGATAGAGTTCCTTTCTCCTTATTGGTTCTTAGAGCACAAAGTTTCCAGCACTTTTAGAGGTGATTTACCAGTGTAATAAATCTCCTTGGTTTGTATTAGGCATTTATTCTTTTAACGGTCTCCTTTCATAAATCATATATATAACCATAACTTCAATTTCCACTTAGGTACTAGATAAAAATAGAATGAGGAGTTCAGCATTTTCCTTCCTTTTTCATGCTTTCTGTTTTCAGATTTTTGCACTGATTCATGTAACTTCTGCTAAGCAGTATTTATTTGTAAATGCTCACTGAACAAAATGGTAAATATTTGCACTTAATTTTTCTTAAGAAAATATGTTGATACTTTTGTAAATTTAAATAATATTTGAAAATCTGTAGTATGGATACCAAGAATATTTTTTTTGTTCTAACATTCCAAATTCATACATAAAGAATACGGGGTAGAGAGCTTGGATTTTTACCAGTACATGACACTGATTCTATGTCACTAGACTAATTGCAAAGAGAAATTAATAAAATACACAGATTCAGAAGCATTTATTCATGTCTAATTGTGTCATGTGCTTAATCTCCTTTCATTAAACAGCTTATTGATATACAAGTCCTGCAATAAGACATTTGTAGTTTCCAATAGATGTAGTTTGCTAACAGGTATAACAATCTTTCTTTACTGCCACTGCAGTATGTTAAGAGCTTCTTCCATTATATTCTCTGCAATGCTGAAAAGAACAAAGTATTAGAAATTAATCACTATAATTATGGGGTCAATGCATCCTCTTTAAATTCTTGTTTGGAAGCTACCTTGCTGAAAAACTCCTACAGAAAATCTTAATACACAACTTTGATTCTGTGATCAGAGCTAAAATAAAGCTAAAATTGTTTGGAAAGCCTTCCAGGGGAAATGCCAATGCCAGGTTCATCCTCCATGAGAAAGATCGTCAGGTGGCTTTTTCAGTGAATTATTTCACCCACATTCAAATACACTTTAAAGCTGCAAAACTCATGAAAAAGTGTTTAAAGACTGTTCCAAAAATACAGTGGTTTGGTTGGATTGCTTTTGGCAGTGGTTTCCAAGCATCCACATTTGAACAGAGGCCAGTATGGACCCATCTGGCCTAGTGATTATACAGGGTGCCTTGCACAGAGACTGACTCTGTAAGGAGTGGTTGGTGAGATGCCATAATATTGTGATTTCTGCAGCCCAGATCCAATTTATGCACTCAAAGCATAACAGAGCTTCTTTCGACCCCATGCACTCAGATTTGTATCTCAAAGAACAGTAAGTTCCAGGAGGAAGGAAGACCTTGAGCACGTCTCTGACAGCTTGAAATGGCTGAGCATGGAATCCTGGGGCTGTAGGCTCAGCTGATCTCAGGTGCCTTCACTGGCTGTGTCTTAAACTCATCTTTCCTTCACCTCATCCAAATTTCTTTTTCCACTTCACTCAGTTGCAGAGTGTGTTCTTCACAGTGGTGTGGTCCTTGGCAGGCATTCACATGCCCTCCTCTTCATCCTCCTAAGGTCAAGTCTGTGCTCTTCCAGGTGTATAGCAATATACAGCAATGACCTGGCTTCGTCCAGTTTCTCATGTTTCTAGACCTGACCTGTCTTTCACATAACTCAAGTATTGCTTTTCAGGCTCCTTGGTTCATCCATGTGACCTTTTTAAGTCATCCCTCCACAGAAACTGACTTTATTTTGTGATGCTGTGGGTAGGCCTGTCTGTGCCACGAGAAACTCGGGAGGTCTGTCTGTGCCAGCCTTCCCATTCCTCCACAGAACTTTTGAAAGTTAGTGATGATTAATATGTTCTTAGAAATTACATTGGAATTTCAAGGAACCCTTTCAAGGACCCTTTTCCAAGATAGTGCCCATGCATTTTCATTTCCATAATATTTATACTTTCTGATAAGTTTCTGTTCTTTTGTACTTTTCTTTTTTTTTTCCTGCCTCTGGCTTTTTTCCTCTCTTGTACAATGTGTATTTTTCCAAATGCATTTTCCAACAGCATTTTTTATTATACTGACAAGAACAGCAACACCTCTGTAGATTGTCCTACAGCAAAGGCATGACAGAATAAATGATCATAAATAAGTCATCTTACATGATTTCTGTGTTTCTAGTCCTTCAGTTCCTCTCAGCAAGGGGTAAGGGTCCTGGAAAACTACTACCTCATGGCATTTGAGACCTAAAGCAGATGCTGACAGAACATATGTGACTGCTGCCATTTGAACCAAATCCCAAGTATATGATAGGATGGCCAGTGGAAGCCATCAAGGATTGCTAGACCAAACGTTGCTTGAATTTTGTTCAGTTATGCATGTTCACCTGCTTATTCTACATGTTCAGACTGCTGCTGGGAGAGGTTAATTTTTTTAGTCACAGAATTCTGATACTACGTATGTCTTGTAGAAAGACACAAAGCTGCAGTTTGGAAGGCTTAAACTAACCATATTTCAGTTTCCTATGTATAAAGTAGGAGTAAATACATCTGTTTGCTCTCTTCTTTTTTGGTGTAATTTGTACTGGCAGTCTTTGGGACAGAAAGTTCAGTTGAAGCTTTTTCTAATACTTTAGATATGTTCTCACAAAAAGTCACATTAGCTCATGAGAGAGAACAGCTGTTTGCTGCATCACATTGCCTTTCTTTTATGCACATATTCATGGTCTCTGCATCTGAAAGATGTGGAATGAAAGAATATCTGATAACGTGTCATCTTCACGTCATGTTACGTGTTTATAAGTGCCTGTCTCACACTGCTCGTAGGACAGCTTCTGGTGCGTGTGTTTAAGCTCAGTGCCATAGAGCACAAGGGGCAGTGCATTGCTATAATGCACTTAGAGATGTATTCACATATGTCCAAGAGTAAGGGTAGTATAAAAGATAAGCATATAGATCAAGCAAGGACATGCAAGGAGAAGAACCAGGTTGGATAAGTCTTTGGTGGTGTTTTCATTGTAATTTATATATGTTTTGTAAATCAGGATTGTTACAGAGGTTTTTGAAAGTAAATGCTTCTATAAATACATTTTTGATTGTTTACACTAACTTGTTAAAATGCTTAAAACAGAGAAAGGACTTACATAGTACATGTGTACATGGATTTTGCCTACAAAGCTAAATGGTGACATAGGTCATACCAGCACACATGAGGAGGTAGAAACTGGTAGAGGCAGAATACTGATGTTACTAGGTTTACAGTTCTCCAAACCGTAAGACAATTCTGCAAGTAGATACATGTCTAATATGTAATGTTAACTGAAATATGTAGCCAATCAGCAAATACAATCCATGTTTTATTCTCTAAAAATAGAAATATTTCTATTGAAATATCCAGTGGGAATGAGAGAAGCCAAAGATCATAAATTGAGACTTCCATCTTCTAGACAGCTACTCCCTAGGGGTTACTGTCAGGCCAGCAATATGCCAGTGCTGTACAAAATAGTCCACTGCCTAAGTGGAAGGAAACATGAGTGACAAATGTGGTATTAAGCTGAGCTTGTTATTATGGAGGTCAGAGTCCTTGGCTGATGGGAGAAACAGACCTTGCCAGAAGTGCCAGCAGTATATCTTAGTAGGAGAATGTATTAAATAAGCATCAATGACAAGTACACTCAGAGAGAGGCAAATGTTTTGTCTTTTTTATTGCTGAAATAAAATGGGTAGTAATTGTTAAAAAAATATTGTTTAGTTTCTTTGGAGCCATCTTCCCAACTGTTAAGGTCTAAAAGTATTTTGGAGTATTTCTGAATTTTCAGAATTTCAAGCATTTTAGTAGAAACAGGCATTCTTATTTTTACTAAACAGCAGGTCACATAGTACTCTGGAAGCAGTTGTGTGGATTCACTGCTCTGTTACCTGCTTGCCATCCCTGAAAAGAATGTAAAACATGAGATGTTATGGCATGAAAGAGAGAAGTGTCACTTCTCTGAAATATGATTTTGACAAATCACATGTTACTGTCTCAGAAGCCCCTGCATACACCTGAGCAGAGAGCTGCAGAGCAATGCTGGCCACGGAGGTGTGCAACACGGAGCACATTCATCTCTGTAAGTCAAACTGCTGATGGCAGGGGGAGTTTACTAAAACCACTGTATTGTTGGACTCTGTGTTTCAGGTGGCATTCCATTTGTCCTCACTGGAGAGTTTTTCCAGCAGTCCCAGAGGCCAGCTGCATTCATGATAGCTGGAACAGTCAACTGGCTCTCCAACTTTGCAGTCGGACTGCTCTTCCCTTTCATTCAGGTACTCAACACTCCCTTCTTGTCCTGCTAATCCTACCTGACAGATCACCTGGTGAGAACTGTTTAAAAAGACCCTCAGTAAATTCAAATAAAAAGGAAAACTACATTCTCTAATTTTCCATGTGCATATTAAAGCTTTTTGAATGATTTTGCATCCAAATGAAGTAGCCTTGGGGAATTTATCATGTGTCATAAAAATATCCTGGTTTGTGATTACAAAATTAACCAGTTTATTTTTAATGAAGGTAAATTATATTTCTGGCTTGAAGGGGTTTTTTTGTTTTTTTGGTCTTTAGAACATAAAAAAGAGAAAAAGTTTAGAGTTTGCACCTCGAGATGAAAGCAGTGTTACTCAGTCTTTGATTTTAAAGCTTTTTCACAAGATCAAACTAGAACGTCTTCTCTTTCCTGAGCTTTCCCTTTTTTCTATTTCAGTCAACCTTATTCTCAAAATTCATTTTATGAGTCACCTGTTTCTTTACGGAAAGGTAATACCCTCTTCTTTACAGGAAGGCAATATCCCCTTCTTAGCTCATTTTATAAATCTAAACCAGGAAAAAAACCCTTTAAAATTCATTCACAGAATGAATGCCTAATCCTGTCTAAGTATTTAAATACTAACGTGATTGCTTGAGAAACAGTAGCCATTTTTTTTGATCATTGGTGTCCTTCCACAAAATTATCAAAAATGTTTGAGAAACAAATCTGTTAACTTTAGAGTTACTAAAAAAATCAACCAGTAGTTACTTCTCCAAATGTCACCAATTAACTAATTTGAATGTCTAGATTTTTGCCCTTCAACCATCTGTAGATAAATATAATAAAACTGTGCCTTGAGTCATACATTAAAATGTGCAGACAATATTGAAAAGCTAGTATACAAATAAATTTTTGACAAATCAAAAAAAAAAAATTAAAAAAAATAAATGTAGCTACTTTTCCAGCCCTCATAACTACCTATTTGAGGTGCTGAGGTTTGACCAGGGACACTTGATAAATCAGAAATTAGAATGTATGTATATAGGTGCAATGAGCTGAAGCAGGCAGAGGGAACATCAGCAGAAAAGTGTAATCTAAAAGTCTGGAAAACCTCTGGTGCAGCAGAATAGACTTGTGTTAAACTAGCACTCTTCATTAATGGTAAGTTTGGAGGGACAGATTTCTGTAATCCAATGGTGTAGCGGGACCATAAATTACACGATATCTAGAAAGAGGTTCTGTTCACTTTTTGTAATGTATTGTGTAAATACAAAGATTTACTAAACAGTAATAATTAAATAATTTCACATGTTATTTTCATTACATGCTGATGTATTCTTATCTTATATTCCAGGTTGTTCCATTAGATTTTTAGTCATTATACTTGTTTCAGGAGGCTCTCCTGTACTTCTGCTCTATTTCTTCCTTATTTTTACACTTGATATTTTCCTTCTCATGCCTCGAGTGTCATTTACTCAGCAAGATTGTCTTTTGGTTTTCCTTATTATTTCTTTACTGTATAATAATATCCCTTGACTTTTTCTATTATGCAGTATAAGAATTTGAATAACAAGCGTGTTCACAGAAGCCTATGCATAGATTCCCTCAGCCAAGCTATTTTAAACTTTTTCAAATACATCAGATGTTTAAATTAACTACAGTGCCCCCATATTAAGGTAAATGGCTAAAGTTCCCCTCAAAGATGAGAAAATGAAATGTAGGCTATCAGAAGATTAGATGTGAGGAAAAAAATGCTCTTAATTAGAAGCAACCCACTTCAGGTATAAAATATAAGGATCTGTTAACTTTTTTATAAGGAGATAGTGAATGTGTGAGGGTCATGATTGAAATTGCAGTTCATGTCTAAAAATGTATCTATTTTTTACTTAGAAAATATGTTTCATACATTATACTTTAGTGCTCTGTCCTTCATTGTCCTGCACTTTCAGCAGAACCTTAAATTGTGTCTGGAACTGAAGAAGGACAAGAGGTAAAGGACACATACTCTCTCATCCATTTGTTTCACTGGATTATATCAATTCAAAGCAAAGTCGAATGCCTACATGAATAACAGTTTTGCTGCTGATCGTTTTTGTAAGACATCTAACCATTATCGTTTGACCTCAACACTTCAATATCCTGTTTGACCCCCATCTCATGATTCTAATCTTCATGGCAACTTCCAAATGCAAGCACCCATTGCCAGTGCCAAGGGGCTGTGACATTGCAAGCTGAGAATTTAGGATCACATCTGGCATTTGCCAGAAGTTCTGTTTTAAAAATATTAATGTGTTAAGTTTGTTAAATTGATTCAGAATTTGTTGATTTGCTCATTAATTTTGCTATATCTACCCTAGAATATCTATTTTGCTGTTTCCAGTATCACAGTCCTGCTTAGAATTTAACCTTTGCTACAGAAAGTGTTGTCTGTAAGCAGCCATCATTAAATAGCACGTCATGATGTTCCTCTCAACTACTTTTAGATTTTTCCAGACTATGGTGTTCACAGCATGTAAGCTATTAGCAGGAAGACTGTTCTCAGCTAGATGACTTTAAAAGTGGCAAAGTGTTGGGTTCTTGAAATCAAAATCAGAAATCTGATCATTTCAATGTTAGGGTTTTTATTTGTTTTAGTTTACTTTTTAGCTTGAAAAAAGTGAACTCTTTTGCTTGTTCATTCTGGGCACTTAAAGTCAGTTCACAATAGCAAAAATCAAGTATTCTTTACCATTTTATTTAAAGGAAGGTGGAGGAAATGCCTGTACATTCTGCCTAATGTGCGTAGCAGCCCCACACAAGCTGGGAATATGTTTGTTAACCTTTTCCTTGTGAAAATGTGGCAGAGCTGCACCTACTTAATCATATACCTTCCTTATGCAGCTGTATCTAATCCTCCTCAAAGTCAGGCCTGATTGCTTGCCATGTCTGCAGTCTGATTTGAGGGGGTTGCCCAACTCCTTCACCTTTGATGCTTTTTTGTGGTAATAGTATGTGTGTCTTAGGTAAATCACTTCTTGGTTTTCCTTTTTCTTTTTTTCTTTTTTTTTCTTTTTTTTTTTTGACAAATGCAAAGCCTTGATAAGCTGCAGAAAAGAGAAGATAGAAGAGAAAATAAAAGTGAGTAGTTCAGGATTCAGCTGGCTGGACATTCGCAGAAATGCTGTGTTTTAAATGGTCTCCTTAGAAAGCTGGTATGCAAATAGAAAGTGAAGCATTTAAAAGTTTATGCTTAACTACTAAATATCCTGTATAACAACAGCCCTTATCAGCCTTGAAAAATCCAATGTAAATCCTGCTTTGAAGAGGTTTTATTAGCCTGCTGAGTAAGTAGGTGCTTCCCTCAGGAGACTGCATCAATAAGTGTCTGCTGTTCTCTTGCCCTCCCCTATGCACCTGGGAGGGCAGGTGACCTTCAATAACCCATCGGAAGCCTGGCCTTTCAACAATCTTCACCTGTGTATCTGACCTTGGCTCTGAATGGTTATCTATCAAGAGACTGAGCTGTTGTTACTTAGGAAACCACCTGAAACTTCAGGCACCTTTGAACCTTGGATGTTCCTGCAGGAGGTCATGCTTAAGGAAATGTTAGGTGAAAATGGCTGCAAAGCACAGAGTGTCATCGCACTTTATTCTGTCTTCCTTCTGACCCTGGGGTTTCTCATGGTGCATGTAAAATCATGCCTTCAGGTCTTGCTAAGAAAATATGTTCCTAGCTCTGGCAAGCCTTTCTGGTGTTGGGGGAGGAGAAGCAGCTTTGTGAAGGTGGCAGCGTGTTCTGAACTTGAACAGAACAGGTTGTCTGAAGAGACTTGCCCGAATGGATGTGGCAGGGGGGCATGGATGGGGCTGGCTCAGTGCTTCTCACGTGGGCAGGGTTGATGCTGCTCCTGCTGGGAACTGAGTGTGAGGAAGTAACCAGTCCTTACATGAGAAAACAGAAGTAGCAGAAACCGCATACTTCCCTTGTATTCGTTGTGTGTTTAGTTACAACTTCCATTCAGAATTGGCTTGTCTTTGCTTCTTCTCCTTCCATTCCCTTCTGCTTTTAACCCTTGGGTGTGGTATATTTTGTTAAGGAGTCAAGTTACTCTTCTGGTGGATACAAGTATTCAAGTTTTTGAACGCTGAGGCTTCAACCCCATGTAGTTAGTGAAATGTCACAGAGCGTAGAAACAATATTTACCTTTTAAATTTTATCATACACGTTGTCATTATTCTTATATCATTGACAGTGCACGTGTCAGAAAAGAATCTTGAGACCACATCTGTTGGCCCAAACACACAGAGTTGCAGCATATCTGGACTTAGTCACGGAAGACTTTAGTTGAAGTTCTTACTCAGTTTTTTTACTCCCACCCCAGCTCAAGATCAGTAAAACTCTGGGGTTTTAGTTCCAGAGTAGCAGCAGGAGAGTCTCATCTCTACACAGTCGGAAGGACTAAAATAACGAAGAGAGACTATGGATTAGTTAGGAGACTATGGAGGTTACAGATGTCAAAGAATAAAAGAGGGATACAGGTTTCTTGGGCATAATATGAATAATATCTAATATAACATAAATAAGAGAAAGTATAGTCATTTCATGGAACAAAGACAGATCCATTTTTCTGTCAGATCTGTGTATGAGTACCTGTTCTGTAGTAGCCATTGTTCAATAACTCAGCATTTAATGTTTTTCCATCACATTATCTTACCTTCTGAACCCCCTGATGGGCACATCCAATATGCTTTGGCCAATCTACTGCTTGTTCCAACCCCTCAGATCTTTCCTCCACCACCAGGCAATTCAAAATATATCAGAAATAGATAAAAATGAATTAAACATCTAGGCTGAACTGTATCCCACTCACGTCCCACTAAGGGCTTTTACTGAGTTGAGATTTGTGATTTAACATTTTCCTTCCACTTTATCCTGTACTTCTGTCCTACATCCTTTATCAGTGTGCGGTGCAGGTAGAAGGTTTTGTGCTTATAACGAGTAATTTAATTAATGTGTGATGTTCTTCTGTGCCAAATGCAGGTTTGGGTGATACGAGTTGAACTCTGAATGAGTTCCGAAAGTTTTATGAACACAAGTGGTTTCCTTCCCTGTGAGTGTAAAATAATAACCAGCTTTAAGGAAATACTGTGATTGAAGACTGGCCAGTGAGAAAAGGGCTTTGCGTGCAACACCCTGCAGTGCTGCTATCTGGAAATTATGACTTCGTTGGGCAAATCCTGCTGGCACAAGTGCACAGTCTTGTATAAATCCTATAATCTCCACTTGTAGGATTTAAAACAAAATTTAATTTTTATCTTATTCTCTGTGGAAATTCATTTAGAGGTTCTTGAGGTTCTTGAGGACTACTTCTTAAGGGATTGCAGAAATTAAGGAGAATATATTTATTACCAATAAATGTAAAATAATTGCAAATAAATCACACACTCGTGAGACTGTTCAGTTCAATTAGAAAAGGTTTACAGAGACGTGAATCAAAAAAGATAATAAACACTAATTTATTTAGATCCTGGACAGCAAAGAAATAAAGAGGGATAAAAAAGGTGGAACGAAGTTGTGGCTGCACCACCAAGAGATGCAGATAACTTATTGCATTTGTTTGCCAGGCTTATTTGTTCGAGGCATTAATTGTTCGTTGTCATAATGGAGAATATTTAATTCAGTAAAATTTTAAAAAGTGAAAAACATGATTCTGGATTGAAACTCTACCATCCAACTGAACTACAATTATAGATGCAGAAAATCCAGATGTAAAATTTGAATTCTTAGCATAACAGGATGATTTATGAGGCACTGCGAAATCATTTTTTCCTGTCTACTATATCCATTTGCTTCTGCCTCTGTATAAGCTTGAAAGTTCTATCTGTTCCCATGCCAGAATATTTTCCCCCCACATCACTCATGCTGTTTGTCTTGTGATTGTCAGGTTGCTCAGAACTTCGTGCTTCTAGAATTTAACGAAAAAGCTTTGATGATCTCAGGAGTCCATAGACAATATCAGAGCATGCACTTTCCAGCTTTCCTTATTACAGGCAGGATTTAAAAGGCTGACCTAGGTAGTGAATTATCCACAGAAACAGAAAACACTTTAACTAGGCAGGCTGGCAATCAGCCATGGTATTAAAAAGCAGCTGCAGGAAAGGTCTTTTACATTTTTAGTTTCTTGTTTCACACAGGAATTGATGTTCTTCTAGCACACCATGTATAATGTATACTGAGCAAGTGAAACATAAAAGTAATGCTGGGAATTGGATATACCATGAGCACCCAAAGCAGGGAGCTAAACCAGCCTGCAGTGTAGGACTGGTGTAACCAACAATGATGGGAGTGTGTTACACAAATGTGCAAAATCAGGATTGCATCACTGTCTAGTTCTGCCTTAATTGTTTCTGTTACATACCTCTAATGGCATCTACAAACACGTATGTTTAGGAAGCCACATCTGCTTCCTCTGTCCTGACTGATTTTCCCTGGGGTAACCTCAGCCTTGCAACACCTGAGGTGATGTGCAAGGAATCCAGGTCTCCTTGGGTTTACTGTTCACACAAGGCACCACAGAAAGGTCACCTTATTTTTGGAGCTGGAGATACCCTTTTTGGTTTCATTCAGGCTTGTTATTAAAAGTCAAATGGATTTTTGGTTTCAGGACAAAAACGGAGTGTAAATCTATAGAGGAGGAAGGGAGGTTTCCTCAAAGGCTGGCAGTTCAACAAAGCACAGCTTTGTTGAATATTGTAATTATCAAATGTTTTTTTCACAACTGTACTGTTGAAAGGTAACTGAAAGCTATTGAAATGATTTAATAATCACCGGGCAAGAAATATTTACGTTTCAGTGAAGTACAACTCATATTAGCTGGTTGGAGCCTTTATAATCTATTTATAAATTAATTTCTTTGTGCCTTCTCTCTTTATTTTTGCAGTGAAGTAAAATCCAAAACATTAAAATACGGTCCGTACGTTGTTTTCACTTAATTCTTACACTTTCTAGCATGAAAGTAAACACATTTTAGGGATTTCTTTTTTCCTGCTGTAAGCTCCCATAACCTTATGAGTGATACAAATGTCTACCATTTGGGTTTTTTATCTTGTTCATTTTGCAAATCTCAAAGCCTGTAACTACAGTGATGAAGGTGCCCCTGGCAATGGCAGCTTTTCGATGGGTTGTGTACAGATGCCCAATATTGCAGAAGCATGCAGCAGTTTTGGTACCCAGGAATTGTGAGGCGGTGTGCAGAACAACCCAGTGAAACATCTGCCTCAATTCCACAAATGCCACAGCAGTTCCAGCCTCTGTTGAGCACATTTCAGGAGCCCTGCTGCCACCCCGTGCCCGCAGTGCCTGAGCTCAGTCTGGTGTCTCCCGGTATCGCCCAGAATGCAGCTCCACACGCCTTTGCCAGGAACCTGCTTTTCTGTCGACAGGCCACAGGCAGTGTTGGAAGAACCAACAATTCATGCATTTTTATGAACTTCTCAGCACTCTGACTTGCAACGAGTGCCAGCATGTACCGTGCTTGGTTAAAAATTGCTCCATACACCCCATTTTTTCTTTCAAATCATTCCTGATGTTTCCTTTCTTCTGGATTTTTTTCCCTTTTGTCATGACTATCTCCTTTGTTTTCTATTCACAGGCTGGTTTACAGACCTACTGCTTCCTAGTGTTTGCTGCCATCTGCTTTGCGGGAGCGACCTACCTGTTTTTTGTCCTGCCTGAAACAAAAAATAAGACATTTCATGAGATCAGCCAGGCATTTGCCAAAAGGAATAAAGTAACTTTAGAAATGCAAGAAATGAACCACTACGCAGGGGAGAGGAAATCGAGTGCAGAACAAGAATCTGACTTCACATCTTCAGTGGACAATGGGGAAACCAAAAAAGAGATTGTGTAAAATCAGGATACTCTCTCAGGGGATGAGGGCAAACATGCTCTTTTCATTTACAGTGGTGCACAACCTGTATTTTTTATGTGGCATCATGAACTGATTCCCCCTCGAATATGGTTAAAGTGAATATGGGTAAATTCATTAGCAGCTGGGGTGATGGTTGAGGCAATGAGAGGCAGGAGTATGGAATCAACTGGCTTGGAAAAGACCTCTGAGATCATCAAGTCCAATCCTTGATCCAACTAGACCATGGCACTAAGTGCATGGAGTAGCAGCAACTGATTAAAGAAATAAGAGACAAGGTTTTCTCGGCACCTGTGAAATTGGTGCTGTGGTGAGTGGGATGGGGAATATGGACTTGTAGAAGTGAAGTGGCAGTGGGGAGCCAGGGTTGTGAGCAGCAGCTGGCTGAGCATCCCCCTGTGCTCACAGGGAAGTGTGTGTGCTGTAGCCAGGAAGAGGAGGAGGTAGCAGGGAAAAGGGAAGAGATCCCAGTGGGGGTCTGCTAAGGATCAATGCAAGCAAACCTGAAATGTCACCAGCATATATTTCTCCACGTTTCCCAAGATATCATTCAGGTTGCACGTGAGAACTGAGGAACTGAAAGAAGACTCATGACACTTCCCTGACCTCCCGTTCCTTTTCCAGCTATTTTCACCTTCAGTTGTATTTTCTGAACATGTCCCACCTTACCACAAACAGGCAGCTCTGGGTCCAGATGAGTTTCCTTGTCTCTCTTGCAAATCCTGGTTGACTAGTAATAGTAAGAGTTTCTGGGTTTGTTGGCACTGCATTTCTCTGAAGATATATACTTAAATAATTTTATTTTTTAAGAATAGACTCAGAAGCTTTACTATGAAAAGAAAAAACTAAACCTCATGATGAAGTGAGAAAACTCTGGTGGTATGTGTAGGGCATAGTATTAAAACAAAAAATCAAACATGTAGTGTTCCAAGGGTTGGGGTTTTCTGATTTTTTGGGGGGGCTGGGAGGGGGGTGTGTTTTTTTGGTTTGGTTTGTTTTTTGCTTTTCTTTTCAAATTCCTTTTAAAGTAAGTCTTAGGAGACAAAATTTCTCTGAGACCTGTTAGTTCTTAACACTCAGATCTCTCCAAAGGAATTTCAGTGCCTATTTCTTACTTAAACACTAATTTTTATTTGGGCATTAAATTCCGAAGCTCCAGGCCTAGTTCACATTAATAAGTTTCTAAGCTGTTTAGTGCTTTGTAAAACTTCTTAATTTCATGACAGGAAAACTCAGCAGGCTCTCGGTGGTTAGGTGAACCATTCATGGGACTTTTTTTTAAATGAACATCATCTTTGCAGTTTGAAATTTTGATAATAGTTTTTCTTGATCCTTCTAGGTACCTGGATGCTGAGGGGTAATGAGCACTTTTAAATTAAATAGCTGTTTTACATGAAAATCAGTAAGTCTTAGAGCTGCTCTCAGGTAGGAGTAAGACACAAGAAGAAAGTGCAGCATGTAGGCAGAGCCAACTGCTTCCACAAGTTGTATTTACTAATCCAGAAACCCATACATTTGGAGCGTTTTTTATAAGAACACTTGCATATGTATTCATATGTATACATATATGAATATATATATATATTCCAAGTATAGATATATTTTAATAATTAATGGGTTAATATTAGTGGCTTTGAAGTGAAAGAGGGTAGATAGAGATTGGGTACTAGGAAGAAATTCTTCACTGTGAGGGCGGTGAGGCACTGCCACAGGTTGACCAGAGACATTGTGGATGCCCCACCCCTGGAAGTGTTCAAAGCCAGATTGAACTGGGCTTTGAGCAACCTGATCTGGTGGAAGGTGTCATTGCCAATGGTGGGGGTTGGAACTAGATGATCTGTAAGGTGCCTTCCAACCCAGGCCATTCTGTGATTCCATGATTTATATTTATATATTTATATTTATACACACACAAGATGGAGAATTGTTTTCCAATATCTGGGGTTTTTTTCATATTTCCCCAAGTGATAAGCTGGTTTTTGTTTTGTTCTACACTTTAAATTACACTGTAAATTAAAATCAGAGATCCTGATGTTTAGCTGTTACTACTAAATTATGTATATAGTTTTATACTGTGATTTATTTGTATGTGGCATATTTACTGCACACGTTGTAAGCTGACCTAATAGGGCAATTTTACTACTAGGTAATAGAAAAAAAAATTGATGTAAGCCTTTATGCCAGAATTTATGCTTTTTTTTTGGGGGGGATAGGGGTACAGCAGTAAGAAAATGAAAATATATATGAGAAAGAGAATTAAGAATGAAACAATAAAATTTATGAGTTTGGTGCTACTATTAAGAGAGAGAGTGAATCAGGATTATACCAACTGATAATCATAGATAGAAGCTAATTGTGGAGAAAACTGAAGAAAAATGTCTGTTTAATAAGCACTTACAAAATTTTATATATAGCAAATGAAAATATTATCTTTCAGTGCCTTTAGTTCCCTATTCCATGAGTTACATCAGTCTTGTTAAGTGAATGGCTATGTAAAAAATGAGTGTGAATGCCACCCCTCCAGACAGTTTTAGGAAGAAATTCTTCCTTTTCTGCCTGCAGGGTGAGACTGGCAAATTCAGACCTTCTCATTCAGATTGACAATCACATTGCAGTTAGGGCTACTAACATGGTATGATGTAATCTGGTTTGAGTCAAGGTGGCAAGATTGGAAACCATTATTATTAGAATTAGAAGAATTTAGCACTTAGTGCTGTTCATTAATGTTCATTATAGACATTTTTAAAAATGGATAACTTCAATTAAATATCATGATGACCTGATATAGCAGTTTTATGGGGCTTCTGCAACAAAATAAAATCATCTTACAGTTGCTTACAGTTGCATTTGGAGCCTAGGTCTGAATGTGTGGGCAGAGATGGCTCAACAGAATTTCCTGTTATACAGCTCAAGGGGCTGGTACAACATTAACAACAAGGGGTCATGTTTTTCTCTTCTGCCATCCCATTTGTCCACCTCTTGCCCTACGTGAGATGGGCACACGCTTCCTGTGTGGCTGCAAAGAAAGCTGCTACAGACCGAAGGAGCCATGGGATGATGGTTCCACATCTCCCCAGTGGTTTGTTGCCACCTGTGGTACAAGGTAAAGCACCGAGCTGGTGCTTTGCTCACTGGCCAGGGAAGGTGGCTGCAGTGTCCTCTGCCTTGCGTTGTGGAAGTTTCAGATGTGCCAGTACTGCAATAACTTTCTCATCTCTGACCCTAATGAGAGTTTCGTGTTGTTCTTCAAGTTGTTCCATAAAGTTTTTTTCCATTGTTGTGTTGCTATAGTTTCTCCAGCAATGAGAGGATAAAATGGAAAATATCAGCAATTTATCATTTGGTTTTTCTTGTTGAATGTATCAAATTGTCTATAGCCTGTGTGTTTGCCAGCGAGTGGTGTGTGGTGCCACGTTCTCTTCTCCTGTCTGTGACATTGGGATGAGGTACTGCAGTGTGGTGTTTGTATGAGTACCACAAGTGTGTGTGATCAACTATGTCTGTGCACAGTGATCACAAAATAAACCTTTGGAATTAAAGTAAAATTATGTAGATTTTGTTCTGGGTAAATCTGAACCTCTACAGCTGCACGCTTTGATTCCCTGGGGTTTTGTGTGTCCCAGCACAAGTCTGTTCCATCCTTGAGTCTGGATGACCCAAGTCATTGTGGAATCTACAATTGGGTGGTTGGGAGTTAATGGGAAGAAAATCATCCCTGAATCTGTATATTTTTTTAAGCATTATTTACATTTTGCTTCTCAAATCAGATTCCACACTTCATTCTTTGGCATATTATCCTCAGCTTTAAACATCAGTGTGAGGAAAACAATTAAAACTGGTTAGTGGTAGTAATAGTTGTTTATAAGAATTGTTGAATCTGGTAAAGCTTTTTTGTAGAAAACTATCTTTTGCAATGTGTAAGTTTGAGTTGCTAAAGGTCTACTTTCTGATGAGAAATCCAGTCAAATTACTATTTCTGCTACATGGATATGCAAAACCTGAAATCTGAAATATGTATAGAAAGTTGAATTTCATACTTCAGTTTTTTAAGCCAATTTTCATTCCACAAGGATCTGCTTTCTAGTGGGGGAAGATGTGAGTAAAAATCCATATGGGATAATTTTCATCTTCTGAGTAAAATGAAAAAAAAAAGTAAAAAAAAAACCCACACTAAATCCAACTCTTTGAAATTTGCTTTCTTTCATTTGACTATTTTTATGTGCTTTTCCTTAAAGACATCACCATATAAATTACTGGATCTGCCATCACCTCACACAGTAGGAAGAACAAATCCAAGTAAAGCATTCTTAGGAAACATATATGGACTTTTCATTTCAGTTTACCTCCAGTAAACAGAGTTCAGATACAACCTAAAAATCTAAAACACAAAGACCCAGACCAAAGCAGGTTTGTTAATACAAATATTCATGCTGTTAAAACATTCAAGCTTGAGTCCATACTTAATCGTCTCTGCAAGTGGTTTTATTTGAAAGTGAGCCCTGTGAAAAGGTGAATTTCCAGGCAAACACTTGGTACTTGGACTCCTAATCAAGTTATCACAGCTCAGTAAGCAATCATGCATAACCTGAGTCACTACAGCCCTCTTCCTTGCAGGCTAAGCTGCATTAACCTTGCTTTTTCCACAACCTAAGAGAAACACAGGCAGTGGATGGTCGAGCTCTTTCTTAACATGTTCCCTCTAAAGCCTCACTACTGTTAAATTCTTTTAAACCTAGGATTTTGAGTTAAAACAAAACAAAAGTACTGAAGAAAAGCTTTCAGGAGACACACATGCAGTGATTAGTGAAGTTCATAGAAATCTTCTCCAGTGGTTTCAACTGCACTAATGTACCCAAGAAAGACATGGTATACTCACAGGAGTTGGGAAAACCAGCACATTTTTATCTTCTTTAGTAGTAAACTAATGGCTTATTTCCTCAATCTGGGAAACAATATTATTATTCAGATGCTGTAAAAGCACTAATCTGATGCTTTTCTTCTGAATTTGGGAGTGGGTGGTTGGTTGGTTGAAGATTTGTTGGGGTTTTTTTATCTAAGTGAGAACACTGGTAGTCTGGTTCATACACCAGAGTGCCAAGAGTGAGACCCCTGGAGTAGCTGGCTGTCTTAAAATGATTTACAAAAGGTAAAAAGCAAAATATAACTCTGTCAGACCCCTGAAACACAATCCATTAAGAGCATGATCTTGTAGAGGTAGGAGATAATTTGTCTGTTGCTATGTAAGCTGCTATGCAGAGACATTGATTTTAGTTTCATTTTCTCTTGTTTCTCTCAGGACAAAAAATCAGTCAAGCTAAATGCAATGCTCACCTCTACATTTGTTCCACTTTTTTTTTCTGACTTGTTCCACCCAATTATATAAAAATTTTTACAATTCACATTTGAAAACCAGAAAGCAATAGCTACTTAGGAAAAGCAAGCATGCCAAAGATTAAAAAAGTGATAAATACAATTTTCTCTGCAGGCTGACATTTTCAAATATGCATTCAAGAATTAATTACTTAAATCCAAATTTCGTATAATTTCATATCTTTGGATTAAACTCTACAGACTATGTATATGCATATGTGTATATATAGAGATACTTTTACGTTACCCCATGGAAAAAATTCAGTGGCTTTAATTCTTAGACATAAAAGAAACTGGACCATTTGGAAATTATGTCAAGTTCTGAACTGAACAGGTCAGACACACTGGGACTCAGACGCTTCCATAAACAAACTTAGCTAAAATTTGCACGATCTTAGGTTTGGAAAAGTTGTCTAGCAAGGCTGTCTCCTTTTGGCCGGCCTTAGATTTTTCATCCTGCACCTTTCTAAACTGTTAGGTAGAGACTACTCTGCTCATTTACTTAAATTTATTTCGAGGCATCAAAGGAAAACATCAAAACTCTTTTCACTCAATTAGAGAATAATTTTTATTGAAGACCCTTGAGAAGCAGGATGTATTAGCAGAATGCTCAGTCTGGGCCAAGCCAAATATACTCTTCTAGTATCTAGTGATGTATTTTGTACACCAGTCTCTCAGCCTTTCAGTGGGGAGGTTTCATTGCCACCCACTCCCTTTTTATCCCTCCTCTATCCCCACCTTCCCCCTGTGGCTGCACTTGGCCTCTCCTGCCAGCACATCTTTAGAAACAACTTGTTCATCAACTGAGAAGTAAAACAGTATCAAGTGGCAGAAAGGAGAAAGTCACTTCTCAGCAGGATAAAAGGATAACACTGTGCAACCTGTGGCCCTCTTGCAGACAGATGCAGCTGCAACTGTTAAACTTTTTTGTAGATTTTGGAAGGGACATAAATGATGCAACCACAAGGAAGGTGGAAGAAACTCTTGAGTTTTTGACTGAGCAGCTGCTGACAGAGGAAATCTGTGTCTGAGAAATCATCCAAGTGACTTAGACGTTGCTGCTGTTGATTTAATTCATATAAAATACATAGGTAGGCATCTGAGCTATGACTGAACTAATGATAAAAACACTGCTCACTTTGCAACAGTAATCAAAGAAAACAAAGGACCAAAGGGATAGGAATGGACAACACAAGTATTACAAGTCTTGTCCCCCTCTGTAAAAAGAGACTTAGGAGGAGGCAGATTATAATTATTTTAAGTTTTCTAATGGAATATGAATGTCAAAAAAAGTTAAGAAGAAACATAGCTGAGGAAAACAGGATGCAAGACAGAAGGATGACATTTTTTTTACAGTACATGACACAGGACTTATTCAATGAGCAATTAAAAATTAATTTGAAAGTAATAGAAAAATTCAGAAATGCAGAACCAAAACAATGTAAAACCCTAATTCATTGGCACAAATTAGAATTAATTAAATTTTTTTGGAGTAGATATTTAAATTGATGGTAATTGTCATATTTAACTTAGACGCCAGAAATAAATACAAGAAAAGCTACAGCTAATAAAATGTGAGAAATTTCTCTAAGGAGCTTAGTTGCCTATAATTGGACATTAGATTCTACTTTCACCTTGTTTTGAAATGTACAGATAATTTATGGACATAAGCCAACACTTTGTCTGGACCATTGCTCAGACATGCTGTTACAATTCTTGCAAGTTGCAGTGAGCACTATTTGCTGACCCAAGTACAATAGAAGTGGGAAAATCCCAGCACTTCCCAATAAATAGATAAATCAGACTCTAAGTCTCACATTGTTTAAAAAAACAACCCCCAACTCTTAAGTTTTTTCCACACAAGGGAGCATTTAGATTAAAATTGAAACATTATGCCTACTGATAATCATTGGGAAATTGTGTGCTGAACTTTCTTTACTCTTCCAGGAGCTTTGCTACATTTTCTTAACTCAATTTTGCATGGTTGTTACTTGGTACAAGTTTCAGCCTCTTCTCATTGTTGACAGACTTGGATAATAAATGAATGTTAGTAAGACAGAAGGAAAATGGGAACAATTCAGCAAAAGTAGGAGGAGAATCAGCCTGTCTGGCAAGCTTGTGTGTTTGCTATGAACCAGGACAGCTGGCTTTGATTATTTAAAAAACCTAATAAGTAGCTTTTTTAGATATTCTCAAACTATTTACTAAATGGGGTCAGCTTTGCAGTCCAAACCACCGGCTTGAAGAACTGGAGTTCAAATAGAGTAGGTGATGTCGGCACCTGGGATGTAGGTGGTGCTGAAGAGATGATCATTCTGGAATTCAAAATCACTCTGACAATTTTTGTTTTAAATTTAGAAGTGACAGGAAAATTGTAACACATGATACATGCTTTCACTGTCATTAAGTTACTCAATACTACTTTAAAAATCAGATTTTGAAGGCAAAGACATTTCTTTTTTCTTTCAAATGAAGGATGTTGACAATACTTTCTTCTGTACACAATATTAGACCACGGATGACTATTTGATGGCCATTTTTGATCAGTTATACCATGAACAGTTTCACCAGACCAACAGTGGAAAAGTCTTTCCTGGCCCACTTAACAAGGAGATGTCTTTTAGGTTGCTTGTACTTCAGTATCAAAAGAAAAACGCCAAAATAGTCAAATATAAAAGCCATTCAGTTCTGGAGCTCCAGACCATAATTCCTGGAGAAGTTTTACCACTAAATATTGGAGGTCAGATCTGAGGTAGGTAATGGTGGTCATTTTACCCTTCCCTTCCATCACAGGTCAGGATTTTACTCAAAACTTTTACACAACGTTGACTCTTCACATAAATGCTTGTAGCAGTGTGAAAATTAAAAGTTATCAACACAAATGAGGGCTAGTCATAAGATTAAAAATTAACAGGACTGGCTCCTTGTTCGGTTAACAGCGGATATGGCCAATCTCCCCAGTCTGTGGTCCTATAGATTTATTATGGAGCTGACCAGGATACTCCTGCTGCCACCTAAGAGTGAAATTAAAACCATCTCTACAATTTGCTTTCTGCTTTGAGAATCTGCTTGGTAGGACTTAGTACAACAACAGGACTGGCCTGGGCATTTATCTGTAATATTTCATCTGACCTACACGCACAATTCGAGCAATGTGAGATCTGCCCTCCTTACAACTGATTGGGTGGGACCAAGTTCCTGCATGTTGTCACTGCTGGCAGCAGATCAGACATCCAGTCCCTCTCCCTCAGCCTGGTAGAAGTGCTTAGTTTAGTCCTTTCACAGTTACTTAAAGGACAAAAACCTTACAACCTGTTGAGCTGGTACATGATAAATGCTTAATCTGCTCTATGACCTTTTGTGCTTCATATTTATGGAACTCGGTAGTTGCTTTATTCTGATCATTTTTGGTGTTCTCTTCATCTGTGTATGTGTCTTTCATAGCCAAAGAACTTCTGCCCTTGCCTCTTTTTAAGCTGCAGAAACCTGGGAGATCAGATTCTCTTGCATTATAAAACAAAAAATAACCTTGCAGGGTATTTATTTAATAACTCACCAAATAACATCTTCACAACCCCTTTCAAAATCTATGCTTTTGTTAGCTGGATTTACTGGGGACTAACAGAGAACAAGGATGAAGCACCACATGAACAAATGTCATAAAAGTCCCCGAAGGTGTTGAAGACGGAAGAGGGAAGAGTCCCTCCTCCTCCAGCTGCCGCTGTCCTGCAAGGAGCCAGTTCATCCGCAGGACAGCTTTGGGGGCTGTGAAGTTCCTGCCACATGACAGGAGAAGGAGCAGCACCGCTCTACCTCGCTTATGTTTCCAACAGCTTCTCCGATGAAAAGCAGACTGTGAAGGGGATGTGAGAAGCAGAAATAGCAGCTAAATACCAGGCTCTGCCCAGCCAGGCTCTGCCAGCTGACCCTCCGACCTAAGGTGCATCCTTAGCACACTAGATTTAACACACAGCACAAATGTCTATAAACCTTTTAAGCCCAAGGAAAAATCACTGCTTGGAAAAAAATTATCCATAATGCTCAAAAGTTTGCTTATCTTCAGGTGTGACAGTCCTCTGACAATGACACGGCAATCAAATACCAGTTTGGTTAGACCTTACTCTCACTTGGTGGAGTAAATACAGTTCTGTCACTGTAGTGACTAATGACTCTGCATCAGATGAATCCTGGTGCAAAACAGAAGGAAAAATATACATTAGACAGCTAAATATTAGTCAGTTATTCCTTGTATATATTCATCACAGTATGAAGAATGCTCATGGACTTTAAATGTCTTGTGTTGTTATGACAGTAATTGCTTTTTTTAAATAATTATTAAAATTAGATAATTGCTCTTTCCAGCTGTTTCTTCTGCAATATATCCAAATAATAGTTATGCACAGAGAAACATGCACCTCACACTCAAGGGAAGTCTTGCTCCTGGGTCAATAGTGCAGCTTTTTGATTCATTTCCAAAATTACAAGTGCAGAGATCTTTTTATTCAAAACGGGGAATGTATCCCAAAATGTCCTTTCATTGCAGTAATTGCTTTCAGTTAAGAGATCCATTCCCAGAATAATGGAAGCCACATGCACAGTAGGGGATATATATGTATTTTCATGCACAGTTCTTTATACTTAGATGCTTATAGATGTAATAAAACTTTATGTGCCCTACAACATTGAAAAAAACCCCAAATTTCATATTCTAATAGCAGTAATCCAGTAAACTGTATCTCCTTGAACATGTGGATTAGATGTCTTCATTAAATTGCACAAACTGAAGCACTTCTCCAGACCAGTTCACAGATTTTTAAATTATTTATGTGTCTGTAAAGAGTCTAGTGATTTGCTTTCTTTAGTTAGTAAAGAGAATTTCTATAAATCATCACTTGAATAGTTCTAGTCCTTGAAATATAAATGCAACTGTGCACAATTAGTGAAGAGGGATTCCAGGTTCCTGCTGGTTTGTTTTTTTCTGCATTCATTCCCAGTTATTGATGCAAAGTTTGTAACAACCATCAGTGTACTCCTGTGTGAGCTGTGTGTGCAAATCCAGGACCAAATAACAATAGGCTGTGAAATATAGCTCTTGCCAAACTGAGAGCAGTTTAAAAAGCCACTGAAACTAAGTTTTTGTGAGTTATTTTCAGTCTGGTCCTACACTGAACATATTCAGAAATTCTCACACAGCTTAACTAACAGCTTTGAATGCCTCATGAATTTTTATGATCTTGTTAATACTGAAATAGTGAAGTTCTTTCTGTATTGCTTAGTTTATATTGGCAGTAGAACGGGGAGTTCTATTAATCTATCGATGCCTGCATCTTTTTCTGTATTCCAGCACAATGTTTATAGAAAAAAAAGTTGTGTGATATCATAAATCCAGAGTCTTTGGGGTTTGACAGCTCAAGCCTAGGTTTACACAAGACTAGATGGCTCAGGTACAGTAAAACATTTTGTAATTTAGTCCTCCAAAGCAAAATCCACTGTTTTTACACAAACTGGAACTATTTTTCTTGTTTGAATTGCCCAAACAGCTTTACAGGTGCTCAGTGGGTGCTCTTAGCCTGCCTGACTGGGTCAAATTCCTGGCTCCTGATGAATGTTTTCAGAGGAACTGCTAAGGATCACACATTATCATCATCATCACCCTACATGTTGACTCCATTTCAAAATGACACCAAGCCATTGAGAACATGCTTTTTCTTAGTCTCGGCTTCTTCTTTTAAGCACAATTCCCACAGCACCTTCACCTCTCACACAGTTCCAACCCACTTCTCATATTGTCCATCAATTACATTGTTTTCTACTTTCTATCAGCTTGTGCCTCATTGGTGCAAACAGTGTTTTTCAGGCCTGCAGTCCTGCAGGTTTTTGATGGGAATTGTGATTTACACATTTTCAGTTTTCAAGCCCACCATGCGTGTTTGATTCCCTACTCAGGGTCCACAATGAGGTGCAGTTCAGCCTTGCAGGTCACAAAACAAAGCTGCGCTAACGTGAAATGAAACCAATATACAGAGTCTGACAATGACAGAATTACTTACGTTGGAAAACCTAAGATCACCTAAGATCACCAAGTCCCACCATTAACCCAGCACTGCCAGGTCCAACACTAAACCATGTCCTTAAGTGCCACCTTTACATGTCTTTTAAATACCTCCAGGAATGATGACTACCACTTCCCCTAGCAGCCTCTTCCAATGCTTGACAACCCTCCAGAACAGCCTGCCCAGCATATTAGCTGAGTCTCATCTGATAGGTTTTGAGGAAGAAGGTTTTGTGGTGCTGGCAGATATCAGCCTCTGAAGAAAGAATGAAAGAACCAGGGCTCAGCATAAAGAAATCCACCACAAGGAGAAATATATATATTTCTACATATATATGAGAGGTTGCTGCAAAAAGGGAAGACATAAACTGTGCTCTTGCTGGATTCAATAAGAACTAGTGGGGTTCAATTGCAATTTTTTCTTTTTCCTTTTTTTTTTAATACCACTGAAGTCAGCATGACAGTGGAGTAGATGTCTGTGGGAGCTGGGGAAGGTTTTTCTCTGGTTGTGCCAAAAAATATATTGTAGAAAGTGATTTAGATGCAATTAATCCCTTTCTAACAAGGCACTAGAATATTTCCATTGTTCTCCCACGGCCATATGCAACAATCTTCTAGTGCTCACAAGTTCAAATTTCTGGACTTCAATCATTGGCAATGTGATACAAGGCAGGATGAAGCCAACTGTAAAGACTGTTAACAGCCAGAAACCACACAGTGAGCAGGAAAGTAATGACAATTTCTCTTACTTTTTGAAGTGCCCTGAATCCCCCTGACCCTGACTGGGAGTGAGCTGTGAACAGGCAACTCTCAAAGACACAGATCAGACCCAGGTGTTTCTAATTCCATGTGGAATAATCTGTGCTTCAGCTCCTTTCATCTTTTATCCTTTTCTCTTTTTCTACAACATAATCAAAGCCTTTCAGTGCAAATTTTTTAACTGACAGAATACAAGAGATAATTGTTGAATTTTTGAGTGACTTCACCCAGAAAAACCTCTCTCCTGATAATCCTGATAATATATTTCTGTCTCCAGCAGAAGCATGCAGTATTGATTATAGTTTTTTGACATGCTCAGAATTTATTTTATCCTGAAATTGTTTTACAGTGCAGCAGAGAAAAAGCCATCACCATACTGAGTGTGTCACTTTTAGCTAACAGTGCTGCAAAATGTGGCTGGCTGCTCTCATCTATACATTATCCACAGAGCCAGGGTCTAACTGTGCTCCTTCTGAATGTGATGGGAAAAGTCAAAAAAAGGAAATCAATAGAAATAGGAAAAGCATTTTAATTAGCATCTCAAATTCAAAATGATAAACATATTGATCTGGAAAGTCTCTGATAATTGCAGCTGAGCATCACAATATAGAAATGCCACAACACTCAGTTACACTGTGCTTTAAAGCCATGTGTCAAAAAAAAAAAATTGCTGCTGAATAATTTTATTCTCTTGGCTCAGCTTTAGTAGAAGCAGTGATTTGCATTGATATTGTAGAGTGAAAGATTTCACTTTATGTCCTCTGGATGGAACCAGTGGGTGATGAAAATGCACTCCTCATTAAGGCAATGTGGTTAAATGAAGGGACAAGCTCTACCATAAACCATCTAGAACTTTCCAGGCACCTTGCTGTGCGCTAGGAACTTGGTAGGCACAAGTTTAATCTTCCCAAATGAGTCACGATAATACACACTCATGTTGAAAATAAACAGAAAATGGAGTCTCTTCGGTATATATACCAAATCCCAACATCTGCTCCACAATAAACATACACTGCACAGTTGCTGAATATTAGTGGTTTCATCAGCAGAGATAATCAACTTTGAAGAGCTGACTACCTACTTCCAGTAGTTACATAGTGCTTTACCTTAAATAGCTCTCTCTTGGGAGAGAGACACCCTGTAAAGAATGTTTTAAAGATCACCTTCCAACAGTGTGCTAACATCAGCCCAGTCATAGCTGTAATGTCTGTACTGGGGTGAGCTATGACCCATGACCTCTCCCAGCATCTCACAGTGCTTCTGGCTAACACCACACAAGCACTGCAGTTGCCCTGGCATGAAACCTGCTGCAATGGCAAAGGGTGAAACATGACTGCAGAGAGGTTGGGAAAACTCAGGGACCCATCTGCAGATCCTGCTCGTCTTCTGAGAGCAGAGCTGCAGGGCTCCCAAGGAGCTACTCCCGTCATCTTCTCAAGGTCTTTTTGTCCTGTCAGAGAGGGCATTTGGAGGCACAGGGAGACCTGATGACTCTACCCCTTAGAAAGACTGTCAGATTAGGCTGAGAGGAGGCAGGTAAGCTGGCCATACCTATCACAGCCAAAGTAAATCAGAGTGCTTTTCAGCAGCAGAATAAAACCAAATGCAACACACTCTGCTCTCTGGCAACAGCGGCTTGAGGCAGAAAGGACTCTGCATAGTTCTGGTCCCACTCTTAACTGGGAGCACAGTACCTCACCAGGACACACAAGCAGGGAGAGAGGAGACCTCTATCTTACTTTTTGCCATGTAAATCTCACTATAATCTCCTCTCAGGCTTTGGAAACTGCTGATGCAGGTATATAATTGCATGCTCAATTGCGAGAGCATGTAATTGTCAGAGCCAGAACCTCTTCTGTTGCCAGTGACCCTGGGGTTGGAGAGGACTCTCTCCATACTGTCAACTCTTTCCACTATTACTGCTATAAAAGACATTTTGCAGTGCAATAGTGGCAAATCCACACTTCATGGCCCATGTCTCATCCCGGGCAGTTAAAACACAGCTCTCATCCCTGGGCTATTTCACCTCAGAGGCAGCAAGGCTGTGGTGGGTCAGGAGCTCCCACATGTGTGACCAAGCCAGCCAGGCAGCATCTCCTATGAGATTATCCTACCTAGCTCATCCTACAGCCAACCACATCACACACCAAACTCCTCCACAGCAACTGCAAGAGCCTTGGGTAGCTGCCACCACCTCTTGCCTGTCAAACACAATACTCTTCCTGGAATACCTGATTTATGCCCGTGTTCTTGGCCATTTAGAGGTGTTTACAATGCTGCTGTGGTCGGTGGAGCTCCTGACCCTCACCACAAAAGAAACAGCTGTAGTTTAGGGATTCAGAAGAACTTCTGAAACAGGCTTGAATAAATACCTACAGCCTGAGGGAAGGAAGTGCCAAATGCTGAGGCACCTGACCATGCTGGTAGCATCCATAGCCCAGATAAGGAATTAGATCATCCTGCACATGAGAACCAAAGGGTCCTGGAAGTATCAGTGTAACACTGAGTATATTGGGGATGTGGGTGTGTGTCAACTATCATAGGTATAGCAACCTCCTATTGCAGCAGCTCTGTTACATACCAACATACCAGCCAGTAAAATCATCTTGTCCATAGGAGTCTTCTTTGTCTATGAGAGAGCAGTCTAAAAAGTCCTCATGTTGATGAATGTGGTGAATTACTGGTGAATACTTGGAGTTATCAGCACTCAACAGTGTCATTTTGCCAGCTGCTAAGACATTTGAATGACTGAAGAACTTCAGAAAAAAAAAAAACAACACAGAACTTTGACTGTATAAACAGAAGAATGAAATGTACCACTAAAATCAGGGTAGTGCCCTGAGTTTTATTGCTCATAAAGTCTAAAGGTGTTCTTCTACCAGCATAAGAAAAATAAGGGCTAGTTTTAAAATTGCTCCCTTCCACCCAGAGCCCAAATCCAACTGTTGAACACACAGTTCTTGTGCCCAATTTATCCACTGCCCACAGAATGACATTACTGATTGGCAACCTTTAATTTGTTGGATTTTTCTTTTTTTAAAATACTAGTGATAAAGGACGGGCTTTTCAAGAGACCTTGAAATGCATATGAGCAATAACAGAGGTGGTTGGACTTAGACATGAAATGAGCATAGCAGGTTGGGCCATGAGCATCTTTAAAAATGGTTACTCAGTCAGCAGCTGAGCACTGGGAAAAGGTCTGCAAGCAGAATGATTTTGAAATACATTGCTTTCAAATTATTCAAAATAAATTTTAAATGTTTTGATTTGAGTTGCTCTTTAAGGAAGTAAACTGAAGTGCCAGCTTTTTGCAACAAGTTTCCTGTAGATATCAAATCTGCCTCAGTCAAATTCCTGTCCAACTGCTCAGTAATCTAATCATCACCTTCATCTTTTACAGGTTACACAAATTAATTTTAAATAGAAAGATATGATAGACAGGGAAAGAAATGAACCTATGAATTATCTAAATTATTCTTACCTTGTCTCTCTTGACATTGCTTATCTTGTCAGAGATACCAGGGTTGATGGACTCACACATGGGCAGGGACAACTTCCACTAGACCAAGTTGCTCAAAGGCCCATCCAACCTGGCCTTGAACTTTTCCAGGGTTGAAGTATCCACAGCTTCTCTGGGCAACCTGTTCCAATGTCTCACTGCCCTCACAGTAATGAATTTCTTCCTAATATCTAATGTAAACCTGCCCTCTAAGCTCAAAACCATTCCCCTTGTCGTATCACTGTATCTTCAATCTATTCTAAGGTATTTCGGGGAGTAAATCAGCCTAAATCCTGACCCAGATTTACATCCACACAGCACCACAATAAACTCTGGGACTCTGGTCCTGTATGATGATCCATTGTTCCTGGGAATCCAACATTCAAGTATTTCAGAGCTAGAGCCTTTTTAAAAATTAAGGTATGCATTGGATTAATGTACACGCAGTCTCTGAACCACCTGGAATAAATTGACATCCCAGCATTTCTGAGCTCCTTTAGATGTATCAGCCAGGTATCTGGAACTGATTAATTGTAACATTACAGCTGCCAGAAAAAAACATTTTTTTCTATGAGTTCATACAGCATTTTATAGCATGCAATCAATGTGCACTAACGTCCACAATTTATTGCCTACAAAGGCTTGAATTTAGCTCCCAAAGCACACCTTGTTACTACACAATGTGACACAAGTAATTTCTGGAATCATTTTCCTGTCCTTTAGGATTAAATTCAATGTTAATACATTCCCTACATGCTTCAAAACAAAAATTGTGTTAAAGATGGTAAATGCTGCAGTGGGGCCCAAGTCCATTACTAAAATAATAAACAAAAGCATTTGTTTTGGAAACTACTTTTCAGATCACTCCAGAGAGGAGATGAGCCTGTTGTGTCAACAAAGATAAATGTCTCCCTTACTGTATATCTCACTTTTCACTCCAGCAGAGTAGTAGGTTATATTTAAACTCGAGAGAACACCATCACCTTGCTGGTGAAGATACTAGGCACTACATTTGTCCTTAAACAGGTCAATATTTATTAGACTCTTGTCCAAAGCCTGACATTCATGACAATCCGCACACAAGTCCTGTATGACTCTCTAATTTGCACCCTTCTTGCAGAGCCAAAAGTTGTGTTTCAATTGAAACTCTAATAGGTGATGTTCATACCAGCTGCCTAGTCTCTCCTCCTGCCATACATCACAGCACACTGACTGGTCCTCCGCACAGTTTTACAGCAAAGCTGCTGGTGGGACCAAGGGAGCGATAGAGCTGCTCCCTCTGTCACTGCTGCCTCTGGTCCTGGTGCATAGCAGGGAATTCTCCCGGTCTCATGGCCTCCACAAGCAACCTCCTGCAAATCCCACGTGGTTCAAAGCACCAGAGGTGGCACAGAGCTGCACAGAGGAATGGTATCCATCTCAGTGAGACCAGGTGGTCCAAAAATAATAATATTCCTTATGATCTCTATGACTAAGTCTTAGCTTGTAAATCAAAAGGGCACGTGCCTGGGCATTCTAACCTTACAGTTGTCTAGCATTGAATCACTAAAGAGGTCCCTGGCTCAGTTTTGGCCCATGCTGACTGGCAGCCTCCCAAAAACTTCCCAGGCAGAGTCTGGGAGTTGGGACAACGCAAGGACCATTTCTGATAATTAGTTTCTCATTTCTCTGTAATTTCTTCTAGTAGAGCACTGAAATGAGTTGATGCATCTAGGTAATAGGCCCAATTTCCCTATTTTGTGGAGACAATACCTGTGTAGCATCATCATATCTCTCAGTAAAATGTTATGCAAAAATTTCTGGGGTTTTTTTGTGGATTTTTTTTTAATATAGATTAGGAAAACAGAAAAAATTTCCATGTTCGCACTGTCAATGTTTTCCTATTTACTGGTCCCAGATTCCACTGGTTACAGATTCCTGCAGGACACAAAGCCCACTGAGAATAAAATTGTTTTTCTTAGGCACTTCTGTGTACCTTCCAAAATAACAGCCAATGCCCCAGTGACCAGCCACAGGACAAATCCAGTTGTCCAAGCACAGTACTGCAGTTCTAAGCTGAGGAGAGCTACCCCTCTGTTCACCACGTTTTTTATACTGTACTTAACTTCCTAAAAGACAACGTCTGCCTTAATTCTTTGTGATTGTTAAACAGTAGGAGATGACTCACTTTGAACTAGCAAAAAACAAGAAAGAAAATGCCAAAGTTCCCAAGTTCAGCATTCCAAAAATGACTTTCAATTTGACAAGCATGAGTGGAAAGAGTTCTTCACCAGACTCTGAACTGCAGATCTGCTTAGCTCTGGAGCGGCAAAGCACAGGTCAGGCCAGTGAGATAAGCAATGGAGAGCAAAACAGAGAACTGACAGGGCATTTGACTTCACAGAAGAAAAGGAGAGGAATCATTCTGACATAAATCTAAAAAGCCTGATGAACAGTTCCTAACAGGAATAATAGAGGGATGGTACACAATTCAGTCTGCTCCCTAGGAATAAAGCTGTTGCCATTCTCCAGAATATGTCCAATAAGGCATAAATCAAAAGCCTGAAAGTAAAATGAAATTATTCATCTCTCAGATGGGCACCCATCTTGCTGAGAGCAATGTAGAGTAACCAGTTAAATTCCTGAAGAAGGTATTCTGAGGAAACAGATTTCTGAGTAATCTATCACCAGCTAAAGGTACTGTCCGTTGACAGTGAAGTTTTCTGCAGCTTGTAAGATGCAGTATACTCCCAAGCCCTTAATCAAATTATTACATTCTTATATTTCTGAAAGCCACGATGTGAACTCATCACATTTCCAAGAACATTTCCTGCTTTTATTTAAAGACCCTGGTAGAGAAAAATCAACTTTTCTAGAAAGGTCAGGAAGTTTTCTCTTTTGGGGGGCATTACATTACTGCTCAGGTGTAGTAAAAAAAATCATCCGCATTTTGGGCAGAAACAACACACAGCTTTAAAACAGAAATGCAACATGACAGCATTCAGTTTGGCTGCATACAGCAGGTATGCACTTTTTGTACCACAAGAAGCCCAAAAGAGCATGATATGGAAGAATTTAGGGAGTTATCTGCAGTATCCTCAAAGAAGCTATCAGCATGAAGGTAAAAAGCTGTAGCTTGAACTACACAATATATATAGCTTACTGGCTGTCTGGGAATTTTTGTCTTCACTTAATAATCTATCTTCCAACGGAATCAATACCAACACTTCAAAATGTCAGCAGCTTTCAAAGAACCATTGTGTCTTTTAAAGTGATTGGCTTAAAAAGAATGTCTTCCTCAAAATTCATTATTAATGCACTGCTGTTGCAGCAGTTGATGCTTCATGCTGATGAGATGGAGGCATTCTGAACTAGCATATTTTTATTTTATCTTAAGTTAGAGGAACCACCTCATGAGGGCTCATTGCAGGTTAAGGACAGCTGTCCAAGATAGCAAAGTCAAGCCAAGGGACATCCCTTCCTGCTGCAGACATAGCAATGAATAAGAGACCAAGGCCAAAGAATTTACAGAGAGATTCATTAAAGTTAATGAAAGTTTTGCATGAATGAGAACAGCTCCAGAGCAAATGAATGAATGACAGGATCACAACTAGATTCACAGAAGTATTTCTTTCCCAGATACCATAAAACACTGTGATACAGGAAAGGCCAGTAAAACATGCACAAACAGGAACCTAGTGAGCTCTCCTTTTAGCTTCTCCACAGTCTTGAGCTGGAAATTCATGCATTTGTATGCAGCCAAGTGGTATTTTGTAAAACAGGCTGGAGGACGGAGACTAATTTATGAGGTGTATGTTTTCTCCCAGTTGCTTGTTATGGAGCTAGTAAGGCAACTCATGAACCTATGTTTTCTCCATCCTTGGTAGTCTTTCCTGCAGGGACAGTTTAATGGCTTTAAACTGAAAGATAGTAGGTTTAGATTGGATATTAGGAAGAATTCTTCCTAATATCTAATTAGGGTGGTTAGGCACTGGAACAGGTTACCCACAGAAGCTGTGGATGCCCCATACCTGGAAAAGTTCAAGACCAGGTTGGATGGGGCCCTGAGCAACCTAGTTTAGTGGAAGATGTCCCTGCCCATGGCAGGGGGTTGGAACTAGATGATCTTTAGGTCCCTTTCAACCCAAGCCATTCTATAACTCTGTGACACTAGCAAGTGCCTGTCCTGGCCTGCAAAAGATCATGGGATATTTGACCAAGAGCACTCAGGAGCACAAAGGTAGGGGGCTTCTTTCATCCTCTGTGTTTTCCAAGCTTTCCAACCAATGAAAGACTGCACCTCAGCAGCAATCCCACGCCTTTCAGCCCTGATTTTCTTCATTCTCAAGATCAAAAATCCCAAACACAGTTGAAAAAAAATGCATCATATAATGATTTTCCTAATGGTCACCATCTGAGTCTAAAATATCCAGGCTAGCCAGAAGCAAGCATCCAGGCAGGAAAGCCACACCTGCTATGGTCTAAGGCTACTGAAGGACCTCAGTGCCCACAGGTAAGGGGACAAAACCTGGCCTCCAGGCTGAAATGCAAAGGAACAAACAACTGTCTGACTTCCATACTGTGGGAGGACTCCCTAAAAGGGATACTGAAAAAGCCCTCAGCCCATGGAAGAAAGCTGTCCAGGGCTGGTGTCAAATACACGGTCTTGGATTGGAGCTTGGACCTCAACTCAGGACTGTAAGATGCATGATGAGCTTTCAAGCCTCAAGGTCCAGAGACTGAAATCTGCTGAGAACATTCCAAACACATCCTCTGAGCTCATTCCCTTCTCTATCACTCATCTGGCATACAGCAGCCTGGTGGTTAAAGCACAGCAAGAAACAGACATGGATTTATTGCTTTACTTTTGTGTGGGATGGGATGTTCAAATTCCAGCTTTCCAGAACAAATTTAGACAAGGCTGCTAAGCCTTTCTACAACATTGCTTAGGCTTATAGGGACATGCCCCAGGTATCTTTGTGATCTTTAGCTCTTCAAATTAAAGGAAAAAAATGTGTCTTTCTAGCCCTAACTAGGAATTGCTGTGTTGCCAGCTCTGCAGTTCAGATCATGACTCAAACCTGACAATCATGAGACAGACAAATCCCCTTCTAGTCTAGGGGGAGCTGGGAGGGGAAAAAAAATATTGAATTTCATCACTAGTCTCTGTACCTTTCTATTTCATCCCTTTCCCACATAGCTGTGATAACTGTTAACATGTTTCCTTGCTAATTGCACAGATGGAGAGTTTACTTTTATTCTCTTCCAAAGAAAATTATAATAATTTCCCATCACTCACTTGATTAGTTTCTTACCTCTAGTGCTTAAACATCCTGTTCATTATCCCCCTTTCTTCCTCCATACTCTTCCTTTCAAGTGAAGAGCCCTCTTGCAGTGCAAATCCAACGGCGAGTCCCTCGGCTGAGGGCCACGCTCTGCTCTCTCCCACTCCTCCCTCCTTCCTCCAATGCTGCTTCACAACCCTCACTGTCCAGGGGCACAATCCTAACTTATACTGAAGATACTTTAGGGAAAAAGAATCACACTGATCTCCAATGCCACCGTCCTTTGTTGTCCCAAACAGCAGCCCTGCCTGCAGCCACAGGACCAAGGTCAGTGGGATGGCACTCAGTGGGATGGTACTCATGTAAAATGACCATGTTTGGGAATATTCCCAAACCTGAACTTTAGGGTGGCATCCTGCAATCACTTCCATTTTTCAGAAGCTCCTGTGATGGAATATGACCTTTCTGTTTCTGTAGAAACCTAAAAGAGTAGACACGAATGAAAAATTGATGAGGTTTTCTACCATGGCTGCTGATTCTCAGTGTTTTTTTAAGAACCAGTGCAGGATTTGCACTTCACTATGAAACTGCATGATTGCAGTCTGAGCCTGTTCACACCATCACCTCTGCCCCAGTACGGCACACATGTGCTTTACCTCCTCTACTGTTCTGTAAACTCACCCACAGTGATGGCTATAGAGTGACCAACAGGCAGGGGAAAACCAAGGATATCATCAGGGAACTAGTACAAGCAGAAAGACAAACATTATCTGGAAATGTGTCTGCTTTTACTCACCTATGCCATTTTTATCTGAATTTGAAAGAAAATTGTGAAAAGAATTTTTGACTTGCATTGTAAATGGATATCTGAAAAATAGCTTCTAAATATGAGCAAATGTATCTTAATAGAGTGGTGAGTCAAATCGCTGGAAGAAATAGAGATTTGTTTTTGGAACATAATGATTCCACTGGCATTAAGTATCTCTAAACGCATGATTGAAGGTAATACTCAGACAAATGTCTGCATCATTAAAGGCGTAAAAATGACCTATAAATTTAGGGCATATTCAAAAACTTGAATTTCATCAGATCATCCATGTAAACACCAAATTTTTCAAATCAATCTACCTTCATCTTGCTGTTTCCACCTACCAAAGGTACCAGACAGCAATCAGCTCTTTCCTTTCTCCTTTTTTTTTTTTTTTTTCCTTTTTAAGGCAACTTTCCAGTTCTGGCATCCCAGAACCAGGCTAGCGTTGGATGTGCTGTGGTACAAGCAGGAAAGTGACAGGGGCCACCATTGCCCACAAAGAACCGGCAGGGAACAGGTCCTAGAAGCTCAAGGTAAAAGACCCTGTGCCCTGACCATCCTAATCACAGCTACCTGTGACTGAGGACCACAGTGGGAGATTCTGTAAGCCCCACCTATTTCACACAGCTCCCTGGGCTGGGGACCATCCCACCCAGCTGCAATTGCAGTTCCAATCCAGGCCTACTGGATTTTCTTTCAGCTCTCTTCCTTGAGTTAGACTAGAAAAAGGAACACAATCATCCCCCGGTGGTATGGGGAAAGAGAAAAAGAAGAGTAGCAATGAGAAAGCTTGTGGGTCAAGATAAAGATTGTTTAATAAGTGAAGGGTGGAAGGAAGAAAAAGCAAAACAGGTGATGCAAAGGCAATCATTCACCACCTCCCTTGTGCAGACCAATGTTCAGCCAGTTCCTGACCAAAAGATGACTAACCTATCTAACCTCATTCTTCTCTGTTTTACTGCTGAACACGACTTTACAGGGCATGGAACAGCTCTTTTGTTAGTTCAGGTCATCCCCTCCCAGTCATCAGTCTATTTGGGTGGTGGGCAGAGTGAGGAGAGAAGGTCTTGATGCTATACAAACACTCTTTGCACAACATTAAAACACTAAAAACATTATCATGTGTGCTATCATTAAAACAGAAGTGTGCTATAAGCATTGTTCCGGTCACAAACTGAAACTGCAGGGCCATATGAGCTTTTATGAAGAAAATGAACCCTACTTCAGGCAGAACCAGTACAGAAAAGCTGATTTTCAGAGGAGATGAGCAGCTCCGGTTGTAAATAACTACATTAACAATACAGAATTCATAGCCAGAAGCTGATCATATTTTTGTTATATTTATCAAATTTGTCTCTGCATCTTCAGAGGCAGATTTAATGTAGTTGGGTGAGCTAGCCACTGAAACTATTATGAACACAATACAATTTTTTATGTCAAAATTGTTTATGTAGCACAAATTGCAGTTTTAATATGGATGTGGGTTTGTTTGCTTTCTACAGAGAATGTAATGATACTTCTCTTAAATTGCACCTAGCAGACTTGTCTTTAACTTACTTTTTTTTGTGGGGGAGGAAAAGAGCTAGCAGAAATAAAATACTGCTGCTGGAATTTCCTAACAATTTGGCAATCAACTGGAAAAATACAAATTATTTTAAATGCATCTGAGAGAAATATTTTGACTTGAATACACACATTCCAATGTCTTTTGGAGTTCAAGTTATCGTGTTTTGGGTTGGGAATGGGGAAGAGAACTTCTAGACTTATCAGATCTCCAGTGTCAGCTGCATCTCGGAATCTGTGCATGCATGACAAGTTCACTTTCGTTATACATCATCAACTTCAGAACCAAATTTGTCCAAAGAAGGATATGGAAATGAAAAACCCACTCAGTTACAAAACTAGTCAGTTACTCCTACCCGTGCAGGATGCTGCAGTTACTCTTTCGTTGTTGTAGCTACCTCCAAATTTTAACGCTGAAATATATATATAGGATTCCACATTTTAATTGCGGGAAGGAAAACAACAGTTGGCCTTTGCATGCAGCCCCACTCCTTCTCTCCTGTCGTACACATATGGCTCCTGCCGTTACTGCCACTCACACACCCACAAATGCAGGGTGGGGGCTTCATACAACACTGTCTACACCACGTTCTGTCACTTAAAGGCATTTGATTTGCTTCCTCAGTCTAATACTTCCTGGTTTTCCTACTAAACCCTGCATATGAAAGCAGCTATAATCCTCCAGGCAAGGAAAGAGCACCTGCTGAAGATTTTTTTATTGCCATGTTATCTGCACAGCCCTGACTCAAATAGTTAATGATGTATGGGGATGCTCAGTAAAACCTGTCATTTCCTTTTATCCAGCCTTCCAACCCTTAGATGTATAATTTAAAAAAATAACTTCAATATTTTCCCAGATCTGCACAGGGCAATATAGTCAGTCTCAAAACTTTTCCGTAAGATGGAAAAAAGATGGAAGAAGTCGGCAATTCTCTTTCAAATGCCTTTTCGAGTTGCATCAGTGACTCAAACTCTTCTTTTGAATCACACTGTGCTTTTACTGAGACTATACATTAAGATGGTGTAAAAGTGCCATAATAAATCCCTGAATCAGGCCTGCAGTGACCACAGGATACTTTACATACTACAGAGGCAGAACTGTACTAGGGCACAGGTTCTGCACAGGAACTATAAGGGTCATAAACTACTCCACCGTAAAGTGTAACTGAAAAGCATATAAGCTCAAAAATACACTAGACTGGGAGGTTTCGTTCTCTTTGCCACATGAGACAAGAAATAAGGAGGCATTAGATGAAACAGGGATGCAGCAAATCAAATGCTGACCACAGGAGCCAATTTTTGAAACAGTTGAGCACCTTCAGTTTTGAAAGTGAAACTGTAGTGAACTTCTAAGACTAAGTTGGATATTAACACAATCTTCAGCAATATCTAAAATTAGTTGCAATTGAAAAGGAGTCACTACTTACCAAGGCTACGAGCACAGCACTATTTGTTGCAGGTGGTAACATCTTTTATTATCCTCTATGACAACCAAAGAGACTTTCAAGCATACACACTTTGCTTCACCAGATATAGAGGCAAAATACTTCTGACCTGGAGAAAGGCTTTTGTTCTCAGAAATCTGACTGTTTATTGTATCAGTTAAATATAAGATATCATTGCTTTTGGGGGATTTATAATACTCAATCACAACAAAAATCAGGGATTGCGTACAAAACATCACGCCTCAGATACCAGTATTTTAAGCACAATTTAACAAGGAACAGCTACAGAAAAGGCAATGCTTTCATTTTGAGCTACAAAATGTAAAAGGGTTAGACAAACCATGCACACATCTTACCAGGTATTACAGTTCCTTTTTTTTCTGGGATTTCGGTGCAAGATCTTCCTGAAGACCTCAGCAACCTCCCCCCCTGCTTCAGGAAGGAGCTACTGGCTTATTTTCAAATACCTTCAATACCAGACTGGTAAATAGGACATGCACTTTCTTAACTGTGAAAGAAGTTAAAACTAACACTTTGCCATACCCTTACTAGGGCTTATTAAAAGTTTGACAAGATGAATTTAAGTCACTTTTTGGTGCTTTTTGTCCACTTTTTCCTATAGGAAGAAATTCGTGCTGTGGGACTACAACGATTTACCTCGCGTAGGTCGCTCAATGGACTTCATTGATCCTGTAATCACTAACCAGGTCTGGATTCCAACTAGAGACCAAATACAGAGACACTTTGTATAATCCACCTTCTAGGTATTTTGTGTTGCTGTATGAAATACTGGCTGAGGTGGGAGTGGGAGGAAGCAGCCGAGGCTGAAATGTAGCCAGAAAGAAATCCAATTACTGCTTGCTAACCACAGAAAGTTTTTTGTGTGGTTGGTTTTTGTGGTTTTTTGGGGTTTTTTTAATTTAACTTTCTAAGTGTAGGTTTGTCAGCCTGGACAGCTCATCTTTCCTTCTAATCAGATTTATTTAATTCTAATCAAATTCAGAGGTTTACCAGTGGCGAGCAAATTAAGCCAGTGGTGTGGTACAACATGGGCTGCAGAGCACATCAGTCAAGAGAGTACGAAAGCACTTCAACTCCTTTTAGCTCTCAGTTTTGGAAACTCAAAAACAAGTGGAAGCTATGGGATGGGAATACCAACTAATTATATCAAGGACTTTTGATCTGGACTGGGCCATTTAACAGGTGAGAACCATATCTGGGCTAAAATTTCCAAGGACATTATTTACACCAGGACCAGACCAGACAGCATTGGTGCAGATTCCACCACCTCCAACAGAGTCAGAGAATTAACTGAATGAATGAGAGCAGCAGGAACTTCATAACCTGACACAAGCAACAAATGAGACATCCAAGACTTACGACAGTGAGAGGGGAGGGGAAGCAAAGGAAGGTGAGGGGAGGAAGGGGAGGCAACAAAGAAGACAATTTTAGGATGGCAAAGTCATCCCTTTTAAATCAGCTTCACCACTGGGAATGATCTGTCCTATTGGATTAAAGTTATAAAGTTTATATTGCTGCCTCACTGTATTCATCATATTTGCTTTTATACACAAGGCACTGAAGCATACCATCTTTTAAAAAAACAACTGCAATTCAGCTGTGCCTCTCTGAGTCATAAAATAAAGCTCTCAGCCTAGAAACAAAGTGAAGTTCAGGGCATCTTTTAGCTTCCCCAAGGCTGCCTGAATGCTATACAAAGAGGCACAGATGTAACACAAGCTTTGGCCAGCTCAAGCTGGGGAGCATATCACATAAGATGGTCCTCTTTTTACATCTACTACTCCCAGTGCTGCAAAATCCTGCTCCAGGGTGTTTTAATATCCCCTGTAGAGGATACCCCCTGTACAGAATGGAGTGTCTGGGAGGCAGTGGCTTGTTTCAGCTCACAGAGAGAGAACACAAAGCAGATGCTGAACCAGGTGATGTTACAAGTGAGAAGGGGTGATCCTGCTTAATATGGGCTTGCCAAGTCATCCAGTTTACAAACTTTTATGCTGCATTTAAAAGCCTGTCCAGCTGGGATCCAGATTCATTTGCAACATGTACAGGTATATTTGGATAAATAAATCTGTAATCTAGAACATATTAAAATGCTTGCATTTTCACTTACGTGGAATTTAGGTGCCTAAATTTAAGACAACAGTCTTGAAAAAAATCTCACTTCCATGCCTAGGTGATTTTTAAGGCAATATTATCTCCATATGCCTAAATCTGTGCCATCACATACACCCCACTGGTCTTCATTTTGGCTGAGGCATATTCCAACCAACTGTGGAGGGCTTGCACCCATAGACTAGGTGTTCCTGCATTGCTCCCACTTTGCTTGATTTAGTGAGCACACTTACAACCTGCCATTTAGCTTGACTCAGAAACATTGAGTAAGGAGAGTATTTGCAATGTGTATCAAAGTCTACTGGTTAGAGATCCTGCTGAAAACAGATTAAGTTTCTGCAACCTACAAGGAGAGCTGCTGAGCAGCAATGTGAGCAGGGGCACTGTCTCTCCTTCTCAAACCTGGGGCACAATTGGACCAAGTCTAGAGTGTGCATGGATCCATGGGGAGGGCAGGTATGAGGTATTGAACTGTACCTGGTGCAGGTCTTTGTGTTAACATGAGAACATATTCAAGCAGAGGTATCATCACTTCTCATCCAAACAGTACATAAGCAAAACCTTTAAATCTTGGAGTTTGCTCTGCAGATCTCTGCAGGCTGTTACCATCACCTGGGTATCCTGAAAGAAGGTTTAAAAAAAAAAAGACACATTCTGCAAAGATGTAAAACAGCATGAGCCTTACTACCTTGTATAGTATAGAACTGAATATTTTCCTATTATATATTACATGATATATAAATATCTATTTATGAAGTTAAGCTTTCTATCTCTTAGGCCCATTTCCGTCTGTCCCATCACTGTACAAAACTATCTGTACTCAACAGGCAAGCAATGGTAGAAGTTGGTACCTTTGTATTTGAAAAAAATATTGCTAATTCTCACTTTTATCAGACAGCAGAACCCCCACATCTTTTGTATTTACACATTGGCTGATTTAGGCTTGAGTCAACTCCATGACATCATGTTACAAGTCATCACAGGAGACCAGATTTTCACAATGAATGAGTGCATTCAATATATAGCACCAGGTTATGACTGTGTTAGATACCTTATTTGCACAGATTAAAGAAATCATAGTGCTGACGTACTGAGGGTCATTCTACCTGAGATTTCAAGTGGTACCTTCAGGAAGTTTCTGCAAGACAGACTTGCTTCCAGCAGTCCAGCAGGATAAACATGTAAAATGCCCTACCATCACACAGTGAAAACAGCACTGTACAGTATGGTGGGAAGATGATGTCAAAGCCCTCTTTGCTCTCCACTCCTTGACTAAGCATTCCTTGTAGGATGACACAGAGGGTTTCTGTGAAAGTTATTTTCTGAGCTTTAACGCAATAGAATAAATATGACAGCTCTGCATCTGCTGCACAGTAGACAGACACTTGACAGACACATGTTTAATGATAAAATGCAATGGCAATACTGAAGTTATTTAGAAGTGGTAGGAGGGGATTGCACAGAGCAGGAGAATCTGCAGATCCTAGAAGGCGGACAGGCGGTGAGTTGCCCACTCTCAGCCCTCCTTCCCCCTGTAAATCTCATCCATCTCTGTATGGCCTCCCAGAGTCCCAAAAGCTCTTAGGGATGCTCGCTGCCCAGACCCCATCCTGACCCCTTTCAGAGCCCTTTCACCTACTTGCTCTGAAATCTACTGACCTCTATTACCAATCCCTGCCTCAGACAGCAAGGACCACAGTGATTCCTTCTGGTCCATTACTGTCTTCAACCACCACCAAATTTCTGGATTGCTGGACCCACAGCTGGTTTCTCTAATTCTTCCTTAAGATTCTCTTCCTGCCTTCTACCCAGCTATTTTCTTTCCTGTGCTCAGACAGGGCTCTGCTATTGCCAGGATGTTCAATCCTGCTTGCTTTGTCCAATGCTGCTGAGCCAGTCCTGGTATTTGTACTTTTATATCCCATTTGACCTATGAAACCCTGACCTTCTGCAAATACTATTTTTAAGAGAAGGGCATTATTTGAATTATCAAAGTAATTGTTTAATACAGAGAATACTTTTACCTAAGAAGCCATTTAACATTCAGACACTGCATTACCTAAATTGGATGTTTTGAAAGGTTATGCCAAACATTTTATCTTCTGATGAAGCAGAAACTCTGCACTGTCAAGAATTTTGCATCTTAGTTTCACTGAATTGGAAAGACAAAAGTGTTGTCTAATATCCATTGCTAAGAGACATCCAAGAGGTACCTCTAAATCATCACCTCTTCTTGCTATCTGTCTCAAAATGCTTATATAGAACAATTAACAAATCATTATAAAACTGCTTTGAATGTAAAATAGTTGAGAGAAATTTGTACATTCCCTCTCACTGTATGATTCAAGTTTGGATTTTCAAAGATTCTCAACTTTAAACAGCCAAAATGCCCTTTAAATATGTGGAAAGACTGTGTACTTGTATTTTATTGTTGCGATGAAAGATAGTAATAAAATTTTTAATATGACTTGCTTCATTCTGGATGAACTTGCACATTTTGCATTTATATAGAGAAAAATATATTTAATTACCTGACAATTAGGATTAAGTATTTTTGTTTATATAAAAGAACGTATACATGCAAATATATAAATACCAAACGTATACTCCTCAAAAATTAAAATATTCAGCCTTTATTTCTATAAAAGCCTAAAAATTAAACCTCTTGTAGAAAAAAATCTGTTATCTCTATGTCTAATACTAACCCATTCTCACTTTGTATTCTCAAGCAAAATCCCCAAGAGCTTTTAAAAAAGTCTATTTATGCTTGTCCTCTAAATTATGTTTTTGGTGAATAATCTTGTGTTGAGAAGGGAAATGTTGTTGCTTGGGAAAAAAACACAACACCAACAGAAAAAGAAGATCTAAAAGATTCCCTGTGGGTGGAGACATAATGTAATTTAAGTGTAGCTTGAGGTAGTTCCAGATTTGGCGACAATGAGGTGCCCAAGCAGCTAACTCCATGCCAGGAGCTTCTGTTCACCAACGGAGACTAATTATATGAAGCTAACAGAGACAGCAAAAGGTCGAGGCCAAAGGCTAGAAATTTAGGTTTTTAATCTTACTGAAAACATTTCAGATTGGAAATTTAGGTCAGAGGGTAAAAGAGGGCATGCTGAACTTCCTGATTAATATTTTACTCTTGGGACATTTTCAAAACTGCAGTAGGTAGGCTGCAGACTAGACTTCTCCAATTCCTCGGAAGAAACCAAGCTCAGGCTGTGGTCGAGGCTCACCTCTGCTATGCAATCACCAGGCTCCTCAGGGGCTCTGGAAAGAACTATAAGATTTTAGAATTTTTTCAGCTCAATGTTAGGCCCCTAAACTATGGCCTACGTGCAGCTCAGACACTAAAACCCCGAGCAGCTGTCGTAGCCACATCCGTTCAAGCCACAGCCAGGCACCAGCTACACTGGAGAGGCTACACCAAACTGAGCTCGTTTGCAACCACTTTTTTCAGAGCATAACCTCACAAGAGAAAAGTGTGGTTTCTCTTTTATGTAGTAAATAAAAAGCATGAGTCGTTTTAAAAGTTCAGATTTCCTATGCAATACATGCAGATTTTGAGTATCCACCTTGGGAGCAAGGGGTCTACCACAGAGCCCAGATCCAGAGAGCAGGCATTTGTGGTAGAAAGTGAGGTTCTTGTGCATCAGGAATGGCTCACTGCCCTGCAGTCCCCTGCACCAGCTGGCTGACACTAGACCAATTTCATGCAAACTGAAGCCATCTGTACATGTTATTGCCATTTCTTTCCTTATTTTTCAGACCTCCCTCCTAATGTGAATCAGCAGATTAATAGTAGTAGGTTCAGGGCACTCTTCTGGTAGCAATGAGGGTGCAGAACATGATACAAACAAGTATTTGCTGTTAACTGCAGGGAATAAGTCACAGGAAGAAATTTTTTTTCATGGACTGGAATCTTTAATTATTTTTTTATGATTACTGCATTGTATTTTGAAAACCTCAAAAATGTGACTGTGATGGCTGTGATATAAATGATGAAGCCAACAAAAATACTCTCCTTAATTAGAGATCTATTCACTACAAATATTATTGAACATTATCTCCAGTCACAACTAAGAATGGATTTAGACATATAGCAAGATACAATCATCTTGTACATTTTCTATTAAACTAAACTACTCTGAGAGAGACAGCAAGCTCTCTGACAAAAACAATCCATTATCTTCTTCAGATGACAATATTATTTGTATTTCCACCCCTTACACCCCTTATGACATTACTGCTCACTGCAATCTTACCAGTGCTACAATAAACAAGAGATTGAAGAAAGAGGCACATCTTTGATGCCCCATTAATAACAGAAATGTCCTCATTTGTAGTTGGTTTTGTGCATATCACTGCTTTTAGACTATAAGTAAACTTAGAGGGGCAAAATCTTGTTAGTAAATGCATAGTGCCCTATAGAGAGAACAGAACACTAAAAATGCAACAATTGTTGCTGATCTAAGATATCAAAGTAGAGATGCTCCACACGAAGTATGGACTTCGTGAAGCTCTTGGAAAGTTTGAAAAGTCTTACAAAGTTTGAAAACAAATAAGCAAATCTGAACAAAAGGATTATTTCTGCATTTCAGGGGGTGAAATATTTTGTTGAGTGTGCCAACTTTAACATGTCAGCATCTGCTGGCAGAGAATTCTGGTAGTAATATTCATAAGAAGCCAGGAGAAATAATTTCATTGCTCTGTGACCCAAGCACACATTCATCACTGCAGCCTTCTGCTGATTTAAATAGGCACTGAATATATTTAAAGATCTCATGAATTCAATTAAACAGTAGCGAAGATGGCCTCAGAGGAAAGAAAAATCTCTGCATAATTATTAACACTGACATAGGTGTGTACCCTGTGTTCTGTGTGACAGTGACAAAAATGCCCTCCTTATAAAGAGTGGCGATTTTGGCACATACAAACAGCTAAGGAACTTGTGACCTCTCAGACCTCCACTCTGATGCATGTTCTGAACACTGCCTCCAGTCCTGTCAGTCTTGAATGCTGAGTTTATACATGATTGACTCCTAAATGGTGTAAGACTGTGCTTAGTGTTATTTCTACAAGAAGCCTTTCTAATTTTGAAGCCTTTTTTGTTATATGTTACAAAAATACGAGAGTTCTCAGCAGGGAGCCTCCCTGAGACACACATCATTTTGTGTCTGGCAAAAGTAAAAAACACAATGCATGCAAAAGGATAAAGTACCAGACTTACCAAAAAATACTGCAGTAATTTTTCTTCCTTTGGAAAGTGTTTTATTTGTGTTCATCTCTCAGAAAGACATCTACATTTCCTCAGCTTGGGAGCAGAAAAAACAAACCACTATATAACCCAACACCCATTGATAAAGCCAGAGTTGTTAAAAGCTCTTTCGGGGTTTGAATAGTGAGTGAGTCTTCATGGTGTTTGCAGCATTTTACACAAAACACTGTACTTCTATGCCCTCCACGTCCCAGATTCTTAAAAATTAACTGAAATAGTTTCACATGTTCTGCTCTTTCACTAAAATGACCCCTCTGTAATTACACAGAGAGATGCAGACCACAGATACACTACCCCTCCTTTGGTACGGTGTTATCCAGGACTAACAGAGTAAACAAGCCATAACACAAGATTCAGCCGGCTAAGAGGTAATTTAAAAGTGAAACATATTGATTTCTAACAGTAACTCAAAACAGAAACTGAAAACAATCTGCGACCTTGAAGGTCAGCCATCACTCAGGACTAGATTAAGCCAAAGCATTAAAATACAAAACAAATGAACAAAAAAAAGAATAACAAAACCAACAACTGAGCTAGCAATAGCAGTAAGTGATCATGCTTAATTGAGGAGTAAAATGCATGACAGGAGCAAGGTGACTTTCACAGAATATGTGGATGAGAGGCACAGAACCATTGGCACAGATGAGTTCCAGAGAGACACCACAAGGATATGGGGATTATAAAAAACTACTTGCACTGCCAATGAACTCTGCTCTACGGTTAGGCAGATGCATTAGTCCTTAAGAGGGAAACCATTAAAAAAGTAGGGCAGCAGTTTCATCTGAGAGAAACAAGTTAGAACAATCCTTTTGGGAATGTTTTCATTAAAAACGGCTGCCCCTTTTTATAGTTCAAGGCAAAATACACGTTTCTTTTAAAAGTTTATTTTGTTAATTCTGAATACTCTAGCTTTGGTAAGTACTTATGACACATTAAAAAGCAACAAATTTTCCCTATAAGTTAAGTAAAAGGTTTTCTTTCAGATCTGTAAGGTCAAGCTCTGCTTCCAGCAAAAAAAGTACCTTCTGTCTCTCTTTTGAAGCAGAAATGTTCCCTTTCTGATGCTCCCAGGCTGCAAAGGATGAGGCTCCCTGACAGATACATATTCCAACAGAGATTACATCATAGAGCCACCCTCAGGAATCATTTACCAAATGAAGTAATGAAAGGCAAATTACTAACAGAAAGTGGCAACTTGACCAGCTTTCTGTATTGCCCTAATCATGCTCACAAAATCTAGGGGCAGGCAAAAAATGCCTTCCTTCAGATCTAAGATAAAGATTGTTCCAGCCATTCTGCGCAAAGCTGTTATATAAACCCACCAATGGAGGTATCTTCTTGCATCCCAGAGTTAGCCCACTCACTTATTCCAGAAACCCAGGCAGGTAAAGCCTCAGTAAGGAGAACACTGATCACGGTGATGCACCAGCATCTTCTCGTGTACATCTACCCCTCTACCATACCTGTAGTGAACTGGATCCAAGGGAACTGTCACACCACCCACACAGGGATTATTGTGAAGCAGAAAGGCTACAGAGGGAGGTGGGGGGACACTCTCTTTGCTGCTACTACCCAAATTGTTCCACTGCTCTGTACTGCTGCTGGAGCAGGGGGTAACACCCAGCATCAGGCTGCAAGCCTGCTGGCACGCAGGTGCTCAGGAAGAGATCATGATTTCCCTACTCCATTTCCCTGGGCTGTTTCTGGCTTGCTGTGGACTAAACTGGACAAAATACAGGCATTGCCCTGGGAGCTGGAATCAGCACCAGATGTCTGCACCTCTTGCATCTGGATGTCACAGGCTTTTTGCACAAATCTAGACAGTTTAACGTGCTGTACTAGCCTCAAAATTTGAGTAGTAAATAGAAAATTCAAAAAAATCTAAATTTTGGTTGGGATAATTCATGACTGCACCACCAGAAGCAGTTTCCTTCATTTTCATTTGGGGAAATGGTATTATTCTGGGCAAGTTTATCTAAACAGCAGGGCTAGAACTATGGCTAACTCCTGACAACATATGATTGCTTTAGCAGAGGAGTGGTAACATACTCACCCTTGATGTCAAGCCATTAGTAGGTTGAACCTCATTATGGGCATAAGATTTGTTTTCCAAGTTTCCCTAAGCCACAGTCACAACACCCTTTCCCCTAAGGACAGCTGTAAAGGGATATTACACTGAGATTTCATATCAAGAGCAAAGAAAATGCTCAGGTAGATGTCAATCTTCAGTGACAAGCAGTTGAAAAGATAATCCAAGATGATGTAACTAATTAATATCAAAGACTACACACATAAAACATTGCTTGCAGATGAACCCAGATTGCAGCAGAAGCAACCAAAAAGAGATTTAAATCACATACCTCCTGTGCTTCTTACATCCCATATCCCAAGGGGAAGACAACCTCCAAACTGGTATTAAGGGTTTGATTACCAAAGAGGCTCAATATTAAGCCCATAATGTTCACAAATTCCAGCATCTGGTTAAATGATTCCCCTGAACCATGCTGCCTACTGCAGATCCCACTTTTCCTCCATACACTATACCATACAGGGGCCTTCAGCTCACAGCTATGCAGGACTGGGAGGCCCCAGGTCAGGGCCATTAGGAGGGAGGGCTGTTTAATCCACACCTACAGTTCAATTTAAATCTGCTCGGCTCTTGGCATGGGGGTATTTTTAAAGGGTAAATTAATCCAAGTGTTGCTCATTTTGTGAGCCAAAACTTGAAACAAATACTGGTATTGCTTTTACTACCTTTGATCATTTGTTTTAGAAATAATATCACTTTTGATTTCTGAGCTGAAAGCTTACAACTGTTTCTAATATTCCACTTGGTAAATGATTCAATAGCAACAGGGCTCAAAACACTCTTTTACAAATTTTAAAGACTGCTTTAAAATGTTTTGTATAGTCAAAGCGCTTAGAGCTTATTTAAATTCTGGTTAATAAGTAAGTACCTAAAAAATACATCAACAGCAGTTTTTTCTTCTCTTGGAGTGAATGAGTTCTCTAGTGTCTACACTGGGAAATGCTGATTACTGATATTGTTGTCAAACATAATTATTGTTTTTAGACACATCCAGCTCCTAACTCTATCACTAAACTCTTTTCATCAATATCATTTAAAAAAGTAAGTTCAAGTACAGAATAAAGTGGAAAGTTTTAATAGCTTATATACATGTGTACTTGATATTCTTAGCTGCAGCGAGGGATAACATCAGTTATAATACTAAAGAAAAACAGGCATAAATCTATCTGTAAGGGCCATATAAATGAGTTCATTTAATTCAAGTGTTCTGTGAACCTTGCTTTTGTTCAAAAACTGTATTTTCTATACCAACTATTTTGCTTTTAAAATAATAGGGTTTAGCTGTTAGTCATTCTAATCATTCAAATAGAAATGTTGTTAGTTTGAATACTTGTTGTAAACCTTTCAGGGTGACAAATGAAAGATAATAAACCCTTGATCAATACAACTTTTATTTATTCATCTGGGAACAGAGGATATCATAGGCAACAACACCGCCTAGGAGAACAAGGGTTTCACATAATCTGTTTTGGCAGAAACACACATTTAAATAATCATCCAAATCACCACCTCACTATTTCTATCTTTAAACAAAAATCAAAACAAAAACCAACCAAACAAAAATAGAGAAAAAGAAACATAAGATCTGAACAAACAAACAGGCCAGAATTTTTTTCTGTGTAATGTCTATGCCAGCCACATCCATCCCTGATTTTAGAAGTCATAATACTTAGCAGTGACAATGGCACCGTTCATTTGCAAACACATTATAAACATGAACTGACTGTAATTATACCACAATACCTCACCACAGCTAATCAACATGACTGCCTGGTCCTCTCTCAGCCTGGGGAAGTGCTGATTTAAGTTTGTGCTGCCAGTCCCCTGTATGACAGTGTCTACATCCCGCAAAGTTCTACACACAGAAGTGAGTTTAGCATGAAGTGACTGACCAAACTACAGCAGGTTTTTCCACTCAGTGCTAATATTTTCTTTTCTAATCCAAAAAGAACTGATCAGAGCAGGATACAATTTAATGTAAACCATTTGGAGTGAAAGGTGTTATTTTGCCTAGTGAAATCTCCCCCTCACAGTCCAGGTCACAAACAGAGTCAGTGGCAACCTCATGGTCAGGGGAGATCTGGGACATCCTATCAAAAGGGTCCTCGCGATTTTCCTCACAGTCAACCACATTTGGGATCATGTTAACATAAGCAGTCACTATCTCCTTATGGAAAAGGGTGTCCTGGTTGTAAGAGATAAGCTCATTGCTTATATTAACAGTCTCCACCGGAGTACTAGAGCAAAACTGACCGCATCCCAAGAGGTTGGAGAAAACCTTCCTGAAGTCAGCATTGAAGGCATAAATGATGGGGTTGAGAGAGGAGTTGGCCCAACCAAACCAGACAAAGATATTAAAGGTGGTCTCACTGACACAGGGAAGGCCAGCGTGGGGGTCACTGGGTGGCCTCTCGCAGAAGGGCACCATGCAGTTCAAGATGAAGAACGGTAACCAGCAGCAGACAAAGACGCCCATGATGACAGAGAGCGTCTTCAACACCTTGGTTTCTTTCCTGATGGAGGACTTGAGGCTTGTGTGATGGTGGCAGTCAATGTGGCTGCTCCGGCAGCTCTGTGCGTGCTCAGCTGCCCTCTCCAAGGAAGAGATACGACGAATCTGCACCTGGGCAATGCGGTAGATTCGAGTGTAGGTAACTATCATGATAGCCACCGGGATATAAAAACTGATCAAGGAGGAGGAAATAGCATAAGTCCTGTTGAGGCTGGAGTCACAGCTCTCTGATGGTCCAGTGAGGGTATCATTGCTGTCAGAGGTTCCATCAGAGGGTCTCATTGCTGCTAATGCCACCCATGTGGTGCTCATGTCTTCTGCCCAGGTAGTGACAGCACCTGCTGCTGCCCAGGCAGTACCAAATCCATCTCCAATATCACCAGCAGCAACAACATCCCCACTTTTGTGCCAGTTGAGCTGGACAGGGATGAAGGAAATGAGCACAGACAGTGCCCATGCCACACTGATCATCACCAGAGCCAACCGCTGGGTCATCTTCCTCTCATAGCGGAAAGGGCTGGAAATAGCCCAGTACCTGTCCACACTAATCACACACAGGTTGAGGATGGAGGCCGTGGAGCACATGATATCAAAGGCCACCCACACGTTGCAGAAAGCCCCAAAGGGCCAGTACCCAGCCACCTCAGCCACCGCCTTCCAGGGCATGACCAGCAGGGCCACGAGTAGGTCCGAGACAGCCAGGGAAACGATGAAGATGTTGGTGACCTTGCTCCGCAGGTGCCGGTAGCGGACGATGGCCGCGCACACGAGCACATTCCCGAAGAGCGTCCAGAGGATAAGCAGAGCCAGTAGGCTGCCCGCTGCCACCTGCGCCGCGCCGGGGGCGCCCGCCGGCCCCCGCGCCCCGCCGGGGGGCCCCGCCGGCAGAGCCAGCGGGCTCCGGCCGCCCCGCAGCATCGCTGGCGGCTCCCGCCGGCGGCGGGGCGGCGGCAGCCGAGATGCACCGAGCAGCCAGCGCCGCCCCGCCGCCCGGCCCCATGGGGCCGCTGCCCCCCCGCCCCGCCGCCACCCCTGCCGGATGGCCCCGCTCCGCTGCCCCGGCGGTCCCGCTCCGCGGCTCAGCGCGCACCGCGCTCGGGGCTCCGCGCCTCGCCACTGGCGCCGCGCTCCCTTCCCGGGATCCCTGTCCCGCGCTCCGGGGACCCAACTGGGGTGCCCGCCCCGCAGCTCCGCACGTCCCCGTGCCCGGGGTCTCCGCCCGCGGCTCCCTCCTGGGGTCCCCTTGCTCGGGGTCCCTTGTCCCGCGGACCCCGGTTAGGATACCCGCCTCGCGTCCTCTCGCTTGCGCTCCCCGATCCGCGGCTCAGCGCGCTCCTCTCCTCCTCGGGCTCTCCGCTCCGAGGCTCAGCGCGTCCCCTGCCCGGGGCACACGCTCCGCGCCTGCTCCTCCTGGGGCCGCTCTGCGCCCCCGCGGCTCCCGGTGTGTCCCGCCTGGACTGGCAGCTCCGCCCGCCCCGTGCCCGCCCGGGCTCCCAGCTCGGCGGAGCGGCGTCCCCGCCTTGCTGCCCGCCCGGGGTCCGCTCCCCGCTCCCCGCGCCGGCCCGCCCGCCCCCGCCGCCCCGTGAGCATGCTCTGCAGCCAGGGACGCCCCGTCCGGGCCGGCACCGCCGAGGCTGGCGGGGGACGGGGCGGGAGGGGACGGAGCGGCGGGAGCGGCCACCCTGCGCGCTCCTTCCCTCCCTCCGAAACCGAGTCACCCTCGCAGTTCTTTGGTGCTGTCACCAACTCTGCGCGGCGTTTTTGCGCAGCTGGAGGGAAGAGCGCGGTCCCGCCGCGGCGAGCGGGGAAATGCCCCGTCAGCAGCCCCGCGGGAAGCGGTGCTGTCGAGGATGGGTATGGACACAGTTCCGTCTGAAAGGTGCGGTGGGGTGAGCGGGACAGGCTGAGTATCTTCCACAGGGATAGAAAACGGAGCCTGCATTGGTACCAGTTCCAAAGGGTTCTGCCGGACGACTGAGATGTATTACAGGCAGCAAGCCTGGCAACCGAAAATCCTATTCTCTCTTTCCAGCTCGTTTATGGGATGAATCATTCCTCTCGGTAGGGTTCTAGCACAGCTAGAAACGGACTCTGACCGTGAGCATTACAGGCGTGAATGCTGTGCTCTTGGACTTGCCATGTGCTAACGTGCCTGTTTCTTCACAGAATATGCTTTTGTGATTTTTATTCAAATTATTATGGAATAAAAAAATTAAACTTAATTCCTTTTTAAAACGGTTGACAGCGATCAAACCCGTTCTTGATTCAACAGCCTGTTTTGGCACTGAAAGGGCTGAGGAAGCCACACTTTTCAGGGGTGTTCCAGCTACTTCTCCAGGCAGATGGGGAAGTACAAGACTCACTATACCTGAATCTGCAGTGACATGAAGGAAGATTAAGTGCTAGAGTTACTAAATACAGAGGGAAAAGAAAAAAATAAATAAAACTCTGTAACCTTTTAGGTAATTTTCTAAAATTGTCACAAGAAAAACTGGAGCTTCACTTTAGCTCTCGCTTAAGAAATTGGCACTACTCTTCCACGTTTAAGCAGAGATATATTTAATATTGGAGGGAGAATTTAGCTTTTGTCGCCACTGAATTCTAAACAGCATGACTAAAGCTGTGATGCTGAGGCAGTGTGTTGCTTGCACAAACTCTGCTTTCCTAAGCAATGCCTCCTACAATTTCTCTAAACGAAGGACCAGATTGCACAAGTACTTGTGCATGTGCTTGTTGAAGCTGCTAGTCCAGAAATGGAGATATTTGTTGTAAAAAAAGAGTTATCTGGTTTGCTTGTTTAGGTTATATTCATTGCTTCTCCAGTGTAGAGGTGTGTGCACATACTTGTAATATGGTGTCTATATGCATATATGTATTTACATGCATCCAGTCAGTACACATTAGTGATTTAAATAAACATGTGTGTAGGTCACTGTGTCTTCTTAATAACAATAGTAGCTCATTAATAATATAGCCTGCCCAAAACTCAGCAGCACAAGTTGGTGGCTTCGTACAAATCAGCACCAGTGTTGTAAGCAAAGACTCTGGGCTGTGGCTGGGAGCAGCAGAGGTGCAGGTGCATGTTCATCCCCCGCTCTGCCTCGTGTAGTAAAGTCAGGCAGAGAGGCAGTGCAAGCAGCCAGGAAGACACTTTAACCCATTGAAGCAAAAATTGTAAAAGCTCACTTGTCAGATATCTAAAGAATGAAAATTTGCACTGCTTTTTACAGTACTTTTTGCAATAGGTGGACCCAAAGTACAGGACTTTCCAAAGTATCCCGTTTATTGGCCAATTGTTGCATTTGGCTGTCTGGTTCCTGAATAGCTCAGAATTCAGAGGATATAATATATCCTCTAAAATATCCTCTCCCACCCATTTAATATTTAGCAGATATTCTCAATTTTCAGCTAGTGTGAATTGATGTTGCTCACCAAAGATCCCTATGGAAGAAGACCTATCATTGAGTTGGGGGCAGATTAATCAGCCAAAGACACACCTGTGCCAGTGGATGCACTGGTGATACAGTCACCAGTGTTGATCCAACATTTTATGCGTGCATGTTCAAAACTTTATTTCAAGGGAAAGCAATGCATTAGGAGATCAGGAATTTTTTCAATGGTAGCAGAAAAAGATACTGGTTTGTGATGAGGTGGCATATGAGACTAAAACCTCCATTCCTACAGACTCCAGTGAATTGTGAAGAAGTGGAGAAGGAGCAGGCAACAGGACAACTGCTTTGCACTTGTACCAGATCATTCATAATGGCATCAGGTCAGAGAAGCAATCGTGTAATGGGTATGTTTATGGTGTTCATAACATTCCATGCACTGCCATCAACATTTTTTGAGCCCAAGATAAAAACCTTTAACATTTATAGGTTATTAGCATCCTTTTTTAACTTTCTGTAGGCAGTTTGCATATAAATCTCATTTTAAGAATAGTCCATTAAACCCACAGCTGTCACTTGCTGAGAGATTTGGGTGGTTTTTTTTCATCCTGAAATCATCTTTGTAATGGCTTTTGTGCTTTTCCTTCAGAGCTTTGTCTCATTTTTCTTTTTTTTATTCACCTGTTAAAATTGCACTTCTCTCTCACAGCTGGCAGATTGGAAGTAATGGAATTTAACTGCTACTGCAATGGTTCTGAGTGAAAAAAATCTTTGCAGTTCCTGATTTTAGAAATGTATGTTTTACTAGCTCTTTTCCTTCATTGCCACATTTTCTATTTTGATTTCAAAATACACAGACCCACTGTTCTGCCTAATAATTTTTATTTAAAAATAGCCAACACTCAGAAATTCACACATTCTCTCAAGAATCAAGTATCAAGAGATACTTGATGTAAAAAGGTAAAAAATAATTAATTCAAAAAGCAAGTTAAAATAAAGAGACACAGATGTACGCTGAGGTTTAGGCTATAAAAGCATCTCATCAAAAAGCTCCCATTACACTTAGGCTCTGAAACAGAAAAAAAGAGGTAGTGGTAGAAGTGGAGGAGGCTGGAAGTCACTGCACATCAGGCCAATTTAATGAAGTCACTGAACATGTTCTTAACTGTAGAAGTATGCTCAAGTGGAGCTATATTTAGGAGCACGGCTGAGGGTTTGCTTAAGGTCCATCAGTCTTAGTCAGTGAAGCTGAAGTCTTTATTGAACAGGGGTGGACAAAGGTGCAGGTGTATTTATAGTCATGAAAATATTGAGGAAGGAGGCAGATAACTCGTATCACCAATTTATGCAGCACAGAAAAATCTTTGCCGACTAGGTCAGGTTCTGCTGTTCGTGTTTCAAACAAAAATAAATATGAGCAATTGGAAAATTATCAGAAATGCATTGCAGGAATTGTGTCTGGGAAACTTCTTCAGTTGAGCGGAGGGCAATGGGAGGGTTAGAACCAGCTGATGATGTCTAACAGGGGGAAAAGTTTTCTATAACAGATTACTTTTAATATTGCAAATAAGGTTAGAAAAACTGCAGTGGCTAGAAACTGAATCTCTGAGAAATCAGGGTAGACATAAGGCAAACATTTTTAACAGTGAGGATAAATAATGGCTGATGTGATAGATTTTGGATTGTAATAGATTTGCTATCATTTGCAGTCTGAGAGCCAAGGCTGAATGCATTTCTCAGAGACTGTGCCTCAGCTCATCCTTCAGCTCTGTCTTAACTTGGACAGTACCGAGCAGCACTCTGTAGTTCTCGGGAAAAGTAATTTTAGATGGCTACAGTTACCCCTGCTGGCCTTAAATCCTATTTAGTTTTTTGTTGACTTGGGACTGTGATGGATAGTATTAATTAACCATATGTAACAGGATGAACAATTCTTCCACTATTTCCGTTACTTTTTCTCTGTAATGAGTGTGATATGGTTCCTGCATGGCCACTGATCACTCATGAAATAATTGATGTTACCAGAAGATATTTCCACAGATTTTCCTTTTTTTTTGTTTTGTTTTTTAAGGGTTGTATAGGACTAGCAGTAGATTTTGTAGTTCAGGATTCATTTGGGGGAAGAATTCCAGTTTCAAATTTTTAAACTCTAGTGGTAAGCATGAGCAACTTTGTCATTTTAAGATAAACAGTAGTAAATCACTACTTTTACTTAGTTTTGCTCTTTTTTTTCCCCTTAAGTAATACTTAAAATTACATGCTCCTTTATAATCAACATGTCCCATTCATCTCTGTAGCAGAATATCAGTAATAGAGATTAGAAAGTTCATTATTAAATACCTACTGCAATAATCCTGAGGACTATTAGTGCTATTAGAGAACACAGTGGAACAGCTGATGAAGACTTCAGTCTGCTGACACAAGAGTTGTACTGGAGTTGATAAATTAAAACTAAGGTATATTCTACTGACCGTCTGTAAGACAGAAATAGCTATTTCTTCTGTATTGTGAGTAGCCCTCTGCATGCCAAGCAGTGGCATTTCATCCTACAGTGTCTCTAGATTTGTCATCCTTTTCTTTCTTCAAGGAGGGTCAAAGAAGAAATATGCACTTTTTCAAGTGCAGAGAACATCAAGCACACCCTGTAATGCCTTTATAACCTCCCATTCTTCTGGCTGACACTGCAAATCAAATGAGAGAATATACAGGTTGAAAAGCATATGCTTCAATAAATCAAGGCCAATACCCCAAATTCAGCACAAAGCCATAGTCACAGTGTATGGCTGTGCACCCTTAAAACAAAATCCATCTTTGAAAAGCAAAGAGCTGGGACCTTGACAGCGTCATATGGGGCAGGCAGAGGACCTGATCAGTCCTGGTGAATTAGTCAGTCTGGAGTTGATTTGAGGAATGGTGCAGCTTTTGAACCCCTCTCAGAGAAGGTTTCTGTTCAAAGTCACAGTGAGACATAAGCAATAGCCCTGATACTTACGAGAAGTCAGCAGTTTGTCCCAGTAATCCTTGCAATGATAAGCCAGTAACTCTACCTGGTGATATTTTCTGTGTATTACTTTAGTCAAACAGAAGACTCTTATAAATATTAACTTTCCAGATACTTTAAAAGACTGTTTTTGCCCTGGGAACTCAATAGAGAGAACAGTACCATCATCATGAAACATAAAATGTGTATTGGTTTGAGATAAAAAGAGTTGCTGTAGGGACCAGCAGTTTCCCAAATCCCAGAGCAGAAAACAGGACAGAAACTATTAATTGAAATATTGTCTAGCTGCTTTCATCAAAGAAAATACTGTATATTGAATTATCTGATATTTGTGATTTGTTTGTTGCGCATGGGTTGTACTGATTTTGCTAATTACCTGCAGTAGTTACAACTATTGTAATTTTGGAATAATTTGCAAAAACTTAATGGCTGCTGTTGTAGCCTTAGTATTTAAAAATAGTTAATGCAACTCCTTTTAGTACTGTTGACTGAGATGTGTGGCCTGAAGAGGGGCGGGCTATTTTATTTTAGCTGTAGCTCTGTCCAAACATAAAAGATAGTAATGAGAACTATAACTGCACAGAGGTTTAACATTCATTTCTGCTTTGACAGAATATGAGGGTGTTTAATTTATTGTTTATGCCCCATTAATTTCTGTTGTCACAGTGCCAGGTCTCCACTGAGCAGTGTCCAGAGGGGCTTGCCCCTGCCAAGGCTTCCCTGCACTTGATGCAGTGTTAGTGCCACACCTACACACAGAGCTGATATCAAATGCAGGCACAGTCAGCTCTTCTTGATATAGTGAAGTTTGGGTTCTTGACTCTTACTGCACTGGAAAGGTTTCCCAAAATAGACAACAAAGAAAATAGAAGAAAGAAATTCCGATGCTTGGAAAAGGACTCAAGAATGCTTTCAAAAGTCTGTTTGGCTAGTGTAACAAATTATTGCTTGGTAATGAAGCTGTTAGATTCAAGCAGGCAGTGGTGGAAAACCCTACCTGGGGAGCACTGCAGACATGCTCTTCATACCTGGGAGAGGAGCAGACAAGGAGGAACAAGGAGGGGGGTTTATGTAACCAGCTACCATTAAGATGTTGTTACAAAGCTATTGCTTTTTGCCTCATTGCTGTGGGTTGCTGCCTTCATACAAAAGTCATTGCCTGCTAGAAGGGAAATTACTAAATTCAGAAAATGATGGACTCAAGAATGAACCAAACATGAATGTAGATTTAGCCTTAGGTATGTTATTAATCATTTCTGCACATTTTAAAAAGCACTCTGATTTCAGTTTAGCCTGGTAAATACTTCATTGCAGAATAAGTTAAAGAAATTATGATATCCTTAATAATCTTGACTAAATGGTGCCATCATTTAACCCAGCAACTCACTACTCCCCACTGGTGGGACGGAGGAGAGAATTATAATAGTAAAAGTGAGAAAACTCGTGAGTTGAGACAAAGACAGTTTAACAGGTAATGCAAAAATCGTGTGCACAAGCAAAGCAAAACAAGGAATTCATTCACCACTTCCCAAGAGCAGACAGGTGCTCAGCCATCCCCAGGAAAGCAGAGCTCCATCACATGTAACATTGACTTGAGAAGACAAATGCCATCACTCTGAATGTCACCCCCACCACTTCCTTCTTCCTCCATCAGCTTTATATTTTGAGCACAAAGCCATATGATCTGGAATATCCCTTGGCTCATTTGGGATCAGCTGTCCCGGCCGTGTCCCCCTCACAACTCCCTGTGCACCCACAGCCTCCTCGCTGGTGGGGTGGGGTGAGGAGCAGAAAAGGTTTTGGCTCTGTGTAGGAGCTGCTCAGCAATAACTGAAACATGCCCGAGTTATCAACAGTGTTTCCAGATCCTGTGAAGAAAATTAACTCTATCCCAACCAAAACCAGCACATGTGGAGAGGAGCTGTTCCTCACTCTGCTTTGGATAAAATGCTGATGTGGTTCCCTGGAATTAATGATTCTATGTGTGGTTTTCACAAGCTGACTTTTAATTCCAGGTATATTGCAGTGACATTTAAGCAAAGATTTATTAGAAAATAAACATAAAACGCCCACTGCTTTGTTAGAAGTGAAGCAGAGAGACAACAGCTGGTTTTCCTGCAATCCCTGCTCTTTAAGAGCTTTCCACCTACTGCATCCATCTTTATTTGTACTTCGGCATGAATTGTGGTCCCTTTGCTTCTGGCAAGAACTAGGAAATGTATTGGTAAAGATTTTCAGTTCTCTTTTAGGTGAAAAACAGCAGTAGAAAAAGACAGGAGTCATGCCATAGAGAACTGTGTTTTACTTTAAATCTCAGCCAAATTAATATTATGGGACATAACACACCTCCTAAAAAAAAAAATAATAAAAAAAGGACAATTGACATTAAAATGAGACTTCCCACTATCATCAACATCAAGATCAAATTAATGCTTTAAAGCTAATAGAGCTAACCCTCTTTTTTAAAGTTCTCCTTAACAATTGCAGCTGCTTCAATTCTGTTAAATCCAAATCTCATTTTATTCATGCATGCATAGAATGAGGCCAAATACTTGGGGAGAAGAGTTCCCAGGGAATAAGTGATCCAATGTGCCATCTGTACATACATCATGTCTAATCAGACAGAGTGAGGTAGGAGAATTAAAAAAAATAGTGTTTGTAGTAAGATCTTGATGTTTGGGTATCTTTTTTATTTCATGGATTTTTGGTGAAATTTACTGAATTGTATAAGCCAGTGAAAAGAAGCATGCACTTAAATTACTTGGATAACTTCCCTCTCTGCTATTCTCTGAAGCCATCTGCTTCTCTGCACTGATATAGTACACTCAAAGTCTATGGAACACAAGTGGGCAATAAGACACAAAAATATTTCCAAAATTATCAAAACAGTAATTGGAAATTATTTTTTTAAGTGATTAAAAGAGGCAATTCAAAGTATTGAGAAATGCTAGTAAAAGAAATTCACTTTTAGAGATCCTCAAACATGACTCCTCCACTTCCTTCCATCTTAGAGTTTGTGTCACTGACACTGAAAAATACCTGGAAAATCTATGGTCATGCAAGATTGACTCTTCAAGTAAATTGAGGATTGTAGGGATCTTTTTGCACCTTACCAGCCTTTATTCCTGTATATATATATGAGTTTAAATGCAACCCAAGCATTTAAATGTAACCCAAGTATTATTGAATAGATAAAATTATCAAGGGAAGAGAGGGAAGGAGTGGAAGACTTTCAGAGAAGGATATGATGAACATGAGAGAATAACTTTCTGGTTAAGATTCCACAGCAAAAATTCAGAATCCTTTGCATATTATTATGTGTATTTTGGAGTTCAATAAAAAAATTTACTTGAAAAAAAATGTCTTTTTAAGTAATATTAAATTGGAGCACCTCAGGAGAATAGCAATGAGCAGCTGTTAGACCTCTCTCCTGGGTAAGCCCACTCTTCTGCCTCCTGTCACGTGCTTCAGCAGATAGGTAGGCGGAAATAGGGGAGCTTTGTGCTATTTATTATCTTTTCAAGCCTGTCGTAAGTTAGTATTGTTGATACACACTAGAGAAAAACAAAAAATTTGGAAAACATTTGTTTGAGAAAGCCCAGGTTTAGCATTGACCAGAGAGTTAGAGGTCATACTATGATAAACAACCGGAGTATTGTTCCTTGTCCAAAAATATATGTTTCTTAAAAATGTATGTTTCTCAAAAATGTATGTTTCTCAAATATTCAGAAATTCATGACTCACCATTTGCTTCAAGAATAGTTACACTAAGAGCTGCATCACATAAATACTCTGTGTTTGGATGAAACAATATTTTTTGACAGTATTCCTGTTGTGAAAACCTCTTAATCATCTTCAGTCAAAATCAAGTCTTTGGTCCTGAAACAGAACCATTTTAGTCAGTGGGGTTTCATCAGTGTAGCTTGAAATAGAATTTGCCCATTAGCATGTTTAAAACATTTGCTCTCTGCCAGTGCTACCTTAATTCACTTTTCTGAATAAACTTCAATTTCAGCACTCAAAATCAATTTAATATTGTGGGCAAATCAAATTATTTCAATCATAATGTGAAGAAGTTGAAAGAGCTAAGTAATTGCAGATGAAATATAACTAAATAAGGATGTTATTTATTTTTGAAACTTCCAAATGTGTGCAACGTGTTTGTAATAGAGCATATGGCCCCTTCTTGGCCTTGGGGATTTAAAGCTAGTTCTGCTTTGGCTGGAAATCAGCTAAAAAACACCAGTTCTAGCTGAAGAATGACATGGGACCCATCCCACAGGAGCAGAGGAAGAAGAGGCAGGCTTGCTTTAGCCATCTTTATGAGCACATAAAAGATTAAGTAGAATTTTTGGGCCTACCTAGTGAAATGGATATTTTTTCTGATACCAGAATTAGCTGGAGACTTTGTCCAGGAGTTGATTTGGAAGGAAGGTTGAAGCTTTATTTGGTTATCTGGATGGTCCTATTTACTCTTCTCAAAACAGAATCAGTCTGGGAGACAACTGAGTGGTTAGAGCTGATATTTGCATGGAAGTAGGTGAGATCAAGCTACTGTGTTCAATGGGAAAGAAAATGTTACTGTCTAGAATGAATGTGAGAACTAACAGAGATGTTATAAAAGAGCATGACAAGCAGCCATAGGGACAGGCAGGGATTACAGTGGTGTGATTAGATCATGACTCTTTCAAAAACCGCTTAAAATCAAACAACTGAAGTTGCTTTGCAGGGAGATATGAGTTCTCATGCTCAGTTTCCTGATGCTTCATATAATTCAGACTTCACCTGAGACTTCAGACAGAAGTTGCTTTACTTGATCTGGGGTTTGCAACTGGAAAAGAAGGTAGCAAAAATTCCTAAGCAAGTTATGTCTGTGCGTACCACAAAACAGAAGTGAAGATTGATTATGATGTGAAGCAACTCCTGGAAGCAATCAGGTAATTTATCGAATGGGCTGTGTTTGCCATCTAGTGGTACAAAGCCAGCATTTTTGTTCTGATGCATGAGAGCAGACATGACAGCTGAAATCTTGCTCAGAAGCAGATCTCTCCCACACAGAAATATGCCTGCTCCCAGGCAGATGGCGGCGACAACTGTATAACTGTCTTTTCAGGAACCAGGAGCAGAAATTTTTCAGCCCTTGATCCATCAGATTCAGGACTAGATTATCTGTCACTCCCTTTTACTATTCTGGTTATTGTTCCAGTCTTTCAATTTTACAGGTGTAAATTCTAAGAATATTCAGGCACCTAACTTTTCACTGCTTTCTGTGAGAATTCAATCAACTAAATATCACAGGGATTTGAAATTATTTTCTAACATCTTCTAAACCATGCTTATAAACCCCTCACCCAAAGGCCCTCCAGATTTCTAGAGGCTTCAGCTTTGCTTTACAGCATCCTGTTTGAAGATATGTGGTTATCTTCTGATCTACAAAGAAATTAGCAACTCATAAAAAAATTGTACAGAGAATATACACCATTCTGGCACTGGAACACATATACCTGAACATAAGCTTTAAGACTAGTTTTATCTCTTTCAAGAATATTTGAATAAAGAATTAAGTAAAAAGATTAACTTTATTTGTCAGTTATGTCATATAGTAAATACAATTAATAGAAATATATTTTATCAGAAAAAGTTATATACAGCATGATACCTAATCATACATGTTACTTACCTGGATTTCTTGCTATGTAGTTAAGGAAATAATAATAATATATTGATTTTTATCACTATTCAGGAAGTCTAAATTAATTCCCACATCCCAATTACATAGTAAATGTTTTCAGATTTTACTATTAAAAAAACCTTAGGAATTAAGAATTGGAGTTTTTCTAGTATCTCTGTGATTCAGGAGCATCATTCAGTTCAGCTCTTCCTGATTTTCCCTCCTAAATCATACAGAACTTTTTGTAAATCCCTTTTACAAGTCACAAGGAATGAAAACAAAGCTATACAAATCATACAGAAGACAAATCCCAGATGACTAAAACAAAGATTAATGAGATCGAATTAACTTTATTATGTAGTGTTAATCATATTAACACTAATATGATTCTGAAAAGTGTACCTATACAATAAGACCACATATATAACAAAATATGTGGAAGAAAAATAAAAACAATTACATGCTATTAGCTATGGTCCCTTCTTTTAAAGAAAATATTGAATCTTCTATTTATTGAGCAGCTGCTACATTCTTTCATTCATTCATCCACTCCTTCAACTGTTATTTATTTAATTAATTATTCAATCAATTGTTCACTGAGGGACCGTGTATGATCTATGTTTTACAATTGACCTCAAAGAGCGAGGCAGCTGAATGCATCCGATAGAAAATGGAAAAAGGCATCGCAAGGTTCACAACAATTATCCAGGGTTCAAAGCCAAAAACTATTTCTTCCAGTCCATTGTCATATTCCGGGCGGCACCCGAATGCCGGGGGTATCCACAGCTGCAGGGAAAGAACGCAAGGCCAGTATTAATCACCAGCAATACAAGTCAATAGCCCTTAATGACTGTGACTCCACCGTACTGCAAATTGGTTTCAGAAATCCCTAAGAAAACACTCCCTGTTGCTACTGGAGCACACTGGTGGAAGAGGGTTCCAGCTTCCACTGCTGCTGAAGTTTTTAGACTGTGACTGAAATGAGCCTAGGCTCCCATATTCCACGTTTAAATAACCTTTGTCCCCCCAAAGGCATATTCACTTCTTCCAGAAAAAGTAAAATGTATTTCCTACAAACTATAGGTCCATGTAATTTTAATATACTTATCAGACTTGAAAAGCTGGGAAGCTTTTGGATATTAACTTATGAATTATGTTCAAAATGTCTTACCGAAAGGTTGCAAAGGAATAAAAATGCAGCAATGTTCTTCAGAATTCTCCTTTTGTTGTTAGTAACTGAGTTTCTGCTGTAAAATGAGAAATCTGAGGCCGAATGCATGACCGAAGTATTGTCCTGACTCGTTTCTTCTTTGGCAACACCAGCACCATCGTTATCTCTCCCACAGATACTGCCCTTAAACAGACAGGGCACCTCCCCAGTGTCACAAGTGGCTCTGCCATTGTAAATCTCTTTGTACAAGGGGGTAAGGGACAAAGTGCTCCCCCGAGATATAGTCACTATTCGGAGAGTTTTAATGTCATCATTAACCTTTTCCTGCTCACGGTGTATGGATTCAATGATAAAGAGATTCTGAATATATTTCTCAATGATAACCAGAACAGAGTAGGGCAGGTTATACCAGGTGTATTTTGGATGAGCTTGGGCACATATAATGGCGAGGATGGACCCCCAGGAGAGCAGCCAGGACCCTGCAGCTGTGCCCACCAGCAGTTCTGCATCAAGTTTTCGAGCGGGATTCTTTGAATTATCCAGCGATCTATCTTCCAGTCTGTAGATGAGAAGGGCGACAATTCCAGCTGTACACATGAGAGCCAGCACAAAGATAGCATGCAAGTAGAACATAGTGAGTGCTAACTCGCTTTTGATTTTTGAACCTCCAATCTGAATCAAATACACAACAACTATGGCTATTGTGCTGGTTAACACGATTAGTCCGAAAATCATTCCGACAGTTATGCCGTGGAATTTGAATCGAGTTTTGTTTTGCTGGTGGTGCTCAACTTTGCGGCCAACGTTCTTCCACAGGACATAGAGCATTGTGGATGCCAGGATGTGGTACTCTATATTAAAGGGATATAGGTAATATATTCCTTGAGAAAATATAGAGCAGAGAGTTGTTGTTGTGCAGTTGCATTGAGGTGCATGATCATCTAGAACTAAAGGAGAAAGAGAGATTAGTTATGTGCATTATAAAGATTTCTTGTTTAAAGTGAATAAAAAAACCATAGATTTAATAATAAAACACAAAAGATAAGATTTCAGTCAAACAACACCCAGCTACCCACCTAAGAAAAGACTTCACTATTAACCCAGCAGAGCTTTTGCTGCTTCACTAGAATATGATCTCCAACTTCACTGCTCACTCACTGAGCAATAATCACATAGTGAACAAATATTGCACCAAAGTGTACAAAACTTCATCAGGTTCTTGTTAAAATTACTTTTTTTATAACATAAAAATCCAGATGCCAAGGGCTTTGAGTCCTCAGCCCTTCAACAGAGACGATTTTATAGAAGTTCAGGGATTGTTGATCAGATCAAGAAGAAGCTTAACAAGGAAAGGGCTCAGTTATACTCTCATTTTTATCAGTTATTTACACTAGTGTAGTGTCCAATAGCAAAACCACTTTATTAAAAAGTCATTTATGTTTAAGAAAGAGGTAAAATAAACCACAGATACTTTGACTCAATGTCCCAGAATAGTTTTAAAGTAAAAACCAAACCAAACAAAATGAAAACAAATAAACAAAACCACAAAAAACCCCCCACCAAAAATCAATCTTCTCCTTTTGAGAGGAACTTATGAAATCATTATATCTCTGCTGTGAGTTACCTGCAACATAAACCGGTAAGGTATCTCAACGAACAACTGCTCATATTTGTAAAATAAATATATTCAATGTGCATATATAACCTAAGCAAATAATGTCAGAAATTTCCACGGTGGTGGAAAAAAAAAGACACCTATTTCCAATGTATTTATTTATAAATATATAACCATACATGCTTAAGAGCACATTTTTAGGTGTGGATTTTAGATCTGTGCCTGACAATTTTTCTTTTGTTTTCTGCAATTTCAAGACAGAAGAGAAGAGGAGAAAGTTGGTATTGTTTTGTCTCAAATACACACTGTTAAGAGGTGGAAAAAATTGTTTTTGCAGTGGATTGTATATTAATGCCAATCTTGTCTTGTGGATCACTATTTCACTCCCCATTTTTCAGATGCTATTTCTCACTCTTCACGTTGTATAAAAATTCTGGCAGCAGAATAATGGGGAAAAATATAAGGAAACTACTTCTATTTAACAAGTAAAGATATCAAGAAAAGCCATCAACTTCTGATTTGCCTGTTGTCTACTAATGCTCCATGATTACAAAATCTCTGGACTATCAATTCAGCTACCTGACTATTAATGGAAACTTGATAGTTTCCATGGATACATATAAAGGGCAATAATTGCCAACAGATGTAAATGGTGGTCATAATTTTAGACACAATTATAGTGAAATAATATTTTATAGATTTTAAAGTTTTTTTCACTTATATGTGAACTTTGGTAGGAATTATTAAAAATGCCTAAAATTTTTCAATTTATAAAAATTATAAATAGGCCAAAAAGAAATTAGATCAGGATTTGGCTTTATAGAGGCAAAATCAGGAGTTTTTGTATACAAGCACCATTGAATTCCTTGGGTAGAAAAACATACATTCTCGCTTTTAGAAACTGTCTGTCTTTTCCTTTGTGAACACAATCAAAATTTATCATCTGCACTGATAAATTTTCATGGGAAGAAAATTGCTTATAGCTACTGAGAACTTTTATTTCCTCTTAAAGTTAAGCATTCCTAATTTCCCCATGCTTCACTGGAGTTTGAAAGCAGAAAGTATCCCAGAGGTTATAACAGAATCATAGAATGGCCCGGGTTGCAAGGGACCTTCAAGGTCATTTAGTTTCAACTTCTTGCCATGGGCAGAGACACCTTCCACTAGACCAGGTTGCTCAGGGCTCCATCCAACCTGGCCTTGAACACTTCCAGGGATGGAGCATCCATAACTTCTCTAAGTAATGTGTGCCAGTGCCTTACCAGACTCATAGTGAAGATTTTTTTCTTTATATCTTCCTTATACTAAATATTTGCTGACTACAACTTGCACCATCTTACCAATAGAGAAAATGGATTCATTGTAAAAAAAGAACACCCAGAGCAAAATCCTTGTCTTGTAAAGCAGCACTTATGGATAACTCCTGTTCCTCTGAGCCACCCCACTGAACCCTGTAGGACCACAGACCACATGCAACCACTCTTCTGGGAAGGTTATCCATGCTTGTTTTTCTCTGAATAACTTAGTAAAGTCTCATTTTAAAGCCGCTGTGTTCAATTTACTTCTATGATTTACTAATAAAGGGGTTCTTCATTGATGTTGTTCCTGAAAAGAAATGTTTTCAAAAATCTCCATTTTTGGAATTTAGAAGAAAACAACAGCCTTTATCACATATATGCTAATGATCATGTAACATTTTAGTTACGATCTGAACTTACTACATACTGACTACTATTTGCTCCAGAATGACTATGCTGACATAACCATAAATGACCCAGCTCCAACCTACAGTGACACAGTATTTTGTATGAGTGTGCTAGAGCAGGAATTCCAAAACGTACCAACCCTTTCACTTACCTATAGTTATGTTCCCAAAACCAAGCGTGATCAGTCTTTCCTTATGTTCATTCAATTGATGTTTTGACTCTGCTAAGACTCCGTTTGTCCACAGGAGCAAATTTGTGAACACAGAATGGATAACCCCAAACCTACAAAATAAAGTAATTATTGAAGGAATCTGCACAAACTGTATCTCCATATATTTTAGATGAAACGAATTAACTTTCTGTAGACAAGCTACATGGCACTATTTATTTGTTGGTGCAGGGGAAAAAAACCAATCATCACCAATCTCTAAAGATGTTCTGCAGTGGAGCACTCTGAATATTAGACCTGCAAAATTTTACAGAAACACATTGGCTTAATGTGTTAAACTACTAATAGGATGCTGCTATTATTTGTTATGCTCTCTCATTGGGCTGAACAAGCTTCATGTTAATGACAGTGACTGAACAGTTTGAACAGGATTAATTATTTTGTAAACTATATTTCACAGCCTTCTGCTGTGCTCCTTCATATTCACTGTATCTGGTCTGTCTTTGCAGAGACCGCTGCCTTCTCTAACTTCTAGTTCATGCCTTTTTGTCTCCTGGAGAGAGCTGAAGCTAACAGAGGGCTTTATTCCACTCAAAGTACTGGTACAATGAGGTCTCCATGCATTTTTGAGACTCATGGTCTCTGACAGGAGACCATTTCAGACTTGGTGAAACAGAATGGCATTGGGGAAAGAAGTGCATTTATGGTTCTGAACTTCCTAATAAAATCCAGACAATAATGGTTTTCTATTGTCAAGCACTCCCTTTCTTTGTAGAAGATCATAGTATCTCTTTCTCAGGCACAATCCTTTCACCTACCATTCTGCCAGGCATCCTCCTGTACCTGAAGCTCTTCATGTTCCTTCACCAAGAAACAGTTTTCTTACTGCACTGTTCTCAGTGCTGAACTTGTAGTTAGGGATTTTTAAAATCTACTTATAAACAGAGCTGATATCACCAGCTGACACTGCAAAGCCTTCTGTGATAACTTCTCCTCATAGCAGCCTTCCAGTACCTAAAAGGGGTTTATGTGAAAGATGAGGACAGACTTTTTAGAAGGGACAAGGGGTTTTAAACTAAACCAGGGTAGATTCAGGTGCAACCTTGGAACAGGTTGCCCAGAGAGGTGGTAGATGCCCCATCCCTGGAAACATTCAAGGCCAGGTTGCACAGAGCTCTGAGAAACCTGATCTAGTTGAAGATGTCCCTGCTTCCTGCAGGGTGGTTGGACTAGATGACCTTTAAAGGTTCCTTCCAACCCAACCTGTTCTATGTGTCTAAGATCTAGTTATAAAAAGGTGCTTTCCATAAAAATCAATATAAAATACCTCAGACACATTGCACGGACTGCAGGTTGCTGATGCAGATTCCCTTTCAGTAGCTAAATAAATAAAACTTAATATAGTCCATAGCCCTAAAACACATAAGTGATCCTTCCTTTAAAAAAATTAAATGACACTGTGGTATCATACATTGCCATTTCCCTCTCTCATGAGAAAAATACATCTATTCTGTGACTATTGTGTATTAAAAAATATAAGTACAGTTTAAATAAGGGTAAATGGAGTTACTTTCTATTTGACTATTTTATTTCTTTCTATGTAACACAATCAAGAAGAGAATCAACCTCTGTATATTTTCACTGTCTCTAATACAGTAAAAATGTAGGTGTTAAAAGCCCTGTACAGACCTACACCTATTAACATGCCAGATGAAGATCAGGTACACTTTACCTTTCAAGTGTTTTGAAAGACTGGATAACATCCTTCGCATGACACCACAGAAAGTAAACCTAAATGAAAGGAATACAGAGAAATATTATTACACTAATGAGCATGTGTGACACTGAGAAAGGAAAGTGCATCTATAGACAGAAGCATTGGTAATTAAAATCTCTGATGATTTAAACTGATGCAGCTCCATCTCCATGCATGTGAAAGAGCTCATGATTTCCTGTGATGTTCTCCCAGAACCTGAAGTTTCTTGTACACAAAATCAGTGGCTTAACAGTAGAAAGTCTCAGTATCACTCATAAAAACATATTTTGCTTCTGTATCTGAAGAGACTTTTATTTCAATGACAAAGGAAATAAAGCTACCAGCTGCGGATTGCAGTATGATTACTGTAGGGCATGGTCACGCTAAGTTTGAATATTTTATTAAATATATTAAGTTCTATGGAGGGACAGAGATAGGTGAAAGGATACCAGACTTAGCTAATAAAACAGCAGACTCTCAGGAAGCAAGAGAAAAGCTCGTGCTATCAGCCTGAGAGACAACTCCATTAAGAACACAGCAGTTGTACTTAATGATAGTGCAGAAAACTCAGCTGGAGAATAAAAGAGAGAGATAACAACAATGAGTTAGCAAGTCAAGGTAAAAGAGGAATAAAATTAAGACTCTTTGTTTGTGGGAGCATAATGGAGACCTCAGAAAGAGATTGCTGCTGATACAAAACTGGTTTCAAGTGCTGACAGGTTCAAGGAGAACTATACCAATATTCCTCAGGGATGTTAGGGTGAAGCTGGGAGTCCTGTTTACTCTCAGTAGTTCCTAGAATACTGAACTCAACAGTAGGTGAACTATCAGGAGAGAAAGAGTCCAAAGATTTCTCTTAGAAACCTGCCTAGTTTAGTGTTTCAGTAATGGCCTGAAAAGTAAAAAGAATTTTAAGTTCTTCTTCAGCAATTGGAGTAACTGGAAGTCCATTTTACCACAGTTCCCATAAATGTAGGGTGCCTTCATAGCTGCTGTTGTCTGAAGTATTTAATGTCTAATTTCGGGAAAAGCTAGGCAAATGCAGTTCTCTATGGCTCACCTATGCTACCCAGCAATAACATTAATTCCGCTAATTGAAGCATTTATAAATAAGAGGTGTGGCCACTGGAAAACCCCAGTTTTGTACAGAGTACAAAATTTCATGCAGGTTTCAACTAAAATCAAATTGAAATTATCTTAGTCTCTAATGCCACACTCAAGTTCCCGTTCTGGGATTGATGCAGTAAAATCTGACAGCAGATCTGAAAGCATTTTTCAAAACTTAAAAAAAAAAGTAAGTTTTGAAGATCTGTTCAGACACAAGAAAGCGGGAGGGAATAGGAAAAGTCAGTAAAGAGATAGCATAAAATCCCATTTTTGCTCACAGAATACTCATTTCCTCAAAGGGATTCCTGCCTGTGAAAGAGGATAATGCACAGCCTGTCTTGGAAGGGCAGGTACATGTTAGTTCATACATAGGTGCAGTAAGTATATATTAATTTAATGGCATATATCAGGATGCCTCATTTAGAGTAAAACACAACAGAATCTGACACATATTCTGGAGAAAACAAATCCTTTGGCTTTTAGGTGTTTTAGGGATGTTCTCTGCTGTAATTTCATCCTCTGTTTCAAAGACCTGAGATATGTCTTAGGTAAGAGTTATCTGGTAAATTAGTTTTTAACTTTTTCTTTGATTGCTCAGGCTAACATTCAAGCTTTCATTATTTTAAGCTTTGTAGATGATAAATTCAGTAACACTGGGTGATGCAACATTTAAATTAGCACTCTCGTTCCTTTTGTTCATCACACATTGTTCTTCCACACTCCAGTTCATGGTGACTGGAAACCTTGTCAGCTCAGGGTCTCTGGATGCAAGGGAGAATGCTGCATGCAGATCAGCAGGGCAAAGGGGCTTAATTTCATTGGTTTGTTTTTCAGAGGTAAAGCAAAGAGGTTGCAAGACCTGGAGAGTGCATATTACAAGAATGTGAAAATAAGATTATTTCAACCAAATCAGATTTCACCCCCCAGAGAAAAACATTGTAGAGGTCAGAGCTACTACTTGTATGGCTATGCTTTTTTTTTTTTTTTGTTACAGAAAACAGGAAAGTGTAGGTTGTTCAAAAGCTCATTTACATGCAACCACAACTGCTAGAAAAATCTTTCTTTTCTTTCTGACTAAATCATCTTGGAAAGTGCATACAAGTACCTGGCTATAACTAAGAATCTCAGTTGAGTGGCTTTTTCTTTCCTTCTTTCCTAGAAACCTGCTGGCAGGGGCTCAGAGGAATTAATATGAAAAACAATCAGCTATGGAGTGTCAGCACACACTATGGAGCCAAAGCCTTACAACAAGCAAGCAGCTGGAATATTTTACAGGAGTCACTGACTCAATGGGACATCAGGAGAGACAGACTGAATTGAACTTGTATGACAAGTCCTACAAACAGAATCAAGGGAATTGTCTTTAGCTGAGCTACTCATTTCAGCCTGAAAATTGTGAAAATTACATATGTAACTCTAATTTAAAATACAATGTAACTTCAACTGTAGGAGAGCATTTTTTGATTACTCCTTTTTCAAATCCATATGATTTTGTGGCTGAGCAATTCCAGGTTTGCAAAGCAAAGCTTGAATTTACACATGCTTAATACATGCACAAGCATTTAGTCCTCCAAAGTATTCTGTGATATGCTTAGAAATTAAATTAGTGTAAAATTCACTGATAACAAAATAAAACATATTTTTGGGAAGGAATAAAGTTGTAATATAAAACTGCAACCAGTGACTTTTACCTGTAAGATGGTGTGCACAGCATGTGTAACAGGAAAAATGCCTTCAGTTGGTGATAAACAGTTTGAAAAATCAATGTAATATCCAATTTTAAAAGAGTCCATAATTAAAGTAATCACTGCAAACAAAGTAATCCCACCTACAAATGAAAAAGATACAAGAAAATGTCAATGTATAATTATGGTGTCTAGAGACAATTTGTACAATACAGTAAAAGCTGTTTAGGGAAATAAAAGTCAATCAATATCTGTGTTCTTGGTTAGTAGAATAAAAGTAGATCGATGTTCATGAAGTTAATTGACTCAATGTAATAAGTGCCTTTAACTTGTGAAAGCCTGTGCCCAATATATTCTGAAAGCACATCACAGTACACACCCTGCATGGCCAGTGTAGCACTGGCCAGGACCTGGAGACACTCAGCCCCGTTCAGGTGACTCCCAGCTCTGAGCAGGGTCAGCCTCTCAAGTGCAGCTGCCACACAGGGCATGAATTAGTGCTCTAGACAGCCACACAGCAAACTGTACAGTTCTGGGGAGCTGAACAATCACCTTACAGTCTCCAAGCCCAAAAGCTCGACAGTGGGAAGTAACACAATCACTTGGTGTGTGCCCTCCCCATGGCTCAGGGGTTACACTTTAACTGAGAGACCACAACTACAATGAGCTGTATGGTTTGTTCTCCTAGGAAGGAACTAAAGATTTAATTTCAGTATCTATATTTCACACACACAAAAATCCCCTAATATATTTCTCTAAATATGTATTTTGTATCCTAAAGGACTTTAAAATACATTTCCCATTGTTTAATTATTGATACCTTTTTTTATTATGGATTTGTACCTGTATGACTAAGCAACAACTGGCAATAAGATTACTGAACCAAACTAAAGCCTTCATTTTCTTGGTTTTGGTTTGTTTTCAGGAGGGGGGCAGGGGGGTTGTGTTTTTTTTTTTCTTTAGGTTTTTAGTCAAACAAGCTTTCACTGGATTTAATTTGGGTTTATTTTAATGAAGACTAGACAGAAATTTACCATGGACCTTATGATATATATCTCCATCAGTATCTTAATCTTTCTTTGTAATGTAAATAACATCACTAGTGTTGACTTTGATGAATATTTATCTTTTATAAAGGACCACAACCTAATTTCCATATAAGCACAACATATTCCACTTGACTCCTGATAATAAAAAAGTATTACTAAATTATTTATTTAATTAATTAATAATATCTTTGTTATTGTTGTGGCGGTCAAAAGTAAAGAAGAAAAACACGAACAGTCCAGTACTGAGCAAAGTACCAGTCTTTACTCTTTCCCATAAGTCTTTTTGTATTCCATGTTAGCAAGCATCAGAAGGCAGGCAGATGACTGTATTTTTTAATTAGCTATTATTTGTTAGTAATACTGTTGGCAAAGCTCAAGGCCAAAGCTGGAGTTCTCACAGGACCAAACCTAAGTTCTCCACAGCTGTCTTCTTTCAGCCAGGGCTGCATACATACCTCTCCTATCTCAAGGATACACCCGTAACTTTCCCAGGTCAAAATCTTCTTCCAAAGAGCTAACAGACCCACTGTCAGCCCTGACATATCTTTATTCTTAAAATTGCATCAATAAAATTAAGTAGAAATTATAAAAACACAGTGTAATTTTATTATTTCATTGATCCTTTAAAATTAAACAAAAATAGACTTCCAAAACCTTTTTAATTGCACAGGTGTGAATTTCAAGAGGATTTTGTGTTTCTGTTTTACAATCTCTCTATAAAAAATAAAAGCCAAATTACTGATTGATTGAAATTTCTACCAAGAGATAAAAACTTTTGCTTTAATATTGCAAAATCTAGAACCTCAGCTCTGCACTTCATGCATGTGTACAACCCCATGTAGTTTCCTAATTTATGCTTCTTACATCAGCTAAATTGTATTCTAACACATGTAACAGGAATGAAGACCACATGTGCCATTATCATTATGTATGAAAGTACATGACATCACAATACACAAAATTCTATGCTACTCTTGAGATCAAATGATACATTTTCTTCCTTCTCAAAAAAAATGTAAATAATTCTAAAATAAATTAGAATGGCTAATTCTTCTGAAATAACTCTACCTGAGGTAACTGGACATGCTCTGACCAAGGTGTTCAGACTAGACGACTTTCAGAAGTCCCTTCCTACCTAAATTATTCTATGATTGATGTTGTGATTCATAGTTTATTTAAAAAGTATGCAGGAAACAGCCTATTTGTCTGGAACATGACAATTAGAGGGACTTCATGTGTGTAATGATTGTTTCAATAAGAAGACAAATGCTATCTTCCGAAGCAAAAGATTATCAGTAACTCTACAGTGAATTGCTGTGCATATGTTGACTTTACAGAGTACTTTAGAAAGATATTTAAGTCCCCAGTCATGACAGGAGTAATTTCCCAATGAATTTATGATGCACATTTAAGCCCTAAGGATCTGTTTCAGTGAAGTAGTAATGTCAAACCAAAGTGGGTGGAAAATGTGTTTTGTAAGAAAAAATTCTGCATCCTTGCTTCCATTATTCATGAGAGTGGCTCAGCAGAATAGAACCACAAGGGACCTGTTAAATAGAAAAAATGTGAAGAGGGAAGGCAAGGCAAGGCAAGGCAAGGCAAGAGAAGGCAAGGGAAGGTAAGGGAAGGCAAGGAAAGGCAAGGAAAGGCAAGGCAAGAGGCTCAGGTTTAAATTCACAAAAGTGAAAAGGAAACACATTTTAGATTAATGATCTGTCTCCTGCACCATACATGCATCTTGTTTTTACAAAGATGACCTGTACTGTAGTTCCACTCTGTCTTGCTTCCATTTCACAAGGTCTATATTTCAGCTGTACAGTCTTAATAGCTTTAGCTCAGTGTCCAGCAGATCACTGAGAGGGAAACAACAACAACAATAAAACACACGAAGTTTCTTTCACATTGAGTATTTTGGTTTATGCTTTCAAATCACTCTTTATGTTTCTTTTATATCCATCAGAGATTTGGTAGGCTTCAACCTGTTTCCACTGAAATCAATAGTTTTGCCATTGTCCTCTAGGGATTAGAAGATTTTATATGACTCTTTTAATGTTAGATTATTTCATTTATTCAAATCGTATCTAGATATTTCTTGCAATCACTCAGGTGGCCACACTACAAGTGTATACAAAGTGTCCAACGTGCTTATTTATTTATGGGCTTTGAAAGAGAATGATTGTACTAGTTTGCTTAGTCAAAAATCAAAGCACAACAGTTGTGACCATACATGTGGTATGATAATGGTTTCTGTGTTAATTTTTCCTGATGGAGACTTCAGTATTATGTACTAATGCTAAATGAATATCAGTAATTGCAAGGAAGATAATGCCACTGTTTTGCTATTTCCATTTGCAAGTTTAAGAAATGTGAAATGATTGCTATTGAGCACTGTTTCTTTAATTTTTTAAAATACTCATTGAAACCTGTCTGTCTTAAGGGACCAGTATTAGGATTTGCAATATTGCTAAATGCTGGCTTGTTTCTTTCTATCAATCATCAAGAAGAATAAAAGCCATAATGATACAGTTGCAAAACCACCACTCTTAATTTCAAATACTGTTCAAATAACTGACAATTCAATGCAAGCAGTAAAAAGATATTAAGCTGAAGTCTGCCAAGAGCTTTGCAAGTTGACTAATTGTCAATGCTGTAAACAGAAGCTGTGCTGCTGGAGAATGTAATAAAACAAAGCCATTTGTGAAGCCAATTTATTTTAATTTTGAGTTCCCTGGCTCACTTGGCTGAACTTCAAAAAAAAATGGTCAGAGAGCTTTTCCTAATAGGAAAGTGTACTTAGGGGAATAACATTTGTAATATGTCAAGGAAAGGGCTTCTTAAGACTCTCTGTGATTATTTGGGTCAGGATAACTGTGTCATATTAAAGACAAAGCTCTCCTGGAAACTTTTCCCACATTCAGACTACAGGAGTGATTCTTGGTGCCCATGCAAGCAGGAAGGCAACCATGCTCTGAGGTTCACACAACTGATACCTTGGTGCAAAAAGGCTCAAGGAAACCTTCCTGTGAGCAATTCTTGTAATCTGACCAACTGTCCTCCTAGCATTGTTAAATATGTACAAGGACTCAGTTATAGGAGGATTTTGTTAAATTGTTCTTTTTCAACAGTTGTCATAGCAAAATGTTCTAAGTAGGCAGCTACCACCACTTTTACTAAAATGATATTCACAATTTGAAAGGATTCATGAAAATATACTCATTTTATACTGTTTAATACAAGGACATTTGCTCTCCCAAGGACAGCAAGGAGATATTCTTCAAAAGCAGCTGATAAAGCTAGTAAAAAATTGCAGAAAGCTTTCCATAGAAAGACTCGATGAAAATGTCTCTATCCCCTCCATCCCCCCTTTTCTTTTTGGACTTTTAGTCTTTCAGTTAAAAGATTTCTATGACAAAAACATTGATAAAGAGGAGGGCAAGGGGGATCTTGGCAAAAGAATTGTCACCTGAGTTTTTCCTTAGCTCAAATAAGTTTTCTTTTCCCAACAGAGGATAAAGGAATTGTACAGACTTATTGTAAATACAAGAAACTCCTAAGAATAGGAAAGTGTAGGTCATTCCCTAAGGGCAAATTTGATGAATTGCAGCCTAGACATCCAAGAGAAGTCATGGAAGCCGCACCACTTGAGAAGCCAGTACAAAGAGCCATCCTGTGCTGGTAAAAGAAATGGGTAAGGTAACCTAGTAGTTCAATCCAGGATCTTATTTCTAAGTTTCTGTGACTCCTTATAACCTGTAGGACAAATAAAATGCTGTGAATGCAGTGCCAAAAGAAAAAGGGCAGGGGATCCTGCTGTACTTACCCATGTTAAGCAGTAGTTATTCCATACTTAGGAGGGGAAAGCTACCCTCTGAGTAACAAAAGCATAGCTTGGTCCAAGTTAGGATCAAGTTAAGACTTGCATTAATGAATTTCAGAACGTTGTAAGCCATATAAGCTAATAAATGAAAAATGCCTGAGAGATGAATATGGCCTTGAAAAACAGTAAATAAACAAGAGGAACAATTCCACAGCTGGTATGTGAACTCCATACATTTCAAGAAAGAGTCTACAGACCATGGCTCTATTTTAGACATCGAAAAAAAAAAGATTTTCTGTGAGCAATTCATACACAATTTTTAGCAATTGCAAAGAAAATAAAAGACACACAAGCACTGACACTGAGAACAAACTACATTTCCGCAACACAACCTCACTTTTCAAAATAATCACGTGTTAGATGTTCTTGGAATTTTAATTTAGGTATTTTATTAGCTGCTGTGATAATTAACTGTTGTCTCATTGCTAGCAGGTAGGAAATATTTTATGGAAAAGCTGTCTTACAGCATTCCACTTAAAATACTTACTTTCCAATCTATTGCTTACAGTGCTGAGACTGGAAAAGAGGAGGAGGTTGGTAAAACTGGGCTTGCCTGTTGCTCCACACAGCACTGATGTAGGTTGTTTCTTTTTCTTGGTACCTAGAAACAGCATTCCTGTCACTGCAACTCTGTAATGTGCTCCCCAAATACCTTCTCTCAAGATACCTTTATATCCTCACTCCAGTACACACCTGACTGCAAATAAGGGCCATCACATCCCACCACTATCGTTGCAAACTTGTATACTTTTCCTACAAGCTAATGCTAGTTTTAGATTCCTTGCTTAACTAATGCTAGTTTTAGATTCCTTGCTTAACTGCTTTATATACTGATCTACCTACTGATCTGGTCAGGGATTTTGTCCTTTTCTGTCTAAGTCCAGATGTTTCTAAAGCATCACTGTACACATATAAATGGGAATCTCTGATATACATTGGTATAGAGAGCACTTGAGGACCCTTCTGACTGGTACTACCCTTAAGTAAGTTGCATTATATCATCTGGAAAAGGTGGTAATTCATCCAAAAGAGCTGCAAGACACCAAAAAGTTGCCTCTTCCAGTACCTATATTTAATTTTTCAAGAGTTGCCAAACGAGCCTGCTAAGGGAAAAAGGCACCAGAGCTTTCAGCATTGTAAACGGTAGGTTGGAAAGTGAGGATGTTTAGCAAACAGCTTTCCCATACAATCTCTGAGTATGTTCAGCTTATGCATATATTTACTTTAGAGTGCACTGCATGTGCACTCAGTTCACGAATAGCAGGATGCCTCCTGGTAGGGATGGAGAGGGTAACAAAGAGGTAGCAGACACAGGTGATGGCACAGATGTCTCTCGTGCGGTACCACCCTTTGTGCCGCCGGCCGGTACTTACACTTCAGCCAGCGGGCCCCGGCGTGGGTGTCCTTGTCCCGGATCAGCCTTCTCTGCGTGCAGCTCCTGCAAAGGTACCACAACATCCACAGCAGCTGGATGAGCATCAGCGTGATGAGGTAGGAGAGCAGGTGGCTCTTGCTGATGCCCACGGCGTGCACAGCCCAGGCGAAGGTGAGCAGCAGCCCGGCCAGGAAGAGGTTGATGCCATACTGGCTGCTGAGGATCTCGGCGTTTTTCTGCGGGTAGCTGCCGCCCACCGCGGGGAAACCGGCGGCTTTCTCCATCTCCCACGCCGCTGGCCAGGTGCTGCAAGCAGGCGGCCGCGCTTCCCCCGGGAGCCCCGAGGCTGGCCCGTCCCCCATCCCGGCCGGGGGCGGAGCGGGGCCGTGGCCCTGGCCGTGCCTGCCCGCGGGCGGGGACCGCCGGGGGTCCCTTGCCGGGGCCGAGCCCCAGGACCCCGATGGGAAGGGAGGCCGCCGGTGGGGGAAAGGATGCTGAGGTGTTTGCGGGACAGCGTTGCCTGAGATTCAGACAACAGCTGATGTCGAGACCAGGGTAAGGGAGAAGGTTAGTCCGGAGGCAGCCGGTCGTGTCCGTCGTGAAGGGGCAGGTGAGCCCTGCCCGGCTGGCTTTGGTGAGGGATATGGAGCTTCCATCCGTGTTGACAGAGACCTGTGCAGTGTAACACGTTTCCTAGACAGGGAGATGGGAAAGACAGCGAATGTTGTACAAAACCCCCTGACCATTAGCAGCTGTGATTGGAAAGCCGAGGAACAGCCAGCGTGTGGAAGGAAGATGCTGGGAGAAAGCAAGGACAGGTGGATGGAACCTGCTCTGCAGCCAACAGCTGGTGATGGAGTTCCTTTGCATGGAGGTGGCAACGGGATCACCCACCATGCTTCACACTCTGGGCCCCACAGGTCCCCTACTTTTGGGCAACCAGTACTTCCACCAGTAGTACAGAATCTCCATTTTCAGGAATTGTCTAGACCTTTCAAAAGCAGCAATTTGCCTTATTTTTTTTAGGAAGTCTATTCCGACAACACAGTATTACAGCAATTGCTAGCTGGAGAAGCAACTACTGAGCACAAAGTAGCAAAAACTTCTGCAGAATTTACTCCACTTCTTATTTATTCATTTTCCCAGTATTTATACGCATTTTAAGTATTGACCCTTTTCTACTTAAACTGCCTAGTTCTAACTGTGACCCATGGTCACAAGCTATTTAGGTATGCAAACCTCAAGATTTGGAGCACCAGTTGATTGCCTGTAGGGGTTGAGAGGAATTTAGCCCAGGGTAAACCATTATTTTTTTAAAATGGTATTTTGTTTGCATACAACATGAATTCTCATAACTCTAGGTTTTTGGGTACTGAGACATTGCTTGGAGGCCAAATACCAAGATAGATTGGTCCTTGTTCTGGCTAGGCAGGTCTTACATATTTACTCTGTACCTGTTGGTAGCATATTGATTACCCAAAGTATTGGTTTTTACAGAGAGTGACCCACCCCCATCTCACATGAAATTAAGCCACTAGTTCAGTTACATCAAAAAAAAAAATTGCATATATTGAAAATACAGCATTTATTTTCTCCACTTCCTTGGCCAAAACTTAGAGTGGTTCTAAGCTTTTTCTCTTTTGAAGCCAGAAATTATTAAAGAGGGTTTTTTCTTAAATAACAAAGGACACCTTGAACTTACATGTGAATGTCTGGGATTCTCATTCCTCTTAAAGAATAGGGAAGAAAAACAAAATGGTAGAAGGGTGGAATGAGTGAATTCTGGACAATCACCTTATGTTTAGGTAAACATAAGGAAGTAGTAGCTCATGTCCTTTATTCATTGTGGCCTGTTCTCAAGAAACAAGTATTTTAAGCCATCTGCAAATTTTCCCCTTAAAGAATGCACTTAACTGGAAGCCCTATGTTTCTGTCAAGTCTGTAACAGCAGTATAAATAAAAAACATAGATAATCAAACTGCTCAGGCTTCAACAGCTTCTAACTCATAGCTACATCCATCATTCTCAAAAGCTTGTGGAAATGCCAAATCCTACTTTTACCTTATGCAATGCAACCTTTAAAGAATAATTAAGAAAGATGCTTCCATTTTAAAGAGCTTTTGTGGATAACTGTGATAAATAATCTTCACTATGTGGACTACTTTACTTCAAGATTATCCAAGACCATCCCTTGTCACCTGTAAACTAAAGCTTTTTGGTGCTGATACATATTCTCATACTTAAATGAAATTAATGTAAATGGATTCAGAAGATACCTATGGTGGTCTGTAGCAAGATGGTACATTCAAGCTTTGCTAGGGGTGGGGGTTTTGATTGCCTGATAGTTTTTTTTTTCAGGGAACTATTAAGACTTTGCAGGACTTTTGTACAATGAAATATCTATTCAGGATTTGCAGAAAAAGACATCAAAGTAGTCAGAGAGCAAACAGCTCTCCAAAGATGAACAGAATGATATTACACCTTCAGTAAACACAGTGAGGGGTCATGAAAGACAAAGATACTCCAAGTCAAGTACAGTATTTAAAATCTACATGAACATCCATTTTATAGGAAAAATGATGGGATGCACTCCAAATCTCCAAGAAAGTGGAATTAGACAGTTAAATAATTAAGTACTGAACAATAACTGATCACTTTCGTACAAAGTTTATTAAGATGTCCAGAAGAATAAATTTGAAAAACCATGTAGCAAATAGTAATTTTAATTCAAGATTACAAGGCAACTTAAAACACCTAGAGCATTTATATAGTTGACAAATAAAATACAGTGATAAATACCATCCCTGAGTAACACTGCATTTTAAATATCATAATAAACAAAGTTACTCAAATGTACCTATGGATGCAGACATAAAATAGTTAAAATTAATTAAAAGATGGACACCTGAAGATAAACAATTTGCTCTTTAAGGATGTGAAGCACAACTGGTTTTGGCAAACCTAAATATTACATTTCAACAAATCAAGCTGTTAACTTACTCTACAAACTACTAAAAGCAGTGCTGAATGTATTTTATTTTGGTTTGACTGATCTTTTTTATCACATACCAATAGCAACTTTTTTCCTTAATGGAACAGTAACAGCCAAAGACAATGTCTACCTTTTTCATGTAAACTAAACATTTCACATATTTTGTATTCAGCAATGCTGTGAATTTGAAAGTCAGAATGAAGAACACAGTATCCTCTGACAGTCCAGACTTCAAGCAACAGCCACAAGGCGTAAATTTTAACAAGTTTCCACACCCAGCTTCTACATTCTCCTATTTTCCAAAAGCTGTGGGTGGGAAAGTATTTAACACAAGGATCTACAAAGAGTGGTCTAGCAACTGGATGGTGCCCAGGTCTCCAGATAGCCAAGTATCTCAGTCAACACGAACAGTCACCTAATAAAAATAAAATGCCATTTTATTTTCCCAACTGAGTATGACCAATAGCTTTTAAGTTAATATCAGCCTCTTCATTGCTGAGGAAGGAAAATGGCAACTTCATTAACAGGCACTGCTAAGAATCAAAAGTTAATTTACAGAAAGAAAAACAGCCTGAATACTGAAAAATAGTGCATACATCAAAAGAATGTAATTTGTTCTCTGAATTTCTTGTGTACTGTTAATAGTGTTCATTATATTGCTGGTTAGTCACAGCTTGATCATCCACCTTTGGCTGTGGACAAACTGTATCAGCACAAGTAGAATTTATTTATTTAATTGATGGCCCTGCCAAATGTCAACCAGCTTTCTAGGCCCTATCCATACTTTTTTCCAAACACTAGCAGATCTGAATTCAAGAGATTATGTAATATTTCCTACATGGTAACAAATATAACATTAGAAATGTAATAGATCTAGAAATGCCTCCTATAAGTAAGTTTATAAGTACAAACACAGGTTCCAGATAACAGTATTTTAGCTGTCAATTCAAATGGAAAGAATATAGTATTAAAACTCCATTACACTTCAATTAAACATCAATTACTTCCAAGTCAAACAACATGATTTGAGCAGGAAGTTGACTAGGTGACATCTGAGGTCCCCAGAGATAACTAAGGTCCCTTTCAACACCAACTATTCTATGTTTCCATGACTTATTACCCATGTGCTTAATATTAAAACATAAACAGAAGCTTTACAAAGCAGCAATGAAATGCTTTATGTTACCAAGAGATATAAAACCTATCTATCTTTCAATTATTCACTATTCAGTTTCTTTTTCCTACAGTTATGTCCATTGATTTATAAATCAGGTAGATGAAAAATTACTGTATCAGTTAGAGCAAAAAGGCAGCATTAGAAACAATAAAAGTACTGGAATGTAACAAAAGTGATATCCACTTTGTAGGATAACAGTTACTTGAGTCCTTCACATGAAGCTGAAAGAAAATAAAAAACAAACACAATTTAACAAAAATTTTGGAAGACTGTATATATACTGCACAAGCTGTATCTTGTACTAACTCTATAAGTTAATGATTTTGCAAGACCAAGTAATAACTTAGCCCTAATTATTAGGCAAAGAATATTTGCCCTAATATAGAACTTCCCCACATCCTTCCAGTGCTCAGATAGAACATAGCTAATGACAGAACTAACACACGTGATTTGAATAAGTTTGCGTCAGTAAGTGTGACTGAAGCTCTCACAGTAAAGAGACTCTGAATTAAGTATTGTATTTTTCAGAAGTACATAGGTGTTGTCAGAATAAGGCCTAAGTTAATTGACTCCTGAAAAAACTCAGGTTTCTTGGTATCTAGAAAACAGGAGGAAAAATGCAACACTAGTTTCAGTTTGTTTATGTAAAAAAAAAATAAATAAAATCCGCATTTCACTGTCCAAGCCACTAAAACATGTTTTGCCTACAACTCTGGCACTACAGTGATGTAAATCCAGCACTGTCATATTCTTCTTACTGCACTCATAAAACTGCTGAGGGACTTCCTCACCAGAAAGGATTTGTGATGGCAAGCAAAGCTAAACAGCGCCCCCACATTCTCTTAAGAACAACAAAGAAGAGTAACTTCCCTGGATGACGTAGACACCTGTGACATCCCTGACCCTATTTACTGAGCTCTCTTTGATGTCTTCCTTAGCTTTTTCCATTTCACAGGATTCATTTGATAAATATATCCTAACAAAAGATGTGGAAACCCATTTTCAATGTAGCAGTTATTGAAAATTAATTTTTCAAGTCAACAAAACAGACGGTTTTGCCTTTGAAAAGTTTTTTTAGGAATAACAAAGAACTTCTCTCATCTGGCAGTTTTCCAGACCAGCAGGTTGATCTGTACTGTTCATCACAGCAAATGAAAACAACATACCTAAAGACAAAGGTAAGACAAAGCTTTTGAATTAAAAAAAAAATAGAGAAGGCAGTTGCATATGGGTGTTAATAGCTTCTCCCCTTTAGTCAGACCAAGCAGCTTTGCTAAGAAGTTTTCCCATTCCAGGTAAAAGCTGCAGGTATTTGACCTATATGTCTCCAAACCATCCATTCTCACTAATCACTTCTTTTCACTGTCTAGAATGAAATCTTAGAGAGGAAAAAGGGATATTCTTCCCCTTTGGATAATTGCATGTTCTCTGGTTATTCTATATGCCACACAAAATGTCAATATTGTAGAAGCGTAGACAAAATATAGAGAAGGAATCCTTAAATGGTCTTACAATCTTTAAATGTCTAACAAAGCAGTTCACACAACAAGATAAATGCTTTTGTGTGCTTAAAAAGTAAATTATTTACCTGAAGGGCTTATCCCAGGAGTGATACAAGCATCACAACACCCATAAACTGAATGAAGAGCAACAGAGGTGTCAAAAACGACCAGACAGGCCACAAGGCAACATTGAAACTGGGAATAAAAGCAGGAAGTATTTGGTAAGTTCAGTTGCCATACTATGGAAATACCAGGCATACAAAGAAAACTTCACAAGAGGAAATAAGATTTAAATTACTTAACCTGGAAAAATACTTGCTTCTTTATGAAAACAAAATTAAAACACTCCAGCATTACTTATTAAATTGGTATCTTAGTTCACTGTTTACTGAATGACAACTCATCCTAGAACTTCAGCAGCTGCTGCAGGTTTTGCACTGAGCAAGTCCAGTCAGTCCCATCAAGGGTAAAGATATGTTTTACTTTCAGAATCTCTGTACCTGAAGCCCCTGGAAATGACCTACTCTTTGATTTTTCCATGGGCACGTGGCAGCTGAGAAAAGCCTTAATCTGAACTTCCAGCCAGCCAGATTTCAGTTAACTGAAGAGACAGGGGGAAAACCAACTTATTTTACAACTGAATTACAATAATTATAGGTTTGACTAATTCTAAACTATAGAGAACCTTTATTTTCTTCAATCTTCCTTTTTTTCCCCACCGTTGCAACAAATACTGACTTTCAGATACAACAGCTAAACAAGAGGAAACCAGCTTTCATGCAGAGAGCAAATATAATGGCACACACACATATAATTTTTTTCACTCATATGCACATTTGCTCAATCCTGACTCGTATAATCTCATAAATAAAGTGTCTGACAACATTTTGTGTATGTTTGCTACTTATAGATTATTTGATAAGGAAGAACTCTGACAGAAACTGATCAGGTTTTTTCTCAGCTAGGGAATACACCTTTGCCTTAATTTGTAAACTGCACAAATAGTTGCCAAAGGTGATAAATTTACAAAGCTAAGGACTTCAGTGTTCCCATACATTTTCAAGATAGAAAAGATCTAGTATATCTGCAAGTACATTTAATATACAATTTCAACTGTTCCAACTCTTGCTTTGTGGATGAAAGTTGAAACTGGAAGAAATTATGCTACGCAGAATTAGTATTGTGACCAATACACATAGTAGAATTACAGAAATTATACTTACAAAATGAGCCCATTAACACACAGACTTGCACAGGTTTAGCAGAAGTTTGTACAGCGTTTGAACTCACCAAATTGCTGCTGCTATAAAGGTAGCTGTTGTGATAGGTATCAGTGCTGGATACTGTGCATCATAGTCCACAATTCCACAGTACCACTCAAGATACAGGATGCAGTAAAAGGCAACGGATAAACACACAGCCATCAAACAAGTGCCACTGGCAAGCCACCAACTGCAGGAAGGAAAGCATATTAAACCATGTTAAGCAAAGTCACACTGTAGTTGGCACGTTAATCTTCACTCTAGTCTAGAAACAGAACAAAAAATATCTGTTAATTACACAGATTATGGCCTAGAGTTCCTGTAGTTTTTATCTTAAATTACTTTTACAAAACACTTTTTGCCCTTCAAAGCTGTCTAATATACACAACTGAGTTTAATTTTGCGATGCAGCATTTCATTCATTTTTCCCTCAAGCATCTTGGAAATCAATGCAACAGATCTTGTCAGGGATCTACTGTGCTACCACACCAAAACTACTTTGTCAGTAATGAAACAAAAGAGGCCTCACTGCAACTGTGCTTCTCACTGTAACTTTTTGTGCAACAGAAATTTTGCAGAAAGCTTTAATGAGATTTCAGTTTGTGAACTCTCAAATTTCACAGCCAAGAAGCATTAAGATTTTTCTTTAGAGATGCAGAAGAAAACGGATAGAAATCCAGGACTTCAAACTCAGAGTCAAGAAAACACAGGGTATGTGATTTGATTATCTAGGAAGACACACTTTTGAGTCTCTTTGAGGACATACTTCAAGACTAGAATGGGAAAGACAATTTGTGAGGAAGATGCACTTGAATAAAATCTTACACTTATTTGAATGCGTATTTAGCAAATAAAAATTTTAAAAAGCAAATTCTTATTGCTATTGTTTGATTACTAAGTTACAAAGGGTAATCAAGGATCTTCCTACTCAGGTAACATTTGTTCTGGAATGGTACAGCAAAATATCAGGGGTTATTTTGGTACCTTGGTACTACCAATTGTGAATTCTGCATTAAGAGAGCAGTTGCCATAGTCTACTTACACAAGCAGTGCAGGAAGACAGGGTCCTGACACCCAAAATTTTGATTACATCCTGGAGTCACTAGTTTGTTTTCACAGCCAACTGGATGAAGGGTGTATCTAGCCTGGAAGAGTAGCTCCAGAGAACCTCACAGCCCAGAGCAAGGCCCTGTGCAGCTTCCACATGCTGATACAATAATGACAATGGCAATGGGAGTCTTAAAAGCACTTCCAGCTGAGGGTATCTAAAAATATTTGACACCCATCAATCTCACTGAAATTAATTTAATGGAAAATAAATAGACTAGAAATAGAAATTGCTTCAGAGAAATTATTTTACTAATTTTTCACTGACCTACTCAAAGAGGCCTAGAGAACTTCTAGAGAAACGAACTTCAGTCTGACATTTAAAGATTAATTTCAGGGGGGTTTTATTAAAATAAAAGCAAAACTACAACACTTTCAGCAAAAGAGGCAGCTATTTCTTGTACTTAAGCGAAAACTTGAAGGTACAGTAATAAAATGCCTGCTATGAGAACAAATTTTGCATGTACATAGATGGCTCAGTAGTCCACAGAAAAGAAATAATTATAGCAAAATTTTAAGCACTGTATTTACTTAAAAATTAGTTTAATAATATCAACTTAGGTGGTCATCTGGTTCAACCTTGCTGCTCAAGCAAGGTCAGCTACTGCCAGTTGTCCAGGACCATGTCCAGATGGTTTTTGAGTATATCCAAGCATGGAGACTCCACAACCTATCTGGGCAACCTACATCAGTGCTCAGTCACTCTCACAATCATAAAGTGCTTCCTGATGTCCAGAGGCAACCTCCCATGTTTCATTTTGTGCCCACTGCCTCTGGTCCTGTCACTGGCCACCACTGAAAAGAGTCTGCCTCTGTCTTCTTAGCACCCTCCCCTCAGGTATTTGCATTGATAAGATGCCTCTGAGCCTTCTCCAAGTTGAACAGTCCCAGTTCCCTCTATTCCTATTGTAGATCTTGTTTATCCAAGATTTAAAATATAGTGTTCAGATGTAACAAAACTGAATATGATTGTAAGATGAAAACACAACTTTCTTTGTAAAAAAAGATACCTTACCTATCTGCTTGCATAGTTTCTTTAACAGTTTTAAAAAAATCAAAGTAGTATGTCACAGCTATTGATGCCAAAATCCAGAATGCAGAATGAATATTGAGTCTGGTAGGAGGTTTCATCTTCTTCTCTACAGCTGTAGACTCTTCTGTAAATAAGAACATAATTATAGCACTAAAGCCAGTCATTAAATGGAGTATGATTATAGTTAAGTAAAACATGATGCTTTATCTTTTTAATTCATTTATCTTTGGAGATTATAATACACTTTGTACTATAAATATTCTAAAAAGCTCTGAACGTTTACTGAAATAAAACTGACTAAGCAAGGTATCCTGTGATAAAAGGATAAAACACCAACAATCAGCACAATATTATGTCTGTGTACACTTTCAGGAAACAGCTGATTAGATTTTGTATGGGTTGTGTAACTAATTAAAGCCTCCTGGCATTATCAAAGCATTTTTATTAATCTAGCATATACAATGTCGGGCTGGTATTTCCAATTACTAATTTATTTATACCCTTTTTAATGAATTTTGTATTTGTAAGTATTTCAGGCATAAATAATTTTCTTGTTCTTAACTGCAGTTAATTCACCAGAGATTTTCAGCTCCAGTTTCAGGAGCTAGCTTGACTCACGCTGCACACCTTCAGCAGGTGAAGTAGAACTATCATTGTGCAGAAAAGTATCTTCTCTTTTCCCTTTCATCACTATATGTTTAGAAGAAGCCAGATAAGACAGCAAGCAGATGAGAAAGTCTTTTTTTAAAGCACGACAGTAACCAAATATTTAGGCACTCAGTATTTATACACAATGTCAAAAAAAGGTGTCAGAGGTGCTTTTGATGTCTCATACTCTGAACTTTATCACCAGGAGTAGCCTGGTGCCTCCAGCAGTGTCATGTCAGCTCCTCCACACGCTTCACCACCAGCCGAGCGCTCCGACAGCTCCGCTGGAGCTCACGGGAGGTTTTAGTTTTCATTTCCCAGATTTCTCCTCACGCTGCTAGAGCTTGGGCCCGGGAGAATTTAAGCACTTCATCCCCATCAAGCAATCCGCGGCTGTAAGTCGCGTCTCCCTTCCACACCCAGCTCGCTGTTAGGAGCAGACACCTGAGGGCGGAGGAGCTGCGGGCAGGCGGGCACCGCGCCGCTCCATCCGCGGGGCCCCCGTTCCTGCCGCAGCGCCCGCCCGGCAGCGCCCGGCCCCGCTCTCCGCACCCCGGCACCACCCACCGGCCGTCCCGCCGGTCCCGGGACGCGGCTGCGGCGGCCGCGGGTCGCAGGGCTCCGGCCCGCGCCGCACCGGGCGCCGGAGCCTCGGGAGAGCGTCCCCGTCCCCGCCGCCACCGCGGGGCTCCATCTTGGGCCGCTCCGGCAGTGACGCGGCGGGGCGGGAGCGGCGGCCGCGACGGCCCTGGCGTGAGGGGCGGCGGCGGGCACGGGGCGGCTCTGCCCGGCTCACGGCCCGCGGGTGTGTCACAAATAAACAGCCTCGGGGATCGCTCTAGTCCCCACTGAAAACAGCGAACAGCGTCCCGTAAAGCCAAGGGCCGCAGTGACGGCTGTTATGTAAAAAATTATTAAGAAAATTATTAAGAAAACTAGTGGGAAACACAGTGCGTAGAAGTGTTTGGCTCATCGCACCTTGGCAACCAGGTGCTCTTGAGGGCAGATGTCAGGAAAATCTCTATTTTTGTGACAGAGGACAATAGTAAAGGTGGAACATGAGGCAAATACAAAGCTCTGAAGGGTTTCGAGAGCCACAAGGGTCCTGTAGCACTCGGGACTGCAGCTCATAACTGGAAATAATTAACATATTTGCATGACAAACTAGGTAAAAGTAAAATAACCTAGTAAAATGGTAAAATAGATCGTTTCGGTTCTGTAGCTGAGTTCTGCATGGCTAGATAAAAAGTCACATCACCATGTTTCTGCAAACAAAACCTTGAGACCTATTAGATTATCATGGCTTTCTTGTTTATTCACGAACAATTTATGGACAGACTCAAAACTACTAAATTATGTTGACTGATTAATTTAAGGTCTGGTCCTTATCAGAATACTGTGAATATAAGTACTGTATCTTTTGGGGTGTGTTCAATGATTAAACCATTAAGCCATGGCTTATAAAATTGAAATTTGTTTCTAATAGTAATGATTCACCAGGCTGCTTAGATGATACATGTGGTTACAAATTCTGGGCTTTCTTAGACAAAATTGTGTGGTGTAATGTTCCAACTAACACAAAAATCCCGCTGACTTCAGAGTGGACGTACCTGTGCAATATTGCAGTTGTTATGGATAGTTTTTCTTTCCAGTGGAATTAAATGTAGAAATATTCAATAAAAGCTCAGATTATTATAAAGTAGATTGAAGAAAAAAAAATTCTTTGCATACCAGGAGAAAAAGTTTGCAGATACTTTCTCTGTAGTTTCATGATGAGAAAGCAGGAAACTCAAAAAGAATGGAATGTAGACTGTGGTTAAATGGTTATGTATTTTATCAGTAAACTTTAAAAAATATTAGACCGTCCTATGGGTAGAGACTAACTGGTAGAAACTAACTAGGCTAAAAACTGAACTTGCTCTGGCCTGCACTGCTCTTAAGCAGTTCTAAACCTGCTGGATAACTATATTTTCCTAAATATCCTGTTGTCTGCTTTATAGACGAGTGAGGTTCTAGGGACAAGGGAAACAAGGTTTCTGGTTTCTTTATTACTGTGTGTTGAGTTTGAGTAAATTCAGCCTAAAAGATTAAAGAAAAGAGAAGAATTTTCTTTTTCTCTACATAAAGTCAGGCCTTCATTTACATCTGAATTTCATGTGAGATGTGTCATAGTAAGTAGAAAATGTTTTCCCAGCCTTACAATATATGTCACATAAGGGCCAACCACATCATAGTCCTCAGTGACTACAGGGATTATTTTTTAATTAGTCCAGTTCAATATTTTGAAGTTAACAGCTCGTGGGAGCTCAGAGCTCTGCTTTCTTAGCAATGAAATAGAGGTTTCTTTGTTTTATTTCCTTTGAGTGGAATTACTACCTCAGCCTTCACTTTCATCTTAGTGATTCAAATAAGAAACAAAGGAAATCATACTCTTTCTTTGCAAAGCTATTCATAGGATATATCTTTGATTTAATCATAGCAACTAAATAAATATGTATGCTTGAAAAGATTAAGATCTGTTAGAGTTGTTAAACTGACCACTTCTGTTTACCTACAGACTAGGTAGTGTGCAAAGAGCTGAAATAAGAGCTTCCCTTCCCAGACTCACTATTGACCTTAACTGAGACCACTCATGTTCAGTGTTTGTAGAGCTAAGATGTTTCCTGTGATCTTTTCGCAGCGCTTCTCTGATTCAGAAATTATTAATCTGCTAAAGAGTAGATAGGGATCAGGAGCTGAACTGAGACAAAATGAACAATATAATTAATGAAGCATCTAATCAACGGGCCCACTGTGGATAATTAATTCTTGCAAGTTAACGTTTAAGAATCCTTGCAGAAATGTTAGGAAGTATTTTAAAATGTGGTGCTCGATTTGATAAATTTAGTTAACAGTCTGTTAAAGAAATTTGTGAATTTGAAGATTCAGTAAATGAAATGTACACAGAGTTTGCAGCAATTTTTATGTTAACTGTATTCCTGGTCTCTTGCATAACATGATTCAGTTCCCACATTTTTGGAACTGAATTCAACACCTTTGCATTCTTTTCTTTTAAGTAGAAAATAATGCTTTGTTAGTTATTTGAATGTCTTTAAATGTTCAGGGTTTTCACCTATAACTGCAAGCTGAATTTTGCAATCTAGTTGCGTATTTTGAATTTCATTTTCTTGTTGCTTGCTGAGGATTTGCTGTTTACTGATTAGTTGGTTTTATGTTGATTTACAGGTAACTCTTAATGACACCCACAAATGGTAACTTTTTATGTCTCTTGACTGGCTGGTTATTTTAGAATTGGACTTCCCAGTTAAATTCTCACTTTTAGGAAGACAAATTAATTTTCTAGTACTCTAGCAAATATTTGTAATTTTTTCCCCATTACAGAAGTCAATAGCTAAATTAACCCAAGTGTTATCTGTTCACATAAGACCTGGTTGGAACTTTCTTCATTCCAAAGTAAGGTGGTCTCCTGCCTATGTTAATTTTTAGCTGAACTAGGTTGGATACAGTGTAGACATATTTTTTATTTTGAGGAATGGCTGTGCTATATACTCTGTGCTTTCTGTTCATGAACCAAGTAAAAATGGAGTAGTAATTTGCTGCTTATCTTCTACTATCAGGAGTAAAATGATTGGATGTGTAGAGACTCTCAGTCCTTTCTTTACCTTGTCCTTGCACTGAAGCATTTATACTATGTGAAAAAGTAAATACATTGTCTGACTCATCTAGGTTACAAAGAAGCCTCAAAATAGTACTACAGTTCTCTTGCTTTCATCTTGCATTCTTTTAACTATTTTAAATTCAGTACAATGGAAAAAAATCAGCAAAGGACTTAAAAGCACTTGGTGTGAATAACTTAATGCAGATCTGAAAAACAACTGAAGGTTAAAACTCAATTGACTCTGAATGTGGTCCATATACAAACTATTGAACTCAAGCTGAATTCTCATGCGAGTATTAAATTGCAGCACAGCCTTGAATTGACCCTTTAGGAAGGAAACAATGCATATAATAGTGTGTTTGATACCAAGAAGGCACTACATATAAGCATGCAAGCATTTGGACTTCATGAAGGAAAAGAAAGCAGGAAAGATAAAGGCAGTCAAAAAGGTGAAGAGTGCATCTAAGAGAAGAGGAAAAAAATCACACCACATATTGCCATCTGATCTATCTAGGTATGTTATTCTTCACCTTCAAAGTTGTCAGCAAATTACAAAGAAATAGCTGGTCCAGAACAGTACTTTAATCTGGAGTATCTATTTGATAGAAGACCATTTCAATACTCTCAATTACCCTGATTAAATATTAGGTAGCATCAGTGTTTGACTCATGCCTTTCTCTATAATCAGCATTAAGAATACAAAATGAGAAGAGTGTTCTCTTCATTCTGGCTTGCATCTTTGAATGTGTAAACAAAACCAGAATATTAATCCAAATTTATCCAAATGTCCAAAAGTTATCCTATTTATCCAAAATAAATCTGGATAAACCAATCTCCTAGAAGTTGCTAAGTAAATTTTCCTGCTGTCTCTTCTAAATCATTTCTTGAGTTTAGTTTCACTTAGCTATGCTTACTTTCTTAAGGGAATACAATGGCTCTCAAAATGTTTTCTCAAGACTACAGTTTAATGATACAAAGCATTTGGCAGCAGTACTCCAGCTATAATTGTTCTTGACTACTCAATCCCCAGTAGTGGTATATAATACCTCTCAGTTTGAGGATTTGATCTGGTTTTAAAAGCCTGCAAAAATGCAGGGGGTGGTGGAGAGGCAAAAACAAATAGCCAGATGTGAGAGGGTGGGAAAGGAAACACTTGGGAATTACTGAAACCGATTTCTTTATTGAGGAAAACGTCTGTGCAACCATGCATCTGTAACAATATGACAAGAATTTCATACTTAGGGCACTTAGGAACATCCTAAAGTTTTGTTTGGTTTTTGAATAATGAAGATTACACATCTAATTCACACAGAAAAGACTATCAGTTGTGGGCACGGGCATTCAGCTGTGTTATTTATCAAACATTCACTGTACAGCAGTATTGGTCTCTTTCAATGTGACTTTATTTCTGCATTGGTAGAGCTTAACATTATTTTAGGCTGTGATAACATATTTACTATTATTTTGGGGACGTCTGGTGTCCCCACTGCCTGCGGTTTCACTGATGTAAAAAAGAAGAGACAAAGGTTCTTGGGCGCGTGGATCTCACTGTTAATGAGATTGGAAACTACAGATCATTTTCATGCATTCAGCATAGCAACATCTCACTGATGTGTAGAGTGTGGGATCCAGCTCATGCTGTTTGCCTGGAGAATTTTTCTGTGGAGTCCTGAAAAAAAGTAAATACAAAACAAAGCTCTTACATGCTTCACTCATGTGTATAAGCAGGTTTTCTTTACCATCATCCTTCACGGTCCATTAGCACTTATGTATCTTGTAGGGTCAATTTTTCATGTATTTTTATCTGGTATTATAATTAATTGGGCAACAGAGTTAGAGGGAACACTGACAGTGCTATACTGTCCAAGAGAGACAGGAAGAGAAAGATGTTTGCTTTAGGAAGACTGAATTCAGCAATTTGAAATTTTGGCTGGAGATGTTAGTACAATTCCCATATTGTTTTGACTAATCTGCTTAATATGAATAGGTCTTTAAGAGCATCAGCTGAGTTAATATTTTTTCTTCTCATGGAAAACTTATCCAATGCTAAACTCTGAAATCACTTAAGTTCTGAAAGTTCACCAAAAGAGCTGAACTTTCAAAGGTTCAGCTGAGACAGAATTGTAGCAGCAAGAAGCAAGAGGAAACATATTTCATGGTGTAAGGTAAAGAAATTGTAGAAACAGACCATAAAATGTGTTAATGTAAATGGTAGAATGGATAGATCAGGAAAAAATTACTAAAACACTCTAAGAGATGTCTGTATGAGTCAGTCAAACCTTTTAGAGTAGCAATTGATTTAGAAGTTCAAAGTAGAAATGCAGGCATTAAGTGAAGAACTTGCTTTAATGGTAAGAAAGAAGTCTAGAAGAAAATTCTGGTCCTGTCTCATCCACGGAAAACATGAGTCTTTGTCACATGTGGATATTATGCAGTGTGTTTTCCTCCTTGAATTCCTTCTCATCATCAAGAGCTAAAGGCCAGCAGAAGGGAAGAAAATATAATGCATAAAAGTGCATTTCATGGTTTACATTTATACATTAATGGCTCGGCCGTGGAAATTCACTACATGGCTCCTGCAAAAACAGAATGAAGGACTAAACATCGTGTATTTTGAGCCATCTGCAATGCAGGTGGAATTCTGGTGTTATTTTTCATTCAGTTTGTCACCTAAATGAGATGTAGTGACTTGAATACTTTCAAATGGATGTCATGCTGCCTGAGAGAAAGATTCCAGGATGCTTAAAAGCATCTTTTTCTAATAAAACAAACATAGGTGAGTTCATTTTGACTGTAATCAGGCCTCAGTTATGCTTTCTATACTAATTTAGTACTAATGCATTCCACCTAGAAGTTTGAGAATAGTGGTTTAATGGGTGGCTAGGCATACAGAGGCACAATTTCTGTTTTCCTATTACTTTTAAGTAATTTCAGAAACTATAAAACTACTTCTGTAGAAAGTCAGTATTTTCCTTTTGCTGTAACTCAGGTATGAGGTTGAGTAGCAAGAGCAGGTTTTATACAAAGAATCTAGTGAGAAGGGCAAAACACAGTCTCCAAAGACTGAACAATTCTAAGTCTTGTAGAATAAATTTTAAAAGAAAGGATAAATAAAAAATAAGATGTGTTTGAGAAAGCTCTGTGATCTGCAGTCTTGCAGAATAAAGTTCAATTTAAGCAAAAAGCTTGAAGGCTTTACAACTTTTACACTATGAGAGCATAAAAGCACAAGGATTCAGGTGCAAAAGGAATTCCAAGAAGTGCAAAGAAAAGCAGTAGATTACAGGGGCAAAAGGAATTGTGTCTTAACAAGTGCAAAGGAAAGTTACTACTAAAACCTCCTCTGGTCCAAGTGAAATTTAGAATTCAATATAAAGTAACGCTTCCTGTAAAAGTACTAATGGGAAACATAAGATGCTCCTTTTCTTGGCTGACAGAGCAGAAAAGAATCTTAGAGGACTTATTTTTTTTTTCTTGATGGCTAAATTGGGAGAAGAAAGGGGTAAATGTTGAATATATTGACTGAGATATCTTGTAACCTGTGAATACAGCTCAATGTACAGAACAATATGCCTTTTTTTTCACTTATCTCACACAAAAAGTTTAATATTTGCTCTCTTATTTCCTTAATAAGGGTGAGTGTTACAGCCTTAAAAGTTTCCGAATGGAATCATGTGTTGGGTCTCTGTATCCTGTGGTCATCAGCTACGAGCCACTACTCATGTCGGGGTCTGACTACATTGTACTGATGCAATCGGATTATAGCACCAGGTGGAGGATCGGCTTTCACTGCAGAAAGAAGAATGAACTACTCTAATGCACCAGAACAGTGGAGGGCTGAGCACAACAAATAAGTAGCTGTCCTTTGAAGATTTTTTTTCTTCCAGTGATTAAACTTCCTGCTCAAGTGCTTATACTATACTTATAGTGAAAGCCACTAGCTTGAAACAATTTTCTAATTTACATTGCTTCTTCCTTCCCCACCCTGCCACAGACACTCAATTTCCAATGCACTATTTCAGAAAGGAAAACTTTAACAGCAAGGCTTATTTTATTATGGAGCTCTATTATGCTGTTTAAAAAAAAATCACTAAAACATATTCTGGAACATTCTGTAATGCTACATTACTGTTACCTGATAGTCTCTACTAAGTTTACTGTGACTTCACATTAACAGTGATCGCTAAACATATAATTGGTGGAAAAGAAAATTTAAAAAAATTCCACATGATATTGTCAATTTGTATTAAATGCTAAGAGAAGCTTTATAAAAGCATTCTCTTGCACTAATTTTTCAGTACCCTGATCTATGTTACAGCAAAGTAACCCCCTGTGGCTACAGTACTGAGTGAATACTGGAAAACTGTATATTGTTAACATTAATTTTATCTGTTTTCACATCTCAATTTGAAATGCAAGTGTAAAATCTGAAGTTACAAAGTAAATATGTAATGACTTTTTTTCATACTGTAACACCCAGGTCTTGCTGGTAAAATCAGAACTCTATTTACATTCTCATTTACTGAGATTTTTCTGTACAAAAACTATACTAAAATACTAGCTTTAATGGTATAAATTCATGCAACTAAACTGGGAAACACACAAAATAGGATTCATACTGGTGCTACCCTATCTCCTTTTTTAAAAGTTATATGTTTTACAGTAGCTTTTCTGCTTCTGCAAAAGTTTGAAGGGCTCCCTCTTTTTTCTTCAGAATCTAGATTGGCAGCTGCAAGTATAAGTTCCTTCTGAATATTGCTGTTGGTTGGTTGCAGCTGAGAAAAACACAACAAAAAGTGCACGTCCATCAGCTGCATGATTCTGCAGTGTGGCATTAAGCAATGCCCCTTTGCCCTGAAAGCACAGGGAAAAGAAAATGGTGGGGAAAAGTGCTTTAAAATGCTTTAAAAATACTGTTGCACAACTTCAGAGCTTCTTTTTGGTTCTTGTTTCCATCAGATATAGATCAGCTTGTCTGTAGATTAGAAAATGCTGGTGCTTTTCATGAGGAGAAACCATCATTCTCCCAAGATGTGAAGGACAAATTGCAATATTCCAAAGTATGAATTTACTGTGAATATTTATTTTCACACGAATAACATAAATAATCCAAACTGCCCTTACCAGTTTGAAAAAGGAAAAAAAGATGCAGCTGAGTTTGTGAGCACATGGAGAAAACAGCAGGGCCCTTTTGAGAACACGTGTGGGTACCGCAGGTGCCAGCAGCAGCATGGCCAGTAGTGCCACTCCACAGCCTGCTGCCCTGCTCAGCAACTGACCCCAGCTACAATACCCTCCCACAACACAACAAGGCAGCTGGGACCAGCTGGATGATGGAAGCCAGGGCAGAGAGACAGAAGATAATCCTGGCTTGTGGACATGGAATTGGCCTTTTGAAGTGTAGGAAGAAATTCAGCAGATGCTTCAATATGTGTGTCAAACACGTGCTGTGTCAAATAATTGAAGATGAAAAGTGTAAGGGAATGTCATAATTTGGAATTGATTCTAAACAAACAAAAAAAACCCAAAACAAACACGAAAACATGAAACAATTACTTTTGCAAACCTGTTTGTGATCTTAATGTAGCAGTATCTGTTGTAAAATTAATACAGTGAGTGAAGAGATTAATTGCACTGTATTGATTTCAATTTCACTGACCTTTTATGTCCTAAATTTAAAAAAAAACCCAAAAACCTAAACTTTTGAAATGTTCTCAACTTCTCAGTCTCTTCTCACGTCTGTAAATAAATTTTATTCTATTTATCTCCAAAACCATTTTTCATGAATTAACAACAAACACCGAAGAGATCTTAAATTTATTAGGTGCTTTTATTGCAACTTCTATAAGACAAATATGTACTCAGAAAAACTGGACCCAGTGTATCAGACAGGTAATTTTTTCATATTAATACTTTTAATATATTCAATATTTCTATAAATTCAGATATTTTTTACTATGGAGTTTTATAGAAGTGTATCTGCTTGAAATCACTAAACAATTTTCAAAAAAAACACCATACCATCAACAGTTTTCTACCACTGTTTGTAACAGACTATTTCATGGTAGGAAACTTTCTAGATGGAAGTATTTTGCATTTCAGTAAAAACCTATAAAACTTCAAGTACCTTTCCCCAGGCAACTCTGTCTCTTACATATGCCTAACTTATCTGGTCTACTTAAATTGTTTTGGTGACTGCACTATAACGGCCTCTTCAAATAATTTATAATCTGTGGATTTATTATACAATTATAAAGTGACAAGATTTATTATATTTAAGGTGGTATTTTAAAGTAATTGATTTCATCAGTCAATTTTTGGTCCATGTAACCACTTATATTGAAGTCAGTTGCATTACTAATCAAGACTTCCAGTAGCAATGCATATACAGGTAACTCAGTCTGTAGATTTTCACTGAACGTGCAATATTGCACACACAAATCTGAGACACTATAATTACACATTTTACACCACAGACTTAGTGGTTTATTAAAGCCTGCATACACTAGCTACACTGTGTAAAGGGGATATCAGTCATGCCACTTTGGATTTGAACATAACAAAACATTTATTCCACACTCGGTTTTTTAATATGAAAATCCTCTTTGCTCTTAAAATAGTTTCTGCAAAAAGCCACACAACCTAGGTCCAGGTAAAACATTCATGCCTATAAATTATATCCATTACTGGGAGAATTTTAATACAGTAGGCAGTAATTATTTTCAATGTCTCTTAAAACTTGTACCAGAAAATATACATTTTCCATAAAATCAAAAAATAAAGTATCTGAAAATGTTCTGTGATCAATCTAGAAAAACGAGCCCAGTATTAAAAGTTAAATTCTGCTTTCACATATACAATTTGAGACCAATGCATAGTATTTGTACAGGTGACAGAAGAGTTTGACTCCCTCTGCAAGACTAAAACGCAACAGCAAAGTATGCAAACTTTTATTTCACAAGTTTCACTTTGTCCTTCCGAACTTTAAATTTGGGATTGTTATTCACTTTCTTATTGAATGTGACAAGGATCTCCTCTTCTGATTTGTACTGTTCAGCAGCTACTGCGTAAAATTGAGCTATAACCTGTACAAAGACAGAGGAATAGTTTTTAGTTAGTAAAGATGACTCCACTTTAAGCAGTAATACATTCATGTTACTGTATTAAAAGTAGCATAGAATCTATGATGCTATTATTTCTTCGCAGAATTAGCACTGAATTTCTTCTGTAACTCAGTAAGCAATAAAGAACCCATCCTTCAGTTGACATTCTGTCAATTGATGTTCTGCTAAATAATGTAAAACCAGGATTTTACAAACTTCAGCATTACAGAAAGAAATTCACAAGTCAAAAGGAGATTAAAACCCCCAATGTTTTACCATACCTTTTTTCTTAGTCTTTTAATTGAAATTTCGTTGTCTGGAGCCTGTCTCAGAACAGCTTTGATGGTTCCACTCCAGTTGAATTTACCTAGAAAATAATTAGGTTTACAACACTGTTAGTAAAATTAGGCATTGCCAGGTCTTCTTCTCTACTATAGTTAGGAAGGTCCTGTCTCCTCAAGCTTAGAGCATGGGCAGTCAAATACCACCTTCAGAGGTCATTAATTGGTAGTTCCCAAATAACAATCTGTATTTTCAAGCAACAGCCATAACGTGTTGGATGACAGGAAGAAGTAGCTTTATCCAAGCATAAACTAAGGTCTGACACATCTGAAATCCAATTTATGATTCACTGAGCAAAAATGGGGATATGAGAGATACCAGGAGGTCCAAGAGAGCTTTTTCCTTTTTCCTCTGTGCTGGCTAACATGCAGGGAAGAGACCTGTGGTGGTGAAACAAACACACCAGATTCCTCACTGCTCAGTGGAACCAAATGTAGCCAGAGGTTGCCAGCACAGCTGAAGCAACAACTGAGAGAAGTAATTCAGTGTCAGATGTTAAGTGTAGCACAGGCTACTTACTCTGACCTGGTGTGTATATTGAATTTGCATTTATGTACGCTGCGGCCCAATGTATTTCATGGTTTCCTGCAGAGGCACTGTATTTATATTCTGCATTAGGTCTTTTAGTCTAAATTAACTAAATTGTCCCTTTAAGATACCTTTATTAGTTCCCACACTTTCTTTGTTGTCATTGGTGTTTTCAGTTTTCGTTTTCTTTGTTTTGATAGGAGGTTCCTCTGGAGCTGGAATTGGATAAACATACACAAAAAAATTTAAAACTAGAAGAAAAGTTCTGACACGACTTAAGGTTCTGTTCTTCTAACATGAGTTTATATTTGCTAAGAGGTTCAGATTATACAAAAGAACTGTGCAATCACTCTTAAAAAATAATCTAATTTGTATATGCAACTTCCTACTTAAAAATTCTATTTAGGTAATTTATTAAGTTCTGGAACTGAGAAAAAGCATCTTCGAAACAAACAAGAATATAAGTTGTATAATGAATACCTTCTACATGTTTATGTTTGCGTTTCTTTACTTTTGTTTCCTCTTCAACTTCACTCTGATGGCCATTTCCATTTGTTTCAAATTCACGTTTATGTTTGCGTTTCTTTACTTTTGCTTCCTCTTCAACTTCACTCTGATGGCCATTTCCATTTGTTTCAAATTCACGTTTATGTTTGCGTTTCTTTACTTTTGCTTCCTCTTCAACTTCACTCTGATGGCCATTTCCATTTGTTTCAAATTCATTCTCCACGCTCTCCTTTCCTTTCTTGGACTTTTTACTCTTTTTTACCTCTGACTGGTTTTCTAATTTCAAATCTTTTTTCTCCTTCTTTTTGTTCTTTTGTCTCTCTTCTTTTCGTTCTCTCTTATTCTTTTTCTTCTCAACTTTATCATCTGTAATTCCATTTTCTTCTGCCACTGTTTTTTCCTCAGTTTCTGCAGACTGGTGCTCTTCCTTCCGTTGTGGTGTGTCCTGTTCTTTTTCATTTGAAATCTTTTGTTGAAAAAGAAGATTATTACAATTTTTACATGCCTTGTTTTGACACTGCAACTTTCCCCTACTACAAAATTCATGAAGAACATTAATTTCTCGAAATCAATTAAATTTCTTACATATGGTAACACCAGATACCTGAGAAATAGCACGAGTGTGTCTGATTCCTATTTTAACTAAAGACTAAATGCTAATTAATGTCAAAGAACAAATGTTATCTTACAACATATATAATTTTTAGTTGAAGTAAATGTCCATGTGTTTTAACGTAATTGCTAAATGTAATTAAGGGAGTGACAACTCTTTGATTTACACAAGCAAAACATTACAGCAACATGCAGAACCTATTCCCAAATATACAGCCCTTGAGTAATAATCTTAGTTTTGCCACCCAGTTCCCTGTCTTGGGATGTCTGGGACAACAAACCGTTATTGCATGATGTTAACAAAGGCACTTCTAGTTGTTTTAATTTTACTTTTCTCACCTTAATATATTTGGTCTTCTTCTACCATTCCTTGGCTGATAATTATTTTCTTGTTGAAGAATGAATATATTAATGAAAAAAATAATATTTAATTTTAACTTTAAATTTAATAATTACTAGTGAAATACAATTACTGAAATGTTAGTGTGGCTATTTAGTAAGATAATAGATCTTTATACAAGGCAACTTAAAACCAACATGGTTTTGTAAGAAGTAATTTCAATTAAATTTGAATTCTACTTAGGAATGTCCATTGAGTACATAAAATTCAAGGTACGTTTTACAAAGAATATCTTAAGAGTTTTTTTAAGAACTCTTAAAGGTGCATTGAAATGATCTGAGCAAGAAAGCTGTGCTATATATTTTACTTTAATGCTATGCTCTATGGACAGTGCAAATTGTTTGCATTTAAATAGAAGTTTTTCAGATTGAAGATTTATTTTCTTTAAAAATAAGTTTAAATCAAGAGAGAATATTTTATGACTTAAATGAAGTTCTGTTGACTCAGTATTAATGTTCCAGCAAAACAAAGTACTTCAAATTCAGTGTCCAGAGCTAATATTATGTTCATATCCTTTAAAAAATGTGTTTCTTTCCTTCCTGGCTCTTATATTTGGATTCTTCAGAAAAACTGCAAATAGATTTAACTGGAATTATCAAATCAGAAACATGAAGCATAATCAACAGGGGATTAATGCCAAATCTATGCCTACACTCTTCCTCAAAAGAATGTGGGGGGAGAGCATCTTTACCTCAACAGAGAAATGAGATCTGTGACAGCTTTCTAATAGAAGCAATACATGTACACAATCACAACAACACCCTACCAAAACATGCTAAGCTAGTAATGAAATAGCAAAGAATTAGGCACTGACAAAAAGGTCAGGGTGAGTCCACAATTTGGACAAAAAAGTGGGAGGAATTTCTGTCATGAACTGGAGGATTTTCTCTCTCCCCACTAATAAGATAAGTGAACTGGGTGCTGTTAAGTTTTCAGTCCAATACACATAAATTTGGGTCCAATAAAGTTCTGAAAAGATATTTGATTCCATCTCAGTGTGTGCTAAAAGACTGGAACCAAAGATAAAGGTAGTGGTTTTTCCTTTCTTTATGTACTAGTAGCATTAAGTTGAATAAGCCTTCTGATTATCATGTCACAATTGTGTCACTGTGTCCAAGTTTTCAATCACAACCTACCCAGTATTCACAACTACTCCAGCGACAGTCTGTTCCACAAGTAAGCAATTCAGTCTAGAAATATTACATTATAACGGAATCCATGGTAACAACAGGAGACAATGTTTCTGCCAGCATCTACAAAAGGAGTCTGAAAGGCTTTCCTTCCAGCATTTTGAACTGCATTCTTGTTGTATGATGTTGTACCTCTAACTTAACTTACCTTTCTGGTTGCTTCTGAGAAAACATCCCACACCTGATCTTGTAAAGTGCTGTCAGTAATTCTCAAACTGTTCTTGATCCAATTCTGTGCAGGGAAAAAACAGTAATAACTGAAAATGTGCACCTCTGATTTTCTTTCTTAATTACCATATATTTGGTTCTTGGGTTTATTTTTCATTTAAGAATCTAATCACTGCTTCTGACTAAGACCTGGTTACAAGTTACTGCTGTGAATCTCTCAAGCCTCCTTACTAAACTGTACTATGGCTATGTACATAATGCCTATGTACTGTTATGAGGCTACACCACTCTCTGAACTGCCTCACCAATAGCAATCCCAAAGAGGTTAAGTATATACAGAAGATAATCCTCAAGCTTTTGAATACAACTTGTTATGTTAATGTCCTACCAAACCTTCTGACTGTTCCCATGAGTTAAAACATTAATGATCTGATCTTATTTATTTGTGTACTGGACAGATGGTCATGCTCCTCAATGGATACCTTAGTTTATTACAGAAAAGTAAAATTTAAACAAATGTCTCGAAGCAAACATTTGAAAGTTGTTTGGGTTATTGCAAGAGCTCCTGGTGAAACAAAGCCATAAATTTCAACTTATCTGTTTACACTATCAGCAACAGATCAACTTTTAGAAACATGGAATTCTATATAAAACCTAATGTAAAGATTTTTGCACTGCACTGAAAATCCCAGGAAAGGTGCATTAGTAAATTGAACAATGAACTGCAAAAACATTTGATCTTTCACTGCAACATATATTACCAAAAAGAAAGCGGCTTCTTGACAATATAATTTTCCCTGCTTAGAACATTAACTTTCTAGAAAAGTATTTTAACCTTCAGCTCACTAGCAGCAATTTTACCACAGCTCTATTAGGTTCTATTTGAGTGCTTTGGGAGCAAGCATGATCTTCTCTCAGCCTCACCATCTGAGGCACAAAACAGAGAGGGGAAAAAAAAAAAAGGGCAGCTTGTCAGTAATTCTTTACTGATACAACATGAAACATTTGGAATTTACTTTAGTGAAGCGTGCAGTGTGGAAGATTCTGTCAGAATACTGAGTAACAGGAAAACTCTCAAAACAGGATCTTGACTTCACCAGGGAAAAACAAGGCCAGAGAAATAAAAAATCTTTAGAAGTATGTCTAAGAATTTGGACATTCAATAGAAATTGGAAATAGGGAAAAAAAGAAAGGTATTGAAAAAAGAACAATTTAAAGATTATGTTTAAATGGTGAGTCTCTGGCTTAATACCTAATTAAACTGGCACAAAAAGAGTCCTTTTAAGCGTGGAAATGTATTTTACAAATATTGCCTATTTGAAAGTCAGGCATTACACCATCTATACCAATGCCCAAATAAGCAATGTGTCCCACCTTTGTTAAAAGAGAGTAGCACTTCCTAAGAAAGTCTATTTTTGAGCTCACTGCACGGATTACTACAAATCTCCATTAAAACATACCTGAAACTTTACTTTTTTTCTTGGAATGTTATCAAAGGCACGCATCTGCTCCAGGATGTTCCGCACTTTAGGGCTTATATTTGGCTTCTTCATGACTTCATGGATTTTCTAAATAAGAAAACCAGAATTAAATCAGAAAAGCAGCATAAGGATCAAATGGTACATCCAAGGTGTGCAAGTTTGAAGTACACTGGAGAGAATCACCCAGTGCCCACAGCTGGTATAGTCTGTTCACAGGAAATGTTCAAAATGCATGAGAAAAAGACTGATCTTTGCTTTAATCACAGATCATTAGATGTGTCAGTTATCTGTCTAAGCATTTATACCTATACAGTAAGCATAGGCAAGCAGGACTGCTCACCAGTGCTTTCTGATGTACAAGTTACAATCTGTAATAAATACATTTTAAAGTAAAGAAACTGTACCATATTAGGGATTCTTGCAGCATGAAAAAGACCTTTATTAAGAAAAGCAATTGTCAACTTACTGGTTTTTTGTAAGCTTCTGGAGTTAATTGTGAAAAATCAGGCTTACTTAGATGCCACAGTTTGATATGCTTTTCTTTTGGCAGCAGTGCCAGCTTCCACAACTATTAATCCCTGTAAGACTGTTCAGGATATTCCCAAGCTATGGGTGTCAGCACAAGAGAACAGAGATTAGGCCAGGGCAGTTCCTCATGGCAGTTCCTTGAACAGCACTGCTGCTTGTGGGGGTGAAAAACAGCTGAGCTTCCTGGTACTTAAAGACGCAGCCACTGGACACTGGAGAGTCTTCCTGTACTAAGGTTTTGTGGATGTGTTAAGACTATTGGAAAAGGGTGTTTGGTAATAATCCCTCAGCTTTCTGTGTAGGAAGAACTTACTTCTGAGGCAGGTTTACAATGTTCATGAGCAATAGCTCTCACATCATGCTGCCTTTAACAATGTCCTCAAACCATGTTCAATCTCAACCACTACTCATCTTTGACTGTATTACTCATACACCTTGTGTGTGTGTGTAGCTTAGTACCTTGTTAGATTGTGTTCTATACAAGATAGAAATCAACAAATCCATGTATGAAGGTGATTAACTTGTTACTAATGAGGTTTTAAAAATGTGTTTGAGTTCCTTCCACAAATCAACGAATAGCCTTAAGAAGGCAGATTCTTGCACAAGACAGAAAGGGTATTAGACATTTTCATCTGTGCTGGAGCCTCTCTTGTTCAACATATTTACAAAATATCTGACAAGAGGACAGGGAAATTTTTCTGATGATTGTGAAGCTATTCAGGATGAGGACTATAAGGATTGCAGAAAGATTTTAAGAAAATGAGTGACTAGGTAATAAAAGGGTAAATTACAGCCAACACAAATTCATGTAAAGCAGGATGCAAAGGAAAAGCAATCTTAACTTCACATCTAAAATGGCAGGCTTTAAGTTGATCGCTGGAGCGTAGACACAAGATCTTGGGTTTAAAATAGCCAATTCCATGAAAATTCCAGAACAATGATCAGCAGCAGCAAAAAAACAAAACAAAAAACCAAAAATAGATTGACTGGCAAAAATCACTTTGAAAGATACAAAGAAGGACACAGAAAACATCATTATGACACACAGTAAATCTATGGTTCATCCATATCTTGAACTCTATTTCACAAACATACAGTAGAACTGGGAAGACTTCAGAAGACCAAAGAGATAACTTACATATGAAGAACAACTGAGTAGGGTAGAATTTCTCAGCCTGGAGCACACACTCAGTGTGCAACTGAGAAAACTACATTAAATCAAACTAGTATGAGATAAATTCAAAACAAACAAAAGATACATTTCTTACCAGGATAAGCAAAAGACCTACCTAAGACATGCCAAAAGAAATTTGAGGATATTGGGAAAAACAGATCTCTGGTTTGATCCAGTATAGCCTTTCTAGCGTCTGTAACAATTATAAGCAATAGTTATTTATCATATCTGTATATAATACAAACTTACCTGAATCCACTCCTGCTGTTTGGCATCTCCTTTGTTAGTTTTGGCTTCAAAACCTTTTCCACCATATTTCTGGTCTTCACTTATGCACTTCACATGTTCCTTATAGTCATCACCCCTGAACATACGAGATTTTTAACCACAGGTCACAGAGATACTTCAGTCCTTTGAAATGTGCAACACCTAATCAACAAATTCAGTATGTTCCAAAAGGAACATTATTGCCAGTTCACTCTCTCTGCAGTAGCAGAGTAAATAACAGCTGTTGATGATCAGAAGCTGAAAGCTCTGTTGCTGATGCCTGTTTACTGCTGAGGTTTAGTTGTCTATGAGGTTCAAACTTGGATGATTAAGCCTAAATTTCTATAAAAACATGTATATTTTTAAATACAAATATTATTATTCAGACATAGCCACATTTAATTCTAAAAGACCACAGAAAAAAACTTGTATTTGTGACAACCTCTGCAGAGTGAGAAAAGCTATTTCACATCCTTTACCTACCAGAAATCCTTGCCACAATCCATGCAAGACAGGCACTGACAGTTTCTGCAGATGTTCACATGCTTTTCAACCTGTGCTTTCTTCACAGCTTCTCCACATGCATTGCACGTGAAAACTACCATGTTGGCGAGTGGTCAGGAGCTTCCAAGAAGTGGGTATAGCCTCCTTCCTCCACATACAACCACAACCCTAGAAACACAAAGAGATCTTACACTTACGGCTTGAAAAAAACACGTGGATGGCCAAAAAGCACCCACAGACGGGGCGAGCAGTCCCATCCTGCAGGTGCAGGAGCTCGCCTTGCCTGACACCCTGAGCACAGGGGAAAGCCGTGAGCCGGGAACCAGCACTCCCAGTACTCACCACCGCAACCTGGGAACCAGTAACCCCCAAACAAGGAACCAGTAACCCCTGTACCCGCCACCCCAAACGAGGAATCAGCAATCCCTGTACCTGCCATCCCAACCTGGGAACCAGTGACCCCCACACCCACCACCCCAAACCGGGAACCAGTGACCTCCATATCCATGACCCCAGCCCAGGAACCACTAAACCCCATACCCACCGCCCCAACCCGGGAACCAACGACCCCCCATTACCACCCCCCAACCAGGGAAACAGTAACCCCCAACCCAGGAACCAGCAATCCCTGTACCCGCCACCCCGATCCGCCTCCTTTTCCAGGCACGACCTCCCCCGGCCCTTCCGTCCCGCTCCCCTCAGCAGACCCGTCCCGGCCGGGTCCAGGCGAGCGGCGCTGCCGAGGGGTGGCCCGGCCACACGGCGTACCCGCCACCCGCGCTCCTGGCCGGCAGCCACTGCTGCCGTGCCGTGCCGCCTCTCCCGCTCCTGCTCCCTCTCCCATTCCCATTCCCACTCCCGTTCCCACTCCCGTTCCCGTCCCCTGCCCCCCCGCACCTCAGCGGCCGCAGCCGCCCCGCGCGGCACGTGCCGCCGCCCGGTTCCCGCCGCGCCCCGGCCCCGCTCCGCCCGGCGCCTGCGCCGCCCCCGCCCCGCCCCGCCCCGCGCTGCGCGGCGGAACGGGAAGGGCAGGGCAGGGAAGGGGAAGGGAAGGAGCGGCGGCGGAAGTGGCCGGTGGCGGGGATGGAGCTGGGAGGTGGCCGGAGCCGGTAAGCGCTGGGCTGGGCAGGGCCGGGCCGGCTCCCGCCCCTCGGCCGCTCTCCCGCCTCAGCCGGGCGGCGCCGCGTCCCCCCCGCCCGCAGCCCCGGCCCTGCGGCAGCGGCTGCTCCGACACCGGCCAGAGCCCGCTCTCTCCCCTCGGGGCCCTCTCCCCTGTACCCTCTGTGCCTTTCTCCGTGCGACACCTCGAGCCTGAGCTCAGCCGGGCCAGGCTTAATCTTACACATCATAAATAGCGACTGTGTTGGGGGGTTCCCCCTGTTCGGGAGCGGCTCTCCATGCTCGCCTTTCCCGCTGGGAGACAGGCACCTGATGGCTGAGAGGCAGTTCGCTGGTTGTCAAAGTATTTGCAGGATGCCGTGGTGGGAGACGTACACAGAGAAAGCAACTGCTTGGCAAACAGATGTGGTTTCTTTATTTGAAAGCCTGGTAGAAGACCTGATAAACGTTCGTAGAGAAGAAGCACAGTATAATAGCCCACACTGTAATACAGCAGGAGGCAGTGAAGCACAGAGTAACAGGATAAACTAAAAAGTGGAACGTTTGGTCCTCATGAGAATTGAGAATGGGGCAACCACTTTCTGGTCATGTTTAACCCGAGGTGGTCTTCCTGCTTCATTAGTTAGAAGGGTAGAAGTTCCAATTGTCCTAATAGTCGGAGTTCTCATTTATAAGTGTGCAGGGGAAGAATTACATCTTTCCTTAGAAAAAAAGAAGTATAGAATTGAATGTAAATATGTTCAATGGGAATTACTTGTATTTTCAATCTGTTCAAAGAAGGATTTTTTTCATTTGAACATTATATTGTATTAAAAAAATAACTATGTCTAATCAGAGCCACATGGGAAATGTATTTAGCTAGGACAGCAACAAATATGTCTTCATTAATACTAGTACTATATTCTCCCCTTTCAGTTTAGAGGGTGAGGAAACTGAGGTTTACCTTTACCGATGATATTAATTTTGCAGGCATTATGTGTTTTTGCCTTAGAATCTAGTTCTTGTCCAAGTTGTCTAAATCAAGGTGTGATTTTTTCTGGTTATGGAGTTCAATTTATTGGCAGCACCATTAGATTTTTGCAGAAGCTCTTTGTTGTAAGCAAAACTTCATTAAAATCAGTATTTCCTATGTATATTGCTGTGCATCTACAGGTGAGCAGTACTGTGACTCATCTTTAATCAGAAAAATGTCATTAGAGCTCACATTGCAGGTGTAAACTGTAGTCTGTTTCCTTTGGAAGCTAAAACAAATTGTGAAAATGTTCCTAATATTTTAAATTAATTTTGCAATATAATATTTAAAATTCATCTTAGCGTTTTATTTCATTGTAGGTAATTTAAGTGATTTTCTAGCATGGACACTGTTGCTAGCCATAGTTGTCATCTTCTCCAGCAGCTACATGAACAGCGCATTCAGGGGCTTCTCTGTGACTGCATGCTGGTGGTAAAAGGTGTATGCTTCAAAGCACACAAAAATGTATTAGCTGCTTTCAGTCAATATTTCAGGTATGTGATAGAAAATTCTTCTTTTTAAAATTATAATTAAATGCTGTTGCTTGAGGTTTTCTTTGAGAAGGGTATTTTTTTCTGGTAGTTGCAGAGTAAAGTAACTGTTGGGAATATAATGAGAAAAGGGAAATTGTTTGTCCAGAGATAAATCTGTGTCAGGTATTCATACTATGCTGTTGGATTGTTGGCATTTTCCTGATCCTTACTTGCTTATAGTGCCTCATATAACGGATTCTGGCATAGACCTGCATTCAGTATTTCAGTAAGGAAAGATAACTGCTTAGAAGGAACATAGCAGAGTACATGAACAGAGCCAGATAAGGGATATAACTGATGAAACATTATTCACTTCTGAATAATGTGACTTGTTTCATCAATCATATATTCAAAATAAAATTTGACCATATAGGTTATTATCGAATCTCTGTTTAGAACAGATTCTCAGAGATAACAACTGTGTTTTAAAGTACACAGGTGACCCATTATGCCATATCGCTGGTTTCTTTCCCTTCTGTGCTGCCCTCAATTGACCCTCCAAATTTTGGAGGATGCTGGATCTTCTAAATTAGTGTTTTACATTACTTATGAGTAAGATGTTAGATCTGGCAGTTTTTAGACCTTGTTTTTTGAAGCATCTCTAAAGTAAGAAAATTATTTCTATGTTACAACCAGGGAAAAAAGATAAGAGGTTCCTTTTTCTCTTCTAGTGGTGTAATCCTGCTGATGAAGTGCAATTATGCTCAAAGACTGAATTTTTTAAAGTAGTTAGAAAGAACTAAGCACTCAACTCCTATTAAAATTCAATAGGATATGAGTGGCTAATTAATTTAGACTCTCAACCCAGATCTGTTCATTATAATTCTGGTTTTAATTTAGATAGGATGGTCTTGATTTCTGAAAGAATTTTGATATGGGCACTGGCTTCAGAGTAGCCTCTGCATGTCTAAAGTTTAGGCATAGGGTCTCATTTCCTTAAGATTTAGAGCTCATTGATATTATGCCCACCTTTAAACAAAACCTAATTTGAAAGTTTGGCCACAAAGAGGAACCATCAAGTTTGGGGCATTTTGTAGCGAGGAAAATAACTGCATAGGAGTGACCTGACCCAGTTTGTTTATATGTCATTGTTTGCTGTGAGAGTATCAGGTTAGAGACTGGGGATTTTAATGGGAGGGCTTGAAGTTCTTGATTGAGACAGAGTATGAACCCACTTAATCTAGGACTAGTTGTGAATGTGAAGAGCTACAGCTCTGAATGCGAGAATACTTTACATCAAATAGTAAGTTTTGTGAATTCATTCACTTTAATGATTTAATGACAATTCAGTGGGTGTTGGTTGCACTGCTGGCTTAGGCTCTTCATTATTCTTTTACTTGGTTGTCGTCTAGTGCCAGCAAAAAAAGTACTTCTTTGGATATGAGATAATAGATTGAAAATAATGCCATCTTCTTGCTTAATGTCACCATCCTCCTGTGTATTTGTGGTGAAAGAACTAATACTAAGAACTTTAATAAGATTTACTGATAGAGTTTGATGGACAAGCTCAGTTGCCAGAAGAGTTTAGCTGACTTGGATGTCTTATCTTCTCCCTTTTATTAGCAAATTTCATATGTCCTGTTTTATTTGCCATGATGAAAGGAGAAACACCATTCTAAGTAAAACAGTTTTTGAAAATTGTCCGTAAATACTCCACTGCACTTAATATGTGAATAACAGTGGATAGGAAACCACAAGGATAGGGTGTCATTTCAAAACATTAAAAAATACAAAATTGAAATTATATATGGATCATTTGTTTTGATTTATACTTTAAGTGCACTAATGTAGGACTAATATATGACAAGTAATTGAAACATTTTGAGACTGTAAAAATACAGCACTCTAGGTAAGACCTTAGAGTATAAATTGTTTCATACCAGACAGTCTATATGAGGTGTATGTGTATTTTTCTTATTAAAGTGCCTGTGAATAATTTCTGTTTGTATTTGAGTATTTGCCTTATTTTATCAGGACCCTTTTCCAGAATTCTTCAGGCCAGAAGAACGATGTGTTTCACTTGGACATTAAAAATGTAGGTGGCATAGGCCAGATCTTGGACTTCATGTACACCTCTCACCTGGATCTTAGTCAGGACAATGTACAAGCTATGCTGGACATTGCACAGTGTCTCCAAGTGCAAAATGTGCTGAACATTTGCCACACCTTTTTAAAATCTTCTACAGCTGTAGAGCAAGCAGCCAGCATGCCTTGTAATAGTGTATTTTCACTGCAGAATACTTTGGCTACAGATGGGAGCTGTGCCAGTGACGGTTATGGGACAAACCTGTTGCACGAGTGCTCATCTGACACACAGGCCAGTAAAGTCTTGGCTGACCACCATTCTCATTCATCACAGTCTGTTAATCTGCACACACCCCCAGGTGATGCCCAGAAACAGCCACAAGACTCCTTAGATGGCAACTGCACAGAGCTTCCATTTAAACAACCAAATTACTATTACAAACTACGCAACTTTTACAGTAAACAGTTCTACAAACAAAATGCTTGCTCTGATCATGAGAGAGGAGCAGAACCATCCTTTTCTTACAACACATCCACAGAAATAAACGCAGTGGAGAATAATTCTTGCACTGTCAGTCACTCTGAGTGTATTCTGGAAACGTCTGATCATTTACCATCAAACTTTCTGGTTCAGTCTGGGAACGAAGCTGCTCCAGACCAAGATGCAGAAAGCACACTTATGCAGCCAACCAAAGAGATGCGGCTGAAGAAGGCAATACACCTCAAAAAGTTAAATTTTCTAAGATCTCAGAAATCTGCAGAGCAGCCACCTGAGCCTAAAAGGGATGACAGTAGAGTACCAGAAGTAATTGAACCTGTAAATGAAAGTACCACAGACGTGACAAATGTTAGAGTTACTGATGAAAAAGAAGATGAAGATTTAGTGAATTCTGAGAATTTTGAACAAACTGTTGAAATGGAAAGATCTCAAGGTTCTTTGGAACAAGAAGGACAATCACAGACTCTTCAGTCACAGAGACAATATACTTGTGAATTATGTGGAAAGGCTTTCAAACATCCAAGCAATTTGGAGCTTCATAAAAGGTCTCATACAGGTACAGTTATCAGTTACTTGGTCTGCAGACCAAATATTTCAGTTAAAGAGACTATCTTGCAGTGTCTCTTGATTCAGAGATGCTGGTTAAGGGTCTGCTTTCAAAAGGTGATGGTTTTGTGGTTTGTTTGGGGTTTTTTTAAGTGAATAATCATACAGAAATAAAGACTGTAATACTGAATTTAGCTGAGAGTTGTAGAAAAAATATGTCCTATGTATTTGTTTGGGTGCTTTTTTAAAGAACGTTGTTTGAATTCAATGAAAATGAAATTTCAATGAAAACTTTATTTTTGTCTTGCATTGAGATGAGTGATTTCTAGTCAGTTTGTCGGGTGGCCCAGAAGTTTCAGCTAGATAGCAATAAAAAGTGTAAATGAATAGGTGATGCTACAAGTGTTCTAGAACACCTCATTTCTCTCTGGTCATATATTCATTGTGAGATACAAGTAATTGGTGTTTGGTGGTCATGTTTTTTAACTGTAGAAATATTTTTTTATAACAACTTTCATTGTGTTTACCTAGAGAGTAAGGTTCTTGCAGACAAGTAGGCTGCAGAATGAATGGGAATTTTGAAATAATTTACTTTGTTTAAAAAACTCACAAGTAATATTTTTAAACCTAACATAGATTTATTTCTAAGTACCTTTTTATTCTAGTGAAAAACAAGACTTGGTCTGACTTTGAATTAATTAATTTGTCTGTTGAACTTAACCAGCATTTTCTATTATTAGATATACTTAAGGAGTTTAAGAATTACCTTATCTAGTCAGGTAATACTATTGATTCAAAGTCAGAGATAGCATTATTCCTGATTAAGCTGTTGAATATTTCTTTTTCCCTGTATTAAATATACAAACACATCTCTCTCAGTCTTGTCAAATAAACATCACTTTGGAAATGAGCATACATGTATTGGTACTTTGACACTAAATATGAAACCCTCTTAGCAGACGTTAATTTATTTTGTTAATTGGTCCTTAGTATTAAAAGTTTATTTTTCCACATTATGAGTAGAAAAATCTTTCCAGAACCTGAAAATACAAACATTTTGCATTAGCTTCATAAAGTTTTCAGTTGTTACCTTTGACTACTTCTGTATGTTCATACTCCTTATAGCTTTTTATTTAATTTGGTCTCCTGTGATAGAGTTGTATGTCTCTTTCCTAGATCCTCTCTTTGCCTTGTATTTTTTTGAATCTTATCCAATTTGAGCTGACATCATCAGATATATTGAAATATCCTAAAAATTTCAGGAAAATAGGTGATCAGATAGAAGACAGAGCATCTAGAAAAGTCCCAGCTGAGGGAGAGGCTGCAGTAACATTTGAGTTTGTGCTAGAGACACCCCAAGATTCAGGAATTCCATGCTGCTTTTCATACACTGTTTTCTTCCAGTAGTTTTTAAAAATTCCAGACTTGAATGCTTCTTAGTGTGGCATCAGCATTCTTCTCTAGATGTGCTAAACTAAAAGTTCAAGAGCATAAGTTTAACAAGTAATAAGCACATAAAAGGATGGAGAAATTGAAGCAAGAATATGACTAGAAATGCCTGGTTGTTTCCCTGTTATTCTTGCGTCACATTATTTTGTTTTTAAATATCCAACTAGTACAAAAAGAGTACTTGGAAAACTGCAGTGGACAGGGAGTAGGATGTTAATACAGGCATACAGGGCACATCTGTATTGTTAACTTTAGATATACTAGCAGTTAAGTAATATTAGTGTATGCTAAAAGCCATTTCTATTCACCTGCCACTTCAGAAAGCACAGCAGATTGCTAGCTAATCAATTTTATTTAAAAACATTTATCTTCTAAAACTAAGCGAAAGGTTTAGCAAGCATTTAGCTGTTACAGTGCTTACTGAAAGTCCTTCCAGTCTGGCTTTGCTGAAGAGATAAGATACTGAAATGGATCTTTCACACTGGAAAACCTGTTTTTAACCCACAAATGACAATTCTTTCGACACAAGTGCGGTGGTGGTCTGGTTGTCAAGAAAAAGTGTGTGTGAAATTCTCTGTCCCTGAACAACAGGAACTACTGAAGAATTCACAGGTTTGCATGATTGCATTGATGAGTTTTCTATGTGAAGGCAGCCATACTGTGTGCAACACAGGTTGTTGTACTGGGATGTCTGGCTGTTTTAATTGTATTGCTACTGGATACTTAAAGGAATCTCTAAAGAGAGCTTACTTTCATTGACTTTGACTGATTTTGACTTGACTGAATGTTATAATTTGTTTTCATTATATTGACATGTCTGAAAAAAGGGAAGCAAGTATATTTCTCTTATACAGTCCATACCTGTCCAAAAACATCCAGTGTTTTTGTTGGGATTTTTAAAAAATATTTTAAAAAAATATTTTCATCTCAAAAAACTACCCAAAACAAATCCAGCCCCATGGAATGAACCCTTGGCAGGATGGAATACAACAGGACAGAGTAACACTGTCATAATACATTGTTGATCCTCAACCTTTTCATTCTGAGCTTTGCTTGAGTAACTTGCCAGCATTCCATGTCTTAGTGGGTCTTGCTCCTCACTCTTATGATCTTTTCAGGAATACCACTTCTGCATTTCATGCCTTTCTCCTCTGGAGCTGATACACCATGGCTTTGATCCCACTATTGTGTACTTTATCTTCATCTCTTCTTGTAGAGTGCTGAATGAGAAGGATGCAGCAGGGGATAGAAAACACGAAGCAGTCCAAGGGTTCAAAAGTAAAGTCTCATGGCTGTTTGCTGAAGCATTGTCTTAATTGTAGCTCAGTTACTGCTTTTTCCCAAATTTTCTCTATTGCTGTATATCCAGCCCTGGTCCTTGGGAAGATTGGTGTCCTCAGACAGAATTTTTTGGTTTGGAATTAATTGACAGCTGTAGAGTCATAGAATACTTTAGATTAGTTTGGATCTCTGGAGGTCATCTAGGCCCATCCTCTACTCAAGGCACATAAATTACATTGGGTTATTTTGCTCATGACCTTGTGTAGTCAAATCTTGGACATCTCTAAGGACAGAGATTCCACCATCTCTCTAGGCAATCACTTCCAGTGTCTGACCACCCTTGTGGGGAAAAGATTATTTTCTTATATCCGATCAGAATTTCTCATGATCAAACTTGTGTCTGTCACCTCTTGTCCTAAAACTGTGTACCAAGAACAACCTGGTTGCATCTGTCTTCCCATGTAGGGGAAGGCAGATGTTCCATGTAGAACAATAAGATTTCCTGTTTACCTTCTTTTCTTAAGGCTCCAGATATGGTCTCACCAGCGATAGGCAGAGAAGGATAATCTCCAGTTTAGCAGCTGCACTCTCACTAATACACCCCGAGGTACAGTGAGGCTAATTGAGCAACAGGGTACCTGATAAGCCCAGTGGTTTGGAATTTTATGCAAGTGCAAAATGGTTCTCCAAAAACTAATTTGATGTTTCTTTTTCAAACAAAACTTTAGTTTTATCTTTATCTTGGGGGGAAAAACTCCCAACTCTTTGTACATCATTACGATTATAATGAGTTTGCCTGCAGCCTACAACAATAGTTTTGAGAAATTTGAGCCTCCAATTCCCTCCCTCCCCCTCTAGTCATTTCAGAGTGGATTCCTGTTCAGATACTAGTCTTTAGGTCTGCAGTAATTTTTTTTTGCGTGTGTAGGTAATTTCTGCAGAAATTGCTACTAGTGTTTTTTTCCTCTATTTCAAATTACCTTGATGCTTTGACAATTTTCAGAATCCTTCCCAGTTGCTACAGATATGGCTCCCCGTTGGTTTAATTTAGATTTGTGTTGTCAATACCAGAAATTTGCATGTTTAGAGCCATAATGAAATTAAATTAAGCCTCAGTGCTCTTTATAGTTGAGTTACTGGTTTCATAATTTTTGTCTTTAATTGAATAAAAGCTTTTTTAAAACTACCAGAAGATTTCCATTCTTCATTAAGTAGATAAAGTCTCAAATTGTCAGGTTAACTGCAGGATTGCTATCTGTGGAGCAACATAACTGTATGTTTACTCTATGTTTTAAAATCTAAAGAGAATTGCATTTAGTCCTTGATCTTAAAATATGTGGAAAGAACTTCATCTGCTTTGGCAGCAGGGAAGGAAAATGGAACCTCAGCACCTGAGTATGGTAGATGTTGCTTGTAACATTTCTAAGGGTGGAGGAAAAATACTGATGTAGAGAATACTTGGTGGAAGAGAAGCCAAGAGGTGTTCTGTAAAGTGAGGAAAACCAGAATTAAAAAAGTAAATAAAAGTCTATAGACACATTTTTGAATAAGCACGAAGATGAAACACATTTTAAGATCTCTTTTTCTCTTTGGAAACATCTGCTTTCAAAATCACATGGATTTAGACTAGTTTTGTTGCCCTGTACCAGTGGGCCAGATTATATACGTCCTTTAAATGTACACTTAGACTCATCAAAGATGATTAGAAGTCTGACCGTCATTGAATTCAGTGATATTTGAGCATTATTATTGTTTTAAAAATTCTAGAAGTTGCACAGAGAATTTTATCCACAGTGTAAAAACTAGGAACTAAGCAGAGAAAAAAACCCAACTTGATGAAATACTGTGGAGGAGAAAAAGTTATTACAAAAACATACTTGTCTTATATTGACAGCTAGAGAATTGAAGTATTGTGCAGTCACATTCTAGATTGAGTGTCAAGTTATTTTGAAAAGCTAAAGTGGGCTGCACTTGTTTTTTACTAAAGCTGCTCACGTGTTTTTGGAGAATCAAGAATACCAGTTTTATATGCATAAATTCAGAATTTTGGAGAAAAATACATGGGTTAACCTTCAGATATATAGGGTGAGAATTTGAAGGCAAATATAAGGAAGTGAATGGTTATGTGCTGAGCAGAGGTGTACGGTACACACTGAAACTGGAAAAGAGAACCCTGTCAAATTGGCTTCTCTACATTCCTCCTTCTTTTTAGGAATATGCCTCTGTACAAGTGAAAAAACAGGTGCACTTCCCATCATTGTTGTTGTAGGATCTTGTCATCTATTCTGTTCTTCCTGGCAATATGATACAGCTTTCAAAATGAAAAAAAAAAAGTATTTAAAAAAATTAAAACCTGCACCCATTTGTATCAAAACTCTTCTACCTACTTGTTTTGAATGATCAATCCTGTTTCTGAGCAAGTCTGCCTTACAAGCTTAATGGTAAATGCTGTACTTCCCTCTTGAATTTCCCCTTAAATACATGGGTAAGTGTCCTTTTGGGGATATTTTTACTTTTAAGTTACATGTTTTAAAAGGAAGTGTACCAATTGAAAACATTTTTTTATTCCATTGCAACTATTAGAAGTTCTATGTTCTGTTTCTTCTTTTAGGTGAGAAACCTTTTGAATGTAACATTTGTGGGAAACACTTCTCACAGGTGGGAATATTTTATGTATTATGGTACTTAGACTTGAAATGCATCTGTGTGTTGATTCTAAAAAATTTGGGCTTAAGTCTATAGATAAAGATTTTTTTTGTTCAAAGACACTTCACTTTAGGGATAAATTATTGTCTTATTTGAAAGTAATATGTTAAGTGGTTTAGATTTCTTTGATGCATTTTGTACCTTTGATTCTGTCTGCTCTCAGTAGATGTGTTATGTATTTTACCTTCAAATGAATGTTTAACTATCCAGAGCCACACTATATTTGAAATACAGAGAACATTCATTTCCAAACTGTTCTTTTGACTTATGTTTAGGGATATGTGTGAATAGCATTTTTACAGTGTCCGAAAAAAGTACAGGTTAGAATTTTCTGTGATGTTGTAGTCACAATACAGTTTTATCTTCCTAAATGGCAGAAATTATTAAGCAGATTTGAATCAGATAAAAAAGTTTGTATCCATGTAATTGGGCTTAGTTTCCTTCAGTGAGAACATCACTGTCTGAAGTGACAGAACTCAGCTATGATTTAAAAAAAAACATCCTGTGAAATTCTGTACTTACATACAGGACCTAAGCTTTAGCTGTCTTAATTTGCCCTCCAATGCTTGCTTCCTGTTCTGGGTACAGCACTTAATTTGTATTCCTGCAAATTTGGCGCCTAATTGTCTCACATTTCCAAAATGTCTATTTCTTTTCTGTTTTCTTGTTTGGACTGTGCACATCTAAGTACGGGAGACAATAAACAGATACATATTTTTATACTAAAATTAAATAATAGTTATTGTTGAATAACTTTGGTATTTCTCATGGATCCTGATTTAAGAATTAGAGTTATGTGTTCTTTGTCTACCCACCCACAACTATTTGTGTTTCTCTTGTTTCAGTTTCATAGTCTACCAGTGGGACTTGTTTACCCATGAATCTGATGCAGTTGTGTCCTCCACTTGTTGCTTAATATGAATATAAGACTGAATATAATACCCTGAACAGTACTGTTTCATCATGCTTATTGAGCCATTTTGAGAAAAACTAGGTCTTCTTAGTAGACAAAGAAGTGCATTTTTATTCATTTTGATGGCTGAACTTTTAGTTATTAAAAGCAAAACATGAATATTTCCAAATTCTATTAAAAGTACTTTTGGCAAATAGTGGTACTCAGTACCACTATTGTGGGGGAGAGAGAATAAAAAAGCTTCACACACAGAGTGTATGACAGGCATGACAGACTCCTCATGCAACATCCTTAACTAAAAAAAAACAACAAACCCCCCAACAAAACTGGAAGTTTCTGCCGTTTACTTCAACACACTCAAATAGCTCTCCTTTCCTCCTTATTACCTCACTTGCCTGAAGCTATAGGTAGATACATAGGGGTGGACAATTCCCACATGTCCAGCACATGAGCCATAGTGCTCAGCTTGGGTGCTGCAGGTGGTCATAAAGGGATCTTGTGTATTCCTGAGGTACTTGCTTTTGAATCCTGCAAATGAGTAAGATTCCACCTACCAGAAAGCTGCAAGGATAATTACTATCTACTTTTTGCTTAAAAGACCATGTTTGATCTTGATCTTCTCCATCTGCAGGCACAGAAGTAGAAACACTTTTATTTAAGCCTTCATGTTCAGTGCTTTTGAGACAGTGCAGTCGTTGTGCCTGGTGGTATTTCTGCTCCAGCTGAACGTAACTGATGTTCTGTGTGTGGGAATGCAGAGCAGAAAGTGAAGGAAGTGGGGAAATGGACATGGGAACTCACAGTTGGGAACAAGTAGCAATAAATGTGTTTGATTTTTTGAGAAGAAGGTGCCTTCTGTACTGCAAAGCTTGCATCCTCCCTTACTACAGCACACAGCCTTTTGTAATGTGAACCTTTTCTGGCTGGTGATCCGGGTATCATGTTTTACCTCCTTCTGCAGAGCTTCTTTTGGGTGTCTCTATGCTTAAGGTCTTTCAATTCGAAAGCAAGCCAGTTACAAATGGACTAAGTCTAGCATATCTCTTTAGTCTCCAAATTTGTGAGGAGTGCTGTGCAACCAGTATGAAGATTCCTTTGAGCATTTTTTTTCTTTCTCTGAAATGCTAGCAAAAGTCCTCTTATGTTTTTTCATTGGCATGGCATTGTCAATGCTGCTTTAAGCAAGCTTGTGTGCCAGCTTTAAAGCTTAGGAAGAGTACAAGCTATCGATGGGGTTTTTTTTTGTCTTAGCACAGTTAATAACAAGCTTTGGCCTCATTAGGAGGAAATTACATAGAGTTGTAATAAATAAATGGATCTACTTGCTGCTCTCTGTAGATTGTTTTTATTCTTCATTAAAATGCTTGTATGGGAACTGTTTTAGAATGGTTGTTGCACTTCAAATTCACCTTCTGTCTTTATCCAGAATAACTTTTAAGTGCCCATGATAGGGTTTGTTTTGTGACATGGATAGAAGTAAAGGCTCTGTCTTTTATACGTTTTCTCTCAAATGCACCACTGAATAAAATTCCTTGTCTTTGCAAGGCAGAAATTATTCCATGGTTTGTCTCCTTCCTCAGACATAGGTGCCTAATGCCTCTCTTTGAATGGATTTCAGGATTATGAAGTTTGGCCTGAGAAAATAGTGGTTCAGTCACACTGCAGTCTGAAAAAAATTACAGGGGTTAAAGAGAGCTCTCTCAGGGTTCAAACATTGATACATTTGATACTGTCCTCTGTCTGTGTTTGTGTGTGTCTGCCCTACTTGAGTTCTGGTATATTCTAAGCTCTGATTACAGTGATGGATCATCACTGGTAATTTATTATCTAAAGGAGTCAAAAGAAATTACTGTGGATCTTATTTTTATTGTCTTACTGTGACTGAGGAGGACATGATAATCGTTTGCATCCCAAATTTTCTTTCCCAATGGAAAGGACTCGATGTTCCTTTTGTGTACTTGAATAAAACCAGGCAGCTATCAGTCACAGAGAATGGAAGGGTTAAAAACTGACTGTGAAAGGATGCACAGTTTAGGAACACCTGCAGCTCTTCTATCCAGACTAGCTGTATCTTGTGCTTTGAGAACTGGACTCTCAGTGGATTAGCCATTCAGAAGCACCAGTGGCTTTAAAAAGCATTTTAAAAATAGTTGGACAGAGTAAGAAGGTTTTATCTAGTCATTGTCTGGTTTGTCTGCTAGACTAGCATTCTTTTTATAGGATTGAGAGAGGAAAGATATGTAATAATTAGTTACCACTAATCCCATTCATTCATTTCTGTACTTCCTTTTCTTTTGATATGACTGAATATATATAGCTCTGGAGCACTTGGCTCTAGTGTTTTATGGATTGAAAAATTTCCACGGTATTCTTTTCTTTTTAACCTCCTGGTAGGTGAATTCAGATATCCTCATGTAACAATATTTTATTTGTAGGACAGGGAAAATGAGACATGAACTGTATTACTAGTAAGTTTTCTTCTCCACTGCATTCTAGATGGTGTAATTTTCATTTATAATTGGATCTGTTTTAAACTATAGGTCTTTCTTTTCCCTTAGCATTTGATCCCAGGGTTATTTTTTTTCACCATTTCTTTTCTTGTCAACATATAATTGCATACATAAACAATTTGTTCTTGAGGTACATGGTAGTCTGTCTTTACTAGATCAGAATGCCTGAGTTCATACATGCTTTGTAGTCTTCACTGCCTTAGAAGTAGGAATAAAAAGCCAGTCTCATAGTTCCCATCATTGTTTTTATATCTGTATACAACAACAAGCTAACTGAATTTAAATGCTTAAATTACTGTCCCTTCAGGCAGGTAATCTCCAGACACATCTACGTCGGCATTCTGGTGAGAAGCCATACATTTGTGAAATCTGTGGGAAAAGGTGAGTAGAACTGTTCACCTTAGTAAAATTAACATGATAAAATTTGGTCATGTTTTCTGCTAATCTTCATGATAAACTAAGGGCCAAGAGCTAAGGCAGCATGCTGATCAATTTTGTTCAAAAGACACTGTGTTTAAATGTGTACTGATGGGATTAAAATACAGTTTTGCAGTTGTCTTGTTGCAAGTACATAATAAGGTAATTATATCACCATAGTTTGTGGTCTTAGTTTTATTTTTTGGATATTGGTATGTAGTTAAGAATATACTGTTGTGTGTATTTTGAACAGTGTGAGTCGTAATAAATCATGCAGGTTTGTACCTTTTCATCATATTTTTTTCATTATTTGGTGATAAAATTTTTTTTTTACATTTTAGGGAATTCTGAAGCATGGGAAACTCGACAAATTTAAGCAAAGCATTAAATAATTCTGCCTTCTGCTAGCTAGCAAGTGACAGAAAATACACTAATGCAGGAGTAGCATAAAATGCAGAATGAATTAGTAACATTAATAGTAAAAAGGTTTTTAGTGGGGGCGTTTTTTCTAGCGTAAATTTAATTGGACATTGCCAGTTTCAAAACGTTTTTCTGAAATGCATCCATTTATCTGTGGTTTAGATCCTAATCTTTGTTCAGAACATCAGGCATTCATTATACTCAATTTCTGCACGATACTTAGTTTAGCAAAATAATAGGTCTTATAAAGACACTAATTAGGTTTCTGTACTGTGTTACAGATTTGCTGCTTCTGGTGATGTTCAGCGTCATATTATTATTCATTCTGGAGAAAAGCCTCATCTGTGTGATATCTGTGGCAGAGGTATGTGAGAACCAGAGTTTCTGCCTCTCAGGTTTTTTGACTGAAATGTGAGCAGTCATTTTAATCTCAGAATCTGTCATATTTTTCTAGGATTCAGTAACTTCAGTAATTTAAAGGAGCACAAAAAGACCCACACAGCAGATAAAGTATTCACCTGTGATGAATGTGGAAAGTCATTTAATATGCAACGAAAGCTGGTAAAGCACAGAATTAGGCACACTGGAGAGAGACCATACAGCTGTTCAGCATGTGGTAAGAATTACTCTGCATAGCTTGGTTATGTCTTTGCTCTTTAAATGATAAGTAGAAGTTCCTTTGTCAACAGAATAAGAATCAACCAAAATGGGTTCAAATTGAAATACCATGTTGTGAAAGTTACTCACAAAGTCTTTTGGCTTGCATACTCTGTAGTCTTTTGTTTGGTGTAACTCCTTTATCTGTCACAAGTTTAAAGAGAATTTCAGTTAAAGAGTAAAGGAAATAAGAGGAATCTACATTGTATGTGTACGTGTTTGCTAACGAGGTAGTGATACCAGCTGCTTCAAAAATAGATTTATTTTCAGAATAGTCCTTTCTGATGGCAAGTTAGGTTTGACATCACTTGGCTATCAATGGGGTCTTTTTTTTTTCTTTCCCCTCAGTTGAATACTGTTTGGTTTTAACTGCATTCACCCATAGAGTTTGATAATAAAAACCTTTTGTTCCTTTGCTTCAGCCTCTGGAATAAAATCAAAACTCAATCAGTGTTTCATACCAGAGAACACCTGTTTTCAAAATCTGAGCCATACTTCCAAGTGGTCTGAAAGTGGCTCTTTGATCAATGATTCATCCTTCTATAACATAGTTCTCAGAAATTGCATTGTCTATCCTGATCTCTTATGTTACTTACCATCCTGCATACTACTCATATTTTTGTCCTTAGGTGCTATTTTGATATCATTTTATTAATTTCTAAGGAATCAGCTTTGGAGGAGGGTAGTTTCATCTGTTAAAGTCCAATTGCAGTATGTTTTATTTGCAATGCCTTGAGGCACAAGAAAAAGCCAATATTATCAGGAGGTCTTCCATCAGAATGAGGAAATATAGACATGTGGGATATGAAAGTATAAACAGTCATTTGTGTTGCTGTCCTTAAAACAGGCTTGTTTCCATCTTCCCTTATAGTGGTCTTTTGAATATTTTTCATTTTAGCCAAGTCATCTTGTACTGAGAAGGCAAAAATTGTGCAAAGAGGATTTGATCAAGCATTAAGAAATCATTGACATTATGCAAAAAATCCAAATGTATCACTCTAGTAATTTGTAATCTTACCATTATTGTTTAATGGTTGTTCTGAAAAGAAATCTGTGTTGTAAAATAAAAAGTATAATGCTGAAAATTGAGACTGCAGTTTTACTATGCATTCGTTTAATAAAGTTAATTTTTACTGATATCTGTCCTTACAAAATAAATGAGAAAAAAATCACAAATAGGTACCAGCTTACTTCTGCTATGTTAAAGAATGTGAGGTGTCTGAATCATGTAGTAATTCTGGAAATTGTTCTTTTGTTCTGTTTGTTCTTCTGCACTTTGCCACGGTTCAGCCTCAGACACTTTTTTCTTTGCAGAATGGTGATTGAGCTTATTTTAGTCTGTTGTTCTGAAGATAGCCAAACAGTTGAATACTTTTTTTGTATTCTAATATTTGCAGCAATAAAAATTACAGTTCTCATGCATACCCTGTCTAGAATATTAAAAAAAGACTGCTACATTATGCTAGCTTACAGTTAACAAAAAAGCTAACTTTGTCAGCACTTTTGAGAATAGTTCCTTGGTAATGAACAAACCATTTCTTTCTACGATGCAGCTCTCACTGGAAGAATATAATTAGAAGTTTATCAGCATGCTGTTTTTCCAGACAAATTAAATTGATAATTTCAATTTTTTTTTTTCTCCATGAAGATCAATATAAACTGAGAGCACTCACAGCTTTCAAATATTAATGGATGTTCCTGTCTCTGGAGAAAAAAGCTAAACAAACTTGTTGGGAAACACAAGTTAAAAAATCAGATCAAGAAGAAGAAACAAGTTAATGGAATTGTAAAAATAGACTGAACTTGTTTGAACCTGTTCTACATAGACAAATTACCACGACTGGGACATGTCGCTTGGTATTTTCTCTAATTAAAACATGTTTATTCACTTGTGTTAAGAACAAATTCTTAATCTATCACTTCTGTCTTGTAGGGAAATGTTTTGCAGGCTCTGGTGACCTGCGTAGACATGTGAGGACTCATACAGGAGAAAAACCCTACACTTGTGAGACTTGTAACAAATGCTTCACTCGCTCTGCTGTTCTGCGGCGGCACAAGAAAATGCACTGTAAGGCCTCTGAGGAGGGGCCAAATGCACTGGATGAATTTACTCCTGGGATTGAAACTTCTGACCTCGACAAGTCTCAGAGCTCTGACTCTTTTGGCCAGGAAATGTCTGTTACATTGTTACCAGTGTCTGTTAAATTTCCAGTTCGTCCAACTGGGAATTCCACTGAATTTGATAGTTCTGCAGATCCGTACTGTAAGTTGCGATCAATGGCTCAACACCACGGCTCAGCAAACCAGCAGAAACTCAGCGTGGGTTCTGCTAAACTCCCGAAAGCCCAGACTCAGCAGCCACCACCTTACGCTTACGCAGACGTCGATGTGTCTTCCGCGGAAGAACCCTTGCAGTCGGATGGTATTCCCATGATCCGCTCCTCCATGGTCAGCTTGGACGGCCATTGCAATGACCCGCTGGGCAGCCGAACGTCGTCGGCCACGTACAAGAATAATGAAGGACCCTTCTTCTCCAGCATGACCCTCTGGGGGTTAGCCATGAAGACCTTGCAGAACGAAAGCGAGTTGGAGCAGTGAGGGCTCAGGTGACTGCACCGACACTTCTTAGAGGCATTTCATGATCAAGTGATTGCAATTGCACTGCAGCATAGGGGGATCAGAGCTGGTTTTTAAGCCAGGTTGCTTGGATACTGATAGGAGTCGAGATATGCATGCCCAGAACCCTGTGTAGGCTGACTTTATTTACACTGCTTCTCAGCAAAGTTCAAATCTACTTTTGGGGACCTTTGTTATTCTGTGACTGCACTGTGTAGCTCATGTGTTGCCATGATTTATTAAAACTTGCCATTTACTAAGTTTGCTATTTAACTTGGAATTTTTTACCTGATAATGGAGGAAAGGATGGCCAGTGTCTAATTTCATTATATGGGTACAAATCCAAGTATGGGCCGTCAGAGCTGTGTAAGGGTGTAGATATGACAAGACAAAAATACTTAACAAATCCCTAGTGAACATGAGTTTCAGTAGTGGCTTTCCTACCAGTAGAGTCACTGGTTTACAGGACTTGAGTATTGTGACAGTAAATTTAAATGTTAAATACTGGGTAATATTTGTGATAGTGCAAAGTAACTGTATATCTAGAAACTTTATTTTTTTACAATAAAAGCTTTTTTTAGTATTTTATAAACTATTTTGCACAGCAGATTATTTGTACAATGGGGGCCAAGATCAAGACATGTGAATAAAAGGAAGTTGTTTTACCCTGTATCTTAATTGCTCCATGTGTTTCATCTTTTTGTGAAAGATTTTCAGTAAGTGTCATCTATTCCAGGTATCTTTACAATGCTAATGAGGATGCCACTGCAAGAAGAGCTGCACTGCAAAATAAACACAATCAATACACCAGTAGGTTGTCTTGTACTTCGGCAAATGAGTATAAAACATTGGCTAATTAATAGACTGTTACAGGATAGAAACTTCGCTGAGAGGCCTTTTTCTGCTTTGGTGCTTTGGATGGTTGCATTCATTTCCAGTATAGATGTGTTGCTGCATTTCAAACTGCCTGCTATGGACACATGAGTTTTACTGGCCTCTTTCCAACCCATGAAAAAGTTTTAGCAGTGCTTTGTGAAGCCTTATGCTAAAACTTTCCTTACATATTGTAGTTTCTGAAGTGAAAATATCTTCATGTTCCTTTTTTCTGAAGTTCATTCACAGGCTGGAAGGTCTGTTTGAAGCACATACTTCTTATTTCCTATAAGGAGTCTCAATGTTTGTAGGCTGAGAAGTAGGTTTGAGTGTTTTGTAACAGCTAACAACATCTATTATCACCACTATTTTAATAACACTGCAGTTCCTCTGCTGAAAAAAAATCATGTGTGTATAAAACTAACAGCTGGAACTGTCTAGTAATTAATATATAATATCATGTATTCCTGGTATTAGAAAATACATTGCCACTTGTAAAGTACAAAGATTCAACTCTGTTGTGGTCGTCTGGTTCTTGGTTGCACAAGAATTAGTTTTGCTAGAACATGAATATAGACTGGAGGTGACTTACAATCCACTGTTTGCATTCTGTGGAATTTCAAAGCTTGGAAAATACAGTATTTTTTCATATTTTTAAATTGCTCACCACTCTTTTCCCCCCAGGAATTCAAAACCAGCTGTTCTGTTTCTTGTGTTAACACCATGCGTTAAAATTTGTGGCTTCACTTCCTTAATGTGGCCCCTGTACCTTCTTGTTTTTAGCTGCTTTCAACCTGAGTTGAAATGGGAAAGAGCATTGCTGACCAGAGCATGGCAGCCTTCAAGCAAAAGGGGCAGAACATTACACTGTCAAAGTTTCAAGACATACACATTTTTCTCAGTCATCGTTTAAGGTTATGAAAAGCTTTTTTTCGCTACACTAACAGACCAGTTTAAAAAAAAAAATAATCCAGATGCACTGGAGAGCGAATTGGGATTTTTTTTTCACCTTTGTTTTCTTGTAGTGCATATATACTAGGAAGCTTAAAAACATCTCTATTTTTCCAGCCAGTGAAGTCAGAACACAGAAGCTTTTGCAGCATGTGTGTGTTAGAAATAACACATAGGCTATATGAACACAGTCCCATATGGATTAAGCAGGGAACACTTCATATATGTGAACCCTTAGCTCTCCCCTCATTCATTGTCTTTTACATTATTTGCCTTTGAACACTGCAGATCTTTGTGGGAATTATCTATGTGCTGTTCAACAGTCCAGGTATTATGGTTCTGTCCCTGACCACGTGTGCTCATCCTTGCTCTCACTCTACTTTCCTTGCACTAGTGCCTAAGGCAAAATGTGGGTACCTGTCAGTCACTAGCTCTGTAGGTTTCCTCTTGTCAGAAACTATTTTTAAATTTACTTATCCCAAGAGAAAATAGAAATTTGATTCTCTTCCCACCAGCATTCTGCTGCTTGGAAAGGACAAATTGCAATTTTTGAACCTCATAATTTTTAGTTTCCTTTGGTTCTGCAGTGGTTTTGCTTCCTTTGTTGTATTTTGGAGGAGTCACTACAGGATTAAGTTTAAAACAAGCCATGTTGTAACCTTCTAACAGAGCGTTGGAGGTCTGTACACTGGTTTGAAGGAATGTGTAAGACTGTCTTAAAGAGAAAATGGCATCTTGAGATACTTGTAAGCACACAGATTAGATTGCAGGTATCATGTGTTTTGTGCCAAGAGGACAGCTCTGATGCACTAAGGATAATTCCCCTTGTTTAGCAGTATATCTTTCTGTGAAAGTGTTTCACGCCAAAAACATGAAGGTCCTCCAACATGCTACCAGGCTGTGAATGCTGTTTGCAGGGTTTTTCTGAGGGTTTGTTAAAACACCACATTGCAACATGGCATCTTTGAGAAGGAAGTAGAGCAAATACTGGTAGGAGGAAGCTGCCCAATCTGAGTTTGTGCACTGGAGCCAGAAAACACAGGAGTTGCAGCACTGGGCAGGAGCACTGAGAATTGTTGCTTCTAGGTGGCTTGAAGGAAAAGCTGAGAAAGGGAAAACTCAAAAGATTAGGTGGAGTCAGATGGAAGAGAATTAATTTTTATGAGTGAAGCAAGAAGTTTTGGATTAAGAAGCCCCATCCCTGTAGCCACTTTGCAGTGAGAATATAACTGCCTGATTGCAAGAAAATGTATTTTGCATTTGTGTTTACAAAATCGAATACAGCGTGTCATGTCATTTTAGTATTGCCTGAGCTTTCCTCAGTGAGACCTCAGTAGAAAGTTACCTCAAAGGAGAATCTTTCTCTGTATCCTAATGATTTCCTATGCCAACCCACAGGTCCATAATGAAGAGGATGTTTGAGTGGGAATAGCAGATATGGTCTGATAGTCCTAATGCTGCCATAAAGCTGGCACAGCTGGAGAAGAGCAGCTCCCCCGTGACTTTGAAAAACAGGTGGAAACCGTGACACAATTGCTGAGCCAATAGTATTTTACAAGCAGCAGACACCCATCCCTAGCTTGCTCATAAATATCCACAGCCAGTGTGCTGAGGGGGATGAATAAGAATCAGTCCCTTGGCTAGTAGCAGGCACTGCTGAAGTGCCATTGTAGTTGATGTACATGGCAAGCTATTAAAAAAGACTTTTGGGGAAAGAGAATGTAACCTGCCTGGCCTAGTAAAATTGAAGGACTGCTAGTTGTTATTTCTTGAAATAACTATCCTGAAACTCAGAGCTGCTGTTCATCTTGCAAACTTGAATCACTTCTGGTTACAGAAGATGCAGGTGACTGCTCAGGGCTTTGTGTGGGTTTGTTCAGTGCAGACATCTCTCTCATTTGACTCCTGAACAAGATTAAAGGAAATTAAATTAGCGTTTAAACTTTTGAAGGTATTACTGTGGGGTTTTTTTTATCATTTAAGAGCATTAAACATATATGGAATATGCCATTTTATGTGGACATGTTTTCTGGATGTACATAGGAAAATGATACACCATATAATTACATCTAAGTTCAAATAACTCCCTGTAAAAAAACAATCCTCTGCTTGAGACTTAGGATCTAGTTTAGTTAGAACTGAAAAAGTATAAGGAAGGAGAACTCCACTAGGAAAGACTTACTGCTTGTTTATTACCTGTTGCTGTTGAGCACATGAAGTGTTTTTGTGGTCTGACACTTCATCGCATTCTCTCATACTCTTTTTAAACCCGGTCCAATAGATTTTTTTTGCAGTTTCTTGAATTTAGAGGTTGGGCTTTCGAACAGAGCACTTGTGCTTTGTTTCCATGGCTTCTTCAGCAACTCCAAATAAGCTTAAACTCCTGTTGATAATTTTACAGGGAAGTAATTGCTATACATGAAGTCCTCCCAAAACATCCAAGTGGCATATACAAGAGCAAGCCAAATTTAAGACAAAATCAGTGTGAAGCAAGTGGAACTGGCCCCATATGCCATTTGCTTCTTGAATCCACTTTTTTCTTTCCTTGCTTTGTCTTCCCCACTGTGGGTAGCTCCATTCATATGTGGACAGCTGCATTCAATTCTTGCTGCTCACTTCATGCCACTTACCCACCCCTCATAATCCAGACCAGAGGTTAACATATTCAAGCTCCGTAAGGAAAAGTGTAGAGGCACATAGGTAAAGAGAGTCCCACATGATTGTAAAACTTTATAAAAACGGCCAGTCTCCACACTTTGGGGTGTGTACTGGGGTTTAGGATATTTAGCTTTCTTGCTAAAGAGCTTGTTTGAGAAATAATATGCAAAACAAACATGACAAGAAATGCAGATGGTCCTCCTTGAACAGAAGACTTAATAGAAAGCAAACAAACATGAGCTTTATAGACAGATTTGAAAGAAGAAAATGTGATAGCTTGGGAAATGTGTTCTAATGACAACTGAAGGGCCTTAGATGCAGCTATTTGGTAATTCAGTATGCTAATGACTTCAAAGTGACCTGTGCTCCACTGTGCTGCAAATAGATTTCTTTGTATTGGTATACACAGGCTTGTGCTTTCTGGTCCATAGCCTTATTCATTAATCCTTACTGACATCTATTATTGAATTTGCCTTCTCCAAACAGTTGGTTTCCACCTCTGCTATTAAATCTCCATCCTAGCAAATAGATAACACTACCTTTAAAACACAGCCTAGTGAAGACACAAGCTAGTGACTCAGACATTCTTTTTTTTCTAAAGACAGTACCCCTACTGTTTAAATATATTTTTTTTTCTTTTTTTGTAGTTGATATTCACATGTGTGTTCAGATCTGACAACAGTTTTGTTCTCTTGGTGAGGGAATTTTTCCTGGAAGGTTACAAAAGCCCATTAATAGAAGTGCACAATGCAGTGCTGAGGAGCGTGCATGCATGAACTACAAGTCTGCCAGCTTTTTGTGAAGCTCTGCATGGGGCAGTATACTGAAATAAAGCCTTTCAGACCCTTTTAATGTAGTTCTGACCTTCCACTCTATATTAAACAGATGACTGGAACCAGAAAGATAGGTCATTGTGATTGCAGTTAATATTTGTAAGGACCAAAGCAGCTCTCAGCCTTTGAGGTAGAAGGGAATCATCTTAAGTGTGAAAATGTATCATCACAAGAATGGAGAGGATCAAAGGAAGGCCAGCTGGTGCTCGGACATCTTTTCATAATCTTTATTACAATGCTAGAATACACTAACCTCAATGGGAAGTCCATTCAGTTCATGTATTTCAAACAGATAATCTGTATTCTAGTGAAACAAAGAAAGCTAAAATAGCCCTTTCTAAAAAGGGGGTGGTCGGCACAAATTGCCTATGATTTAATCATTTTGGTTTTCTGAAATCAGCTTAGCTTTTTCAATGCAAATATATGAATGTTTAACATGCTTATTTCAGAAGTGACTGAAAATTTGTAAAATTTAGGTACAGAGAGTTCTAACTCATTTTAACTGTGTTTTACTTCTTCTTTAGAATAAAGGCCCTCCACATTTTCACTTGCAATGCACAAAAATAACACAGTTATTTCAGGAAAAAAACTATACAGAAAAACCATAAGCAACAACTATCCAGGAGGCATGTATATGTGGAGTTGTGAAAAAGCCAAGATTAAGCCTAACTAGTTTTGACAAACACCAAAATTTTAAGTTTGGGCTTTCAGGGAACATCAATCCACTATAAATACATAAGTATATATGATATTAGCAATAACAAAACAGAAAATCAATGAAGATTGCTGTTTGTTGGTCAGCTGCTACAGTAAAAAATGGATAGGGAAAAGCAGTGGGATTGTAGGTATAGACTAGAGGTGAGCACTTCTGCCATGGTATTTTTTATATGGGGAATGCTATAGATCACTAAAACATCAAAGTTCAAACTCAAGTGTTAGATTGTTTAGTTCTTGCTTTTGGATTTGGATTTCAGTCACTTTCTGAATTTGTTCTGTGGATGCAGAGTGGGGAAAGTATCCCTTCTACTTGTCGAGCAGAGATTTATTTCCAACCAAGTCTATTAAACTTTTTGTCTGAAGATTGACACCAATGTCACAATTGCATTATTTATGAAGTTAGGCCTTGACAGGAAATGCAGCAGTCAGTCTCTTAATATTGCAAAACACCAAATGGACAAAAGAATATTGCCTTTTCCTACCCAGAAAGTGAGGGCAGTCATCGCATCAGCTGGGTAAAAACTGCAGCCTGTGAAACGGGTCTGAGGGGCAATGAAATTCTGACAGCCTCAGGACACACAACTTCAATTCAATTCAAAAGTCATTAAAATAATTCCTAATTTCTAAAGCTTAGAAGAAAAGGTATTTAATTTCTTTTTCTCCAAGTAATTTGCATGTCAAATCTCTCTCCCTCTCTCTCACACATGCTTCTCCCCCTCTCTCTCCTGTCAGTGATGTCTCTCTCAGCAGCTGTCTAGTCATGAATCACTCCCGTCATCTGAAGCATATTTTAAACACTTCTGGACGTGCTCTAAAAGCAAATGCTCTTAAGCAAACAATTTGCACTGTTTTTCCATACACTCCCTTCACTTCCCAAAACCTTTCATAATCATGACTTTAAAAGCTGGGTCACAGGGGAATCAGGTACTGGAAAATACAACCTTTTGTACTTGTGAGAGTATCATAATGTTACATCAAGTTCTTGTGTAATGCAGATCTTGTCTGACTTGCAGAAGACTTGAAGTTGCCTGAAGCTTGAGAATATCACTTCATTAAGATTCATATAAATGTTGCCTTTGGTTTCACCCATTGTATTCTGCACCCTCTCAAGCTCAAACTTCAGTCTCAGTTTAGGAATTGAGCAGATAAAAAGAAAATCACTGTCAAAGGTTAGTTCAGCTGCTGTTACGGTAAAGCAGATCAGATTATGCCATATTTGCTCTTCAGAGCAGTTACTTCACAACCTGAAATGGAAAACATAATCATGGAGCTAATAAATTATTTGTCATGTAATCATGAGTTTCAGAGCTACCAGAAAAAGGATATTGACTGAAAAGGTTTTGATCTTAAAAGCTCTTCTGTTTTTCTCATCTATTCTGTGGCAGAAGGATGCCCAGCAGGGCCTTAGGGCACCAAGGCTTTTTGCTAAGTGCCTGGAAGGCCTTTAGAACCATCCAGTAACAAGTCAAAGAGGAATAAAAGTATATTGTCTTCTTCTGCCACTGGCTAGTAAGTGACTCTTCTGGTAATTTGAATATTTGACAGGAATACAAGTTTTGAGCTCCAGAACCAAATGATTACATTTGGCACATGGGCAAAACAGGAATACTAATTGTGCCCCATTGGAAAGAACTTTCTCTTTCCAAATAAAATGTGGCTTTTAAATACCTAGGACCAAGTTAGTTTTGTTTTTTTGCAAAGTCTAGAAGTGATAACCCTAAAGGATGCTTTTGTCTGAAGTCCTAATGCAAGCCTTACCCAAGCTATGAGCCACGTACTTCCACTTCATGTTTGCATTGGGAACTTTTCTTCTTGCTGCTTTGATGTCACATCCTTTTGTACTTTTTTAAGTGCCTAGAAGAACCCTACTGGGACAAAACACTAAATAATAATCAAAGTCAGGAACATTAAATGATACTATCTAATATATTTCTGGCATGGAGTGCTGTCATATGTGGACTGTGATATGGATGACCACCTTGAGTGCTCTGACTGTCCTGCATATATCATTTCATCTTTCTTAGTAACCTGGTTCTAGGGGAATCATCAGAGTTATCACATCAGAAAGTTTTGTTTTAAACAAGAAAGCTTTGTCAACCACCATTAATAATATCACCACTATTCAGCAGCTTAATTATGCGATTTTTGCTACTTGCTATTCCCAAAAGTCCTTCCCTCTGAAGAGAAGATTAGATAAAACCCACATTGAAAGGGGTTAGCCCTTGTTATTGCAAGAGAAGCCTGACATATTGCAAGTGCCTAGAAATCAGAAGACAAAAAGTATTTAAAAATATTTGTAGCCATCTGGAAGTCACATTCATGATGCTTTACGATATACCCACATGATTTTTGAATGTGTGGTTTGTATAAAATAATAGGTTCATCTATCTCTCCCTTACTTCTCCATGAATTTAAGTCGTGTAAATCTGTCGTGTAAATCCGCAGAGCCAATGCATCTGATGCATCATCCTCAGTCAGTGGGATTCAGAGCCTATTTGCCCGCCGGGTGGCAGTGAAAGCCCGAGCTACAAAGGGGATGGGAGGGGATGGGATAGGATGGGATGGTCCCGATGGCTGAGCCGCTCTGCTGCGGCTCCGGCGGAGTCGGTGCCTTCCTACCGCACATCCGCGGCGGCCAGGCTGTGGCTTTATCCCTAATAATGACACACATCATTCCGTTGTGTTAGGAAGCGATAATGTGTTTAATGGTTTGTTGTCCGCATCTTTAACAAACTGTAAGGAGCTAATTTCTTGCCCTTGGGCACACCTGCCGAACAGAGCTGGAGATTGCATTGCAGTGACAGCCAGAACGTGTCTATGCTTCAGTCTCGTGGATATTGTGATGTGCAACATAACTATCATTAGTTTTATAATGTGTTTTATCTCTGTGTGCTCTGTGAACACATGCTCCTGCCTTATGCCTGAATACTTTACAGCTGTTTCTCTTGCTGCAGGTTGTTGCACAAAATAAGCCAGCTCCCTGGTACTCATGCAGTGGTCCCTTGGGAAATGCTCTGACCCCATGGCAGAGCTCTGTGGACTCTCAGGACCTCTTACCATGTCCTGACACTTTTTTTTTAAATAAACCCTTAATCACTTTCACATTAAGTGAAAATGCTCAGTACACCAAGTCGTTTTAACACTACTCTATTTTGAACTGACTGTTAACCATCTTTTGCCATTCTTTAATGGTATGCTGCCCACCTGCCAATTCACCTGCCAAATTAGGAAGTTATTCCCACTAGCTCTCCCTGCAGAACAAATGTTTTGTCTTCTACCTCTGGCGAGGACCTGAAAGTATCGCACTGCTGCACGTATTCAGGCTGAAAAGGGCAGAGATGGCAGAAGCCAAAGTATAAACAGTGGGAAGTTGTCCGTGTTCAGCACAATTAATGTATGAGTGTTTGGAAATTGCACGATTGAAATTGTTTAACAGTACCTTCTCCAGAACGGGAGGAGAACAGGTCAGAAATCAAGGAAAAAAAATTCTGAGGGTGTTTCCTTCAAGGGTAAGCAAACATTCACTTTAAAAAATACAAACCCTGAACTCTAATAGTAAAGTGAAAAGCACAGATTTTGGTCCTTTCGTGTAGTTTCCAAGGATGTTTTGGTATGGAGTTGAGATGTTTGGCTTTGTGATTTTGGCTGAATAGCTTAGTAATAGATGAGGATCAAACACTGCCACTGGTTTTAAACCTAATTGCACATCTGGCAGGAATAAAGGTATCTATAAGGTGTTATGAGTCAAACAGCATGACTTTGTCAATACTATAGCTGTACAACCCAAGCACATTTCATTGTTTTACCATTTGTGGTGAGGGTTGTTATCACTATAACTGGTATTGCCTTGTTGCTACTCCCTGTGCCAAGGCCAAACAGCAGATTGCCTAAACTGATCCAGGATGTGCACCTCCCTTTTGCTCCAACAGGAGTTGTACTGCTGTAACATTTTCAACTCTGTTCAGTAGTATTTTTCCAAGGGAATCTTAACTAAATGTCAATGTGTTTATTTACATGTTATTACTCTTTGAAAGCATATTGCTTTCTGAGTGCACAGCAGCTGATAACAACAAGTACTGTGCTCGTTTATTGTAAGTATTTTAAGTACTCAGCTCTACCAGAAGTGTCAATTGCTTTATTAATAGGCAGTTTTGTAATAGAGATCTGTTAAAATACTGTTCTGCAAAACGTTTCTAAAACAACTTGAATAAATTATTCTGTAGAAAACAATTACTTTCCAAATATTTTTAGTATTTTGGTACTAGTAGTATCTCACTAACTGGGTTTTCTTTAAGTAATTTAAATAAGTTATGTACATTGGATATTAAGAATATTCAGGTTCTTTATTAGATTTGTGAAAGCAATGAGGTGTCTCAAAAAGACACCCTCCTGTTCCCACCTATATACAGGTACCCACAGAAATACGTAAAAATGTCTCTAAACATTGGCCTTCAGTTTCCAGCAGATCTGGTCATTGGTGTTCTTTAGAGTTTGTGTATACAATGCATGTTGGGTTAGCTACACTACTGAGGGAATGCATGGTCCATATGTGCTATCTATATAGCAATATAATTGTTTATACTTCTTGTAAGTGTAATTTTTCCCAAAAGAGAGGAAGAATAAACTTGATCAGGATGTGATGGCTTTAGAGAAATGGAACTGCCATTGTGTGTCCTGTCCTGTAGACATGAGGACACTGTTGTTTGGGTTTTTTTTTAAAAAAAACAACCAAACTATGTCCCAAAGTCACATAGCTGTAGCCTAAGAAAAATCATGTTTTGAACAGGCTTAAAATCCTCCAGAAAAATGTCTTGCATAAGAAAGTAAGTTAAAAATCCTCTACACATTAAGATCATAACTTTCGTCCAAAAGAAAATATCAGACTTAGACTTACTGAAACTCGGTATGATCTAGTTTAAGAAAAAATGTCAATATGGATTAAAAGTCCTTCCCCTGGAGCAGGAAGAAGGCAACCAGTCCCTGCTGCTGCTACTTCCAGACTGTTTTTTAATATCCCTAGTTGCACAGTAGGACTAGGTTGGCAGGACAGACAGGACAGCTCTTGAATGGCTGATGTCTTCTTTTAGTAGAAGTGATAGATTCTTCCTCATCTTTGCCAATTATTTCCTTACACAGCACTCCTTGTTGACTTTCCAGTAGTCAACATCCACATACAATAACTGGAGACAGATGAAAACAAGAACAGACTACTGGGAAATGAAAAAATTATCCACCTGCTCTCTGTGTGTCCAGTGGGTTGTTTCTTTATGATCCTATGACTATCTGCAGATTCTTCTTATGGTAAGAGCCAGCTGGATTGAGTTCAGCTGAGCAAAATGCAGTTAGGTAGCTGGGAATCTATTAGAATATATCACTTCGGACTTTTCTGTAGGAATTAAAACCTCAAGATTCTCACTAAGCTACTACTAGTACTATGAATTATTTTGGCCATCCCAACACTCTCGAAGAATTGTCCTTTTCTGTCTCTTGGGCCTGATTTGTTTTTCTTTTGGAATTTAGCTTTGTCTGTAGTGGGAAATGGAACAGGGAATTGTTAGTTCATCTTTGTCGGGTGCTTTGAAGATGTAAAATATTTTTGGAAGCTGCTTGGTACAGTTGCCCATATTCTCCTCAGGGAAACAAATCTAACATTTGCTCTCCACAGCCTGCCCTTAGTGGAGTATTCAAGGAGATCTCTTTCCCTTTCTGTTCCCACAGGGCAACTGGATGCCTTTATTGCCGCTTCTGCTTGAAGACACCAAATCAAGAACCCAATTTATGAAGAGTCTTGAATGTGTTTGGCAGATTTCCTCAGCTGATGTACTTTAATGTTCAGTGGGAACCCTGTCTTTCTGGAATTATTCCTCACTTCTCAGTTTTGTTTTCTGTTTTTCACTGCGTTTTCATTTTGACTAATTCTTCCTCAAATATGCACCATGGAGATTTGATTGATTTAAAATTCATAAGTGCTGGATTTAGATTTCTTAGCATGTAGGGTGCTTAATGCCCTCAGTTGCAGTTTCCTAAAGTAACATAAGGAATTCAAATACAGCAGTGATGATGCTGCACATTTTACAGAATACAAATAGGGGGTTTTAGGTTCTTAGATCTCTTGCTGTGAAGTACCAGTAATCCTGTGCTAGTCAACATCTGTGCTGTCTGGATGTAGCTGGTCTTGTTTTTTATTTCAGCTAACAGAGAAGGAATTATTCCTGTGGCAACCAGATCTTGCAGGGTTAATACTACTTCTTTGAAGTTACTACTGATATTCCTTGCTACATCTTTTTGTCATCATTTTTCAAAGTATCTCCTGTTGCATGGATTGTCAGTTTAAAGGAATGCAAAATGGGTTACCAGGATAGGAAAAACTCTGCTGTTTTAAAGCCATGATAAAGCTCTAATCTTACAAATGAGTGTGATATACAATGCACATAAGTTGCACTGCATGTCACAGTTTTTGCTTTTACAGTTCTTAATAACAGGCAAGTGTAAAACCCTTTCCATCCAGAATATAAAACTAATAATACTACATGTTAATATCAATGCATTTTTAAGTCAAGAGTACCCTTCTGATATTAGTTAATGAGTTACACAGTTTCCCTTCCCATTGAGTTACTTTATTTCACATGAGAATGGTTCAAAGCTGTGCCAGGGGAGGTTTAGGCTGGACATTAGGAAGCATTTCTTTACTGAGAGGGTGGTCAGACACCAGAACAGCTCGATGCCCCAAGCCTATCAGTGTTTGAGAGGCATTTGGACAATGCTCTTAGTAATGTTCTTTAACTTTTGCTCAGCCCTGAATAGGTCAGGCAGCTGGACTAGAAGATCATTTTAAGTCCATTCCAGCTGAAACAGTCTATTCTATTCCATACCATTTCATTCCATTCCCATAATTGCCTTGCTCCACCCACCCTGAAAAATATGAATATAATAGTAAGGATAGTAACTTGGTTTTTAGTAACATCTCTGTTTGCAGTTTTGTTTTTCAATGTACCATATTTAAAGCTTTCTAAAAAAAAAAACCAAAACAAACAAAAAACAGTGGACAGCTGCTGCAGTTTAGGCACCTAATTCTAATAATTCATTACTTTCTAAAAGGTATAATTCAACCTTTCAGTAAAAGTAGCTGGCTTATTCATTACTTGCTTTGCTGGCTCCCTCTTGTTTTTCACTTGTTAGTGATCTGGAGTGAGCAGATGTTTTTTACATCCTCCTCTCTTCGTTTTTTGACATTTAGATATCTGTGTAAATAAGCATATTTAGGAGTCCCCAAAAAACTGCCATAGTCAATAAATGAATGCTCTACAGATTTTGGCTTCTCTGTTATTTGGCCATTTTGGAAAACTCTTCCCATAATGCTACATCCCTTTCCATTCTTTTCAGCATGTCTTCTCATCATATCTTTGAACATAGAAACTTTTTAAAGTGCTGACCTAAATTATCAAAAGTGGTCTTTAATTTCCTATGCCTCAGATTTTAAGTGCTCAAATTAAGAGTGAATCTTGACTAGCTGGCTCTCTTCCCTTTGCTTTCTCGAAGCCCGTCACTTTCCCAGCTACAGACTGAGATACCCCAAAATCACTTGGCGCTTTTGGCAATTTCAGACAGTGGATACTGAAGTTCAAGTGCCATTGTCTTAGAACTCCAACACAATTACAAATTGAATGAAAGAAAGAGCACAGACACGAAAGATACAGAGCTTTGAATTTACACGTACATTAGAAAATGTGTGATTGCTGGTTTTTTCCTCTGGCCAAGTTCTATTGGCAAACTGAAATACAGCAAGATCAATGCCATGTGCAAAAACTTAAATGGCAGCTTTTGAGAAGTTGCCCCATTAACCTGATGAGTTTCTAATTACAGTAAGACATAAGAGCTTTTTTCCTCATGCTATGTAGGATTTTGTCCTAACAGGTTTTTTTTAAAGCTACCCTGCTGTTAAAATAATTTAACTGCAGTGTTTGAGTATAATTTGTCCTATATTTCTTTTGCTTTCTCCGAGGAGTTACATAACTTTTTAATTTCTAATGAGGTTTCCTAAATATAAATTGTGATGTTATATTATGCACCTCCTTTGGCTCCCAACCAATTAATTTGAAGTGGTTCAAGGCCAAAGAGAAGTCTAGGATCACATTCTAGCATTCCTGGTGAAAGGCTTGTTTATGCACTTTTTTTTTTAAAATAAATGGTTTAGTGGTTAAGTCCAGCTTCTGTTGAAATTGATCTTATCCTTTAATTTCATGTAATACTCTAAATTATTAGAGGATCATTTAGGATAGTTACATGACCTTGCGTTACTTAGATGCTGTTTAAAATCCATTTGTATAATAGCCAAAACATTACTGGGCTCTCCTAAATCAGGTAACTTTAGCCATTTAAATGACTGTTTAATCATAAGCAGGATTAACCTGGGAAGAGATCAGTAAAAGATCAACCTCACTTTACCCCTAAAGCTGTGCTTCCTTGCCTTTAAGTATATCCCATCACTGCTGTCTCCCCAAATCCCCCTGCCAGACAGAGCTCTGCCTCCTCATCAGGACTGTCACTTTTCTGCCCCAACTTAGGAAAGTGGTGGGTCTGATATCTGGGAATAACAGGAGGCCTGGAGAACAATTTGTCTGTCTGTACCGACTCTCCTCTCCCTTTCTCCCCTGGACTCAGAGCACTGATCTCCTTGCTGTATTTTGGCACCTTCTCTTCACCAAGAGATGAACCTGCAGGCCTACAGATGGTGTGAGGACAGAGACAGGACATAATCTGCCTTGTAGCACAATTTATCCCTTCTGCTGCACATGCAAGCTCAGAGCACTGATTCTCAGAGCAATCCTTCTGGCTTTTACTGCCCTGTATTTTATGGGGGCGTATCACTGATGTTTGCATCACCATTTGAGAAATGCTGCTCTTGAGAATCTGAGTGCTTAGAACTTCCTCTGTCTCAGCATTATTCCAACGTGTGGACTACCTTCTTCCTGAAAAATGTTATTTACATGTCTTTGTCTGAATTCAGGATGATGGACAAAAGGATACCAGGCTTGAAAAATTGTTCCACGTTTTAAAGAATTTCACAGCTTTCCAGTGACCATTCCTCAATTTTTCCCAAGGAATAATTCAATCTCCTCCTTCTCAGTAATTTTGGAAATAGCAGATGTGCATTCTTCAATATCAATACCTTTATTTCCATTTGACAATTCTACAAATCTGACAGTAACTGAAAATCATTATCCATTTCAGATTGCTGTTTTCTGTCATTAAGCTATTGCTTTTGTTCATGCACAGGTTCACTATTCATTTATCTACTATCCATTTCAGTATGAATTTCACACATAAGCCTATCACATATACAAGTCAGAGAAGAAAAACCTAAAGAAAAAGTTAGAGTTTAGCTCCATTTCTGTCCCACTCTGGATTTACGGGGCAGAGAGAAGGACTAAAGATGCTTTATAAACCTTAGCACTTCCTGATGAGGTGAACTCGCTTGTATCACCTGCTAGGAGCTATGCAGCTGGCTCTACCTACACGGCTTCACCATGTACTTGCACCTCCTTTGGTACATCACTTAATCCATGTTTCCCTATTGCTGACTAAGAGTTTAATATAATTTCTGAAGATTATTGGCTTCTTAAAACGGACTGGTGAGAATGCTCTTCTTCCTCTGGTATTTGTAAATAACCTCAGATACCGAAGGGACTCGTTGCTTTAGGGTGAATAAACAGCAGGGATACTTGATGAACAACAATAGGTAGTGCTGCTTTACTTCAGCAGAGTTTGTCCTTTTTCATGAATGCTTATGTTGCACAAGCAATTGCAGCATTGCACTGCATCAGCACTGTTCCTAATCCTGATTTGGAAACATCAACTGTTAACTTGACAAAGCGTGACACATGGTATGTTGAAGTGTTTTCAGCTGCACTAACACAACAAATTGTAATGGTTCCAGAAGAGCCATTTCAGTTGATTGTGTCAATAAACCACAGCCCACAAAGAAAAAGAAATGTGGTCAACCTGAATAAAGTATCATCAAATCATAAATAATAGATTAATTGTCACAATTTTTGTCCTCATTTTTAGAAAAAGAATTTTGCAGGAAAAAGAATCCTGTGATTCCCAGAGCTTTTGCCTGTGATGAATCAGAAGTCTAGCCCTATGGCACTTACCAGTTTACAACATTTCATAATGTCCATATGTAGAGAGTGTGTGACTCTGTTCTTCATAGTTCTGCTACAAAATGAGGGCTTCTCAGGTGCTCTCAGTCTAGGTCAAAATGTAAGCTGTCCATGCAACTGGACTTTCTCCAGCTTTTGTGAGACATAGGCCAACTGTTATTTAAGGAACACTTCTGTATCATTTCCCAGACTAAGTGCCAGCAAACACAAGCTTCACATTACTTTTTTTTTTTCCCTCCATTAGATAGTTCATTGGGAAGAACTACATCTGCTTGATGGTAGTGAGACTTTTCTGCTTTCATAGTTAGGCTGATGGTACACACAGTGAATTCTAACCTCATTGAGACTATTAAGATTTCAGAGTAAGTAAATCAGGGTACAATCTGACTTAATGAGACTAGCCACTAGGTCATCAATTCTGTGCATGTGCTGCTTTTTCTGTTGCCCACATACCAGTCAAAACCCACAAGGAGCTATTGTGCTTCCTCAGAGATCACTAACATTAGATAAAGATTGCTGGCCATGACACTTCAGTGGCTCAGCAAGGATGTGTGTTACTTGTTAAGCACCTGGAACTTGAGTTACTCTGTGGAAGACTGACGACAGTCCCCCAAATTTAAAACCCCCTGAATAACCGTAGCAAAATGACCGACAGCAGGAGCCCTGGAGGAAAGAGGTATGCTAGTTTTGAAGACTCCTTTCTTTTCACATATTCTCTGTGTTAATATATACCTTTTTGGATTGTTAAGGCAGCAATTTTTGACTAGGAAGCATGCGAGTTTTCTTACTAAGCTACCTCATTTCTCTCTTCTGAAACCATCAGTAACAAATTACAGTTGGTTATTTGATATCAGAAATTAAATCCTTTTAACTGCTCATTTCACATACCTGGCAAATAAAGACACTTATTAGTCACAGATATTTGTGTGCATGTATATGCACATGCAAACACATAGCTTTTTTTCTTTTACATCATAGTATATGGGGCAAAATGCACTTAAAATGGAAAAAGGTAAGCCAAGTATTTGCAGTTGTACTGAGTGGCAGCAAGTGTAGTATCCATTTGCTTAACAAAAGGATTTTTCTGTAAAACTAAAGAATTGGGTAAGATTAGTTAGTTTATGCTAAAGGCAGATATCATTAAAGAAATGCACAATGCCAAAGAGAAGAATAACTTACTCTATAGACTATCCAAATTTCTCATTTTCCCTGCAAGAGACACTAAAACTGAGGACCCCTGGAATATGCTCACATAATCGAAAAAAATACCTCAGCAATCAACTGGGGAATTTACATCCATTCGTCTTAATCTGACACTGATACTTCCTCAGGCACACACTTAATACACAATTGCCCAGAGCTTTTGACCAGCTTCAGCCAACAGAAGGGCTAAAATATAAAATCACAGAAGCTGGAGATGAAAGCACTTAGTCACTCAATTTGTTAAACCATTTGCTGTGTTATTTTGGCTCCCTGTAGTATACTGTCAAATACACTTCTGATCATCACTTGGACTTTTGATGTCATTTGGATTCTGAATTACTTTGGCTTCACATAGAAATGAATGGATTACACTCATCCATCCGTGGGTTATTCATCTGTTCTGTTCAAGAACACTTGTAAGACAAGGATTTTGCCAAAATTAAATAATTCAAGTATTTCCTGTTTTCTGAGAAACCCCTTCATTTCCAATTACAGGTGCAATTTTCTACATAAAATGAAAACCTTTTTCTTCTATTTAACACACACAAGCATGATTTATGAAATGTTAGTCAGGTAAGACGAGCTTATTTTACACTTTATTTACTTGGGATGGAACACTGATGGGAGAAATAAATGAGATAGACAGGATGATCCATAGTGGGAGACATGACTTGCTTTATGTCACAGCCAGAAAGGAGCTCTGGGCCTCTATCATTACAGACCATTGACCTCAGAAAAATGAAACACATGTTGGATTGGGCAATTGGAACAAGCCACACAGAAGGGCTGCTCATGCTGTCATCTGTGAGGAGAGGCTGGCTGGTTTTGAAGCATAAAACTGGCTCTAGGCTGAGCACCTGTCTGCCTCTTCTCTCTCAGAGCTGCCTACCATCCCAGTCACTTGTTGCGTCGCCCACAGCGCTTTTCTTTCCACTGGCTGGAAAGCAATGCACCTGTAAGACTACAAGATGAGCATGATGGTTTGCCTTAGGTTAGAGGAGACAGCGCAGTGAATATGAATCACTTTTATTGCTTTTTTCCGCCCCGAGCCAGCCGGGCTGGTAAGATGTCCTCTCCCGCTCGGCTGCCAGGCTCCGCAATACGCCTTTGCCCTGAAGTGACGCGGGCGCCGGTTCCGATGCTCGCGTTCCCCCCGCTCTGCGGAGCGGGGACGGGGTCTCGCCGTCCTCACAGCCCCGGCTCGTCCCTTCCCCGCGGGAGCGGCTGGAAGGGGAGAGCCGGCCATCGCCCCCCGGCTGAGGCGGCCGGAGGGAGCCCCCCCTGCCATCCCCCGGCTCAGGGGCCGTTGCCCAGCCGCGCGGCGGGCAGGGCGAGGCCGGGTCCCCTCGCCGCCGCCTCATGTAGCGCAGTTTCCCCGACCGCGGCACCGACGCTGCCCTTGCCGCGGCTCCCCAGGGCCAGGACTCGCAGGGACCGGGGACAAGGGGCTGCCGAGCAGATCAGGGCGGAGCTCCTCCGGCCCCCGTTAGCGCAGGGCGCGGGCAGCCGCCACCCCCAGCACCGTAAGGGAAGGAGGGAGGGAGGGGCGCGGAGGGTGGCGCGTCCCGGCCGGTCCCCCCCCACCGCCACCGCCTCCTCCTCCACCTGCTGCCGCTGCGCCAGTCGCCGGCTGGGGGGAGCCGCCCGCCCGCTCATCCCCGCGGGGCCCCTTTGTGCTGCTGCCGCTCCAGAGCTGCCTCAGCCAAGCGCCGGCTGCGTCACGGCCCCGGCGCTGCGGCCGCCCAGAGCCACCCGTGGAGGGAGAGCCGCCGCCTCGCCCCCCGCTCCGCCATCGCTGCGCGGGCCGCGGCGAACGACGCCCCCCGAGGAAGGGCCGGGAGCCGCGGCGGTGAGTGGCGGCCGCGCTGCCCCTGCCCCGGGGAGGGGAGACCGGGAGAGAGGAGCGGGGAGCCCTCCGGCACGGCACGGGCAGGGGAGGGGGCGCGGGGAGGGGGCTCCGGAGCTCTGCGCATCCCGCGGGCTGCGGGGCGATGCCGCACCGGGCCGCGCGGGCAGCATCGCTCGCGTCGGGCTGACGCGCCGCGGATTTTGGGGTGCTTTTTTGTGTGCGTGATGGTGGGGTTTTTGCTTGTCTTGTTTATTTTTTTAATTTTTATTTTAACTTCGATGGTAGAAGCTTTGGCCATCGTTCTTACTTCGCAGAACGCTAAAGCCTAACCTAGTCACAGCGAGGAAGGCGTATTTTTATTTTATTTTATTTTATTTTTTGGCCATAAGGTATTTCTGACCCGCTGGGGAAAGGTCTGGTTTGTGATATTTTGCATTTCTGTGCGTGTGTGTCCGTGTGTGCCATCAGAAAATCCCTCTATCCTGGAAGAATGGTGAAACTGGGGAATAATTTCAGCGAGAAGAGCACAAAGCAGCCCCTTTTGGAGGATGGATTTGACACCATCCCCCTGATCACACCCCTGGATGTCAATCAGCTCCAGTTCCCACCTCCTGATAAGGTACAGTAGGCTTTAGTTTCCACCCTGGAGAATCACACCCAAATCACAGGCAAACAACAAAAGAATAGGTTATGTGTAACGAGCAGCTTAGAAACGGCGAGAAATTTGGGGTGCTTTAAAGCATGCTAATTCCCTCTGGGAAAAAAAAACAGTTAAGCTCATGAAAATCCAGTAATAGTGATTTGCATTAAAAAACAGTGCAAAATGTTAGAGTAAGCATATATAGATTTCAGTGTTGTGTATGAAACATATAGACATATAAATGTAAGCTTCTCTATGCTGTATTGTCATAGCCCTTCCTATTCTGCATCTTTCTTTTTTTATTATTATTTGTAAGGTACTGTGTATTCTGTGTGAATGATGTGAATTTTCTCTGTCCAGAAAATGCCTCTCTGATGGGGGGATAAAGCCCTGCTTTATTTCTCTGCAACATGGGGACAGGCAGACTGGCAACAGAGAGCTCTTCCATCTTTCTTCTGTGCTTCAGTAGGAAACTAATGCTAACCCCAGACAAGCGAAATAGATGAGAATAGGCCATTGAGTTTTTTCCATGGTAATTTATTTGGTTCAAAAACCTCCAAATAGGTGATTCAGATCCTCTGTAGTTGGAAGGGGACAGTCCAATGAGTGCTTACAGGTTGGAAGAGAAGTGTGCTTCCTGCATTCCTTATTATATGGCTTAATTATTGAGGATTTAATTTTAAAGCTTTAGGAAGGTGATGCGATAGCCTATAAATATGTTTATTGTCCTCACAATAAAGAATACAGTAAAAGTTACTACATGTAAGGCACACAGTAGTAGGAAAACCTTTTCAGGTTTTTCAGTATCCTATTTATACATTTCTCACATGCCTCTGGCAAAAAAAGCTTTGTGGTCTTCATACAGTTTTTATTTTTGGCCTTCCACGCATTCAATTCTACTTCTAGTTAAACTGATATTTACAGGATATATAGATTACACATAATGCATATACATACAAACAGATATATTCATTCCTCAAAGCTCAAAAAGATTCAGATAATAGTATCTTAGGGTAAAGAATTTTAGTTTGTAAAATTTTCCTTGGTAGAGTGTTGCTTGTAGGCAATACAAATAAATTTTTGACCTCCATTTTATTTGCAGTCAACACCATTCTGTGTTGTGTGTGGTGACCAGTTGGCAGGCATAAATGCAATAAGCCATAACAGCTGTTGGAGAGCCTGAGGGTCCATTTTATGCCTTCAGTTACATGGGTGTAAATCTTGTAACTGAGGACAAAATCGCACCCTAAGGCTTTAAAACAAGTTAAGTCTTACAGTGTCTGATACGCCTGCCAACTGGTGACTGGATAGAACCGATTACCAGGGACCAGTGTCCAAAGGATTTCGTTCTGTTGCTGCACTGCTAAGCAGAAGTCTGAACTAGGGATCTGTATGGTAATAGGTTTAATCTGAGCAGAGCCTCTGTAGAGAGCTCAGGAGGTTCTGTGCTGGCCCTATGGCTCCTGCTAGAATGGGGCAGAACTCCTCCTACCTTTAATGGCATTTGCCTCGAATAAAAGCAAATGTCCAGCTAGGCTAAAAGCTGAAATAAGGGAATATTTGATTGGTTTTTTACTCTCCACTGTCTAATTGTATATTAGTTTTTCTTTCCTTTTGCAAACGTGGGAAAAATTAAAGCCATGAATTTATTGGTCCTGCTGGTTTCCTTCTGTAAGTGGTTAGTCATGTCATGTCAGTGTCTCTTTAGTGGTACAGACTCAAAGGCAGGAGCAGAGCAGCTGATGTGAAAAGAAGAAAAAAGTATTAAGGAAAGATTGGCACACAGATCAAATTCTGAAGTATGCAGACACTCGTGTATAATGAATAGGAGTACATACTTCATATACCTATGCTTATTATTCACTTACAAGGCTCCAGTATGGCAGTGAAGCATAACTTCTTGAAAAGTAGTGACTACAGCGCTAAGGATTTGATGATTTTGACAGTTTCTAAATTAAAGGGGTGAAGTGATTTAAATTCATATTCAGATATGTTAAACAAAAGAAGACATTACATAACCAAGCAGTTAGAACTGTACATTCAGTGTCAGCTGAATGTGATTTGAGTTGTCTGAGATTACGCAACATAAAGGGGGGAGGAATGTAAGTAAAATGTTAAAAAGCATTTCAGAACTCTTCAGGCTGTTTACTTTCATGGTGCTGTTGGGCAGTTATAAAGTTAAAATAGGTAATAACTACTATCTTACTAATTATAGCTGAAAATAGGTAAAGAAGTTTCTAAACCACTGTCCTGCACAAATACGTGTAATGCTGTCAAAGTGTCTAATAAGCTTTATGATACTGACTCTAGTACAGTTACACATTCTAGGTACCATTCAAGGAAGTGAGAAGAGGGGAACTCAAAGCTTGTCATTTCAATGCCTGGCTACCTGTGAGTGTCGTAATCTTAATTTCGGAGAGATGGAAAGAGACTATTCACAAGGGCATGTAGTGACAGGACAAGGGGGAATGGATTCAAACTGAGTATAGGTCTAGTTTAGATATTAGGAAGAAGTTCCTTACTTTAAGGGTGGTGCAGCTCTGGAACAGGTTGCTCAGAGAAGCTCTGGATGCCCCATCCCTGGACGTGTTCAAGGCCAGGCTGGAGGGAGCTCTGAGCAACCTGGTCTAGTGGAAGGTGTCCCTGCCCTTGGAATTAGATCATCTTTAAGGTCTCTTCCAACCCAGGCCATCCTATGATTCTATGATAATGTATTTGCTATTAATAACACGGGCTGTGCTAAAGATAGAATTTGATTCTAAAAATCTAAGAGTGGGTATTTATTCCTTGGAACAACAGAGAAAATTGAAAAAATCGTAATAGCGCTGTCAGTATGATGAACTGCACCCTATCTCGAGAATGATACTTAGAAAAAGATCCTGAAAAATGCAGAAGACAAAAATGAGGCAAATAGGTTAGGTATGAGAAAATTTTGTACAATTAGAATGCCTAGGAGAATAGTAGAGATTAGACTGACGTAGTGAATATTTTGGGAATACAGGTAAGGTGCTAAATGGTGCAGCTTGGGGCAGTAGTTCATAGTAAGGGATAAACTAAAGTTGAAGAGCCTTGGGTGTTTGAAGCAATCTCATTAACACAAGGGTCTGTGTGCATCTTGCTGCTTGCAGCTGATACATCAGAAATTAGATGTTAAAAATAAGAGTGCCAAAGGCCATAGTCTGTCACATAGTGAATAGCAACTAGATGGGTCATTTCATTTTTTTTGAACTCAAGATCCTGCCATCAAAGAACATGGCATCTTGCAGGATTTCTGTGGGCCCTCTTCAGTAATCTTCTCCTATTGGTCTCCAGTTTGAAATCTCATTAGTGGGATTTCCTGAAGCAAGTGGAGGTGACTGTTTTCAGACTATACAAAGTGAGAAGGACCATGATTTGGATTTGACCTACGCTTGCCTAGTACAGGAGCACAGTATCACCACAGATGAAAAAACTGGAAGTTTGTGAAACTGTTGTATAACAAGTCTTCCTGCAGGTCCATCAAGATCACTTTGAGAGATAACTTTGTTAATGATTGATATGCCAGAAAAATAAATAATAATTTACAGCTTTCAAAGAAGAATTACACAAAGAGGGGGGAGGAATATTTTGCTAGATGTGCTTGTGGGTAAAAGAAGAGTTAAAGAATAATTAAGGTTTCTGTGGCTAGTTTCAGCTGACAGTTTTTTTTATTTTTTTCTTAAAGGTTGTGGTCAAAACAAAAACAGAATATGAACCTGATCGCAAGAAGGGAAAGTTCCGTACTCCTAAAATAGCTGAATTCACAATCAGCATCACTGAAGGGGTTTCAGAAAGATTTAAGGTAAGCAGTGCTGTCTGAAGATGTTAATAGCTCCGTTGTGTTCACAGAATTGCTTAAAATCAGTTGCTGATAGTAGTCAGAACGGGCTGTAACAGAGTGCCTGTTGTGGGTATAGCTGGACATGAGAAAAATAAATTCAGTGTTATAATAGTTCAGTATTTAACAATTAGAAACCAAATCAAATCTTGAAGCATTACTGCTTGTAATCCCTCTCCAGCAGATGAATTCAGAAGGCTTTTCTGTCAGTGTGTGGGTTTCAGAACATGGCTGGCCAGGGTGCCTGCGGGCTGCACACAGGTAGTGCTCATGGCATGGATAAAACTCCTGTTTGTGCTGAAGGACAAGAACCACAAGAACATTTATTTTCTTTTTGGCTTCTTATTATCACTGTGGCCAAACCATTCTCTTAAAAGCACTGTCATAGTCCATTATGTATTTTTTATGGCTAAGCGTGTGACTTGGCAGCTCAGGGGTATGTACCAGAGCTCTTTGCTGTCAGTTTTCCTGGTCCAATTAAATCGTGAAGCTTGGTGACGACTCTTATTGTCATATGGTAGTTCACCAAGAATCTGACTCAGATTTACTCTTTAGTGTCCCTGTTGCTTCCTTCAGTAGTCCCGCAGGAAACCTGAGAGCTTAACTGGTTCAAGGATTGAATTTCCCCCTTCTCACTAGAGATGGGTTTTCCTGCTCTGTGTAAGTAAAGCAAAACAGGAAAGTTGGTACTTCAACTCATGCTTCCCTACTTGTTCTTTTAACAAAGGAAGACTGTAGCTTTTCAGTGCTTTTAATTGGCATCTTACCCAAGGATGCCAAAGCATTTTTAAACAGTAGGCAACCACACTCTTCCCTGTGCAAGTACAAATATATTTGGAAAGCCTGACATTTAGTATGAGGGAGAAATACAGAGCTACAGTAGAGATGTGGATTCTCTTTATATTGCATGCTTCTGAACTCTGCACGATAGGAGATTTTAGGGCACACCAGAGACTCTGGTTTTGTTGTGCCTGAGCAGTGGTTCTAAAAGCTGCCCAGGCCCAAGCTGACCTTCAGAAGTGTATATACAACTCTCAGTGAAATCAGAGCATGCTAAACAAACAAAGTGAAGGCTCAGGGAGGGATTAGAATATATGGAAAGGAACTTTGCAGAGTGTTGCCACGACAAATGTTTTAAGTGCCAGTTACCTGGTGGAGTCCTCAGCCACACAGTGAAGCATGTAGGTTCCCAGTAAGCTATAGGGGGAACCACCCTGGATAGCTAAGAAGAAATTATATGGGGTGTGTGGTAGGGTTTTACTAAGCAGGTAAGAAACTTATTTCTAGTTTTTTCTATTCCCCGATTTGGGGCAAGGATGTCCTGTCCCTCAGGGAAAATGCTACATTCTGACTGATATCCTCTCTTTGTCCTCCTGGCACCATAGTACCACTCAGTCCTTGAGAGTAATCCCCTTCCTGTCAGGCGAGGGTTGGGAAAATGCAATTAGACAGCTCAGAACAAGGGAACTTACGTCTGGCTGTCTTTGTGTGTGTCCTGGTCACACTAAGGTGACTGGAAATGCTTACTACGTTGTAGAAGAGAAAGGGGAGAAAGTTTGAGCACCCTACTAGGACTTCGGTTCCAAGCAGCTGAGCAGATAAATGTTGCACTTATGCTTTAGCTGTAGGGACTAAGGGGTTTCATTGCTTGAACATTAAGATATCTTAATCACATCTAAGTGGTTTGCACATCCCTACTTAGATCTGGTTTTTTCTGTCTTTGTTGGGAGAGCTGAGCAAATGAGACCTTACTGAACAACAAATAAATAAAAAAGCTTATCATGCTGTTGGGTAGTTTTTTCTAATATATATAGCTGAACAGTTAGAAGCCTGAGCATCTTTGCATTGCATTTTTATATACTTTTGGATGGCATACTTAAGTAAAATATCCTTTAGATACTACTTTATGATGATCGTTCTGGGATTAATCTCATACTACGGGGTTGCTAGGTTTTGCTGCTAGGTAACTACTGCATCAGAGGGAGGTTTCAGTAAGATTTGGTATCTCTTGGGAATTGCAGAGTGATTCACACTGTGGCTGTAAGTCTAGGCTTCTAAAGAAGAGTGTGGGGGTTGATCAATTAGGAAAATTGTGGTTCAGTTAATTGAAAACAACGTTCATGCAGAACATTCAGGTCCTAAAAACGTCCCTTAATCTCCATATAGCAAGTTTTAGAATTGAATTATGCTGCTTGAAACATTTTCAAGAGAACTGACTGGTTCTCCAGCAGGGATGACTGTCATATTCACCACTCCCAGTAGTAAATATTAGATGAATAATTTATGACATTTCATAAATATGTAGATGAAAAGTACCGATTGTGTGAGGTTTTCTCCTGGGTCCTTATTAATTGTGAATCATCATGTCAACTGCTGATGTTGATTCTGAGAGAGCAAAAAGATATTTGTCTGAAAATTAAATATTTGCTATAATTATGAAATGCATTATTTAACTGGTGAGATATTGACTTTGGCTCATGTTCATGAAAAGTTTCAGATGCTGTTTTAATGACTTCAATATTGTACATCACCGATGCACAAGCCTGCCACAAGACACAGCCCAAATGTTGTGCTAAAAATAAAGCAAGTCAGTCAGTCATATTTACAAATAATTCACATGTGTATTCTAGGATGTACTTCTTAAATAAGGACAAAGCAGATTGCAGTTTTGGGATTCAACAGTGCAGATCATCTAAAGCTGTTCTTTTGAGAAGTTATACATTATAACAAATGAAGCAACTCCAGCGTGTGCATATGTCATGTAGATGGTGTTTTAGCACCTGGGTGAATAATCAATTACAAAATGTATTTTCTGCATTCAGTCCACATTACCACAGTTATTACAACAGAGCTGAGAATGTTTACAAAGAAAACTGCAAGTATAATTTTCTTCTATGAAGCCACATTCTGAATTCAAATCAGAATATCTCAGAAGAATGTGAAGATTTCCTGATTATGGGAACCCTGTTGTCTTAATTTAGTTGGCACTAACCAGACTAAGAAGGATGTGATTTGTCACTGAAGATTATTTGCCATTGAGACATAGAAGTCTTGCTTTTGTTCTTTGAAAGTGTAGGCTAATGTGGGGAGTTGGGTCTTCGCAACTGGAAAGCAACTTTGAACGAGGCAGATTTTTCCCTCCTGTAAATTGTCTGCTGTACAGAGTAACACAAGGCTGGAAATGTCATTTCAAAGGACCCTTGTGATTCAGGACACAGGAGGAAGCTATGACAGAAGAAAATTGATGGTGTGAGTTACCCAAGGCCAAACCTTTGCTTCCCCCACTGACAGAGCAGTGTTCTTACAACCTCCAGTTGGATTTTGTAGTGGGATGTCTGTTCTGGCACCCATTGAATTGGGCTACAGTTGACAGTTATGCACAAACACACCAATTTAAAAAAATGTCTGTTGTAGCAATGCATGACGTTTTTTTTCTGTCTTTGGGAAAATCTCAATAAAGAAGATTCAGAGGTATTTTGAAAGCAAACACTTATGTTTCCCTATAAACTTTAAGCCCTTAAGTAAACCCAAGCTGTAGTATGCCTTCAGCCTTTTGGTTCTATTGAAAGGCAGTTCAGTTCTTCAGACTTTATCCTTGACATCTCTACATACATCTAACTGCAGAGCCAAAGCCTGAAGCTTATTTCTGTGGTAAGACCATATGGTGCAAGCCGTGTACTATCAAGTAGCAAGCAGTTGTTGAAATATCTGCATGAGGTTATGGAAGAGGAATTCAGACTGCTGTCAAGATCAGTTCTCACAGTTTTACCTGGTCATTTTAAGACTGCAAAAATGTATGCAACATATATCTAACTATTCAATTTTTTTTTCTATCTTAAAAGGGGCATCCTTCAAGCATATTTCTGCCTCAAGACTTTTGTATCTTCTTAGTAATGCCAACAGTTATTATTGCTGTAAAAATAATCAAGGGACAAGGAAGATAGATCTCTCTTGCTGTATGATTACTTTGTGTTGAGTAGCTCTTTGCTCCCACATTAAAAGTCTGTTAGGTGTATGAGATGTCTCCTGTACAGGATATCACCTCCTTAAGTACATTGTGTGTCTGTCACTTTGGCTGGAAGAGTGACAGGTACTTACTTACTGTCAGTAGTTCTGTTTCTTCAGTAGAACTGCTCACAGGATTAAAGTTGTTCACAAGTATAAGTGTTTGGCAGGCTTTGAATTCTTCCTTTATTGCTTAAAATAAGAAAAATAAAGGAGGTTCTTTTTTCACTGTAACTACTATTTTAAAACAATTGATGTAAAGGCACTGCATGGCAACTGTCACTTTTTTTTTCCTTAAATATTTGATACTCTCTGATATGGCATTGACAATCTTCCTGCTAAATTTTTGTTTGAAAGGAATTTCTCCTCTGCTACTGTCTCTATTAGAAATCATTTTATTGGAAGAGAACCAGTGATATTGACAAAGATGTTTTGGAACTCTCCAGATATATCACTTAAATAGCCTTTCCTCTTCTGTAGTAACCTTAAGCAGCCGTTATCCTGGCCTCAGTAATATCTTCTGGGTTTGTATGTGAAGGTAATAAGATTCTTATCCTGGTGCCACAGGGTTTCTTGAACTGCTTCCTCATATCTCTGTAGTTAAGAAACTAATACAGGGTGCCATGTGATGGAAGATGATGGGAACATTGTCATGAACAGCTGAGTTAAGCCACAGTGCTAGGAACTCAAGGCCACTGCCTTGTTAACTTGTTTTTGTCTAACAGTATGTCCCTCAGGTTTCATTAATCAACTCCCTTGCAGACTGGTCCTGTTGCCTTGCACTGTTGCTGTTAATAAGTGCTGATTTTGTAGCTTCTTTTCTGTTACTGTCCTCATGAATCTATCTGCCTTTCTTGCTGCTACTCCCAATCATCTCCAGGTAAACATCCAAGACAGTTCTCTCCTTCTCTGTGTCATCTCTGTTTGGGAAGGACAGTCTTTTGATTTCTCCTGCTTTTTCTATACAAAGTGCCCCAAAACTGTCATCCTCTTTGAGCATAAAGGTTTGATGGGAATGTTCTGGTGAAGAAGTTGAGTTTAATAGATGGCTACCAGTCATAAAGCTAAACATGACATGTGATGTTAGAAATACACTTCTTGAAACGAGGCACCTGATTGTCTTGTATATGTATATATATTCCCATGGAAAGTATGGGACATTGTACCAGGTTGTTCTGTGTAATTTGCATTGCTCTGTAAATGGATACGAGTCAAATGTTGCATGTATAGAGGTAAAGGTTCTCTTTTTTCTTTTATGTTGCCATTTCCTGTAAATTGAACTTTTTTAATCCTTGAGTGCATTGTTTCAGACACATTTTTCGTGTAAACTTCCAGAGGCAGGCTGAAGTAATAGCAAACAAGGACATAGTTTTTGAAAAGCAGTGATAAGTGGAGAGCTGATTTTGGTGTTCTCCAGTGTGCTGGTAGAGGGCATTGTGCAGCTGGAGATGCAGGATTTCAGGGGAGAGAGGTGAAATGGAGGTCACAGCCATTTGCAGGGAAGTCAATGCAGTGTTTTACAAATTTTTGTCTGTGGGATGCAGCCAGACGCAATCTATTGTAATTACAGTCTGTCTGCCTAAAATTCTCTTGTAGTTTAAATTCAATAGCAATAATCTTAATTTCCTGTCCTAAGTGGTTGTACAGAGTTGCTGTATTTCACCCCTGAGGTCTTTGCATTTAGCTGGTGAGCAAAGCATAAATTGGTTGTAAATCACTTCTTATGAAAGGTGCTCTGTGTCTGTATGTCTTCACTCTTCTCGTTCAGTCAAGTCTGTACCTCACACTTTACAGACAGATCAGAAATGAAAGTTATTTTGCCAGGAGGCTGAGTTGAAATAGATAATGCAGAGATGAGATGTGAGCAAGTGCAGTGATTGAGCAGTGAATATTACTGCATATCTTGTTAGTTCCACCTTAGTTCCACCTCATAATAACAGGAATGCTTCTACGTGGGTTTGTGTGCTGATGGAAAGAAAAGCATGAAGGAAGGCGTGGTGCAAAGCAGCACAGTGTGAGTGGGTTAATGGAAGAATTTCAGACAAGAGGAGGAGGCATTAGAAAGGTGAAGGCAGAGGAGAAACGGATGGTACCCAGACTTTAGTGGGACAGTGGGACACAGGCAGAATGGATGGAGCTGAGAGACTTGTGCATGCCTTGAAACATGATTTGTAATTTGTTCAGAAAGGGACAGGAGCCAGGAAAGGATGGTGAAGAGAAGCAGGCACTGTTGGTGCAATTGATGAATTTTGCTGTCATATTGCAGCTTGATTAAAAAGGGAGTCCAATAAACAGTAGTGGAGTAAGGAAGAAGGAGAGCAGTAGCCAGGCAGAGAAGAATACAGCTTGCAGTTTCACAGCTGAGGCAAAGTAGGATGGACTGATAGGGAAGACCTAGCAGATCTTATGGTAAAGGCCTTATCACAACCTGCTTACATGTTAGCGTAGTTGTCAGATATGGTGAGTCTCATTTGTTCAGCTAACCACTTACAGAGTCTGAAGACAGGTTTTTTTGCTGTGGGTATGCTTAGTTCATTCATTAGTCATCTCTCATTTCGATTACTGTAATGGCTTCTGGCTAGACATTGTCCTTCTTCTGCTCTTCACTTTCAATCTATTCAGAAATCTGCCACATAATAGTATCTTGTCATCTTCTCTGTTCACTTCGTTTTGCTGCCAGATCCCCTTAAAACTAACTTTAAACGTCACACTCAAGATGAAAGCAAAGCCACACTTAGAATTCCTAGTTAAAAGAAATGGTTGTTTGTCCTGTCTTGTAGTTATTTCATGAAAAGTATTTTAAAAGCCCATCACTCTTGCAGTGTAACAGTCACCTTGGAGTTCTGCAGGATCTGCATGGCAGTGAATGCTCATAGTAATTCACAAGACTTCTGCTCCCACTGTGTGTGGTCCTGCACTGCCAGCTGGGTACTACAAAGAGAGAAGAGATTCAAGATTTCCTTCCAGAAGAATGGGAGTGGTGCTTGTGCACGTATTGCATCTGCTCCTGCCTTGAACAGAGGAAGAGGGCAAGTTGCTGTTGGTGTGTTGGTAGGAAGACAAGAATAACTTTAGGTTACAGCGGGTATGCAAAGTTGCTGTGGAAGAAAGCAATAAAATGGCAGCTTTGGTGTTGGTGTTGGTTGTGGTCTGAAGAGCAGATTGTTGCCTTCTCTTTTTCCAGGCTTTTATTTCTGAAAGGCATCCAGTAAGAGAGGGCTCAGAAGGTGAAGCAGAGAGGTTAGGCTACACTGGCTGGGGAGAGAAGCTGACTGCAGTGAACATGGGGATCTGACAATTGTGGACCATCAGTGTGGGTTATTTTGAGAGTGAAGAAAAATGGCTATTAGAAGAAAGAGGATTGTCAATTTATAAGGGAGAAGTAGATCAGATTAACAGGTGATTGTGATCACCTTGCAAAGAAATCCATCATTGGATTCCATCTGTGTCATTTGCATCTGTGACTGTCCTTAAATAGAAGTTACTCGTATCCTGAAGGATGGTGAGAGACGGGAGATTCTCTCCTAATAGGAAGGAGACAAGAGCTTACTTGATTAGGGATTTGCAAATGCAGTGTGATTGCAAATCACTGAAGATAATGAGAGTAAAAATTTACATGTTAATACCAAAATTAGTAACATCAGGAAATACAGTAAGTGAGAGAAAATTTTGAACCAGGAGCCCTGAAAGCTCTTCCCGGGGGCTTACTGGGTAGCAATGGAAGAACTTGTACAAGCTGTGAGAACTCACAGCTCCATGTCAGTCACTGAAAACAGGTCTCAGCAAATCAACTCTGAGGTTGTGGCTCTGCAACTTGCCAGGCTCCAGCAATCTACACAGCACTGGGCTTTTGTCCTCTTTCAAAAAACAGTTACTTTCCAGAACAATTTTTGAGCTTTGAACAGAGTGATATTGCAGTGATTGTGGAAATAGTGTCTTCTTCTTTTGTCTAATACCTATCCTCAGTTACAAAATAGCTTGTTAGTATGTTGTCTCGGTATGTTCCTGAGACCTCATGTGTTTGTTAGAATAGTTACAACTGGGAAATGCTGTTATAATTCTACTACTGCCTGCTAGTAGAATGGCCAGGAAATAGGGTTAAAATGCTTTAAGATTTGAGAATATTTTTCAAAACTTTTAAAAACTGTTTGCTCCTATCTGTGGCAGAGGCAAATGTGAGCTGAATTGATCTGTGCCATTGCAATTGTTCTGCTTGATGTCCATGTCCTGTGTCACAGGCCTGTGCTCCTAAAGGGAGCAGTCTTTGTTGAAGGCTGCGTGGAGTATGTCTTGTGGAGCATGGGAAGCCTCAGCAATAATCCCATCTGGCTTTTAGTGTTTCTATCCTAGCTCTCTAGTCTCTCTTTTTCCCTTTCTTCTCTAAGGTAAAGAGCAGCCACTGTCAGAGCAAAAGGAACATTCTAACATGTGCTAGGAGTCAGTGGGAAGTGAATGACCCAAACCTGCAAATTGGACTGGGCCCTGTGTGTATTGTAGATCTGCAGGGCTGGGTGAGGAGTGTCTGTGTTTTCTGGTTCCTCATCTGCCCATGCTGCCCAGCAGCTGCTGGAGCTCAGCAGAGGAAGGCCTTGGGCCCATGGCCCTGCAGACAGAGCAGGCTGTGGACCTGCACTTGGGCCCAGGCATGGTGAGGCCCATGGGGCAGGAGGACCTAGGGCATCTGTGTACAGGTATGGGGTACCAGCAGGGCATTAAGGAGGTGGGACAAGGAGCCCCAAGTGGGAACTGCAGGCTTAGGGGAGCAGGGTCAATTTTTCTAGAGCCTGGAGTGCAAGGTAAATTTGGAGGGAGGGAACAGAGAATAAGGCTCATTACAGTTGTGGGGAGGGGAAAGCCCTGGAGGGTGGAATGCAAGGTTTGGGCCAAGCCAAAGTGTGAAGGGTACATGTACATGCACTTGTACGTGTGTGGGTGGGACAGCTGAGGAAGCACAGGAAGAACACAACCACAGAAGAATAAAGGGAGAAGCCTGATTATAAACCTATCAGAAGGGTTGAGCTAAGGCATAGCTTGGCCAGAAATGGGGGCGTGTCTGTGTTATGTTGTTCGTTATTAAATAGAGAATAACCAGAAAGGAAAGTGAAAATGTACTTTAGCTCTTGGATTTGTGCAGGATGTTCTGAGACATGAAACATGTAAGCAGAAAACATGAGGTTGGCAAGACAGAGTGATCTATCCATGTTAACTTTTGTGTTTGCAAATGAGTAATAAACTCAGAGAAAGACGAATTAGATACGAAAATTCACGTCAATGTGAAGTTTTCAGAGGCTGATTATGATTGAATTATTTTTCTTTTTTAATCCAGTGACTGTCGAGAAACTGAACATTTAATCGGAAAGGTGCTTTGCTCCATGTCTCATTTCTGACGGCATTGTTACATTAATGTCTACATTTCTTCTGCTAAATTGCTTTTTGATGTGCAGTTCTCCCTGCCTCTAGTCCAGCCTTCTTTTTATGCTTATTTTCTGTCTATCAAAAATCCTTAAAAAATCCTTGGCTTCAGCAACACACAATACTTCCCAGCCTTGTTTCAGCCAGGAAATTCAGCACTCGCTGTTGTCTGCCCATGATGAAGTTTGCTTCCACAGCATAAGTCCCTAAAGTTCATTGCAGTCCTGTAATGTCCTAATCTCACTGGCACACACAGTGTGCAGTGTTGCAAAGTCTGTTAGTTCAGGGATTTATCATTTTTAAAGGGACTTGTTTTTACCAAGAGGCAAAGCTACAATTTTTTGTTGTTGTTGCTTTCTCAAATATCAGATTAGTCTTGTTTCAATTAATTGAACCTGACATGCCTAAATTCTTTTTTTAGGAGGTGTATATAGCTGGCTTATGCAACTTCCTTTAAAATTTAGATTATTTTATACTTTGGTTTAAGAAATTAATCATAATCTTGTTTGTTTCTGTTTATTATTGTTTCTTATGCTGTAGCACATGCTGGCTTACTTTCTAACTTGCCAAAAAGGAAATTAATCTCAACAACTTTACTGTGTAATCTCCTTGGGGTACTATTTAGTCTATCAGTAGTTGTTTTAGAATAATACTACACATCTGGGATACTGTCCCAGGTAATGAATGCTATTTGCTCAGCTCACACTTTCCACAAAAATGGGTCTGAATTAGAGAGATTTGCAGTGTAACTACTAGGCCAGATCTGTGCTTTCTCTTGTCAACGGGTGATGTAATTCTGAAGGTAGTTCTCTCTCCTGTCACACTTAAAAGGCTGCCGGTCCCCAGCTGCTCAGTTTGTCTGGGAAAGGTGAGCTTGATACTGACACTGAGTTCAGATTTTAAGTGTGTCTTGGATTTTTCTCCAGCCCAAATTCAGGACCAGAGAGCTACTGAAGGATATGGTGAATAGCCAGTGCCATGTAAGGGAGTCTGTAGTGGCTTCGGGCACTGAGAAAAGAGGTGCAACAGAGCTCCTCCAGGCTCGCCCAGTGTTGAACATGGCTATTCTCTTATGGATCTGGCAGCGAACCAATCCTGTACAGTCTCTGTGTGATGAAGTAGTACTGTTTCAACTTAGAAATCAAGGAGCATTGAGCAACCAAGCATGCAGACTACTGGTGTAACTATCCATATGTTCAGAGCAGACACAACAAACTCTGATCTTACCAAGAGACTGCAGACATTACTTTCTCCATGCCCTGAAAGAGTCACCTTTGGATTATCTGGATGACACCTGTGCTAACTTACTGTCACCTGACTCCATTCTTGGACAGGCACAGGGAAAACAAACATGTCTATCAGCTGACATAAACTAGACTTATGCTTACATCATCCAAATACTGAAAAAACAGCAGACCCAAGCTACCTTGTTGTGTCCTTCTGGCCTCATGTGTGTCCTAAACAGAAATGCAATCAAAAAAAGCCTTGCAGTCCAGAGGCAGTGGGCCACTGACCAGATGATCTGCTTTCTTCTCTGAGAAGAGGGAGGTAGAAGCACTTATGTGCTGCTTCCATCTTCTCCCTCCATAATTCAGCAGCTTGTTTTACCCTTTGCTTGATTTTATTGTAAAGTGCATTCATAGCTGGCTGCTGCTGCCTGCAGTAACAAGGAGCAGTATAATAAGCAGTGCATTGCTAACATAAGCATGTTTTATTTTTCTTTACAGGTAACTGTGCTGGTCCTTTTTGCCCTTGCGTTCTTAACGTGTGTTGTATTTCTGGTAGTCTACAAGGTTTACAAGTATGATCACACCTGTCCGGAAGGATTTGTTTTCAAGGTAAATTGCATACCCGTTCTAGAAACACAGGAGAGTATGTAATATTCCGTGTTGTTCTATGCATAACCTTGATTAAGTCATGCTGTACTGCACAGAATTCTGTGATTCTTCTCATAGGTTAGTGTGCTTCCTGCTACGTTTTTCTTATTAACTGAGGTTGTACTATTGCACAATATTAATAATGTTTTTATTTTGCTAATGCTTTAAACATTGAAAGTATAGCAAAAATCCAAACACTTGTGTCCTTCAGACTTCATCTGCAGTTGTCCAGACAAAGCCCTCATTTAAGGGTCATATGGCTTAATGTTGAATGGTCTTCCAAAATAAAAGAATGATAAAACCTGGAGAAAAAAAATTCTGGAATATGTGTCAGAGAAACAGTAGAATGATGTTCTCATTAAGAGTAGTAGAGTTACACGAGGGTTATTTTTGTAGGAAGAACTTCTTGTTCTAGAACAGTGACCTCCGAGCCCTACTGCCACAAGACAAAAGTGATGCCAAAAAAGGGAAAATACAATTTACTGGAAAAAAATACTGGTTCTAACCAAAAGAGAGGCTGGGCTGACTTCATTTATGTGAGGTGGTAGTGCTGGCTCCTCAGTTATGACCTGGGCTGAAAGTCAGAAAAGTAACATTGATTTCTGTTGTAAATTTAGCAGGGTTGAACTTGGCTGTAATTAGATAAGAAAAGTAGCAGTGAGGATGGCAGTCTTCCCTCTAATTTTCTAAAAATATTTAGTCACATAATGAATCAAATGGGTACCCGGTATGAACTTCAAAAGGAACTACTTGACAATTCAGGATTTCTGTCACTGCAGGCACATAAATATCTTACAAGAATCCAGTCCAAAATTATAATCAGTGATGCCCTGTTGGATTAATTTAGCTTCAAGCATTCAGTTGGTCACTACTTTCCCAGCAAAAGATACTGTGGTTAGAATACTTGGCTGTAACTCAGGAGATCAGCTTTCAGTTCTGCTGTTGGTTTTTTGTGTTGTCTTAGACAAGTACTGAAACCCTTCTGTGCTCATGTCTCGTGGGACAATAGCCCAGTAGCCCTTTTTTCCCCCCCAAGCTTTCTCTTGGCATAGAGGAATTTGGAATATGGACTGTATGTTCCTACCAAACTTGTCTTCATGTGACCCTGACTTGACAGGAACAGTCAGTTATGTGCTCCTATGTAAGTCTAGCAACAGTCTCCTGCTTCTGCTTCTTTCACACCTTGTTGTCCTCTCCTTTGAGTTGCAGCCTTCTGGCTTCTTTTGGCTTTTCTTGCTAGTGCCACAAATATTTAAGGGAAGAACAGTTTCTTAGCTACATTTTAGTTGCACTGAATCTGGCTGTGTTTCTTTCCTTAGGGTCCTGTGTTTGGCACAGAAGTTAGGCAGAATGTCCCACAGCTTGTTTTTAAGGTGCAGCACATATACAGGGCTGTGTTATGATTACTCTCCTGGTGTTTTTTTGGAGGCTGCTTAGAGCTGCTTGATCGCATAATGCCAGAAGACACAGCATCTTCGGTAATGTAACTCTAAAAAAGAGTTTTACAGGATAAACATATTGGCAAATGACACAAGGCCTGAAACTACCGATGTTGAGATGAATTTTTGTTTGCCTGTGCATCTGTTTTGGGGAGAGTCCGTGATATGTCATGGCATAGCTTGGCACACATGTCCTAGGAGACGTGAAATCTGTCACCTTGTGAGCAGTGTATCAGTGGACTGGCTTCACCCTTAGGTAGACTCAACAACATTTCCTGGCCTGGATGTCCCCAGGTTTCAGATGCTGATATGATTTCCTGGTTAAGGGCAGAGGTGTCCCTGCCTCAGGAAGCCTTGTTCTGTAGGAATCTCTACATAAAGGCTGAGCTATTGCAGCTGAGTCAGACTCGCTCTTCTCTGCTTTGATGCTCTCATACATGGAGCAGTTCCAAACGTTTCTGCTGTCCTACGCCTCCAGGAGTTGAGGGTGTATTTTAAAAGGTGCTCATCTTCCTTTGTGCAGCAGTTTAAACCTGCTCCAGCCTTATTTCTGTGCTTGCTTAAGCTGAGACAGCCCTAGTACTGCTGCTGTGCTGATTGCTCCTCTGAGCACCCTTCACTGCCTGTTGGTGAGACTCAAAACTTGAGTGCACTTACATCCTGGAGGAGTTTCTCCAGAACTTCAGTATGCTCTGTACCATATTTGTTCCCCTTCAGCTTATTTTGCCAAAGCACCTGCATTCTGTCAGACGTGTGGACAGTACCACAAAGTCATTTCAGTGCATTGGAGACCACAGCATCATCTGTGTAATTGGGAATTACTGACCCAGCAAAGTTAACGTGACAGAAGATACTATTTATAAGAGAATACCACTGGGGTCTTCATGTCAAAGGAACAAAAGGAGTCATCTTAATTCAGCCAGATATAGACTGGCAAACAGGGTTTTCTCTGGCATCAAAGGCCATAACCCATAACTAATTTCCAAAATTGAAGGGCTGTAAAAGAAAGAAACTGACTGTGGAGCATCTCACTTTCTCCTCATGGCCTTCTTACTTCTCTCACCTGGGAACCATGGAAACAAACAAAAAGGATAGAGAGAAATGTTCTGCATAGCTGAAAGTCTTAGGCAAGTGCCAGGATAACAATTGGCAGCAGTTCCCATAGCTCAGTCACTGGGTGCTGCATGGCTTGCCTTGATTGGGAACTAAGCAAAGGGGCTGCTCCTGGGCAGAACACAAGGGGCAGTGAGTAAAAGGGGAGATTTTTTCCATCTTTTCTAGAAGAGCAAAATCCTGAGAGCAAAAATGCAGTCAAGATAGAAACTGCTGTGTGTTTCTTTAGGCTCTTCTGTCAGATGTTGTGCATGTTTGTGACTACGAAAAAAAACCAAACCAAAAACCATTACTGAGTCATTTTTGCCTGTTACAAAGCAAATTGCTTCTAAAGGCAACGAAGGATTCTGTGGCATTTTTAAGACTGTCAATCTTGGCTTGTCTTCAGCTCTAATAATTATATTTGCTTGAATTTCCTTGGCAGATTTCATTAGCTCAATGGATTGTGTTCCTTCTCCCATTTTAAATATTTAGAATTGTGACTACATCCCATGACTGGGTGAAATAATCACTACAAATATGTCTGTATCTGTATACTTATTAGCCATTTATCACATCAGCATTAGTGTCAGTTATCCCAGATAAAGCACGGATAATACTTCCAGAAGATGGCATATTGATGTAATTCAACATGTGTATCAAATAGCTCTATTCCAGATTCCTGGATTAAGTTCTTATAAATCTAGGTCCCAGTCTTGCAGCTGAAAACCTCTGCTGATTTAAACAGCGCTGAGTGGGCACAGGTGCTGCTCAGCTGGGGTTAAATCCCTTCTGCTTTGTTGTGCTACTTCAACAAAACGGAGAGGGAAGATTTGCCCCAGCTGCTGCCTTGACAGAAGATAACAAATAAAGGGAACCTGGGTGGATATGGTAACTTTGGGCACTGTCAGGTCTGACACACTTCAAGGCTTCTGTCACACCTGCAGGTTCAAGCCTGTGAGGTGTTGTCTCTGTGGGAGGGCTGTTAGTTTTGTGACAGTGAGGCTTCTTTGAGCCATCAAATGTGCCATGTGATTGAATTCCCCAGGGGCAGGCAGCTTCATAAGACTACCCATGGGCTTGTTGTTTTGGCAGGTCTCTGTTTTTTCTTTCCTACCTTTTGATGCCTTTTTATCACACCAACATTTTTAAGATGCAAAATTTGTATTAAGCCAAGACTGTCTGCTGGATCTTCCTCCTTTTTGTGCTGTATGATTTTAACCAGTTGAAACTGTTGTTACTGGTGCTTATTTATGCTACTTCTCTTTTTCTTTTTGTCGGCAAGCACAAAAGTGAACTTAGAAGTAAATGTGGACACAGTTGAGGTAGCATCTGGTCCTAAAACCCATGGAACTTTTGCACGTGTTTTTATGCTGAGAAATTTCCAGTATTAAATTTTGTTTGCTGAGCTGTAGGAGAACAGTAGCAGTTCAAAGTTGCTGTGCCATAATATTATAAATTTTAGTCCTCCGGTGCTGGAAGCAGGAAGACTGAACAGCCTATTTCTTTTTAAAAGAGCCAGAGTAGAAATTATTAAACTTATTTTTCTGAAGCTGCAGCTACTCATAGCTTACAGAGAGTCAATTCATTTGCTCAAGTGACTGTCCTAACATGCTGAGGTATCAAGCAATACTGCCTGGACTAGCTGGTGTGGAAAGAGGACCTGCAGAGAGACCCCATGACCTTATGGGGCAAAACTTAGGGGTCACAGTATATGTCCAAGTTGTTTTTTCCTTCAGTGCAACCAGCTTCTCTGTAGGCTCTTAATCACTGGAACAGTTGCTAGATAAGACCTGTGACAAATGCACTGCACAGGCACGCTCACTTTGGGTTTTAAGATGACAGCAAAATTTGGATTCCACTTAGTATTTAACCCTCTAAATCACCTTTTTCACTCTCCAAAGCTCTAAGCATCTACCAGGTTCTATGTAGTGCTCATACACTCCTGGGAAATGAAATAATGTAGTCCCACAGTTACAGAGAGCTTTTTAAAAGTGTGCTGTTGGCTACATCTTTGTGACGAAGAGTGAAGTATTTTCTCTGTGTGTACACACTTGTGCATATGCTTGGCCACCCGCAATGTTTTCCTGTATGTCTTAGTTACTGGGCTGTAAAACTGTTCATACGCTGGCACCAATTTATCTGTATTAATTTCCATCCCTTGGACTGCAAACACCATAGTAAATTGCCTGAAGTTAATCTAATGGTAGGATACAGACAGCTGTAGTTGTAAACCAACCAGTTGGAAGAAAGTGGGCAAGAAAAAACAGCAAAATACGGCTGGAACTAGAGACTGAAAACTTTAAAAAATAATTGTAGGCAAGCATGTTACGTTAATTATGCTGGCATATAAACCCAGATTGGTCTTCCTGGCAAATGCATGAATAGTTTAAGGAGTGCAGGGAAGAACATTCTGAACACAGTGGGACAACACTGTAGTTAATTGCTGTATATTGCATCTTGACTCACAGAATGTGACTGTTGGCTTAAGACTAAAAGTAAAAGGAGAAAAAAACCCTAATCTGCTGCTGGTGTGTGTGGGGCTGTATCTGTAATCTAAGAGATGGATTTTCATTTCAGAACAATCAGTGCATTCCAGCTGGGTTGGAAAACTACTACTCTGAACAAGACTCCAGCGCTCGAGGGAAATTTTACACAGTCATAAACCACTACAACCTGGCCAAACAAACCATCACGCGCTCCGTGTCCCCGTGGATGACAGTACTGTCAGAAGAGAAACTGTCTGAACAGGAGACTGAAGCTGCTGAGAAATCAGCTTAGTATGATAAGCGAATTATTAAAAATATGTAATTTGAAGGTAACTAAGGGACTTCAAGGAACTTTTCACTGAATATAATTATGAATAATTTAGAGGTTACTCATGTTTATGGTGCAATTGCTTCTGTTTGCTGATACTGCTTTGCAAAAAAAAAAAAAACAAAACAAAACAAAAACTTGCTGCAGAACATTCATGGGCATAACCCCAGGTGCATATCAGCATTGCTGTAGAGCTTTGACACCATTTTCAATGTTAAAAAAAAATCCAGTGCTAAGATATGTTCTTGCAGTTTATTGGATACTGATAGATTTCATCACTGGATTTTCAGGGCTTGGACCTTAGATAAATGATGTGTTCTGTTGTCTGAACAGATACTTAATTTGTTAAGTTTTTTAATTCTCTATGTCATTTTGCAAACTGAAACACCCCAGCCATAACTAGAGTGATCTCTTGTTTAGCTGAAAGCTGTAAGTAATATTTAGTTGGGGCTCAAGCAAGAACAGTAGTCAGCACTGATGTCGGGGGCGTAATGTAATGACTTGTATGGAGAAAGAAACTGTCAGGTCGCATTTTTCCTTATGTTTCCTTTACTGTTGTTTATTTGTAAGTGATAATGAAGTTCTCTGCAACAAGGCATGCTCAATGTTTTCTTATTGCTGTCAACAGGATTTAACTGCATTTCCACTGTGGCTTTAGCATCTTGGTAAGGATGTGCACTGAAACACAAACTAGATAGACATTATGGAAAAACACCGACAGTTTTAGTGGTGGGTGTCGAGGATAGTGTAAAAACTATACAGTTCAGGATGTTCTAATGAGAAATGACATCTTTTGATGATCTTTTGATCATACTTTAAGAGTACATGTAGTCTACTATGTCATTTGTTGGATACAACTGAGGGAGTAATATGTCTAAATTTTCTCCTGTATTACATTCACATTTTCCCTTCTTATTAATTAGAAAGAGCTTTCTGCTTATGTATGGTTTGCAGTTTGATACTTTTTAAAACACAGAGCATCACAAGTGAAACAGTAGCGTATTAGATACCACAACTGGCTGTTTTGAAGCTACATGTGAAACAGAGTGAGGAGTAGAACTGTTTGTGTTATGGCTTGGGAGGGGAAAAGACGTAGAAGAACATAGTATTGTGGATGCACGTTAAAGTTCCATTGTAATTACAAACTTACCTATTCTTTGTGTGAAATCATGTTTTCATTTTTATTATAAATCTTAAATATACATTACAAAAGGACATTATTAATTTAACATACAAAATAAGTGTGTGAAGCATCTAGGCAAGCAAGTCACCTTTTTGTTCATGTTACTTGAATGGGACAAGGGGTAGTGGACATGTCAAAAGTTCCTTTTTTTTTTTTTGGTAGAGTCTATTAAAAGATTGAAAGGGAAGCATCAGTATGGGCTGTTTCTCAAGATCAGTAGTAGAACAAACATGGTCAGCTCTACTTCTGTTTCTCTCCAGCAAAATTGCTTTATCAAAGCCTTTCATTCCAATACAGTAAAAATAACCATTATGACTCAATGCTCAAGGCTTGATAACGAAATGTGCATAACACACTGCAGCTGTAGAAGGCTGTTAATATATTAAGTCATCATGGTATGTGGAATGCATCAAAAGCAATAAATTATGTGCCAGTTTTTTTCTTTGCATTTAAAAATATCAAGCTTATGTTAAGATCTTCAACACATACCATGTTTGCAATTTTTAACAGGCATCTGATTTATTGAATGTAATTAATTCACATGTAACTTTTGACATTTTCACTCTATGCAGAGTAAAGAATAAGAGCGATGCTACTTGTTGCATATAATGTATAGAAATATACATTTCAGAAGAGATATGAAACCACACACATTTCATTCCAACGTATTTACAGAGGACATTCAGATTTTACAGGATGGAAAGATCTGTTCCCCAAGACTGTCCTCCATAGAAATGATTCATGATACATCTCCTCCCCTTAAATTTAGGACAATAAAAATTTTAATGCACAAGTAAATACTGATGAGAAACAACTTCTTTTTCTCCTCGTAACAACAAACAATAAAAATTAGTAAGCCTTACAATCTAGGAGAAGCAGATTGCTTATGCTTCTTGAAGTCAAAACCATTTTTCCTCTGATTTAATAGGAGGGAGTTTATTGATTCTTATCTACAGTTGGTTTTGAGGTATTTTTTTTTTAGTTAACAAACTGCTCCCAGTTTTAGTACTTGGTCTTTAATACTGTCCATCCTTTGGCTTTTTTCCAGCACCCCAGAACATCTGTTTCACCACACAATCTGTCTATGTTGTATTCTCTCTTTTCACCTAGAAGTAAAGCTCTTTAGTTGACTCCTTATCATTATTGCTACTAAAAAAATCAAGCTGATTTCTCAGTCAAGTAGTTTCAAAGGATTAGAAGTAGAGGTCATAGATGTGCAAAGTGATCACTGTGTACTGAAGTGGTAAATAAACACCTGAGACAGAGAGAAGTGTCACTGTGCAAAAGTATCTACACTCTCTCTGGGATGGGAGCTGGACTTTCAACATCACAAGTGGGTGGCTGTGACAAAACCAGTATTGTTATTTTTTCTTCCATTAGCTCTGCTCCAGCCTGTAGCTTTCTTCCCAGCCCTTTTAAAGAGTGTTCTCTGAAGGATTAAGCGTGGTTTTATATTTGACAAACGGATTTAAAATGAAGGCTATCAGTTCCCTCTGCACTAATGGATATATGCACACACTTATTTATTGGAAAATATTTCCATCACAGAGGTATGAAAAAAATGCATAAAATATGTAGGTATGCCATATACCCAACTCCATTGAAAAAAAAGTCAAAAGTTTTACAAACAAAGCACGTAGACAATAGTATGTTTAATTAATTATCATACCAGTCCAGGAAAAGCAAGGAAAATGAACACATCACAAGGAAGAATAGGATCCACACTCTAAATCCAGCATTGTTTTTGATGGCCTGTGAGGAAAAGGTTATCCCTGTTACCATCACCAGTAAACACACAGAATTTCAACAGTGGCAACCCAGGATGCCTGTTAGTGGCATCACCCTTCCCTCCCACGTGAGAAGTAACCACGGTGGTAGTGGATCAAGGGTTGGACTCCATGATCTCAGAGGTCCTTTCCAACCTAGCTGATTCTATGATTCTATGATTCTATGATAAGTAACATATTTTGCCCTTAATTTCAGGTAAATACAGGTCAGATAGGCTGTACCTCTTTAGATTTATCAGTGAAGTCGCACTCAAAATTTTCAAAAAAGACATTTAGGAAAAAAAAAAAGAAAATCCCAAGATCCCATGCAATGAAACTCAAAACATTAAGAACTACATCAAAAAGTACATGCTTCTAGACTAGTGTCAAGTTCCAAAAGTGAAATTCCATGATTAGAAGTAAGAAGGCCTTCATCTTTCTAATAAACATCTGAGTTAAACAAATGAAAAACCAACAAAACCAAACAAAAAAACCCCTTGACACCTATGGAGGTTGATACAGCACAGTGAGTGCTCTCACAGCAAGTATTTTTCTAGGATTCTTCTTCCCAAAATTGAGACCAGCATGCACCAGGGGACCTGGTTTTCACTCTCATTTTTCAGATTTACAGATGGAAGATTTTTTTTTACATGGTACAAACATCAATGTGAGTGACAAAGTTTTGTATTTAGCACCTTTTGCTAGTTTCTCAGTGTGGTTTAGGAAACTTATTTCTACCTAAAAATGTGAAAAATGAAGCAAAAATGACTTCAGTTCTTGCCACATTTGATGCACTTTTCAAGAGAGCAGAGCAGTAAATAACATCCTCGAGATACCTTTTCTGTGTGCTCTCAGGAGGGCCATTTACTCAATAGCCTAATTTAGGAACTCTGTTTTTATTGAAATCTCAGTTACTGAAAGAAAACATCCTTTCCTTCTAATTAGTAAGACAGTGGAAGAGATTTTTTACTAGGAACATGTGAGAAGTGTTCAGGGTGGCAAAGAGTCTCTTCTGCTAATGCTTAGCATTTAACTCTAGTTTCAACCATTTCAGCACTGTCTTTTATCGTAGTCTGCAATTTCTGCCCCCTCCCCACCTTTTTTTTAAAACCAACTTCACAGGTGCTTAAATGCAAGCCAGGTGACCTTCACATTTAAAAAATGGATGAGGCCAAGTAGATTTCTGCAGACCTGTGAGCTATTCAGATCATGGTTAGAACTAATGAAAACCTCAGCTAACTTGAACAGTTTTCCCAAACCCATGTCCTGACACCCCAGCACCCACTGCACCAGTCCTGTGGGGGAGCTCTCACGTGCTGTTTAAAGCAACACTTGGGAAAAACTGAAAGTTAAGAGAAACAAGTGAGTTTAAAACACAGCTTCAAGACATTACCTCTCTTATGTCTTCGTTGCCTTCTTTGATATTCTCTGTTGCACCCACAACTAATTGATGGATATTGTCAATATCAGTTTCCTGTTTTAAAAAAGAAATAAAACTGAGAAACAGTAATGAAAGTTAGGAAAAAAACACTTCCAAGCACTTAGAGAACAAGCAGAACTCAAAAATAAAATCAAATCTGGTATTACTAACATCTTTGTTTCATTGATGCAAAGGTATAGAGTAATTACAATTAAGTTGCAATTTCTTTATCTGTGATTTTATGTGCCTGAATGGAGACCACCAAGATCAGCAGGAAGTCTCCCATTTATCCAGAATCAAGTTTAACCTGTCTGATATTTCCCAGCTCTTTTGGAAGAGGCGGCACCACTTCCAGAAAGGATGTTATGAAATAACACATTTAACAGAACACCAGTTCTGAGGCAGAGGCATCATCCTAACACATATTGCATTTTCCATTCCCGGTACATACTAATAAGTAACAACAGTGAATATCTTGATTTTGAATTTGAAAAACAAACAAAAATCTTTTCCTTCACATGTGCACCAAGGATTCATTAATCTTATGTTTACACATTGCATGCAAGCAAGAGCAAAATATCTCCAAGAAAATCTTCAAGCTTTATTTGCTGCTGCAGTATTAAAATACACTAACCTGTTGCAAGACTTTCTCAGTGAATATCTCTTGTAATCTGGAGATTTCCACCACTTTTCCTTCAATTTGTCTTGGCAAAGAAGAGAAATTCTCCATTAGAAACTAAGTGCAAGCATGTGTTGCTGTTGCAGATTCAGACTCTCCAGCCCAGTAAGTGGCTGTTCAGGAGGCCACTGTTTTGTCAGCCATCAGTGGGGCAGCACCAGCCTGTGATCAGGGCTTGGACGTTCCTGGTTGGAAACAACCAGCCCATAGAGAAGCCCTGGAAAAGGCATCACCCAGCAGTGCTCAGCGAGCTGCCTTCACTGCCAGGGGTTCACCTGTCTCCCTTCTTCCGTCTCACATAACAACATCCATGGTGGGCCCTAAGCAGCTGATTTTGACATATCCTCTTTATATGCTACTGTGACCTGTGGAATTCACCTTGCCTGGGACTAATAATCCAAAAGTCAGTTTCTAGCTTGAGTAGCTGTTCAGCTGTTCTGTACAGCAAGGGAGAGTGAACGGTGCTGCTGTAAGCACAGCCAGGTCTCTGCACAGGGTCAGCGATGGCACCTCCCCCCCTGCTGTCTGTGTATGCAGTGGACCACAGGAGATGAGTGGAAAACTTAGCATTTTAAAACTTGGGTAAGGGAGAATGTAAACCTTCCAAATTTAACAGTACTATTCTGGATAGTTTGTGTGACCCTCAGAATCATTCTTTACCCTGTGGGACAGCACACAGCACCCTTCCTGGGTGCTCCTGTTTCATGCCACCTCCTCCCACACCACTCCAGTTGGTGCAGGCAGGTGTCCTGCAGCCAGTACACTGCGCGTGGGTGTTGTCCAGGTCACGGGACTGGCACGTGCCCCAGTTTGTTGAGTAACAGAAAATTGTACCTGACTTCATCAAAGAGATTGTTCATTTCACCAACAAGTCTCTGGTTCTCCTGTTCAAACTGGAAAAAGGGAGGAAATGACACACATGAGTTCACATGCCTGGACTTGGGGACCTTTCTTAATGCCCACAGTGATAACCAACTCCCCCCCTTTCCTTGCCATCCATTACAGTATGTCTCAACTAAAACAATCTTAAAGTTACTCAAGTTTCTTTGCAGTAAGGAATGATACAGTGGATGAATCTGTCCTTTCTGTATTATTTTAGAAATTTCAGTGGAGAAATCTTTCATGCTTGTGAAAGCATGTGATTCTCTTCATGCCATCTTTGTGCTGTCCTTCACATTCATGTACTGCCGGTGGAATGAATTTAGGAGCCTTTAGATTTTGCTGCAGTATGAAATACTTTACAAATGCACTGGCTGTAGTTATTCCAAAAGAGCTCTTTGAATTAAAACTCATGAGTATTTAATGAAACATTTAAATATATTGTTAGCACTGCATTTGTCAAATAGAAGGCTTTATGCAGGAAAATAAGCTTTTGCTTTTCAAGCATACATGACTCTCAGATAATTTGGGACTCATTACAGAACAAGTGACCATGCAGCAAGTATGATGACAAGATTTGCGGAAACAAAATCTGCACAGCCATAATACTGGAGAGAAGGGTCTCTCATGTCTCAGTGGATCTTACTGGAAACCATGTGATGAGGGCTCCCACACTGCCACTGTGCCCCACACTTTGTGCAGTAATATTTTTCATCTTGCTTCAGGCCCAGCAGAGCCTAAGAGAAACAGTACCTGACTCTCTGTAAGCAGCATATTAAATGTCAACCTGCATGCCTTAAGGTAAAGTTGTTACTGCTAAAAATCAGAAATTTGTAGATTTAATCTCACTGAAGTGAGTGTTCAATGACAGGTATGAGTTTGAAGAAGGGTAACAGTGAATCTCATAGAAAAAGGTTTAGTTTTCTGACATGGGCAATTTACGTCATGAAGTATAAAGAAAAATTACTTATTTCTTTAACATACAGATTTCTTTTTGTACTAGAGGTCACTGTCTACCTGATTGGCAAGAATAGCTTTCTCTCTTTGGTTAAAGGATTCCAGAGAGTCTAAGAGGAGGGTTATTGGGCACTGTCACCTTCACTGTGGGGTAGAGGCCTCAGGGAAGGCGTCCAGCCCCATGAGGTGAGGGGGAACAGAGCAACATACTGCACAGTTCCCTGAAGTCCCATTGATTTCCACTCTAAAGATCCAATGGTTTTGTTAAATAAGAAAATATTGGTGTTGCAAGTCACTGCTGTCTGTAGTGACTCCTCCTACAGAGCAGATCATTTGTTAAAATATAATTGCCTAAAATACAGTGATATTTACTTCACAGTGATAGATGGCTAAAGGTGTTTCATCACTGAACATAAATGTTCACACCACTGTATGGCTGGTTTTGGTAGAGTCACCTCACAACAAAGCCAAGGAACAGAGCAGTGAAACAGAGCCACGAGATCTAGCACTGCAAGGACTGGTTGGTCCTTGAGTGACTAAGGGGGGCCACCAAGCTGTAATTGTTTTTCTGACTTCTGTAAGGATAAGTATTTCTGTAAAATATTCAACATCAGAAATTCCCTATTTTGCTGCCTTAGTAAAACTGAGATGACAACTAATTTAGAAGACAAATTTTAATAAAGAAACAGTGAATGATTTTAATCCCTTACAAATAGCACAAATCCACTTGAGAAAGTATTCTTTAAAAAGTCCCTTTGATACTTAAAACCCTCCACTGGCACAGATTACCTTCTAAACTGCTAAATGATCTTTGCAACTTGAAATCATGGCTGATGAAGCACTTGGCACATACAGCAGTTAAGATATGCTAAAACAGTCAATTGAACAAAGGGTTAGAGCACTGAACACATCATATACCAGTGTGTCACAAAGGGATTTACATGATGGGAACCCAAAACCAAGCTCTAGCAGTCAGTATAGCTCAAAGGTTTATGGCTTACTGAAGTAGCCTCTTTTATGACAGTGAAATATTCGGTTACCAAAATATAGCATAAAGTGACAAACTGCTTAATATATGGCTAAAAATCTAATGCACAAAAGAAATCATCACCACTCCTTTTTGTTATACCATGAAAGAAATCACTAGATATGCTGTTCCTGAATTTAAGACATAACCAACCAAAAAAAGATAGAGAGTAGATATTTTCACAACTAAACGTCAGAGCCAGATTTTTTCCCCAGTCAATGCAACCAGAAGATATCTGCTCACAGTAACTATAAAAACCCTTAATACACCAGTACTCAGAGTTATAAACTGAAATTTATTGTGCAAATCATGCAATAACCTACAAACATTTTGAACCATGTCAGGCTCTCTCCTGAGGATAAAATACTGATAGAAATTGCTGCTCTAGCAATATGATAGGGCTTTAATTCATTATTTTATCTACAGGAAGGATCACAGAACCATGACTGAGATTTGTTAAGTATGATTTGACACAACATATCCCAGCTTAAAACCAACACAGCAGTTGTGTAACCTACCCTCTTTATAGAACCGTTTAGGATGGAAAAGACCTTTGAGATCAAGTCCAGTTATTAAGCCAGCACTGCCAAGGACACCACTAAACTATGTCCCTAAGTGCCATGTCTACATGTCTTTTAAATCCCTCTAGGATGGTGACTCCACCACTTCCCTGGGCAGCCTGTTCCAGTGCTTGACAACCCTTTCAGTGAAGAAATTTTTCCTAAGATCCAATCTAAACTTCCCCTGGGGCAACTTGAGGGCATTTTATCTTGTCCTGTCACTTGTTACCTGGGAGAAGAGACCGACCCCCACTTGGATACAACCTCCTTTCAGGGAGTTGTAGAGAGTGATGAGGTCTCCCTTGAGCCTCCTTTTCTCCAGGTTAAACACCCCCAGCTCCCTCAGCCTCTCCTTATAGGACTTGTGCTCCAGATGCTTCACCAGCTCCATTGCCCTTCTCTGGACATGCTCCAGCACCTCAATGTCCTTCTTGCAGTGAAGGGCCCAAAACTGAACACAGGATTGAAGGTCCTTTTCCAATGGGCAGTCTTCCAGTCACTCTGACCCCAACCTGTAGCACTGCCTGGGGTTGTTGTGACCCAAGGGCGGGACCTGGCACTTGGCCTTCTTGAACCTCATACAATTGGCCTCAGCCCATCAATCCACTCCATCCAGATCCCTCTGCAGAGCCTTCCTGCCCTCCAGCAGATCGACACTCCCACCCACCTTGGTGTCATCTGCAAACTGACAGAGGGTGCACTCAGTCCCCTTGTCCACATTATTGGTAAAGATATTAAACAGGATTGGCCCCAGTACTGAGCCCTGGGGGACACCACTGGTGACCAGCCACCAGCTGGATTTAACTCCATTCACCACCACTCTCTGGGCCTGGACATCTGACCGTTTTTACCCAGTGAAGAGTCCACCTGTCCAAGCCATGAGCAGCCAGTTTCTCCAGGAGAATGCTGTGGGAAGTGGTGTCAAAGGCTTTAGTAAGGTCCAGGTAGACACACCCACAGCCTTTCCCCTCATCCACTAAGTGGATCACCTTATCTTAGAAGGAGATCAAGTTGGTCAAGCAGGACCCGCCTTTCATGAATCCATGTTGGCTGTGCCTGATCCCCTGGTTGTCCTGCAAGTGCTGGGTGATGTCATGCAAGATGATCTTTTCCATGACCTTCCCCAGCACTGAGGTCAGGCTGACAGGGCTGTAGTTTCCCAGACCCTCATTCCAGCCCTTCTGGGCTGATGGGTGTCACGTTTGGTGACCTCCAGTCAACTGGGACCCCTCCAGTTATCCAGACTGCTGCAAAGGGCCTCAGTGAGCACTTGAGCCAGCATCCTCAGTACCCTTGGTACTCAAACCCATAGACTTGTGTGTGTCTAAGTGGCAAAGTAGGTCCACTGATGATTTCACCTTGGATTATGAGTTTCATTCTGCTCCCCGTCCCTGTCATCCAGCTCAGGGGGCTGGGTACCTGAGAACAATTGGTCTTACTATTAAAGAATGAGGCAAAGAAGATATTAGGTACCTCAGCCTTGTCCTCAGCCTTTGTTACTATGTCTCCCCTTGCATCCAGGAATGGATGGAGATTCTCCTTAGCCCTCCTTTTGTTGCCAATACATTTCTAAAAACATTTTTGTATTGTCTTCTACTGCAGTAGCCAGATTAAGTTCTAGGTGGGCTTTGGCCCTTCTGATTTTCTCCCTGCATAACGTTAACCTGTCCCTACATAAATTTAACCTCTCCCTGCAAAACCTAAAGGATTTAGATGAGCAATGAAAAAACATTCAAATGCTCAAATTATATCCTAGTTACACCTACATTTACCCCTTGGACACAGATTTACCTGAAAATCAGAATAATGGATCTAGTGAATTTAAAGTCTTTTAGGAATGAAATTATACAGAATCCAACTTTTACTAATAAATGTCAAGTCTTAGCTGTAAGTTTCCGCAAAAAGGCACTGAAAGAGCAGTTTTGCTGTGGAATAGTCACCACATACATCCCTAGTGTTTGTAATTCAGCTAATTATAGTGTTCTTAAAACAAACCAAACAACAACCCTAAGAAAAAAAAATCTGTCCACAGAACAGAGAGGTGGTTTGCGCAGCTCTGAGCATCTACATATTGTGGCAACATTTACATAGTACAAAAATATACAACTCTGTTTACAGTTTGTCAACTCCTATAATACGTATTCAAAGCCAACAGTAAAAATCTACCTGACAAGAAATTACCCTCACTGGGGAAGGTTGTTCTGGTGAGAGGAGGGTGTTGTAGTGGTACCTCCCTTTGTATGCTTTTTTCAATTCTACTTTTTTACTATCAGTACTAACCCCCAAGGAGTGCCTAATAAGCAGTTTCGGATTGGAGATTTTAGGAGTCCAGAAATCCTTCAAATCATTAAACTATGAACACAGATTTTTCCCTTATCTGCAGCCTTACTCTGAAAAGTAAAAAGGTACAATAGGATTTCATGTAAAAGAAACGTATTTATTCCCAAAATACCATGACAAGGGATGTAACACGTTTAAAACTTAATTACAGTGTGAGGCCTATAAAACACAACCCCCATTTAGCAGTCAGTCAGAGCCATCACCTTTGATGCTCATTTCCCCGGTTCCTGTGGAAGCAAGGGGGCTAACAGGATTCTGACTAAAGACAGGAGAACAAAAATATGCAAAGAATTCTCTTTAATAAGAAAACAGAAAGCAGGAGTAAGCCTTCAGATTTTAGACTGGCACTCAAGAACAATATGAGAGCATACAGAGCAGCCTCTGAAGAATACCAAACCATAATTACATGCAACTTACTCATCTCTGACTGGAAGGGTGATGCATATCATGTCTGGGAACACTTCTAATAACTGCCAAGGAAGCTTCACAAACTCATTCTGCAGCAGCCCTTTCCATTAGTGAAGCTCACTGTTCTGAAATCTGCACAGCTACTGACTGAAATCTTTTTCTTTCTTACTTTATATAAACCCAAGGCAATGTGTGCTTATGTAGAAAGGTTTTCTAAGAATTTTCAGCTATGTTCAAAATGATAAACTTTAGGAATAATCAAAAAATCTGACAAGTTGTCAGCAACCATGCCTTTGTCAGAAATTTTCTACTGTATCAGTTCAACGGTAAGCAGAATTGGATCAATCAATACATAAACATGCTGATAACAGGGAAATGCAAAAAAGCTAAAATTCATGAAATTCTGTTGTGACATATCTATTCCTTCTGATCTTGATAATAAAAAAATAAAAAGAAAATGAAGTATAACTTCATAGCTATACTTAAATAGTACAACTGCTTAAGTTGTGCCCTAAAAGCCATCCAAGAAAATAGGGTCAACACTTTATTCCTTCAGAAGTTTCATAATGCTTCTTCTGATGTTGCTTTGACTTCTATTATTTCCTGACTAAAAAAAAAAGCAACTAATGATTGTAATTTTAAAAAAGCAATTTTAATTTCAATTGCTGAAAATTAGTTGTACTAATTTCATGTCTCCATGTAAATATTTTGTAGCAATGTTAAATATTAGTTGCTACTAGAAGAACCAGGAAGACACATGCAAAAGGTGTATCTTGTTATGGCACTATTCTGCATAAAATGAATGCTAAAAATTAATTTGGGCAAATCTGTATTATCTTTTTAACACATATGAATACAGCAGAAAATACGATAAAATGGACAATAAGACACAAGATTAACTTACCATTTGTATTTCTTCAGGTGACAGTTCATCTTCTCCTTTGCCATCCCCCCATAATCCAAGGTTACTCTGGGCATCAGGCAGATTCCTGTCTGTAAAAGAAGCACCAAACACCTGAGACAATACAGGGCACTGAATAGTAAAGTGAAAAATAACTTTTCAGTCATGTTAGACTGCTGATGAAATTGTTGTATCTCCTCTGTCAGTAACTGAGATTCACCCTACATTTACAGCATGAAATTACATTGATAACCTTTAACATCCAAACCGGGCCAAAAGCCTACGTGCATGTTTAATTTTATGAACTACAAGGAGTTGCACTAACATGCTGACAGTGAAAGATGTAAAACAACTCACAATGCACTAAGAGTTTTTAGGGCATAAAATGCTGTGGCAGTTGTCTTTCAGCAGACAAAAACACACAATTTTCAAAATAACAGTCTATATGCAAACTATTATCTTCCAATGAGACTTGACAGTACCACCAGCTACTCATTCCAAAAACTAAAACCAGAATTTCGAAGATAATTTGTGCAAAGTTCACAGGACAAACTCTATCTCCTCATGCTGTTCAAACTTCCTGTTACAGCTCAAATCCCACACCACACTGTGCAAGGGGTCTTCCTGCATATACCAGGAATCAGTTCCAATCCCACAAATTAACCACAACACATCAAAGCTGCTTCATATATTTGAGTAGTACTTCCCCTTTGATTAAAGCTAATCATCTGCATAAATCTTTGCAGGAGTCGGGCATAAAAGATCTTGCATGGCTATTTCTGGGATATTCCCTTCTGGAAGATTTAATTTTAGGTTTAATTATATACTTCTGATTACAGACAAAGAAGTTAGAATGGGGAAGAAAAGAAACTATGCTAGAGGAATCTACTGTTTCTGAAGCTTTTTTAGCATCAGTGTTTAAAAACCTCATGATAAGATTGCAGCCTTGAGAGGGCCTCTGTTCTCTCCACTGGCTGTGACATTTTTACAAAACTCAGAGATTTGCACCACTTCACAATGGATCAACGATGAACCTGCCTGGACTTATCAGATGCAGGTTGCAAATTAAAATACAGAAAGATTTAGCTTTTACTTTTTCATACATTCAGGCTTCCTATTTATCCCAGTAAATTTTTTCAGGCATTTATGATTATTTTAATTTATTTTGTTATAACCTTCTAAACCTATTTGTTTTTCAATTGCATATGCAGCACTGGTGCATCAACATTCAGATACTGACTTGTCTTGAGAAGCCTCTGAAAGGAGTAGGCCTATTTATAAACACATATATGAAAACGGTTATTAGGAGAAGTTTTCCCTTTTATCCTTCACAATAGTATTTGTGAAAACTCTTGAAAAATAAATATCATAAAAGAGTATTGTTGTGTATGTCTCCTTTATAAATTTTTTTTTGGCTTCCTAACAACCAAACCAGGATGCACAAACAATGGCAGTGTTACAAATGAAGGATGTGGATAAGGAATATAATAAATTTGAAAAAAAAAAAAATCAGTTCTTTCTTTTGAGTAATAAGAAATAAACCCAAGAATAGCTTTAAAGATTTTTAGGAAGTATTTGACTCCGTTTCTTTCCATGGGGTATTATCAGTATTTCAAGTCTATTTCACAGAAACACAAAACTAATTTGTTTGGGTAATCAATATATTTATATTTTATCAAAATTACAAGAAATTATTTACTGTATTCAAACAAAATAAGATAATTAGTTTATGGAGGAAAAAAAAAAGATATGTTCCTGTTTTATCCCAGAGGAACCAATTATTTTCAGGCACTCTCAGCACTGTTCAAAAACCAGCACCTGTATCCAATGTGATTGCTAATAAGCAAATATGGTAAGAGGCAAGCAAGAAACATGTATCTCCCCCTTGGGTTCTTCCTGTCACTGTGGTATATTTTGGGCTCTCTGCAGCTTTCAAAGAGCTGGCAATAATGCTTTTCTGCAACTCAACCAGCAAAAGCCAAACTACACTTCTGATTCAGAAAGAGAAGCAGTTAACTCATGATGAAGATACAAAATAATCATCAAATCCTCTGAACCCTTTTCCATGCTGAAAGGAGACAGCTGCTAAGCTTGTGGACCACTTCAAAAGCTACTCATTATTTACATTTATTTCCATAAACTGTCAAATTTGTAATATGCAAATAAATACTGTCAGCATATAAAAGCAATTTCCAGAGAGACTATTTTCCGACCATGAGGCATGCCCACTATAATTCTAATGTAAACAGGTGCTTTGCCTCGAAACAAAAGTAACCACATTTTGTTTTGGTTTCTGCCAAAAAAACCCAGACACAACCCAAGTTGTGCTTTAGCACGCCAAGTAGGACATTCAGCTGTTCAGCAGTGTTCAAATTATGGACAGGACCACAAGCTGTTCTCAGAAGTATCTTTACAGAGAGATTTAAAACAAGGGACCCAGGCATGCTGATGATGGCTAATTCCTAAAAACAAATTATCACCATTCTCTAAATCATCAGCATCCTGAATATGAAATAGTTTGTTTTTAATGTGATCATTTCTCCAGTTTTTTAAAAATTTGAAAAGTTACTTGGAAAAAAAATAAAAATCAAAGGCTGTAAGATTTAAACTGAGCTTCTGGTTTCCTAGTCATCTTGTTCATATTATTTTCACACTTCGACAACCACCTACCAGCAAAGTCACAAGGCTGATTTCTATAAGCAGCAGCAACCAGCACTTATCCTTATGTGAGGAATCACAGGCTGTGTGCATTTACAAACTGTTTCAGACAGATTTGTTTTGATATAGAAGTTCCATAATTTTCTAGTCTAGTTAGCAATCCCTCATAAGGACTCCATCAGCGTCACTTGTGTGGCAGGACCCCTACTTTCTCATAAAAATTAAAGCATAAACTCATAAAAGTGAAAACCGAAGTAATCAAAATTAACATGCAGTAAACAAAGCTGCATTTCTATTTATTGCAGTGGTTTGCTGTGTCCAAGGCAACCAAAGAACAGTATTTTCCATGGTGTGGTGCAGATTTTTGTAGCTAAAAACTGTGATGACACTATGTGGTGGGAGTGCACACTTCCAGAGATTGCGGGGGCATTTGGTGACAAGGAAAGAGCACAGGGCAATGAAGATGCTACTATGCTGCTGCTTCTCTGGTGGCACCAGCTCACAGCTGCAAAACACTGATAACGTGTTAAGGTGAAACTGGTCTGTGTGCCTGTGTGCTGCATCACTTAGCACAGACTATAAAAAGGTAGTAACTGCTAGAAACAGCACATCATCAAAAGCTGTACTTCTTACAATAAATTCAGCGTCGGGGGCTGATAGGGCTGCAGAAGTACAAACTGGTTAGGAAGATAAGCAATGACATATCAGAAGATGTTCACACACTGTGTAATAATTCAGTATTAGAGTCTTCATCCAGAAGTGGAGTGCCCACTTCACATGAATCCACCCTCTGTACAGCCGTGGAGTCGGTCTCACGATACGCTTCTCAAAAGCCTGATCAGCTCAAGGAAGATTCAAGTCACAGAAATTGGCCCTTCTAACAAGAAGGAAGTACTATTGACCAGACAGTCCTTGCCACAAAAAGTAGAATATAACTACAATTTATTCTTACCTTTACTTTCCTCAGCAGAAAGTTTTTCTTCAGAATCATCTAAAGGATTTAATGAAGATTTTTCAGTGGATAGAGGTGATTTGGACACATTGGTCTGCTCAGGTTCAAGTCTGGACCTAGAAGAACAAGAGCCTATAATTTAACTGATACTACACAAAAAAAAATTCTCTAAAATGAGAACCACAGATTACTAAATCCAATATTTTAACTCTTGCAAACTTCACAGTAAGGATATTCCAGTCAAGATACAAAATGTACTTAGCAACTTTCACTGAAATATTATTACAAAGGCAAAGAAAGCACGAATAGTATTCCTGGACAAAACACACCACAGGCTCAGAGTTGAGGAGAATATTGAAGGCTAGAGCATAAAAATACAGACACTTTATTAAACTTCCTTTCAAAGTGGCAGTGTATTAAAATATTTATTTTTTTAAAAAAACCCCAACATTTTGGTCATACTGAAAAATTCTTTTTAGTAGCATGGCCAACACTACTACTTTATTTTTTCAAGTGATAACGGTAATTTTACTTTATATTTTCAATTATCATAAGGGAAAAGTAAGAAAACACAACAGAATTAGCTTTTTTTATACTACAGCTAAGTCCCTATTATGTAATTTTAATACAAAGGCAATGCAAAACATGAGAAACGCATTCTATGATTATATTCTAAGTACTTGTCAAGCATGTTTCAGCGTGGCACCAAAAAAAATTGAAAATCAGTGGCAATATATTTTTTTCCAGTAAATTTCTGTGATTTATTGTTGTCTACAATGAATTCTATAACTGCTACACAGCAGATAGTTAAATGTTTAGCAGTTATGCTGCTGGAGAAGGTAAAGAATGAAAAAAACAAAAAGCAATGGGCTGAATCACCTGCTGTGCCAACTTCATCACTTCCTCCCCTCAAAAACATTATCAACAGTTAATCTCATTATGATCTGCAATTCTCCCTTGTGCCTAACAGAAGATGATGCATTTTGTGTTCCTTTCCTTCTCTCCATTGTGTCTATATTCTAACCCATAATTAGAAAATTCTACAAAACCCAGAATATAATGCATTAGTCATCCCTGAGTGACTGTTATTTAACAAGAAAAAAACAGTAGCAGGGAACCTTTCTTAGTTATAAAACCTCTGAAAGTACTGGGCTTTTGGTAATTTTACAAAAAAGAACTCTTCTCTCATCTCCTTCCTCTCAAGTCCCAGATTTGCCTAATAATAAAGAAAAAAAATACTTATCTAGATGTCTATGCAGCTCAAATAATAGTTTTGAGACTAATAATATTAAACACCAATTCCCCAGCTAACAAAACTATCAGCTTGATTTTAATAATTGCATACATAATTCACAAAATATTCTAATGGGAAAAGAAATTTACAATTGAAATGAAATATAATCTTGAATACCAATAAACACAAAAATTGAAAATCACAACCAAGTACCTTTGTAGAAAAAAAATGCTTATGTTTCTATTTCTCAGCTTTTCTTTACAGGGAACTAGTCCTAACTGGCAGAACTTTTTAATCAAAAAATATGAGTTAATACATAAAGACAACTTCTGTAAAAAAATTATAATACTCAGGCAATTTGTTGAAGAGCTTGGGATGGTTATCAGTATGAAAGGAAACGATGAAATACATTCCTACTGCAAACCTTTCAGTACTGTCTGATACATACATATTTTAAATTGACTAAACTGCAGGAAAGAAGAGCTGCACTAGAATTAATTTACTTTTAAAGAAATGTATTCTTTTATTGTTTGTTGTCCTTTGCACAGTATGCTAAACGTATTTCAATTTAAAATGAACAAAGTGCCTGGGATGCATTGTTTAAAGAATGCCTCGTTCTTTTAAGTGAAGGTACACTTCTCATCACATAAAGCATCAGCTGAAATCCTTGGGGAAATCACAAATTAACGATACTATTTTTCTTCAAGTCGTAATAAAGATTGGGTTATGCTCTGTGATTTATTTAAATTGAATTTTAATTTAAATGACAATTTGGCCATTATACCACATCTGCAATGCATACAGACTCTACCTGGTCAACATCAGTTTTCTAGTTCTTACATCCATAAAGACAGGTAAAGAGGTGCATCATGTTCCTACTTTCCACGAACACCTGTCATCTCAAGGAGCATTTACTAACAAAACAGTCACTTGCTTCAGCAGAAAGATAGGGGCTTAAAAAAAAAAAGGCAAAAAAAAGCCAGAAAGAAAGAGAACAGGAGAGAAAAGTGATCATCTCTTGTACCTAAACAGACAGTATCCTAAATGGCATATCTTTGAGACATCCTATTTCTGAGACATATTACCAATGCAGCATATTCTTGTAAATAATTTTGTTCAGAATATTACTTAATGGGACACACAAAAATATTCTGGGGCACTTGTAGAAGTCAAATAGGTTTATTAACCCACATTTTACTGATTTGGTTCTTTAATCCTTTACCTGCATGAGAAGTACAGCACTATATTGGCACTCTGTAAAAGAGCCCTGGAATGCACCTGCTGACAGCAGAAGATGCTCATGCAATCACAGATTTCCATTAAAACAATCTCCTTACAATCTAGCCATGAATAACAGTTTTGTTGAATGTCCTAAAAGCAAAAGGTACAGTTCACTATTTTTGACACTACTCACAGTCTCTTCTTATCTATCACTCGCTTAACTCGGATGGCTCTTTGTTCAGAATACAGCTTGCACACTCCTGTTCAAGATAGCAGTAAACAAAATTTCAGGTTAGAAGAACAAGATTCTTTTCTTGGAAAATCATCCATTTTTAACCATGCAATAAATACGAAGTACTTTTTAAGTAATCTTCAATGAAGTCCAAGACAGCGGTTCTGTGCTCCTTTACCTGAGCAGACAGGACACCCTTGTGTGCTGAAATACAAAAGAAAGATATAAGACAATCTTGTAACTTCTTACTGAATTCCAAAACAGTTTGCACTTTCAGTTGATATGAAAGTTGTATACTCAAAAGCCTATTTTAAACATAGCTATATTTAAATATAGGCTCTCTAAAACAGCAAGTCATTACAAGAAATCAAAAACTAAAGCCAGTTAGTGTCTTACAGTATTTTTATATATGCCAAGGAGTTATATTATGTCAATTAAATTTCTACACAGGAATAGGTGTCATCTAGCTAAGCACAGCAATGCAGATCTAGAGATTTAACTTGCTTAAAATATCGAACTTCTTCAAATTCCCCAGTGTATAGACTATGTGAAAGTATTTGGGATTTATTGTGTCAAATATCCTTTTAATTCACATATATTGATATTTCTTATTTTATACTATGTAGTTCCCAGGCATGCCTGACTTTCAATGATTCTGAATAATGTTACAACTATGTTTGGATAGCATTTCACAGCTGATGAAAATCTTTAGTGTATCGACAAAACACAGAGGTACAGCAAGCCAACTTGAAAATGGCCAAACAAAAATTCTCTCTACAACTTCCACAAGATAGTGTAGTAGAGGTATGATCTCGGATTCAAGTAGTCAAAAATGCTGTTAATTTACCAGAACTCCGTTAAAGTTATTTAATTATCTCGAACTTGGAAATCTTGTACCTGTAATACCTTACAGGTGGGCAAGTTAGAAAGAAACAACCACTGAATTTAGAGAGCTTTGGTTCAGGCCTCTGTGCCACAGTGATGAATCACTACTCAAACTGTAAATATTTAAGACTCTTTTTTACACTTGTATTGGAACAAATAAATAAAATTCTATGCTCTGGTCTCTCTTTCCACTAACATTTAAGAAAATGAAGTACAGTACTAAACAACCAACAGGACTACACAGATGCAAACAAAAAGGCAATGAGACCTCAACTAATCTCTTTCTAAAAGTGTTTCAGATTCACCAAGCAAAATCCATCATTACATTAGCCTTTATCAATAACTGAGAAAAAACATGTAAGAGCTGCTTAGTTTACCTTCTGTTCTCAGCTGCTGAATGGCATCAGCACACGTTCTCATAAACACCTGAGCATCTTGATCTATCTGATCACGCTCCGTATCCGTCATCCTCCCATACTCAGACATAACATGGCTGAGAAAAAAGACAAACCTGTCACTTACAAAATCCCCAACATAAAATCCATGAGTACACATCTTAGACCTTCTTCCCAGCCACCATCTTCACAAAAACCTTTCTGGAACACTGATTTTCATGGAAAAAGGAGTATAAAGTACAATAAATATCCCTGACAAAAATGACACTTCTATCAAATTTTTTTAACTTTTTTTTTTAAAACACTTTTATTAGTAAAATATATAAGAAAGCATCATCTTGTACATAATCAAATACTGAGCAGATAAGGAGAAAATACTACTAGAAAATATATCATTGCCCTCAGCACTTATTTCAGTGAAGTGTATTTAAATTCTAAAAACATTAAAAAAATTAAGATAATGGAATAGCTCAAATACTGAAAGAAGTAAAAAAAAAAGAGGAACTTATTTTAGTTAAATATCTTTTCATTATCCTAAATACAGAGCTTCATTTTTAAAGTAGCTGTACTATGAAATCTGTGAATTCAAAACAGACTAAGAATACTGGAAAATAATGCAAATTTTTAATATCAAATCGAATGTAATATTCATTAAAACCTGTTCCCATTGTTTTTTCTATTTTAGATTATACATAATGCATTTAGTATTTTCTAATGGTATTAATATATCTTTTTTTACTAAATTAATAAAAATAGAGGTCTGTCGTTGAAATATTAACACACTGTAGGTAACCACCAGAAAAGCATACTTTATGAAGGTATTTAACAGTGTTTCCACAGCCATAGGTGACAGGATGATAAAACTTTGCTACAGTAGCTTATCCTATGTTCATCTTGAGTTTCCTGATGATACAGTGATCATAGCCTATTATATCTTCTTTTAAAAAAACCAGAAAGAAAACCTTAACTATACGATACAAGCATTTGAATTTACTATTTTTATATGTGAAAATTTCCTCATGTATAATGCAATGATATTAATGCAGCAATACAAGTAGAAAGAAAGGATCTTCAATTTGCAAAACTAGCCTGATACCCTCAGAGATCTCTTACACACTTCACTGCAATAATGCCAAAGCTCCCCTGTGTCTGCTGCAGTCCCTGCTACAGGAATGGCCACAACCAGTTCACACAACCCCACCTCACATCAGTTCCTTCCTGCATCATCAATGTACTGTAAGCATGGGTCTCCCAGACCTCTTCCACAAAGTTTAAGTGTACTCTAATGTCCTTGAGTACTATACCAAAATGTCTTAATTCCCATCCCATATAACTGGTTGCATGTCAAAAATCAGTACACAGTTCATCTGGCTTAAAAATCAGTTTCTCCTTACTGGCCAGCTAGTACACAAGCACAGATTAGCAAGCAAACAGTAAGACAAACTAATTAGAAGTAATATTCTATATTTCACATGTTTATTTCCAACACTGTTATGTATTTGAGATCTAAGTATCAGGGCTTTTTTCCCCCCTACGGTTAAAACTATTCTAAATGTCATAAAATTAATTTTTAATACTTACAGAAAACCAGCCATATATAGTGTTTCCATTTATCTTTTACTAGTTGAATTGTTCCCCTTTGGTCAGGACTGACAGGTTTCATAAATTTGCAGCAGAATCCCTATCCCAGCTGTAATTAGTGATTTCTAACATATTACTCTAATTCGTACTTTTTGAGAAAGCAAATTCTGAATGGTGAAAGATTTGAAATTGCCTGATTTTAGAAAAATCTAATAGAGGGGCTTTTCCCAACCTTGCTAAGATGACATATTGGCAGTTAAAAACAGAACATAACTCATATTGTTAAATGTATATTTAGACAGACCTCTCCCATACTCCCTTTGCACAGCTTGTACAGATGACTCTTTTTGTTACTAGTCTGTGGCATAAGCAAGTTCTTAGCATATGTAAAGCCAGAAAATGCATTCCTACATCCACCTCCACACAGGCCCAGACAGGAGGGGACCATTAAGTTCATCTGGTATGGATGGCATAATGTATAACATCCTTCAGTGAGCTCTGTCTACAGAGTTACTTGAGCATGTAAGGGCACACAGATTCAGCTGGAAAATGAGCACGGAGTCACAGCCTGGTGATGGCCCCCTGATGAAGCAAAAAAACTACACTCCTCTATTTCAAATTGCAATAATAAATTCTGGCTGGTCTGCTACTGAACAGGGTATATAAAGTTCTTGTAATCTGCCCAACTCTGTGGTATTTGCAGAGTTATATGCTTTCCATACACTTTTTAACATTACAGGGTAAAATAAAGATTACAAAATGCAAACCAGAATTTTCTCTGAAATCAGACCTAGAAATACATATGAAAAAACCCGCCTCAGGCACACTTCATTTTTTACTAACAGTAAAAACTACCACTAGTGTGGTACATTTACTAATGGTAGTGATATGCTGAGGATAACTGCAAGAGCTTTATCATTGGGAAGCAAGTTGTTAAGTTACTTTTCCTAGCTGCTAATACAAAACTAGGGTAGATCTTAAACAGGATTTTCACTGCTTCAAAGCTAGCAAAATGCAGCTTAACCCAGTAAAAAAGAAATAGAGTACTTTTCCTTTTATAACTGCTTACAGCTTACACAGCGTTTGGTACCAGCCCTTTTGAACATGAGTTGGTCAAGCAACTCAGAGGCAACGATATCTGAAACCCAACCTCCTTGGGAAGGCAAGAATGGAGTCACACAATCATATGCCATTATGTCAAAACACATATGGCATCCACCAGTATTAACAGGGAACTGAAGTCCCCATTGCACTCCCCAGTAAATCTGCATGTGGAGATTATACTGAAAATTCACTTAATTATCATCCTCCAACCTTACCGGAAAATGAACCGTTCACTAAAATAAAACAGGTCAAAATAAAACAAAACCACATCAAAACATCAGACAAAAAACAAATGAACAGAAAAAAAAATCCAGCTGTGTCTTGTATGTCAGAGATACAAATACTCGCTGAGAAGTGCAGTGGCAGTATCACAGCAATGGACTGATCCATCACTAAATCAAGAAAGACCAAACAAACCAGGTTTTTCAGATACAATCAGGATCAGTAGCCAAGACACACACTGGCTAATGCATGCAGAAAAAGAAGGGAGAAAGGACGAAAATAAATTCCTCTGGATTTTTATCCTAATTAATACGAGAAAACTTCATAAGAAGCTTGGGCTGGAAGGCAACTTGGTTTATTTGTAATTTTTAAAACAGTGGGTGAAGAGTAAAATGAAGACAGTGAACATCAAGTAGGCAGACTTCATTAGTCCAGAAAAATGAGCAAGTTAGATTGGAAAAGAATGGAAACCTAAAAAGGAACAGAAAAGAATTCATATGAACTAGTAGTTCTCATATAGAAATTACATTATGGTAGTTTGCAATTCTGCCCTTGATGAAAAGGAAGAATAGGCAATACAATGAGAGATCAACTGAGCTACTTCATGAGCTCTTCATTGAGCTCAAACAGAAAAAGCAGAATACAGAAAGGGCAAATGAGTTCTGATTGCTACTGACACATCTAAAGGAATACAGCACATAGGGACACATCAGAAAAGGTCAAGTGCATGATTACAACTCACAACTGGTAAGGGATGCCGGTGATAACAAGAGATTGCTGTGCAAACATTACTATTAGAAACATTTAAGAATGTGATGTTGGCTTATTACTCAGAAGAGACATAAAACGATACACAGAGTATGAATAAATTCCAGATTTTTTTTTTTGCATTAACTTTCATCACTAAGATCACTTAAAAGCTGCAGATATTATTCCCTTTAGCTTACTGCTTCTAAATCACCTGGGCCCAATTTAGTACCTCTCTCATAGTTCTTTGTTGAGATTTTCATCAACAGTAACAAGTGTCAGACAATATATGAACAACAGGTTGCTGAGTAAATGAGTGTACAAGAGAGAGAGCTATGGGAATGAGGTCATAGCACAAGTGTACCTGAAGGTGCAGTGGCTCCTGGAATAATGCTGAAGGTATTGATATATCCCTCCTATCTGTGTGACAAAGATGTGCTCTTGAATGGAACTAACCAACTTCCAAAAAAGCCCAGGGTTTTTGCACATTCATACAGTGATCAGAAACATAAGACCAAGTCCTGGAATAAAATAGGAAATGCATCAAATGAAAGGATGTATCCTCACTTCCAAGAACTAGGAGAGACTAAGCAAATGAGAGGTTGATGAAAAGATGAAGTTTAGCAACTATCTTTAAAAAAATCTCTTAAAGCAAAAAAAAAAGCAGAGGACTTACAGACCACTCAGCCTAGAAAAATGTAAGAATAAATAAGTAACATTTAAGCACTTATGAAAGAATAAAAAGATCACCAATAGCCAAGATCATATCAGGACTATGCCATAGGCAGTGTAATTTACTGCTGGGATGCAGTAACAGGTCTTATGGATGGATGACAAGCAGTCACTGTTATAATTTTTAGTATGGTTTTTGTTACCATCTCACATAACATTCTCATAAGCTACTAGTGAATAAATGAGTTAGAAGAAACAAGCACCATATGAATCTGAAACTAAAAAGCTGAACTTGGGAGTAGTTGTACACCAAAACAGTAGGACGCACTGAGTTGTGTTCCACAGGATTTTGTCCTGAATCTGATGCTATTTAATACTTCCATTAACAATTCAGCAGAATTGAATATATGCTTACTAAACCTGCAGAGGCATAAAGTTAAGCAAATTAAAACTGTATCAAGAGAACAGGACTTCAATTCAAAACAATACTGCCAAACTGGAGAAATTACATGAAGAATTTCAGTAAGGAATGCTCAGAGGCTCTTTGCTGCAGCAGGAACAATTAACTGAACCCACAGAGTAGGGAAGAGTACTTCAGAAGGTCATCTGGGATCATATTAGATCATAAACCAAACATAACAACAACATGTTGTTGCATAAAAAGTCATCATTACAATGGGATGCATAAATACAGTATAATGAAAAGCAATCTTTCTGCTATCCTTACGTTTGGGCAAGGTCTTAGCTGGAGCTTTGTTTTATTTCACCACCTCACTGCAACACTAACTGGGACAGGAGTGGAGAGGAGAGGAAAAAGTACAATCAAACAAAGAGAACAACTATGAAATCTCAAATATGCTGAAATTGGAGAGACCGAGAAAAAAAACAAAAGTAAGTTAGTGTAAAAAAATTATTCTAGTAGCATGGATAAGGAAAAAGGAAGCAGCAGAGTGAGGATATGAATTCTCATTTAAAGAAATATTTAAAAGCAAGCAAAGCACTACTAATTCTCTTTTTGGATGTTTCAGCCATGCTCCTTCCAGCTTATTTTGCTGGCAAAGCACAAGGGAGAAGAGCTGATGGAGGTGTTACGTCAGCTTTGGGAATTACTAACTTTCTGCTGGTGCATAAAATATTTTCTCCTTACTAATTCAATATAGACAACAAATCAAGAAGAAAAACTTGATTTTCCTCCAACAATGTATTACAAAAGGGAGAGAAGCAATAAGCAGGAAAAAAATCAGTTCTAAAATATTGAAACCCACTGTTTTTAGTAGACGTTTCCCCCACCCGCCACTTGCAGACACTCCCTTGCAAACATATAAAGAAATGCTCCTCATAAGTATTCAAGTACATGGTTGTACAACCTTAGGTGCAAATACAGCAGATATTTTAAAACTTCTTCCCTTTGGGCATCTAGCATGTTTTAAATTGCTTGATTTCCTATTTAACAAAGCTTTGTGCATTTTCATTTACCGCCCTTTTCCATCTAAATGCTGTCTGATGTAAATCCGAGGTAAAAGCTTGTCTACTCAAATGACAAAACATTCCACAACAACCTATGTAAAATATATTTTTTTAATTCTGTGTGGAAGCCTCAGCTACTGGAACAGGCAGTACAGGCAAACCTGAATTAGCATTTTCAGTTTTGTAAAATATTGCTGAGAAATTCCAGAGTGCTACTGCAAAAAAATACTATTTCTGAAATGTGATATATTAACTTAGTGCAATTAAAAAAGAAAAGATAAATAATTTGAAAATAATTCCCTGGAGAACAGGAAAAGAAAGTCTCTACAGAGACTCCAGGAAGAAAGTGTCTACAGATCATCTACATGTTTTCTATCAGTATAACAAACAAAATCTTGCTTCTTGTAAAAATACAATTAAGTCTAGACAAGAAAGCAGCCTGGAGTCAGCACAGGAGTCAGTAAAACAGTATTTTTAGAGTCCTTTAATGGTTGCTTTTTTTCTTTTATTGTTAAAGACACGGAAACACTCTCCATGAAACACTGTGTAAGCATTCAATGATTTTCTATTAAGCGGCAAATGATGTAACTGATTTATTGCCTTTAGATAGATAAATGCTTAGATAGAGAAATACTAGGGCAGGAGGTATAATTACTGGGCACCAACATTATTTTTTAAGACAGATAATTTGTTCAGAATTTTTTTGAAGTATATTATTTGCAACTGAAATGTTCTAACACTTAATTGCACAGAACCACAGAAGCACGTAATGAAGACGCATCAGAAGCCACTCATCCAGCCTTTCCCATGGAAAAAGTATCAGTTCTATTCAGAAGCCATCTACACCACACTGTTTGGCCACATAAGTATCTCTGCAGTTGCAAAACACAATAAATTAGATGTCTACTAATTCCAGATGGGAAGCTCTTCTCTCAAACATTTTCCTTTTACATATGAAGTGTTCTGTGATCAGAATTTGGAATTCTCTCAATTCTTTCTGAAGTCTAATTAAAAGAGTAGGAATCTTTAAACTGTCTAAACCTTGAAAGAGCCTTCAGAGAAACTGGAGGCTGTGGAGGAGTTCTGAAAACCATTTCAAATTCCCAACTGCTAGTGCACTAGTTCCTCAAACTATATTTAACACAAATATACAAACTGTCTTGGTGGTTCAATGATCAAAAGCATGAAGGAGCTGATGATGAAAAAGGCACAAGTTGTTCACAGATGAAGCATCAGACAAGTTACCAAAGACTGAAGACAGGATCTCATGGAGTACAGTGTAAAAAGCAATGTAGGGATGTGTTACAGCAAATGGACTGAGGGAAAGAATACAGAGAATGTGTAGCAGTCAATACACTAAAAATGGGAAGGTAAGAACAATCCTCATCTAAAAGGAGTGAAAACCTACATGTAAGAGAAAGTAAGTAAATCCTGATAAACAGAAGATAAAAGTGCAGTGGCCTGTAAGCCAGCAAGTTTAGATCACTGCATCAATAGTTTCGTGTGCTTTGCTATTTACATATTTTTTAAATAATAGTCAGATCAAGAAGAAAGAAGGTGAATAAGCAATCTTGAGGGGGTTTTGGCTCAATTTAGGTATTTCTATTAAATATTTAAAGTTTGATAAAATGGGTCAGGGCCTTGCATTCAAATAACCCTTCCTCCAGTTGACTTTCATTGCTAAAAATTTTCCTCTAAAAATGAATTAGACATCCCCTCTATAGCAGGATATTTTATGTATGCCAAAAATAAAAACTCTATTATTAAAGAATTTATAGTCTGCAACAGTAAGGTCAAAGAAGCAACCAGGAACCTGGATGTAGTACATTATGAGGAAGTTTTAAAAGGCATACAATAATTCAACTTGGTAATTCAAAAGCTGAATTTCACCAACTCATTGTGCTAGTTGGACAAACAAATAGCAGGACTGACAAAATACAGAGTAGTCAAATTTCAAGAACAAAATTAAATCTCCTACGTAAGTTTCAGGACAGCCTTTTAATATTTAATTGTTCAAAAATTGTCCCCATTATGTAAGTATTGAAAAGTTATTGAAACTGCTTTTGAATGAGGCATTTGCTAAGACTGTCAGACTGACAGCATGGATGCTGTGATGCTCTTTGCACCCACAAAGTAGAACAGCATAAACAATCTAGTATGTAATTTGACATTATTACCTATTTTAAGTTTCACCATTAAGGACAGGATCAACTGCAATCACAGATGAGATCTGCAGGATTATTTATGGTTTAATAAAGGAAATGACACTTCTTTCCTCTCCTTAATGAATACCCTAGGTGGGGTGTATGTGTGTGAACAACACTGAGAATTACCATGATAACTTGTTACAATAGTTTACAAAAAGAATATTAAAAACTTTTAGAAATCAAAATAACTTGGACAAATTTTTAGTCCTCTAATCACTTTCATTTTATGCACAGTACATAATACAAACAGTTAATACAAACTACCCAAAGTTTAACTGCCTCTGACTGCTCTTACTGCAGTTATTTGCAGTTTCTCAACCTCTGCATTCACACGAAGTTTTCACAGAGTAAACCCAGTTATTTCAGTATTAAATAGCTAGCTCCACCTAGTGTTGATCATGACCTATTCCAACAGGCATTGAAAAGCAGGGAGCCAGTCATAACACATAACTGTACAGTTACTTTTGCTTGTTGCTTTGGAAAAGCAGTCCCTCTTCCACCTCACACACAGAATTGACACCCCCAAGCTTCATTTTCACCAACTACGAATAGTTCTCATGGCCTCCCACTTCTAAAACATGCCATCTTCTCTTATTGGTTTCATTTTTGAAACAACAAAATACAGCTTTTAAAAATCCTGGGGAGACAAAAAAAGGGTGCCAGAAGTCTTCTAGTAACTCACTTAGCAACACATTTTGATTCCATTAATTGGGCAGTACTGCTATTGCTGTGACAGACCCTTTCAGGCCCAGTTGTTTCTCAGAAAGACTGTTCCTCCAATATGGACTGGTTCATCTGTTCTATTGTCTTCTGGGGAATGGATATCTGTCTGGATACCACTTCTATTTGCTATCTGTGAAGCTTTCAACCCAAGATGACTTTAGGTTGCATTTTCTCTACTTTGATTGAAGGACAAGCTCAGCTTTAGTCAGGGTTGTGGCAGAATTGGAATGCAGACAGGGCTGACTCACTAAGTTTGCATGTAACAAAGTTTCATTGAAAAGCAAGTTTTACATTTCTCAAATGAAACTATTACTTGTACTTGGTTCACCAAAATACAAGTTGCAGTAACATTTAGCTCTTAGGATAACTTGATTTAGGATCTGCAGACCACAAGACGCTATTTTTTTCTTCCTAACACCAACCTGTAAACTTGTATTTTAATCTTCTAAAAATCCCACTACTAAAGCTGTCAGCAGTAAGCAGATACAGCAGTTTGGAATGTTTCCTAATGGTTGAAGAGAATCAAAACTTGCTTCACACAGGAATAACTAGCAGAGATGAAGCCTACTGCTTTTGTCACAGAAAAACAAATCTTGTGCTGCTGTCCCCTGACACCGTATCCTCACTGGTGTCCTCCACCTGGAATTTGTATTCCAGAGTCTGAAAAGTTTGCATCATTCTCCTCCAGGACCTGCCAAGGCTACTGACTGCACACTTTGTGTAGGTTTAGTGTCACAGGTGAAAGGGAAAATGGGATCACTGAATCTGGTACCCTGCTGTCTTGGGAACCACTTCAGAAACTTACTCTGCAGGTCCTTAAAAGGTGTGGGACTCAGAATTCCGGGTTTTGTTTCAGATCTCACTCCTAAGAGCCAGAAATAATTTTCAAACTCTGAGTCTCATTTTATTCAGGCACATTGTCTTCTTATGACAGCATTATTCCTCATCTTACAGTAGCTTACAGTAAGCCAATTGATATGCTCTGTCTTGGTTTTTGTCATTATGCCTATAGGTTTTTAAGCTGTTCATTTTATAAATCTTTAGAAAAATAAATAAATCTATTTAAACACAATGCACACTTACCTATAAGCATTAATGTAGTCCTTTCTGTGTTGTAGAAGAAAATCTTTCAGCTTTCCAATATGAGAAATCTAAATGAATAAAAATCATAATTAAAATTTCAGTCAGGTAACTAATTATTTTATGTTTGAAGTTCAGTATTCCACATTTCAAACATGAATTTGTAAAATTATTTATTCTGTAATTAAATGGAATAATAAAATTTACTCTTTTATACTAGAATTTTCACATTTTCCAAGCAGTCAATAGACAAAAATCATCTAAAAAAGATGTGCTGTATGAAGGTTAAGCTCAGATTAAAAACAGTAATAATACATGTCTCCTCTCCAAAAAGAATAAACCAAACACTAAATATAACTACAATTTTAAATATTAAAAATATTAAATATGATAAAATAGTATCTAAATTGTCAATCCAGAATTTAATGTACACTTTGGAAATAAATTAATTTTGGAAGACTAAACTCTTTACTGATGAGCTATAACATAAATATTCAAGTTATTAGAACTCGTGGGCCAAGGTGTCGTCCATCTCCTTTCTATTTTTGCCATAATACAGTGACCGGTTTGTGCCCAAACTGAAGTAGCATCTCTATCATCTCCTAATCATTGTAAGTTTTCCAAAGCATACATCCCAATCAGATTTCTACTTCTGGGTTTCCACCTCACTGTGGATAACTTTTACTATAAATCACTTCACTTTCTTTATTAAGAAATCTTTACAAAGATCCTTCGGAAAGATGAAAGAAAAGAAAAATCTGAAGAACTTTTGCATACTTTAGTCTGATTTAAAAGATTTCGTGTAGCATAAGATGCTGCTTATTTTGGAAAATGGAGGAACTACAGAAATGTAGCTTAATTTGTCAGAGAAACGAGATGACTACCAGTATGACTTCCCTGGCAGGTCTTGAAGATGACATGATGGGGAGAGGGGAGAAGGGAGGAGAATTTTATACATTAATGGTATATATTTTCAGAGGGATCCAGGGGGAACCTTTTAAAAGCATATTTTTAAATATTCATTAATAATTCAGTGTAAAAGAAGCATACAGGGAATTTCACAAAACAAAAGTTGGTTTAGTTTACAAATGCAATAAACAGTGGTTTACTTCACATATCTGGGAAAAAGCATCAGAAGCTGTTCAACTCTTAAAATCCTATTTTCATGCAAATGGTCCTTGTAATTAAACAAACAAAAAACCACAGAGAAGGAACACAGAATAGTTTGGATAAATAGAAGATTAATTCCTCCGATTATTTTTTCCAAAAGATCAGCAGCTTTTGAAAAAAGAGGAAAAAAATTTAGTTATAAGACCACAGTGATCTGTACAACTCAAAATAAATGTTTCTGTGTGCAAATAAAGATGTATCCATCTCCCTACTGTTATCTGCTCTGTTTCATTTTTACTGTAACTCATCATACTGGATAACAATTTCCCCAGTTTCCATGTTTAAAGTTTTCTGTGTGATTAACAGCTCAGGGAATTTCATCCCATTCACAGCAAACTGAGTTCTGCCAGTACTCCAGCAGATCCGAAGTTTCCTACATGCATTAGCACCATCATACACAACAAAAAGGGAAATACTGCAGTCACTGCAAGTCCAATGAGGCACACAAAGTAAGCTAACCCATCCTACAGATGTTCCTTCTCATTGCCACTTGAACTCATTACTTGTACAGTAATCTCTTCCTCAGCTCAGACTTGGTATGTCGTCAAATTTGCTGAATAGGTAAACTAAGCTTGACTATGAAAGCAAAACATTTAAAACAGCCATACAGTGTTTCAGTGGAACAATAATACTTAATAGACAGAAAGAAAGTAGTACAGAAAACAAAACAGAAATGTAAAACAAGAAACATGTTCAAAACATTTACATTAATATGCGAACAAACGCTAAACTAGAAAATAGATTAGTAAAATTTTGTAAGCAATAAATCTTAATATTACTGCAATAGCTACAATTTAGGAGTGATTAACAAGCAGAAAGAATCAGAATGACAAGCAAGAACACTGTCTTACAGTAATTAATTCATCTAGTCACAAAGAGCATTCTATTTAGGCTAAAATTGTCATCGTGTGTTTGAATTGCACTGACCCCACTTTGCCTCTCCTCCATTTGTAAAGCTATTTTCATGAATTTAGAATGACACCATTATGCCCATACTCACACCAAGCTCTTAGTTCCCAAGATTTGCATCAGAAGTGAGACTTCTTGTTCTACTTTCCCCGAAATTCTAACAGTATCTTCTGAGATCCTGCACTGCTGATATTTCTCTTTTGCCTCTTTTTACATTGTACTACTGGAATAGCTTTGAATTCAATTTGTCATTACCACATCAACAAAATGAAACAATTTTTATGAATAAGGAGGTCTCATTAGCATTAATGTGGATTTTATCCAAAGAAAAAGACTGGGGTCTTTTGTATGATGCTCAATCTTCTGCAGTCGCAAAATATCCCTGATTATACAGATATAAATTTTGAAGATATCTCCAGGGTCATTAAGCTGCAATTGTTCTGGGGTTATCAGAGGCACACCATACACTCTTTACAAAGTTATCAAGCTCCAGCCTAAAGGTAATAAAGGCTTCTCCTGCTTACAACTGAATGGTTTTACTGGAATCCTACTGTTGGTATTACAAATAAGGACGTCTAATTTCCAGGTTTACCGATTACCAACTTTTATTCATCTGTTCTTGCTTCAAAACAGTCTTTTCCCTTAAGAGCTCTGATTCCCTGTATGTGTGTTTGACTTTATTGTCAATAACTATCTTTCTCTAACTTCTGTACCCAAGACAACTGACTCCAATCTTTTAGTTTCTTCTCAAGAAACAGCTCTGAAGTTGCCTAACCCACAGTTTTCCTTTGCATTTGTTCCAGTTTGTATCCATCCCTTTCCAATGCAGATAATCAGAAGGCATTCACTGGCATTAGTTACTTCGTAACTCAGCTGGAAATAGCTTTTCTTCCACCATTTCCATTTATGACGTCTTCGAATACATGCTTACTCCTGAATTTCTTTCTCCTCACAATTCCAAGACCCCAAAGTCATTCAGTACTTGCTGTAATGTATCACTTCTCCCTCTCCTTCCTCTCAGCATTCCCTCATCAGTAAATTTTACCAGTCTGTCTTACTGTGGGACTGATTTTTAAACTCATCTTGCTCTTGTTTTAGGGAATGCAAAAAATAATTCCCCCATTAACCTCTCTTCAGTCCAACACTTCTTTTACTGTAGAAGAATTGCTGCTGCTAATTCATCTCATTCCGTTAATATTTCCTCTGGTAATCTCCTCTAGACTTACTGCTGGCACTTCAGCAGACACTTTACCGTCAGACTTCAGGTCATTTTAACCAAGGAAAAGCAGATTTTCTTAAAGCATCAAGTTGGTTGGACACATTTTATTTTTAGTAAGACAGCAAATTATACTTCATTGTATCTTGTTTTCTATTTGTCTTTTTCCCCTTAAAATATTTTCTGAATCCTGGACCACTTCTGAGTCAGGACCTGCTGATGCCATTATCAGTTTCCCTTTGCTGACCTAATTAAAGGCATTAAATTGACCCCCTCTGATCGAAGGGTACCATCTTCTATTTATTACCACAAAAATATCTGACATGAGAACCTGGTATTTCTCAAATCTGCTGTGGCTGAACTCAATTCGAAGACTACCTGATAACCACAATTTGACTGCATTAAAGTTTGGGATTTTCCAATTTCCAATTCCATGCTCTGGTTCCCAGTACATATATTAAAATAGCTAAAGAATACTTTAACTTTCAGAGGGTTTTAATACCATTAGATAACTTCGTGAATTTGGCCAAACCTGATATTACAAAGTCTGCTCTTTTGTGACAGTTTTCTTGGCCAGTCTTTCTCCCTCTGGGATAATTTTTTATCTTCTCTAATTGATCTTTCAAGTAGATCTATACGAATTTTAAATCCCACTTGCATTTCAGCACATCCATTTTTTGTCACTCCATTTACCCACCCATCATAACTGCAACTTCCTATTTGCTGTACAAGCATGTTTTCAAAATATTTATACCACTAGCTGACACACCCATCAAAAGGATAGATAACAGCAATTTGAAGAAGCAGCACAAACACATTTCAGTACTGGCCTCTTGTCATGCCTCTCATTCTTTGCATCTCAAAAATAGCTTTCTTCTTTTCTGAAAGTCTGGAGCCAAGAAAAGCCTCTCCTTCAACCCTGAAATAAAGAAATTATTTCCCTTTTTTCCCCTGAAGGGATAGGAGGGCTTAGAGAAAGGCCCTTCATAGTTGCAGCACTCTTGCATTAAGACTAAACTTACCTTAGAGGGAAGAACACTACTGAATTTCCAGATAACTGACATTTTTATTAGAATCAGGGGAATAAAAGACCATTCCTCACAATAATGCCAGTACCAGTTATATCTTTACAGCAACAGCATCTTCTTGAACTTCTGTTCACTATTAGAACATGGAAGGTTACATTCCTTCTGACAATGAAGACCAGTTAGAAAACTCCAGACTCTCTCTCTTCCCCCTTCCCACTGGCACTCCCCTTGAGGGTCAATATCACACCCCAAAACGTTGAAATGACTTTTTTTAAATTACTGTTCCAGAAATGGGGCTTACAGTGCTTGAATTCAAATAGAATGAATTGGTTTCTTTCATTTCAGCTCCACAAACACCTGTATCACCAGAAGGGAGAGCAGAAGCTGAACAGCACTAGTAGGAAACTTCCTACAAGATGCATCGGCCATGTTTGAAGGTATATTTAACTACAACTTTCAAAATTCACCATGATAACCTCCTAAGATCGGGTACTGAATCTGGAAACTCCAGGTGTTATTTAACAACTCCCAAGTGCAGTTTTGATCATGAAAACCCAATTGATTCTCTACAGTGAAGCAGTAGCAGGTTTCCACTCTGTGGCAACAAAAGCCTCAGCATCGTGCAAGTGAAAACCACTGTAAATTCACATTAAAGCCTGTAACATGACATTTTAAAAGTTACTTTAGGTTCCAGTTCGTAAACTATCTCTTTAATACATATATCTGTGTTTTGTTGTCACTATAGGTTTTTTAAGAAACTCCTATGAAAACATAAAAGCAAATATTGCATCTAATGCAGGTCTGGCACAAAAGGAAGCCTTGAATGGCTGCCATCTGCTACCACAGGTGGCATGCACAGCTCTATTTATACTTGGGGCCTGCGCTAGAAATGGTAGATGTTCCTCTATTTAGAGATTTTTTTAACGATTTCAGAGCAGGTTGTGTTATTAAATAAGATGAGACCTAGGAAAGCATTCCCTCCAAAACAGCATCTTGAGGAGACGCACAGACTTAAGAATGAAGCCGCTGACTCCGCTTCCTTCAGTCTCTTAGCAATACATCCAGCATTTCTCTCCCCTCCCAACAAAGAATTGATCACTCATGAAACAGTAGGTTCCAATTTGCATACGCTTAACCCACTGCAAGAAGCAGCAGCATTGTTTACGATTAAAATGATTGGAGTAGGTTCCCGTGACATATTGTAGAGGGAATTCAACCGTGCTGAATAGTCATTTCCATTGAACAAATATAGCGTTTTATCAAGTTTACTCTTCCATCAGAACAATAAGCAAGTATTTCCTACCATATAAAACTGACTGGGACACTTTGCGCTGTGTTGCCGCTCTGAATTTTTTAAAAGGTGTACTTTGTCAAAGGAAACTTTAAAAATACTTAAAATCAAAACATAATAGAAAGGCTTTTGTAAAAGTCATGAGAGACATGGTATTTACTGTTGATTCAGCAACACTGAAAAGCACTGCTGGCTGAAGTTTCTTATTAACCCTAAAAAGAAAAAAAAAGAAAAAGAAAAGAAAAAGCCTAAACAAAATTTCACATTTTTCAATATGTTTGAAAAGCTTTACGTCCAGTGTCTTACCTAAATATAGTCTATCTACAGATTCGTGAGTAGGTGACTATATTCTAAAATCCCCTTTACAAAAACTGTAAAATATTAATTGTTATAATATGAATATCTAGACGCCTATCATGTTTTCAGTTCCAAACATATAGTCGACCCAAACATACCCACTGTCTATTTCAGAAGAAATTCAGAATTCCAGTAAGGTAGTAGAAGATGTACAGGGACTACATGTTTCTGACCAAAAAAAGTACTCTCTCAGTACTAGGAGGAGATACAGTAATTGCTGTAAGAATATAAGCTTGTTTTTCCAGTGTCTAAACCATATTAACAAAAATCAAAACAAAATAAAAAAAAAAACAAAACCAAAAAACAACCACCAGATGAAATTTTCCATGGTTAGTGCATGTAATGAAGGTAAGCGTTTTCAGAAATCTGGAATAAAACCCAAACAGAACAGATACTATAAACACAATTCATATTAAATAAATTTTAAAATTAAGAGCTTAGGGTCTTACCTAAACTATTATAAGTGGGAAAAACTAGTCAGAAAACCTTTGATGCAGAAATTACTCCTATAGAGAAGTTTTCCAGTACAAACTACCTTTGATTAGATAAAATTATGAACTTTTTAAAAATAAAACACATGAAAGGCTAGGTTCCACACAGCTTCCTTCTAGGTTATGTTTTAAGCACTGTCAGCCCATTTAACCAACACAGGCTCCTGCTGGATGTTACTACAGACAGACAAGATTTTTGTTTTCAAAATACTGCTACTTGGATTCTACATTTCAGAAATTGGAACCTTCAAAAGACGAAATTATATAATTCCCTGATCCAACGACATGCAACAGAGATTAAACCAATTAAATTAAACCAAAGTTTAAATAAGGAGCTGAAGTTCTGAATTTAAAAACGTGAAGACTTCAAAGTTCTTTAAAAGGGTTTGGCTGGTGACTCTCCAGAAGCCCATGAGGTGGTGCTGTCCCCCCAGAATTCACGGCAGGGGCACATTTGCTGCCTCCAAATGTCAACTCGCCAGTTTTCGGCTGATTTGTCTCTTGAGGGGATACATTTGGTTTAGGTTTCCCCAGCAAATGTGAAAGTTTCTAAAATAGGTCACGCAGATCAATTGCTCTGGTAATCCGAGACCCAAAAGAGCAAATAATATCTAAACTGTGGCGTGGGGGTGGCCCAGAGCTGGAAGCGGGGAGCAGGAGGCGAGGAGACAGCCAGCCTGGCTACCTCTAATCTCAGGAAAATTGTGACTTGGTTCAGTTTCTGCTTTACATCAGCATATACCTTACAGCAGCAGCAAAGGGCAGGGAAACATTTTAATTGCATTTTATTAGTAGTCTTGCATTCGGAGCAAAGGAATTAACCAAGAATAAGGGGGGTCATAATAAAATGTGTGGTACATGGGGTAAGAACATTCAAAACTGAATTAATTGAAATAAAAGCCATGAAAATGAAGACTGAGGCATTTTGAATCTTCGAGGTAAAGATGGTACAAAACTTTAAAAATATTTTTTAAATGTTTAATATTTTCAGTATTTTTTCTGATTTAAAATAACCCTTTTTTTTTTCTAAAATGAAAACAAAATTTTAAAGAATCATTGCAGAAGTTTGCATTACGTGTTGTGGAATATTGGAAGTTAAAACCTGTCTGAAGAATACCACAGGCAGTATTCTCTGCCCAGTAACAAACCGATTAAGAAACCCCTAAACTGCAATAAGAAGCAAAGCCAATTTCCTGACACCTGGTCTGGAGCAGAAAACACTCCATTTTGCTTGATATTAAACTGTCAAAAAGGAAAAAGTAAAAAAGCACCATCTTGTACACTATATTAAAAAAAACCACTCAAGTCTAAACAAATATTTGTTTTTTGATTTGTTTTACTTAACATATATATTCTGCCTTCATTTCAAAAATTGTCTCGTTGATTTATGCTACTGTCAGTTCATACTGAAATACTCTAAAGTGCACTTCAGATCTGCATTTGGTTATTTTTATTTTTTATTAATTGTTTATTATACAAAATTTGGTAGTAAATAACGCACTAGCAGCCTTACAAAAGCTCATCTTACTACGCTTTCCTTATAAGTAATCCAGAGTTGGCATAAGATTTGGTCAAATGTACAATGAAGAGATTATACTTGTAATTTTGTGACACAACTGCAAACATTTTTTGTTCAAGGCTCTTCTAAAAAGAGTGACACAAAAAAAGCTCTAAGAGCTCAAAGGTCCAGTTCCCCCACTGACCACAATAAAGACTGTAAGTACCCGATATTATCACTGGATGAAGGTTTTACTGGGGTATTATTTGGGGATGAAGTTGCTGCATATTTTAGAAATATGCATGGTACCAACAGCAAACTCCAACTGTACAGAAAAATTACTCTGAAGTCATTGATTTTTTTAGGAGTAAAATTATCCCAAAATACATTATATATTCTTTAAATCATTTTAATGCTTTGTACTTCAGGTATTTATAAATAGAGAAAAAAAAAATCTTACAGGATAATTACTTATAAACACCTAATTTCAACTCTGAACTAGAAAAATGCAAATGCACATAGAATTTAAGACAGAAGTCTGAGTTAACTTTGTCCCTGTTTTCTTAGGTCTTGTGGGAACATACTGGTTTGATACAATCACATAGAGAACCACATCTAAATATTCTGAAAATAATCTGTACAGAGTCAAGAGGAACAGGAGGTGACCTCCTGAAAAAATTAACAGTAGGCTTTCTACAATGTAACATCATGGTAAATGGTTTTAGTAACCAGTTTTCATTTATTCTCCATGGTAACAAATACTTTCAATTAAAAAAAAAAAGCACAACATCTGATTTTAATAAAACTTACTATTTCTCTTTTTCTTGTTTATTGTCCAACTCTAATCATAACTTTCTTTAACATTTATATTTTTACATGATCATTGAAAACCTCACTGACTAAAATATAAACCCCACAACAATTGTGGGGAATGTTTTGGTTGAGAGATAAAAGGAAATTGGTCAAAATACATATTTGCAATAATAGGCCTTTACCATTGCTGTTCAAAATGCTCCATTTACAAGCTTTCAGTAACTGCATTCAACATTGTGTTTTTCTGTAAGCAGTATTTTTCTTGTCCCTTGTTCTCACAGTCTGAACTCATTCAGTATGTTTTCTGGACTCAAAGATGTTTTATGATATAGAGGGAGATTTCCAGTCTCATCTAACAGATACACAGTAATAAAAGGTTACTCTTTCTGACCATCACTATGAAATTCAGAATCCAAGTTTTTGCAGTGCAATTCAGAGAGCTACACGTGCATGTGCTTCCCTTTGGGACTAAGGTGAATTTGCTTCAGCATAAGCCATCACAGGCCGCTGGAGCAGCTGAGCCCGTTGCAGGAGCTGTGCCGCTGCTGCAGTGGAGCCGCAGCCGGAGCAGAGCTTCCCTCACGCGGCTCTGCCAGGCCATTCCCACTCCAAATTCTCCATCTTTGGGGTATTTACACTCCTGCACCTCTACACTGACGGAGCATGAACTGTCACAGCACTCATTCTGTCTGAAAATCCTACCACCCTGTCAGATACGATTCAGAGGGACAAGCACCATTCTCTTTCGGTGTCCAAGCATTTTTCTGGATTTTCATCATCAATGTTCTTAGTGCAAAAAATCCTTTTATTATGTTTCAACATCTTCATTTATATTATGCATATTAAACATTACTTTAGTGGTTGCTCTAGCACTTACACCAAGTAAGTCTTTCCCCCACTAAAACACTGGACCGGACCAAGAAAACACCCAGTCAGAAATGAGATGTTTATGAACACTTATGTAAAAAAACATGTTTATGAACCCTTATGTAAAAAACATGTAGAGATCAGGCACAAAAGCAGTAAATAAACATAGTGGAAATAAATTAATTCTGTACACATTAAGATTTTAATCCAAGTGCTTTATGGTATGTTCAGAAAAATTAAAACAAAGGGCCCTTTTTGCCCCCTCTTCTCAAGGAACAGGAAACCAAGACCTGGATCCTCTGCCCTAAATGGTAGGAATTTACTGGGCCCTGGTAACTGTAATTCCTTACACAGCTGATGTGGAGTGATGAGTGGAGTGGAGTGTGCCACTGATAGAGGCTGTTCACATTCTCAGTAAATCCAGAGTTTCTCAATCAGGCACATGGATCTCCTCCGTGCCACCTCACTTCAAATGGTCTGCTTTGGTCCTTTTTCTAAGCAGGCCACTCACTACTCCTTTGTTAGAGCACCTAGGAAGTAGAATTATGCAAAAAACCCCTCCTCCATACCTGGGGATCCACTGGTCCTTATAACAGCAAACTGAGGTAAGGAAAAAAATAACAGCAAAGAAAAAAGATAGACCTTCTAATAGGACCAAACAGGGACACTAACAGTCAGTCTGAAATCCAGTCTTATAACATTATCCCACTCCATTCACCCTGTCACTTTCTAAGAAATAGAAGTGTCTTATACAATGCTAAATAAGGCAAACCATAACAAGTTCTCAACTCTACAGCAAGAGCAAGAAGTTTATCAGAGCAGAAGTGGGACTAAAAGCATCACAGAACAAAAGCACTTTACTCTGTCCCCACTCCAGAATCTTCTGACATGACCAAAGTCCAAGAGAATAATCCCTTCCTTATAGAGCACATCACCCTTTCATACTTCCATTAACTACCAAATGACCATTAGCTTCCCAAGGTATTAGATGAAGTGTCTGGAAAAAATCTCAGGACTCCAGAATTAGTTCATCACAAGATGCTATTCATGCTGATTTTGATCTGCCCTGGGGTATTTGCCAGCTGGTTTGCCTGTGAAAAAAATGCCTCTACCATGGGGGAGAGGAATTCCTACTTGAAAAAAATCCAGTAGGTAGTCACACAGAACTTTCTCCCAAGAAAGTGCTTGCTGAATTTGTGAGAAGGAAGCTTTCGCTGTAATTAAAAGGGAAATCAACACTATTCTTTCGCATCTGAGTAATGCTGACAATTCGAAAATATATTTTTAATCATTGAAAGCAGAAACTCCTGACAAGATTTCAAGTTGTGAAGTAAAGCACTTTTCCCTTCTCACTTTTTCTCAGCCATGAATCTCAGAAGGATTTTTTAAATATTCACTTCCTGTAATTTTGGTAATTTTAGAGTATAATTATTTTTACATTTTTATGATGCCTTTGGGGTATCATTACAAATATTTTTTAAGCATTTAAACTTACAAAAATAAAATTAAGTAATAGCTTCTCTTAAGGAGAGACTGTCAGTCCTGTTCTGAATAAACAATCCCTTTTAAAGGCAATCTTGAGATTTATATCCGCTGTAACCATAGAAATTAATCTTGAGTTTAAACAAAATAGAGTAAAACATAATTTATTTAATGAAAATCAGAACAGTGCTATTGCAAACGAAAGTTGGGTTTCTGCTTTTTTATTTCAACAGACAGCTTTGTATGCAGTCTTAAGATTTTACTTGATGGGCTACTTCTTACAACTTAATCATACTCATTTAACCAATTTGAACAAAGTATTCAGATTTCTGAGTATTTTAATTTTACTTGATATATATGTCAATCAGTAAAAAAAAAGGTTACTTCACAGATTTAAAAAGCCGCAGTTAAATATACGAAACATTTTTAATGATAAGAGCAATCATGAGAAACTGCTACGACGTGAGGTGAACCAGAAGATAGCAGGAAAAATTTTGAGAGTTTCTCATGTAAAAAGTTTGGGAATAGCAGAGAAGAATAAAAAAGCACAAACTGAGAAACGGTTTCATTTGTCAGCATAGCTAAAAAAAATGACATTATGTTCAGAACAAAACAGTGGTTCCCATAGACTAAGTATTTACAAGTTTGCATGAAACATTTCAGCATATTGACCCTCAACAACAATCGTAATGCATGAAGAACTTCAAGGTTTAAATAATTAAGTATTTATAGGTCACTTACGTAAGAGTTAAAAGAGTTGTAGCATTTACTATATTTTCAAAAAGCAAGGAAAAGAACTTGAAGTTCATGTGAGGAAACACTCATATGCTTCACAATATAACATCAAAACAAAAGACAGAGTGCAAAACATAGAAAAAAATTCACAATAGATTGAAATAGTTTCCTGTGAGAACATCTGTAACAGCCACAAAAATTTTACAGAAGTTGTGAAAAATATTGAAATATACAGTAGAAGGAAATGTTATCAAAAGAAATACAACCTAATAGATAATTTCTCTAATTCCCTTATGTATTATGATGAACTGTTTTGTGGCATTTGCAGCTGTTATATTACCTGTATATAAAGCCACCTTCTAAGCCTCCCTTGATCACATCAACAGGAAATTATCAGACCATATTAGAAAAACAATAAAGTTCAGTTTTATTTACAATTAGGAAGCTAAACTATGAATTCTGTACTCTAAACCCAATTATTCTGTCTATTATACAATGACACGTATATTACCAAAGAAGAGAAAGAAAGAAAATTAAATTGCTTAAAAGCCAGAAGTTTCTAATAAGCCAGTAACTGTTGATAAGCCAGAGTATCAAATCTAAAGTCCTTGAGAGATACAAGCTTCTGGTCCCCTCTTCTTACCTCTCAGCATGTGAAAGAGAACGATCTCGGAGGCGCAGCCAAACCAAGGCTCACATGGACATAACAAGCCTTGGCTTGTAATACAAATGAGGAAGAAGAGACTCAGTGAAGTGAACCTTGCAAGGTCATACATGACAACTCAAAATACAACAGTCCATTCTTGTCTCCTGGTTAACTCACCTGTTTCCTGTAACAGGCTACCTCTCCCTGCAATGTATTACTCATTTCTGAAAGCATTGTATCTATCTCTAGAAAGTCTCAATTCATAGGAACCCACAATGTCACGTAGCAGGTAGCTTTTTGATGGTACTCACGCACAGAAAAGAAAATACACAATATGTAAATAGGGAGAGAACACAGAGACAAATAAAAAAAATTAAGGCAAAATCAAGATGCACAAGAAGAGGAAATAAAAGGGTTGGCTGAGACAAAAGCAAAGAGTATCTGCATTGAGACATACCACCACTGTATACTGCTGCATGAAGTCTGAGGTTTCACACAGCAGTCACCTCCAAAGGCCTCCAAGAAGAGAGCGCTACAAACTACAGTGTTATCTTCATGGTTGCTCCCAAAGGGAATGCAGTCTCCATTCTGAAATTACTAAGTGCCCAGCCAGCTGTGAGACAATCTTAGGAAGCAAGATCATGAAACACACACTGACACATGCTTATTGACAGATTCCTGTTCACAAACACTTGGCAGTGAGAGCACGTGTCAGCTATCCAGCACCTAAGTACGCTGAGGTAAGATCACATTAACTACCAGTGTGATGAAAGAGGTCGTGCTTATTCTGTAAACTCTAACGAAGGAGAAGAGCTTCAGAAGACAAAAATCTTAAACCACTATTTTGCCAAATGAATTTGAGTTTGTATTTTACTTGAAACACTCTGGTAGAAAGAATAAAACAGGAACTACTTTGCTTTGTCCAATTTTTTAAGATATATTTCATAGGCAACATCACAGTTTTTCATAGCTTGTGGCACACGAACATTTCAAAGATATTACCATTTTCAGAGATCTTGCTTTTCACAACATACTGCTAATTTATGTATGGGCATTGCTGTAGTATGTAGGGCAAGAAGAAACTGTCAAGGAACTAAAACACCACTGTGTCAACAAGTAAACATGTACCAACTGATGACAAATTTATAGATTAACCCATAGGAGTTACTAAGAAGCTTTGTGTTAAGATTCAGTGTCCATCAGGCAGTTTCACTGTATCTCACCAGCCTGTCCACAATGAAGAAATCAACGTTACCTCTGTGTCTTTTGCCATAACAACTAAATTGGCCAGGTTAGGCTGCAGTAGCTAAATGCTACTGCATTGTGTGGGGAAATAAAAAACAACTGGATGGAAAACACTCGTGTTTCAGCAGACAAGCAGATGGAGAAACTGGAGTATCTCTTGTGAGATGGATACTGGTTTGTACACAATTTTCACTCAAGGTTAGAGTAAAATGCTACTGCAGTTTGCCACAGAATGTTTCACAGCTCTCATATAAATTATGTGAACAGTCTCTCATGTCAAGGACAGAACTAATGCTACATTTTCCAGTTTCTATTTGACCTACAAACACCTGATTTAACAAATGTCATACAACTGCCCCACAGTTCTGCTCTGCATTACACATGAATCAGTATTACTGGAATACATTTCAGCAGTATTTCAATATTCTGCTCATGCACTGGCATGAACTTAGAAGAGAGAAAGGTCAACAGGAGGTACCTCCTTGTTGAGGAGCTATCTCACTAGCAACTCTAAGATGAAAATGTTAAGACTATGAATCACAATTAGAACACAAAAACGTAATACTGGGAAGAGAATTTACCACACAGGGATTGGTCAAAATGATGTGGTAAATGTCAAGCAGATATCTGACTGCATGAGTAGATGAAACAGGAATTGGTAAAATTCACTGTGGCACAGGGGTGAAAAATAAAAGAAACACTGAAAAGTGTGGGAAGGTAAGAATTGAAGATAGAAGAGGGAATAAAAACAGGGGCAGAAGGGCATGGCCTGAGGTAAAGAATGAAAATCCACAAAACATTGTAAGTGACACCCAAGATAAAAGCAATAATTATAATTTCAGTGCAAATGAAAGACATCAGAGACACAAGAGCTAGCATGTACTTGGAAGAATGGGATCCTTATTTAGTGTAATAAATAAAACAAAACCCAAAAAAACCCCCCAAAAACACCCTAAAACCTCACACTTAATGGGGAAAAAAAAAACCTCCAAACCAATTAATAAATGTCTTAAGATGTAAAATATTCTCCTTGAAAGTGTTGAAAGCAGCCTAAACAAAACACTGTATGCTATATATATGCTAGCAAGAAAGGATTAACCTGACCTCATGTTTTAATAGTACATTTTACTTCTTGGCACACCAGCATTAGAACCAGATAATCCCCAAAATTACAATTTTTCTCCACAGAAACACACAACAATTTCAAATGCCTGCAGCTCTTATGTCATATCAATGGAAAAGCATGTTGTTGAACACAATGTATAGCAGCGGTGCAAATACTTTTAACTCAGGATATCTAAACCAGTTGGAAGGTATTTTTTTCTTTTTTGTCCTGTATGTTCTTCAATTCCCTTCATAACAATTCAAATTTTGTTCCTGCAATAAGGAAATCAAGTGTCTGTCTGACTACAGCATCAGTGAGCATGGAAAAGACAAAAATGACCATGGATAGAAAAACAGAGGGAAGGAAAATAAAACCTGTTGTCTAAATAGAAAGTTTTACTCATGTAACTTTGTTTCATTCTGTCTGGTTGCACTGTCTCAAATTAGCTGAACCACAACTTTTTATGAAGTTTAAATAACTAAAGATGGTTTTTCTTTTATTTAAACTGATTTGAGGAATTTGCACTTTAGAAAATAAAAGCATAGCTTTAATGACTGCATGCATCTTTTTACTGCGTAATTAGTAGTCATTATTAATACTAACTAATGATATTAAGGAAGTCAAGAAAAGGAAGAAGTCTAATAAGAGCTGGACAAGACAGGTAACAAAAAAAAAAGGAAAAATTATTTACACAGATTAGGCTTCACATAGACTGCACTTTTAATTTCTTTGTCTTATACAATAAATTAGACAGCAACAAGAAGAATAAGCCTGTCTTCTGCTGCAGAAAGAAAGTAAAACAACTGACTAGATATTTATGGGAAACCAAATTATCCTACATGTAGTTAATGGTTTCTTATCCTTTAAATAAACAAGTGTCTACTAATTCTGTAACGTAGAGAAAATCAGTTGAAAATTAGGAAATAAATATTGCAACAAAGGAATTAAATGATAAGTAAACACCAAAAATAAGTAATCAGTGACACTAAAATTGTGAGAGATTCCAACAGAGAACTATGACAAAATCGAATACACAGAGCCAGAAATAAAAACACACACAGTCAAAAAAAGTCAGAGTTGGAAGGAACAAATGAAAAGGAAAAAGAAAGCTACTTCTTTTAAATAAGTGAAACAGGAGAAAATGGGGTGACTCCTGAAGAACCACAATTTTTTTCCAAAGTCATGTTCAGAGATAATAATATAGTTAATATTCCCTTTCGATTTAAAGGTGATCCTACAAGTAAAATGAAAGGCATTTACTTGAACAGAGGCAGTTAAAAGATACGTGCTCTATGCCTGGTTTGGAGTGTGTGCTCTGAGGCAATGGACATGTACAATTATAAGAGCTGACTGAAGTTATCTGGTTTGAAAACAGCCAACACACAAATACTCACTGAAGCACAAAGAACAAACACTTTCACTTTTAAAACCTCCCTTTCCATTAAACAGAAAACACAGGGTTTGTTTTTTTTTTTAAAGTAATACTATTTTTCTCTTGCAGTACAAATATAAAGCGTATGCCAAGCACACAGCAGAAAATCTACTAGGCAGTGTCAACTGCAAGCAACTAACTGAAATTCAGTAGTTTGTTGCAACAGTCACAAAAGAAAGGCCTTTTCCTAACGAGCAAAGAGGTGGAATCAAACCAACCAACCTTCACCTGGGACAAACAGTTGATGTGGTCATGAAAAATCTTGAGACAGACTATGAAACAGTCATTTCACCTGTAAAACAATTTTTGTCTATTGCAGGAGGCATAACTCCCAAAAAGTTACTGTTAGTAGCCTTTGAATCTGTGGTCAGAAGTGTCACTATACCTTAGAACTAAAATTATCTAGGTCAGAGCAAACACAGTGCAAAATCTAGACTTCCCATTTCAGGCAACGTGCAGACTCCAGGTACAGCGTTAGTTTACTCTCAGAACACACTCGGTGTAGCTGTTACGCTGAAATGCTTTCATTTCTGAAGTTCTGTACTACACTGAAGCCCTATAAAGTGAAACAGAGCCCAAAAAATAGATCCAGCATCCTGGATGTAGTAGCCTTATGAACTATAATAAAATTTTATTAAAAATTCAGGAACTTGTATCAACCATCCCTACTTTCAATTACAAAGTCTGATGGTACGTTGAATGGCAGCACAGACTTTACTAGAATTTCTAGGTGAATTTTATTTCTTATGGACATTATGGTAAGAAGGAGGGAAAAAAGTGATAGGGGGCTTGCTGGAAGTGTTCTATGTTTTTAGACAGCATCTTCTATGATAAATCTACTAAACCAAGTACAGTTGTACAACAGATTATGACATATGCCATTTGCAACAGCTGAAAGGTCTTCTTGGCTCCTGATGTGGAGTTAAGGCAGGGAGAAAAAAAGTCCTGAGTGGTTTTGTAAATAGGATTGTGATGAAAGGACTGCAACTGAAAATTGAACTTCCTGACTTCTCAGTGCATGGCAGTCCTTCCTTTTTGAGAGGAAAAAAACCAACTGATGTTATATACCAAGAACTACTACATTTTCTGGTCTTACACTACTACAAATTTTGCTTTAAAATTATGATTACAAAAATAATTTTATATATGGATTACCTCCTCAAAACAGTATCATTCATTCAGAAAACTACAACACACTAAAAAGCAAAATCAAACAAACAAAAACCAAAAAAACCCCAGAAGACAAATAGTAGAGAACTTTCCCCATGTTTACAAAATATAAAGACAAAATACATTCCATGCAATCTCTTGGGCCTACAGCTTTACAGTCAACGCAACATTCATTAGATCCTTTTTTTTCCACAAGTGTTACAAGGAAAACCAATTAAACATCAAAAGACTCCTGCTTGTCATGTCAAATTTACTACTCATTGCAACAGTGTGCCTTATTCATCAAATAGTGTTGACTTGGAAGTCATCATGAACCACATTCTTAACTAATTACAGCAACTGCTACAAAATACTGATTACTATTAAGAATTAGTAAGTTAAACTAAATGCACCAATTATCATAGCCTTCACTTGCCGGGAGATGCCATTCCATCAAAAGCACACGGTACAATGGAAAAGTTAAAGTGTTTATTCTGTCCTTAGTCGTTGCTCCTCCACTGCTGTCCAAGAGACAGGAAATGTTGTTGAAACAACCAAAGTCTTGGGCACTGGGGCTGGTTCCTGCAAACTACACACGCCTTTGTTGCAGAGAACACTTGTCGAGAGAAGGCTGCACGTAACTGTCACATGAGGAATAAGAGCATCATGTTGGCAATGTTATGTCAGTGAATGCAGCACAAGATACTTCCCAGCTAGATAAATATTATGTGGTTTGTTTTGCTTGTAGGATAATATCAAAAGATGCCTGGGCTTCAAGTTAGTGGTCTAAGTGATAACCTTTACTAACTGCTACAACTTGTAGCTGTATTCTTGAACACTGCCCATAGGGCTGAGTGGATAGTTTATTTGCTCTAACTGAAATAAATTAATAAAACAGTTGAAAATCTATTTTCAGCATAGTTTTTAATCTGTGTCAAGTACCAGTAATATTGCAGTTGGGTAGTCTGGGGTTCATTTTTCTAAAAGAGAAAAAAACTTCAAAGGTGGGTGTTTTAATCAGAACATTAAAAATATAGATTTGAGCACAGACATTAAATTACATAATTTTGTTCAGATTCTTTCATAATTTCATTGCAGCAATATTAAATATTCAAAATAGCTGTTTAACCCGCTTTTTTAAATTTAAAATTATTTATCCAGTAAACCATTAGGACTCAGACCTATTTTATTAACCTCACTGGGTTAAAAATGTAGCCATAAACACTAAGTCAACAAGTAACAACCATCATGATCTAGCAACTAGGTAGCAAAAGAAATCCTTTAAAAACTATCAAACGACATTAAAAATAAAATTAGATGTAAATTCAAGTTTTAGACTGTGGTCAATTGAGGTCTAGACAAAACCCTATGTTTGTTCACTGCCTAGTCTCCAGTCTGCTCTAAGTTTGAAAAGGTAATTGAACTCAGTCTATAATTACTGGATTAGATACAGATGGGCTCTGTACATTTCAGGGGAGGAAAGAACTGTTTTGATTCATTTTATGATTGCCTGTAAGGTCAAACTTTTCAAAATGTACTTTCATCTGTTAAATGGTTTCTCAAAGTCCCAGGGGGACATCTTCAATAACTGATGTTTTAAGCAATTTGGATCTATCAGATCCAGTCTTTGAATGTAATATGCTGTCCATTTTCTAGAATTATAAATGTGCATGTAGGTTAATTGCTACAACTCATACAGATTTTCAAAACTACACTTTTTTAGAAAATTGCAAGTTTTACTCAACAACTGTTACGCATAAATATTTGTAGAATTATTATCATTTAGGGTACAGAATATCTTTGGAAATACAAATAAGAAATTAGAAATGTCCTTATTCATAATTCCTTCCCATTTGGGAAGGAATGTTCTCTTAGGACTCAACTGAACAATGTTTGAATAGTTCCAACTAAATCAGTTTACTTTTTGCAAAACAAAAAAAAATGAGAAGCATATCTTAATAAAAAAATCCTAAACAGCACTTGAGAAAACTTCATTTTCCATAGGCTCTGATTTGAACCTTCATCTTCACTCTCTCTCAAGGTCAAATGGGAAACAAACCATAAGTGAGCACTAAACTCTCATTCTCCTAAGAATTTTTTGCAAAGTGTTTTTTTCAGTTAAATCAACCGTAACTCTGCAGCCTGTTTCAGTACAACCAGGATTTCATTTTGCTTAGTTAACAGTTCAAATGTTCTACAAAGGGTATCTAGCTCTGCTCTCACTTAGAGACTCTCAGAGATACAGGAATAACAATTTAAAGCAGAAAACACACCATGCAATCAGAAGGCAATATAATAGTTCAGTTCATAGTCTTAAAATCATAGGAAACTTAATTCCAAACTTATATTCAAGAGTTTCAGTTTATTTGTATTACAACAATCATCTTGCTTATAAAATTCCAGTAGGAAAGTATTTTTTTTTGTTACATCACATTTGTGTTTAATCAACAACAATATCTCACCAGCAAAGTCTCAGACTCAGTCAAAAAAGTTATCTTTGTAGGATCAGACATCTATAGAGTTGTTCTGACAGAGACTCAGTATTCAAGCACCGGTAATAAGGATAATTGGAACTATGTTAATATAATCTCCCTCTGTCTCCAAGTAGGCTAATGAAAAAGCAAATTCTCATGTAGTTTCCATGATTAACACTTTATTCATATTATTTCAAAGTCCTCCACAGAAGGGACATAACCTGAAGGCAGAACCAACCACCACAAAGCCCCAGCAGAAAGAAGCAATAAAGTAACAGAGTTATTTGTATGCCTGCTCAGACAGAAGATCATGTCCATCACCATCAGGCTGCACAGAATTCCTACCACAACTTATAAGTCTCACTGAAAGAAAAAACTTCTTCCACTGCATTTTAAGAATTGATTGATATAAATCAGTTTATTCAAAACAGTTCAACAAACAGACGATGGTTTTTTGTAACAACCACGTACAAACAAATGAAACGAGCATGCAATTTTACTTGAAAGATAAAATCCATGTAATATTTGCCCTATCTTCCTTCCCACATCTATAATGGATGCTTTTAAATGTATTTCTTTAAAATTGAAATAATACTCATATTAGAATTTACATGGGGTGTGTATGCTTAATTCAATAAATCTTGATTTTTATTTAAGATCTATATAAAAAAGGCTTCTTCTTAACTGTAAGCAAAAAAAATAAATTCGCTTCAAAAATGTCTTATTTTTCTTACAAAATAAAATTATAAGTATTTCAAGTGTTTTGTGTGAACCCACAAACTGCTCCTGAAACTACTGTAATTTTTAGACAATAAACTGTGAAGCTAATATAGCTAAATATCCAGGCCACAGTACATGAATTCTGCATGCTATAACATGGCAGAAAATAAACAGGATATAAGAAGTTACACTAGGTCACATTTTAGAACAACTATTAACTCTGTTATTTTTTCCTTTTTTCTTCTCCATCACATTTTCACTACCTCAAATAAGGATTTCCCTGTATTTGCTGTACAGTTCCTTATATCATATTTAGAAGTATAAGAAACAGTATTTCCCATCAGTATTCCTAAGTATGAACAGTATTCATAAGTATTTCCCATCTACACTGTAATGGATTTTACAACGAGCTAAAAATCTTGGGAACTGGAAACAACATCATCAAGAAAAATAAAGTGTATTCTTACAATAAGCTACACTCACTTACTGTGCCTTTACACAAACCTTTAAAAAACAAAGAAAGGAGATATCCAATTCATATAGGTGAAACAGAGTCAGTATGCAGACTACAGCGAGGTAGCATTATTTAATCAATGAACACCTCATATCCATTACTGATTTCTTCACTCTTAAAAACAAAAAAACACTTAACCATCTTTATACATAATTCATCCTCTGAAATTTGTGAGGAAGAAATCTGACAAAAAAATCCCCAACATTAAAAAGTGGTTGCTCATTTCACAGTAACAAGCTTCTATGGTAGATTAAGCAGCCTGCAAAGCCTAATATGGCTATTTTATTTTAGAATAACAACTTTAGCATGTTGTTTCCTATACGTTCTTTTATTCCTAAAAACGAAGAGAGAACATTCATACGTTCGCAGTCCAAGGTCAGACTGATCAGAGTCACAGGTCACTGGAGCAGTAGTCTGGGATCTGAAAAAGCAGTATTCAATTCCTTGCTTTGGTATGAAGCAGTGTCCCATATGGAAAAAGGAATTCCTGATCCATCCTTATGCGTTAACTCCTGCATTACTTGTTGAGTACTGTATGTATTTTGAAATACATGCACTTGACTTAAGATACTTCAAATGATGCACAATCTACCAAATGAAGGATCAGCTGAATCACACCTCAAATAATGTGTGCTACTTGTGGCACTCTATCTTACTTTGCTTCTTCATAAGATCCATGCAGAAATCAGACACTTTTTTTTTCTTGTGATCATGCACCCTAACAAAATAAGATTAAAGGATTTCTTTCCACAAAGTAGATTTTTCAGACTTTAGATCATCTGTGTAGCTCTATTACAAAAAAAACCCCAAAACCAAAAAACCAGAACAACAAAGCAACCACCCACCACTATCACATTTTATAAAAAGGATGACATCAGAATTGGACACAACATTTTGTCATTTTAGTGGTGCTATACACTTTTCCTTTAATTGATAATTCCCTTTATGCTTTGTTAAACTTACATCTTTTAAAAACTTCAGTTCTTTTTTTTGGTATTGACTTCTATGTGCAATATTTCCTAAGAGTCAAAGAGGTCAAATTTGCCCTATCACATTCCCAACCAGAATCAGTAACTACCTTGCTTACACATGCAAAGGTAATGTTAACCTCAAGAATCTTTGCATACATTTAAGAATTTTCTATATGGCTGAATGAGCCATGCCTCAATTTAAGCCCTCATAAAGCAATGTCTTCCCAAGAATATCACAGCAGAAACCACAGTATGCATCACACTGGCCAGCTGAGTCGACCCAAAGAAAATAACATATAACAAAGACAACTGAAGAAAGTAGAATTTTAAATTAATCAAAAATTTGTAGCTGTCACATGAAAACTAGCATGCAACAAGGTTCTGAAAGAATATCTCAGGAACACACACATCTGTTTAATATTACAAGCCAACTGTCAACATCCTAAGTGAAGTTTTAATTTAATATTTTTTTCTTTCTTGATGTTTTACCTTTAGTCAATGCCTTGTGAGAGTATCGGCTTTCTATAAGAAACTGTTAAATATAAAGAAATGTTATTGTAGCATGTTTATAAAATCATAGTTCGAGAACTTTTTATTTTTCTAAGGCCTGACCACAACTTAATTATCTGCAGGACATTCCAAGCTCACAATTGCAAGCTCCAGTTCCCAAGCAATTTTGAACAATATCTACTGTACAGGACATACAGCACTGCAAATACCACAACATGGTAGTGTTTCCCCAAGTCAACATTAGAGCCTTTAGACATGGTTTTTATTTTCAATAAATATTTGTTTCTCTACTAATCATTAAATGTTTTTTTCATCACCATCACATGTTTGTCTTTCACATGTCAGCTTGCTATCACTGCTTCTTTTTAATAGTGCACTGGTAATAAAAAAGACAGATACATTGTATAACATGCCTTCCATTACACATAAAGTGTCCTGAGAGTGAGCACTATGTTCATCTACAGCTCATACAATGTTTTCCTTCCTTTTCAGGAAAGAGTAAGAGCAGGGGAAAAAAACTCTGGAGGCCTTATTTCCCCCTCTCCCCCCATAAAAAAATAAAAAATTCACTGAATGATCACATTAGAATTTAATGAGAATATCAAAATAATACTTCATATTAGAAGTCTAATAAATTTAGGAGTAAAACCAAGACCCCTTCTCTTATTTTCAACCATAAACCAACATAATATTTAAGAGCTTCCAGATATCCTCACAGAACCTCCACCAATATTCACTTGAAACCCATTTCACAATTCCTACCCAGCTGAGACATGGAGAGCTGGGAAGCACCAGTCACTTGCATCCTGTACTACAGAAATGAAATATTCAGTTTGGAATCAGTGAGATTATATCCACATTCAAAACCGTTTAAAAGTCAACCAAAAAAGGAAATATCCAAAAGGAAATGTCAAGCAATCCATTAATAATGGAAAAGCAAAGACTGAAAGGAATCTGGATTACATCTAATTGTATCTGGGTTTTGTTTTGTTTGGTTTTCAAATGCTGGACAATACCTACGGAAATGGAATAGATGTAAATTTGAGTAGATGAAACACATCTGCTCTTCTACAGTTCTCACCACCTTCTATCAAAAGGGAAGGCAGAGTCAGAATGAAAGGATAAAAAGGGACAACAAACACCTGATCACTATAAAATGTCACGTTTTGGCAGACAGAAAGCTTTGACACGCCACCACGAAGTCAGGAAACTTACATTTTCAAGAAAGTGTCCATCATTTAACATTCTATACAATTATATCACAGTAATATTTTCAACAGTAAAGAACAGTTTCCTCAAATTGCTGGAAATGATTCATACCTCCAATTTTCACCTTTAATTGCTCTCACTGCCGAAGCTATTGTGCCAGGTTTTATTATTTCCAGTCTGAAAAATATTTTCAAGTATAGTTGGACTGAAGTTTCAAAGACAGAGCACATAATTACCTAATCTTTCACTGAAAAATTATATCATTTTGTCCACAGTGAAACACAGAAAAACTTAATCCACTCATTACCAAAAATCACAAGTAATCAGCTCAGCATTACAGCAAGAACTAACCCTGATGACCAAAACCAGCCTCAATTAACAAAAACACAAATGTGAGTACTATTCATTGAAAGTAATGATAAGTAACTGATTTTTGTGAGAAGTTGTAAAACCTTTATGTTTTTAAATAGCTGTTCCCTGAGATTAGAATTAAATGTTTTTTTGCTGATCACATATGTGAAGCTTAATTAGCATCCTAAATAACAGCATCTACTCATTTTATTAATATTTGGATACACTTCAGAGTTCAAAACAAGTTGATTCAGAATGATTCAAAATTATTCAGAAATGCTTTGATAATTGTCAGAGAGAAGAAAACTCCTCAGTTCAAGTCTCTATTTAGCAGAAGATAAAAGAAGTTAATTTTCAAATGTCCAAGAACATCCCTCCCTTTGCAAGGGACAAACCACACACACAGAAAATGAGAACAGCAGGATGGTGAGAAGAGTCACAGCTAAGTCCTTCTCTCAGCTGCTATCCACCAAACTTGTTCTATTTTCAAAAAAGGAGACGAGGAGGATAATTAGAACTTTAAAGTTACTAACTTCAGGGAAATCAGCTTTATTTTGGCCTCACTGCTAATACCTGGGGAAATAAACGCCACCAGTTAAATCTCTTAACAAATCACACTGATATTCTTTTTGAGTATGTTTATTTTTATGTTCACTTCTGTCCCAAGCAAGAGATTATATTTCAACATACATAAATACAGAGCCCAAAGATTGTAGTATCAAAGTACTAAAAATAATGAGCTCCTCTTGCTCCAAAATCTTTGATAAAGAACTCAGAGAAACAGTAAAAAGCCTAAATACATCAATTAAATTCACTAACCTGAAAATATTTTCAGCTTCGTTCTCCCTTCTTCCATTTCCCATCCTTTCTTTCCTATTTAGATGTGTTACATCATAACCTCCATATCATTTCCTGATATTCATTCTTTTTATTTTTTATTTTTAACCCATATTTCTATCTCTAATCTTAGACTGGCTCTTCTCCATCATACATCCTTCCATTTACTCCCAGCTATGCCTGGTCGCTTTCTATTGTCTTTCTTTTCCATGGTATCTCTCTGCCTTTCAGACCCCTCGAGCTCCACCATCCTGCCCCTAGCCCACCTTTCTCCTTCAGAAGTCATCCTAATGTATACTCATATGCTCCACAAACTTCCACAAACGTTACCCTTATCTGTGGCAGGATGACAAAGCAAGAACTCTCAAGAAGTGTTGGCTTAATTTGGACAACCACAGTCAGGAAAGAGTTCAGTGACCAGCTACATGATACAACGATTCCTCCAACAACCCCAAGCAAGGAAAGAACCTTCCACAACCAGCCTGGAAGGAGGTAAGGTAAGGACGAAGACAACATCCTCAAAATGGGAACTGCAGCCTTAGATGCTTTTGGATGACTCAGCACCACATGGGTTCCAGTTAGTCAAAACAAAATTAACAGGCAACTAAGGAAAGTTGTCTCCCAAGCCAACTTTCAATCCCGCTGTTCTGTTATATTCAGAAAATAATTCCCAGGGAGTTAAGAATGTACTTTAAAACAAACAAACAAAGCTGGGGGTGGGGAGGGGAGGGACACAATGACAGACATTTGCACAGACATTTCCCAAAATGTAAGAGTTCATAACTTTTCCCTCAAGGCCAATCTATACCGTCACCGTTGTTTCTAATGTGAGTTTTGCTAAAACCAGAAGCATTACATGGAGAACATTAGTGATTTGGCATTTAATCCTAATGCATTGAACAAGGTCAGCATTTCATTCTTCTCCAGAAGTATTTTCAAAAAAAATCTTTACTCTGCTATTTCCTTAACCAGCTTTTTATGTGTTTCTCCTCTACTAATTAAAATTACCAACTTCTTTCCCTTCCATCTCTCAGACTAAACTTTTTCTCTAACAAGGATGAAGGAAATGAGAAGTAAAAGCAATGCTCATAATTAAGAACTAACATTATCCATAATTTGCACAGGGAACGAGATAAATCTGAAATATTAGACAGCAGTAAGCTGTAACTCCCTATTTGAAAAAGCATAATTCAAAATTATATTTTCTGCCTACAACTTGGGGGAGGGAAACCCATGTGCATGTAAACGAGTACAAAATGCAGCATCACTGGTGAACTTTGGGGAAAAGAGTGACTGTTCATAACTATATATGGGAGAAGTCAGAATTAATCCTAATGACCTCAGCTGTGGGCCCAATTTATTAGAACTTACCTCTCATTAAAAGTTAAGAAGTGAACTGAAATATCACTCGCTGTCCAAAATTTGGCACAGTCATTAATTTCTAATAAAGACTATAACTGGCTACACCACAAGCAGTATATATTTCCCCTGTATCCAAATATTCTCTCATGGGAATTATTCTTATGCAATCATTAGAGTCAAAACGATCGTATAAACTAACCTTATTAAATCAGGTTATAATTTTTTAGTTTGAGTATAAAACCAAAACCATTAAAGCAACAATTTTAACCATTTTTGGCCATTTCCCTCACAGCACTGGTTAGTATCAGCTATTCAATCACAACAGAAGCAGTTCACTACATAACCACAGTCTTTGATGCTCTGCCTGCATTCTGCCACAGACTTTAATGGTACCACTCTTGGATATGGAAGTTTTAAGGATTAAGTCCCTTTCCGGTCTATCCTAGACCCGGCAAATCCATGTCCCATCCTATAAAAGTTAACATAATAAACTGGTTATTTCTTTATTTTGGATATTTCTCAGTCTTTCGAAAAGCTCAGATATAATGTGATTCGCTCTGGAGTCACCAACCTGAACTTGATTCACAACCAGCAGCATAATAATTACTGTATATTCCAATAAAACATTTAATACTTGGCATTTTTATTTTTATATACCTTTTACTTTTAGAACAGAGATGGTGTTACTCCCTGCATCAGTATATTAGTCTGCCAAGAACTGAAGTTACTATATATCCAAAAATAGTAGGCAGTGGAAAAGCCTGTGGACCTCCCAGTCTGCAAGTCTACTCTTTTTCTTATTACATTAAAATTGTATTAAGCACAAGGAATCCTCTGCTTGAAATCTAGATCTCCGGATTTCATCTGCTAATATTTTTCAAAATTTTTTTTGTTTGTAAATCCCTAGAAATTTTCCAGTGAGGGTGTAGACTTGTCTTTCTCTGTTAATACTGCACGTTACACAGTCTTGGTGGCTGAATTTTATTCTTGGTGCTTCTGAAAGCAATCCCAAATAGTCTGAAAGGGATCAGAAAGTATATATGTTTAAAAACACTCAGTTTTAATTGTGCTATGTCAACAATTATATCATGTTATTCAAGGTGGTCCTCTATAGTCAATTTGGGGGACCAGCTACTGGTTTGGAGCATTTTTGGGCTTTATTAAATGAAGTGACAGTGGCAATGATGAAGCCATTGTAAATTCCATATACAAACACTCCTACCCTTTTTTCTCCTATGGGAATGCTCTAAATAACAAACTGTGCAAAAATGTGCAGGAAGACCCCACGTTTGGGATCGAGGACAAAACATCAGCTCTCCATCTCTTCTAACAGCATTGCTCTTTTGAATTATCCCATGGGCTGCATTCCAAACAATGGAATATGCTGGATTTTGCAGGTATGCATGAAAAGCTGTTTTACCCAGAGAATGGGTAAAACATTTTAAAATTAAAAAAAAAAAAGCCACCACTATCCTCTGGGTAGCCAAAGCAGCGTACAAAAGTCAGGTAGCCTTGAAACTAAAAGGTTTGCTTAAAATTTATATTCAATGCCATTTGTTCTGGCTTTCACGAGAACTAGTTTTGGAGACAAGTTTTATGTGAGGATTTTTCCTCCTCATTACACATTTGTACAGAGCAGCTGAACATATTTTTTATGTGAATATTGGCCTATCATACCAATTTTTTTTGAAGAATCAGTTAATCATCCTACAGAATCCATACACAGAGCTTATATGAATAACAGATGTTGCAGCCTCATGAATCTGGCATCCTTATGTGTTCAACAGCTTCAAACATGGACATTTGATCATTCTGAAATTTTGCATTTAAAGACTAAGAAACATTTAACCTTTCAATTTTTCCAATCTCAAGGATATGTTTTCAGATAGGCCTGGTATTGGTTTTGAATTCATGCTACAACACTTCATTTTTTAGCTTTTTGCAAAACTTTAAGAAGAGAACCTCCCATAGCAAATCAGGAGATTTTATTCATGGCTGCAATCAAGCCTGCCATGAAATTCTACTTGACCATTTTTTTATATTTATTTCTGTTAATAGGCTGTATGACCCTCGATTCTATTTCTCCAACACATATTGAACAGTGAGTAGAGATAAAAGGTTCTCTTTCCTTCAATATTTTCAAATACCTAAGCAGCATATGACACAGATGATATTTCCAATAGCTCATACTTGCCATTAAAAAAAAACAGGAAAGGCTTAAACAGTCAGATTTCCTAATATTGTCCTAAAACAGAAACTCAAATGCCAAACACCTTCCAAAACTGACATCTTTTAAAATATCCAAAATAACAGATTTAAGACATTGTAAAGCTGTGAACTAGTCTCACAAACTCAGCCTCTGCGCTGCTTTTGTTTGTCACTGAGCACTTACTGCAAGTCTGGTTTTTTTTTCTTGAATACTTCTGCTCTAATCAGTAAAATTCTTCAATCATTTAGCTTAATCCCAAATCTGACACCATATGAAGGAACAAATATATTGGGTCTGTGTGGCAAGGTTTTGGTAGCAGGGGGGCTATGGAGTGGCTTCTGTGAGAAGCTGCCCAAAGCTCCCCCCCATGTCTGACAGAGCAAACACCAACCAGCTCCAAGATGGACCTGTCACTGGCCAAGGCCAAGCCCAGCAGCAAAAGTGGTTGTGCCTCTGGGATAAGAGTTAAGAAGGGGGTGCAAAGTGTTGCTGCACAACAGTAACTGCAGGTGGAGAGAGGAGGGAGAATATACGAGAGGAACAACTGTGCAGACACCAAGTTCAAGTGCAGAAGCAGAGGCACCGAAGCAGAGATGTCCTTGTTGCCCACGGTGCAGACCATGGTGAGGCAGCTGCCCCCCTGCAGCCCATGACAGTCCGTGGTGGAACAGAGATCCACCTGCAGCCCCTGGAGGACCCCCCACTGGAGCAACTGGAGGTGCCCAAAGGCAGCTGTGACCCCATGGGAAGTTCAAGCAGTCTCCTGGCAGGACCTGTGACCCCATTGAGAGAGGAGCAAGCCCACAGTGGAGCAGTTGTGCTGGCAGGACTTGTGACACCACAGGGGATCCAGGCAGGACCAGCTTGTTCCTGAAAGACTGCACCCCATGGGAGGGACCCCATGCTGGAACAAGGAAAGAGAGTGAGGAGTCCTCCCCTGTGGAGGAAGGCACAGCAGAGACACTGTGCAATGACCTGACTGCAGCCCCCATTCCCAGTCCCCCTGTGCCACTGGTGAGGAGGAGGCAGAGAATTAGTGAAGAAGGGAGAGGTGGGGGAAAGGTGTTATTAAGAATTTGGTTTATTTCTCAATATCCTATTCTGATTTGACTGGTAACAAATTAAATTCATTTCCCCAATTTAAGTCGATTTTATCCATGACATTAACTACTGAGTGGTCTCTCCCTGTCCTTATGGCCCATGAGCCTTTTGTTCTATTTTCTGTCCCCTGTCCAGATGAGGAGGACAGAGATAGAGCAGCTTTGGTGGGCACCTGGTATCCAGTCAGGATCAACCTGCCTCAGCTACATATGCCTGTACAAGTATGACAGAATACAAACTTAAATATCCCTGTATACTGCACTAAAAATAGCCATGTAACTGTAAAGTCTAAGAGAAAAAATGCTGCTTTTGTTTTAATTCATCAAAAAGCACTAACATACAGATAATGAATTCTAACAATCTTTTATAAATTGCAAGCAATGGAAAGTATGTCACTGTAACTGTAGCTTTCCTCTAGGGAATCCCTCCAGAATCATTTCTTACCTGGTCCTAGTCAATATGCAACTGGTGAAGAGATGGAGACATGCCAGAAACATTCACCATACATAAAGCGTAAGTCATCTTTCATTACATATCAGACAACCCAATGGTTGTACAATGCAGCTGACAGACCAAAAAAACCCCAAACCAAACAAACAGTGATGGGTCAATGCTAGGGCAAAGAAAATCCTTTCAACAAGTTCACAGCCATAACATTAATCTTCGATTTATATGGATCAGTTTTGTCACAGATTAACAACATCACCAGCAACACCAGTCTCTGCAACCAACATTACCGTGGTTATAGATGACCTCATAACATCCTTGTGTTAACAACTTAGTCTCAAATACAAAAACCTTCATCAGCTCCCCAGAGACTGCAGCAATACAGGATACCTGAGCATAAAACAGTCAGCTTCAAAAAAATACAAAGTAATACAGAATGTTGAAGTATTTTCTTGTGACTAACACAGAATACCAAGAGCACACAGATATCCTTTCATCTCTATACCAGCTTCCCCACACCATATCTATTCAAGTCAAAACCCTTATATTCTACACTCTCTATGCCTACATCAATCCACCAAAAAAATCACATTAAGTTTGAGAATGTAAACCAGGACTTTATAACTCTATCTCCCAAGAGCATTGAAACTTCACCATAAATACAGGTGCCCGCTTGTAGGATTACTGCTACAATTTTGCCAGCTTCTTCCTCAAATGCAAAGCACCTTCAATCTTCCTTCTTAAACATCACTTAAGACTGTACACAATGAAAACAAAAAACAAAAAACCAAAAAAATCTCCACAGTTCTCAAATCCTACAGCAAGACTCATAGTCCTTCAGGGGCAGAAAGGAGAAAAAGAATACACAACATACAATAGAATTACATCACTTAACACAGTTCAGTCAAGTGTTCAAACACATTAATAACATGACACAAAACCTCCATGGGATGGACTACAAAGGAGACTTCTGATACTACAGCTAAGCAGCCACCCAGTCTCACACTCCACCTGTGCTGCCAGGGCTGGCTGATGCTCCTGGAGCTTGGAGCACAGGTGGCATCAGTACAGCTCTACCTGCAAGATGCTACGCAAAGCCACCCAGAATATAATGTTGAAAGGAGAAATTCTGTGTGTGGACTCCGTGTATTTCACTATTTCCATATTTGCAGGTCAAATGGAGAACTTCCACTATGGACTTTTGGCTTGTCTAGTTTGGAGAAAAGATGGCTGAGGAGCAACCTCATTGCTCTCTACAGTTTCCTGGGGAGGGGACCTGAAGAAGGAGGTGCCGGCCTTTTCTCTCCGGTATCCAGGGATGGGACGAGTGGGAATGGTTCAAATCTATGCTGTGGGAGGTTTAGGCTGGACATTAGGAAGCATTTCTTTACTGAGAGGGTGGTCAAACACCAGAACAGGCTTCCCAGAGAGGTGGTCGATGCCCCACACCCCAAGTTGCACAGTCTTGGCCAAAGCAGCTAAGTTTTTAATTGCAAGGCTAAACAAAGTATTTGAAAGAGGGTGTGGCACATACATAATCAAACTGGACTGTATTTGGCTGAAACAAGCAGTTAAAATCATAATTTATTTACAGCTTATTCTTCTAGCTGTAGTTTCAATGCTTTATTCACACATTTAGATGGTGGTCTCAGCACCAGCCCAAGTGCAGATTTAAAAGTTTCAGCTTTGTTGATGAAGAAGATTGAAATTGAATAGTCTACTCTGTTCTGCCTTGGGTAAGACTGAAGAAGCCTGTTCTCTCTAACACTGCCTTTAGTTAAAATCAGAAAAAATGAGGGGGGGGGAGGAGATCACGAATGTAATTTTATGGACAGGTCTGATTGCTGCAGATAGATCCCTCCTAGCAACTCACAGCTGACAAGTCACATATCATTTTTTTCTAATGGTGAATAATTATATGTTCATTTAACAGGTACTCAACTTGACACCTCTGCTTAGGCCTCAAAGCAGTCACTGAGCCACTAAACTCAAGTGTTCTAAAACACATCAGTTTTTATGTACTCTCTCTCACAGTTGGGAAACATACAAAGAGCACAGAAATATGACATTAATATCTATGCTTGAAAACTAAATCATCCCTAAGTCAGAAAGTGACAGAACAAGACAACTTGTGCATTCTTCATTTAGTCCTAAACTTGCATATACATTCTGTAAGCCTGTATCCTCAGAGACTGTATTAAGCAGCCTTTTTCTCTTAGTTTTGAAAGTACAGTCCAGTGCCTTATTAAATATATGTTATTGAAACTCTGCCTTTGACTCAGTATGGAGGAAAACAATCTGTGACAAAACTGTTCTTACAGAACAACTGTGGACTGAGTAACTAATGCCAGTCAGCTTTCAGGTCTGTAATTCCTTAACTTTCCAGTGCTTGTCTTTTCGAGTCTTAAAACGTTCCGATTACCTCTGTACATTTAATTTGCCTAGGACTGGCATTTTACAGCCATACCGTGTGGCAGGGGAGGCAACCAAACTAAAGGCAGCAAGTAGGAAAAGGAATTACAAACGCTGACGAACACAAGTGCTGGGGGAGCGCTCTCTTACGTGGCAGCTGGCGTGAGGGAACACCCGTGCACGCCGGCACGGCCGAAGGGACGGCGGTTCTGCACCACGGAACCGCAGCCTTGGCAGGAGGGGCCGCGGCCCGGAGAGCCCCCGGGCCGCCCCGGAGGAGCCTGGAGGCGACAGCCGGGCTCGGAGCCGCCCCCGGCCGCCACAGCCGCGCCGGCCCGCGGCTCTCCCAGCCCACACCCGTGTGGGAAAGCGCTGCCCCGGGGCTCTCTGCGGGCGGCTCCGGGGCCTGCTCGCTGTCCCCGGGTCCCGCCGGACGCTCCGGGGCGGCGGTGAGGGGCGGGCAGTCCGCCCTCCCCCCCGGGCCTCACTCACCACTTCCCGGGCGCGGCCGGTGAAGTCGCTCTTGGAGCGGGTGGCGCCCCGCTTGAGCAGCTCGTCCCTGGCGCTGTCCCCCGCCGCCACCCCCAGCGCCTTGTTGCGGGTCTTGACGGTCTTCACGCTGGCCTTGAAGAGCAGCGTGATGTCCACCGCCATGGCGCCCGCCGGTGCCGCCGCTCGCCCGTCCCCGCGCAACGCGGCCCCGCGCGGCGCGTTCCGGCCTGCGCGGCGGGGCGGGAGGGGGCGGGGAGGCTCCCGCTTCCTTCGGGAAGCGCTCGGGAGCGGCTCGTGCCCGCGGGAACCGGCGACGCGAGTGCGGACACGGGGGGCTGCCGCCTCCTCCGGTCTAATAGCGGCTCTGCGGGGAATCAGAGCTATATTCCAGCAAAACTCGGGCGTGTAGGTCAGGCCGCCCCGCTGCGGTGCCGTGGCAGGTGTCGCCAGTGGTGCTGTTCCCCGCGGTGTCCCAGGCTCGGCAGCTTGGTCGCGGAAAGACAGGTTAGTTAGAGTTGATTAATACACGTTAGCAGGTCTGCACTGGGTCGGAGATTGGCGCTGGTGTGAGACTGCCCTAGGAAATGGCCACACGTGCGATCAGACAGTGATTGTTTCTCTGGGTGACCGGTGACAGGACACGAGGGAAGGGCCGGAAGTTGTGTCAGGGGAGGTTTAGGTTGGATAGTAGAAAAAGTTTTTTCATTCAGAGGGTGGTTGGGCACTGGAACAGGATCCCCAGGGAAGTGGTCCCAGCACCAAGCCTGGCAGAGTTCAAGGAGCATTTGGATGATACTCTCGGGCACATGGTGTGACTCTTGGGAATGGTCCTGTGCAGGGCCAGGAGTTGGACACGACAGTCCTTGTAGGTCCCTTCCAACTCAGCATATTCTGCGACTCTGTTTCTGTCTAAGCTTTTGACCCAATAACTAGTGGTGGTGTTTTTAGAGAGAGAGAGAGAGAGAGAGGGAGATATGTGTGTATATGTAAGTGTGTATATGTAAATATATGTATCTATATATATATGCCATCTAATGCTCTGGGATCCAGCAGACACCATGTAGTTTTTAACTGTCCTTTCACTGACCAGAAGCACATTTCCTGAGATAGTTTCCAAAGAACACAATTTCAAAATCCTACCTCGCCTCAGTGGACTGGAACTTAATCAACCACAGCTATTTTTCCTATCTACTCCAGGGTATAAGGCTTTCTTCTCTGGTTGATTACTATTCTGCTTTCCGTTCAATTCCCATCAACTCAGCCTTGGCTATATATTAGTGGTTCCCTCATAGTTATATTGCAATTAGTATTCATTCATACTTTGTTATTACTGTTCTATTTTAAATTGTGTTTTTATTGTGGTATAGATATGTATTTCTAATTAAAGGAATAGACTGTTTGAAGTCCCTGTCCTCGGTGCTGGATTTACCATGAGAATATATTTAAAGTATTAAAAAAGTGGACAATGAAGGAGATTAAAGTTGTCACTCTAGGAAGGCCAGCAGTATTTGATTGAACCTTGAGCCAAATGCTTTGTTCTTTCAAGATTAAGAAATTCAGTATAAAGCTACTTCAGCAAAGGACGTGTTTAATAAAGCTATATGAAACTCACACATGGTAAATCAGATACTTTCAGTTATGTTTCCTAAAATTGGTGGTTTTTTTTCCCTCACGTAACAAAGCAAGCACATTTAATAAAATTCCAAGAGTGTTGTGATTACACTGATACCCTTCACTGTTAAACTCCTCGAAGACTCTTCTGAGATGTGTTTGTGAATGCTATATGTTTCAGGTGCGGTGGTTTTGTCACTAAGTAATAACTCATTCCACAAACACAGGCACTTGCACAGGTAGCTTTTTGCCAGTAGAAATAAGAAGTTCACTGCTCAGCCCACGCTAGTGTGCTCCTGAAAGTGTAGGTGATACCATTAACCTCTGGTTTTGTGCACCTTCAACTATGTAGTTTGTTCCAATATTTAATGAAGCAAACATTTACACTCCCTTGAAGTATTCCCATTTAAGTGGCTATTGGTTAAGAATCTACAGAGTTTTTCCTATTAGGGTGCTGCTTTTTGACATTTAAACTGTAGAAATATAAAAGGTATTTAGAAATTTTGAACTTCACCTTCCCATCCTGCTTTTAGGAAAAAAAACACTTATTGGTGCCTATGTGAAGTAATAGTTTAATAGTTTTCTAATGAAATTTAAGTTCTTTAAAATAACTGGAATACTCTAAACATTTTGGAAGAAAAAAGAAACTACAGTTTATTGAAGCAAAATAAATTTTAACAGGCATGGTGTAGTTTACCTTCCAACTTTGCAAAGATGTATGCACATGTTAAACTACTGTGAATACTCCCTCTGAGGTCAGTGGAACCACACATGGCACACACAGTTAAGCACATAACTCTTTCACTGGATCAGGACCTTACCTGGAAAGTTTTTCAGGAATGAGATCGTGTCCTTATTTCTACTTTTACTTATTTATTTGTGCTTTGTGTATGTGACCAACAGTTACTGAAAAAACACCCCAAAACAGCCATAGTAATAGTAATAGTACACAACAAATTTTGAACCTCAGCAGTCTTAAAACTTCCATTCAGGCCCAAGGAGATAAACAGAGACACATTTTAAAAGGAACAGAGTATTAAAATTCCATATAGCTGATCTCATCTGTCAGAAATAGACTGAACAGTTAATCTGGCAAAGGAAAAAGTTAAAGTACCTTTTTAATGTGAAAGAAGGTTGCTCAAGTGGTCTAACTCATTAGGTATATAATACCCAGGGCCTCTGCTGTAGAGATAAATAGATAGCTTTGAAGATTACAACTGCTTTAAAATCAGTTGCTAAGAACTGGTGCCCAAAGCTTTTATTTGAACTTGATCCTAGCTTCCTGTATACAGTAACTGCATCTGCTCACTAGTTATTTGCACTTCCACAGCCACCTCCTTTGAAAGCTTATGGCTTACTTTGGAGCAGATAGGTTTCAACAGTATGTGCTCAAACTTCCTGTAATTGCTAAAAAAACTGATCTTGAAATTTAAGATTTTAAGGTTGGAGTGAAATCCCAAAACCACACACAAAGGACTACAGTCCCACCACAAGCAATGCAGGTAAGTTTGTAAGACCACATGCACTGTGCACTCTCTTGTGCCTCAGCGGGAACATGTCTGGATGAGAAGAAATTAGGACTTTGCAAACTACAACAGTTTTGTGTGCAGTGTGAGAGCAGCCTGGTGATCATCAGGTCTTGGTGTACCTTCTTAACAGGCACATCCTGTAAAATGTCCTGGGCCAACCTGCTAGTGAAAAGGAGTCGATGTTTCCCTGTGGTTGTCAATGAATGTGCCCAGTAAAGAGGGGCCAGTGGGGTTTGTCTCCACTCAGACACAGGTAACTCCTCAAATTTCCTTTGGTGTGAGAAGTAAACACGAGCAATAGAGCTCCTGAACGTCTTCCCTTCCAATGTGACAAAGGTCCATATTTGGCACAGGCAATATCAAAAGGAAGACAGTTTGCTCACAGTGCACATTTGTGATCAACACAAATCAAAAAGGGAGAAACTGTATTTGATGACAGTTTAAACTTTTAAACCAACAGCATGCATGCTTATTGACTTGCACTCAAAGTAAATACAACTTTGTGGATGTATAAAGAAATCTTTGGTGTTTCAAAGTAGAACTGGAAGACAATTCAACCTGTACAAAGGAAGTATGATCACTGTATACACTGAAACAAAGTTTTGTGGAAACAATGAATATGAACTGCATAGATATAAGCAACTTCTGTTGTCTGTGGCAACAAATATTTACTGCTAGAAACCAGTTCAATTGACAGTGCCATCAAGGTTCTGTTATTCTTCCTGGAACTAGACCATCACAACAAAATTTACACCAAAAATGGTTCGAATAGAAACCCTTTACGTGAAATATATTTTTGCCTTAGAACAGGTCTGTATATATGATGTATAACAGTAGAAATTTTTAGAAAAAATAACTCGATTTTCCAATTGTTCAGAAGCATATTTCATTCAAAAGGAAGTCAGTTATAAACCCATCCTTTAGTTGTAATGTAAATCCTAACATGATACATGCTATCCAGATTACATCACCAAAGAAGTGTGTGTGTTTCTGCTTCTGCGTGTGTGTGTGTTCAATGCAATTAAATTTGAACTACTGAAATATTAAAGAGCTGGCTAGTGCATGCAAGAACAATCCTCAGGAGTGATGATTCTTCCCCAATGAAATGGAAACACTATCCTTGCCTTTGGACATTATATGTAAAAAGCAGGTAAAATTCCAAGTGAGGAAGAAAACTGTAGTTCTTCACCAGAAAAAAATTACCTTTTAGACAAGGTTTTATAAGAAAGAAACAAACCCAATTATATAGATGTTATTCTCCAAAGCATCAAACTTCAGAGGGTAAAATATTCAGAGGGTAAAATTGTTTGCTCAACTTGTAACTCAAATTGTAAAACTGCTTATCCTACAAAGCTTTAACTCTTATAATACAGTGTATATTAGGGGGGTTTTCTTGGCCACCTTATCACTACTGCTTCTTGGCTGATCCAACAGCAGCAGTAGTTAGAGTAAATGAACTTTAAGAGTTGTGAAAATATACATGGCAATAACCCAGCTGAGACAGAGTGCCCTTTGAACAGTCTCTAAATGACACTGATGGATGTTAAGAGGCAGCTTTGACTAAGCTCAGGAATGTTCAGGTGTAGTGCCTTGTGCATTCACAACCTGATTTTCTGCCACAAACTTCCCTGAGTAGATGAACCCCTATAAACTGAGCAGCAGCCAGCACAGAGAAATCAATGCAGACTTGTTACACATATAATTTAATATAGGTAGTGAAGAAAATGAATATTGCTAACAACTACACACTATGTCACCCTATGGGGCCTTAGAAATGGGATACAATGAGCACAAAAGACGGGCCTGAATTTTGCGCGCCCCTGCCCACAATATTGAATGCAAGAGGATTTGGCTTGAAAATATTTATGCAATAAATATTGTATATGTAGGATGCTCACATTGTCCCACAAGCTCTGAGTTACTGGCAGTGACCAGAGATAAAAGAATGTATGCAAGAGATCCTTCAGAAATTCCCCTGAAAAATAATGTTGATAGGCCAACTGTGAAAAGAGCAGGAGAGGGGTTAAGAAAAACACTTTTCTGGAACTGTCCTACTATGAAGACTGAAAAGCAGTGCAGACACAGCTGTTCCCCATAACTTAGACCAGATTCAATTTATTTCTCAATATTCATGGTTTTAGAAGTGAAACCAACCTAGCTACTCTCTAAAATTCCAACCCCTTAATGAAAATGGATAAGAAAAAAAAATCTCTTATGGAATATGAAGATGAACTTCAGTCATGGAACACAATACAGAGCATATTGATGTCTTGTATTCAACAGGAACTGTATTTAAATGTGATCCTCCATTGATTCCATATTAACAAACAAAAGTGAAGTTATTTACAAACAGTGATATAAGAAAAGGAGTTGTGAAATCTGGATCATTTTTGTTCAATTTTCTCATAAGAAACTCAAATCCTGCTGTGTACATAACACACCATCCAACATGATGGTTGGACGGGCACTTAGTTTATGTTATTATGTGTGCTTTTTCAAAAGACGAAAAAGCAAATGAATTTTAATTTTGTTTCAATTGATGTAAACTTCAATGACCAACTGATATGTAAGGGAAATAATGTCCTAGTGCCTAAGTGCTTCCCACATTTATAGGGTCAGAAATAACAATAAACCAAATCAAAGACATTTCCGTTGTTGGGATTTGAATCAGGCCCAGCCTACGTCACTAGAGATTCTACAAAGTCTTTGCCAAACCCACAAAGGACTGGAGTAATTCCATAGCTCCATTCGGACATTTCTGAGGTTAGGCAATGGCTCTCTATCTGCTGGATATCACTAGAGTGACTTGTCACAGTGGCTTTCACAATAACTAAAGCAGCAATAAAGACACCAAATTAATTGACACTGCAGTACTCAAAATTATGTTATCTGTAGTTCTATTACTTATGACTAAGATTATGTACATTCTCACAGTATTTGCCTAGTTTACTTACAGCTAAGCTCCCTGAACTTTTCATGACTCAGTTGCACAAAGCACTACTGTGGGTACAAGGGAAGGAATGGGAAAAAATAGCTTGTGGAAAAAAGGGTAGAACGGTACTGCAACAGCCCCAGCTTATAATGATTTATTCTGTCAGTGAACAGACACAAAAAACAAACCAGCAGAAATAAACCAGGAAGAGTAGCCTTTTAGAGAATCATTTTGTTCTCATGTATATCATCTCAGTTTAGTAAATCCACAAAGCCAGCAGATGAGGCATAGAAATAGAGTGCTTGACTCTATTCTTGCTTGTTTTGGTAGAAGCAGGAGTTAAACTAGATTAAAAGGTGTTAGAGCCCTTTTGACGTGTTTGCAGCCTGCACAGCAGCGCTGTATAGAGATCCCTGAGCTGGCTCCAAGCAGACTGGCATGTCCACAGTGTACTAGTGCCCTGAATGGTTTCTGCCAAAGTGTAATCATATCCCCTTAGCCTTTCAGCTTAGACTTGTACAAAGGCATTATTATTGCAATACAGAAAGTACCTTACCTGACAGGGTCTTAGAGCCAATTTGTTTTTTTCATGTTGATGACTGAGAGTCAGGGACCTGGCTTTCCTGGTCATCTCTCTTTTCCAACTGATGAACCTTCAGTTTAGAGCAGAAATCCTTCTTTTTAGTCCCTAAGGGGAAAATAAAGAAAGAATTGATACTCCTTAACTCTAAATAATCTCAGAGCTGGTACACAGTCTCAAGTCATTCTCTAGCCACTTCTACAGCCAGTTACCCTTTTGGTAAAGTGTGCCATTCATTCTAAGGGACATTGTCATGGACATCTTCTATCAGTGCCTATTTTGACAATCTACTTTAGACTAGACCCTCAGCTCAGACTGGCCGTCTTTGGAGATTAGATAAATATAATCTTTCTTATCATGGTGCTTCCTGTGATAAAAATGAAATATATCAAAATGAAATGATTCAATACTTCCTTGAGAACACTGGAGGGAGCTCACAGAAAGAGACAGGAAAAAAAGAGAAAAGGTGGCAAGACAAGTTGCTCCAGTTATCTGAAAAGTTCCATGAATATTTGCACTTATAGATTGTGTTTCATTTTGATACATGTAGAAAGTGTAGGAAAGAGGTATTTTTGTTTATATTAAATTCTGGTGATTTTTCTCTGTATTTGTATCCTGGCATCATTGTAACTTTCTATTTTGAACACATTTACTTAGAAAACATGCTTAACAGGCCTTTTCTTTTTCATTTAAGTTGATGTTTATTTGAATTCTCTTGTTTCTGTTCACTTGGCTTCATGCTCTGCAGTCTGATATTTAATCTAAAATGAGGGAGAGGGACTTTGGCAAACCGTAGTTATACATCCCCTAGGAAAATACCATCATCTTCAGTGAACACAACATAATGAGAAGGTGTCCTATTACATAATTGAGGAGGCATTGTCTTTTATATGCATTCTGGTTCATTTTTCACACTAAATTAATCTTAATAAGCATCTGCTTTGAGTAAAGAGAGTTTTGTGATATTTCAACCATGACCTCTCTGGAAGTCCAAATGATTTTACTTTATGTTTCAGACTGGAGTATTCTTTTGAAACATTTCCCTTTACTATATGATAACCAGTATGTTAACATGAGCTGATTAATCCCATCAGTCTAACACTGATACCATGGCTTTTATGCCCTTTCCCTAGTAAACTTATGGCTGCAAACACACTGGCTTCTTAAATGAAGTCAGGGCAATCCTGCAGATTATGGAGGTCAAATTTGATGATCACAGTGGTCCCCTCTGGCATATAATCTATGAATCTGTAATTCAAACTGGAAGAAATACAAATAACTGTACAATAGCATTAACTGAAGAAATAAAACTAGCTTCTTTTAAGACAGCATTTGATATATTTATGAAAAAGATTATATGAACTGGTTGCCTGCAATAGCTGAAGGAAGGATTTGGTGGCCCTGCAGTCACTTCCAGAACTATTTTACTGTGTTTCAATTGCTCATCATCTTGCTCTCATTTTTAATATTTGTTTTAAAACAGTTTTTGATACAGTTACTAGGATAACAAATTAAAGATGGATTTTAGCTTTTTAAAGAAAGGCTCTCTTTCATTTCAGATGACAGACTGAATTGAGGCTTATGAATAATGCTTGTGTTGACCTGCCAGAATATGTCTTTGCAGCAATGAATTCTCAAATACCCAGGCTGAGCTTATTCATTTTGAAGTCAATGGGAGGGTAGGCAATACAGCCCAGTGCTGAATCAGGCTGAATTTTAGCGTAACAGTGATCATATACTGTGTTTCTTTAAAAAATAAGAAAATACTTTGCAAAGGCCATATTTCATTTTCTGTGTAGGACTTTTACTATAGAGTTTATCTGCTCAAAATTCTACTCCCATATGGCATGTGTTAAAGAAAATGTTCCAAATATGTTGCAAAGTTCCAGAGTTACAGTTCTTTCTTGTCCTAGTAGTTTGTAAGGTTTGACAGAGTTGAAGCTCAGGGAAGACCTGGACTGAATGAATATGGGAAATGGAGACATTTCCAAGAAAAGTAGGAAGTGGGTTTGGTAATTTACTCAGTAACACACTAAGGATCTGGTCCAATTAAAATAATGGGTAAAATTTACACTGGCTCAGAGGAAATAAACACAATACATTTCAAAAGCAAGCTTCTTACTTGCTCTGGAGATACATCTCAGATGAAACTAAAGGAGATTCACATTCCCTTTTGTCATTACCCATTTCATGGCAGTTTTTAACAGGATTGAGATTGGGAAAAGGGTTGCACACCATCATACATGTCTTGGCCAAATTTAATTTGCAGTAACTATTTTAACTACCTTCATTTCTTCCTGTGGTTTCCATTCTTTATAGTGTTGCTAGATTTTACTACCTCTGCTGCATTTTCCTCAAGACCTACTTGTCTTCCACTGACAGGTGACTAGCTCCTGGTATGTTTTGCTGCCTTGTGGAAGGATTTATGGAATTTTGTAGGCATTTGTGAGCACTTAGAGCTGCTTGATTGCAAAAGAGCTTGGAGATGCTGGTTTAAATTCATAATCACTGGAAATATAAATATGTAAACCAAAAGCTTAAAGCAAGAGCACACTTAGTCTACGTTCTTTTTCCTCCTCTTCTCTCACTCTAAGAAGAAGTTAAAGTATTTGTTTTATTAAAGGTTAATATTTTTTGTATTGTTTCCATTTCTTTGTCTGCTTATTGGCAAAGCACCAGCAGATTGCTTACACAGAACAAGAAGCAAACGCACACAGCCTCAGGATGCAGTTACAGCATCTCTTAAGGTAATGTAAGTTCAGGCTGGTGCTGAAAGACCCATCCTGCCTGTTGCCTGCCCTGGCAGCCTGTGCCCATGTGCTGTCATTACCACTTGTGTGGCTGCCCAGTCAAGCAGATCGCCTTGCATTTTCTGTAGGCTTATATTTCCATCAGATTGGCTTGCTCATGACCACGAGTGCCAGCATATTTAATGCATCAAGAGTGCATAACCAGAGGCAACTTGGAGGTTAGGACTCCCTTTTCCAGTAATGATCCCAAGTAAGAGTGACATAAACTGATAAAGAAACCATGCCTGTGGTTTTTAAAGATTACTAGTGATTATGACTGCGTCTGTTTCTGGATATGTAATTTAAGTTATTTTTTAGAACATGTGAAATTAAAAATCCTTTGATAACCAGATACCTTTAAGGTTCTCAAATAGAGCTTACACACACACAAAAAAATAATTTCTGAAAATCTTAGCTATAATTCTCTTTCTTAGGGCTTTATATCTACAGAAGTCTTTCAGAGATGGATTATTTTGTTGTTACCTCTTCAGAGCTGAACATCAAACCCCTCATCTTTATGAGATGCAATAATACAAATATGGGATAAAAAATAACAGTAAATTCATATTCTAAGGTTAGTATCAACTGAGTGGATTTCAGAGATACATTAAAAGTTCCATTTGATTTTTTTTTACAATAAAAAGTTAGCAAATTCCTTGCAGTGTATCATATCATGTAGATTTTAACACCTCTACCTACAATCCAAACTTTGAATCAAGATTACTTGAGTGGGTATCAGCTATCATGCATCACCAAACCCATTTATTCAATTCATTGTTCCCTTTCCTTTCCAACCCATAGTTGCTTGCAACATACATGTTTAAACTTGCAACTGTAATTCATATGTCAACACATTTCCATTAGCTGATCACAAATTATCAACTTCAGTTCTAGAAGTCTGACCACAGGTAAGTTTTCCCTTTGTCCAGCTCAGATGGAGATTTTGAATGTGATTATAAGTGATAAGGTATGTAATGATAGCAATGTTTTGTGCTGGAAAGGGCATTTTTAGACTTCCATGCTTGTGAATACATTTGTGTAGAACTAAATTACTATGAAACTATGGTGTGCATATAGTCCAATGCATATGCATATGGGGTTATTCAGAGATTTTAAAAAACTTGTTTAGCAACCTTATTGCTTAACAATTAACTGGAACAACATGAACTATAAATTTGTAAGTTAAGAAGGTTTTAAAGGAATAATACCTGTAGAAGAAATAGATTAGAATTTGACTTGGAGAAGAATATTACTTTAGTATGAGCAGGGTGGTCTTTCCCAGCTGATCCCTCAGGTAAGAAGTAAAGTGAAGTGCCTCCACACACAGCTCAAAATCACTTCCCAAAAGTTCTGATGTAGCATTGTTGGAGAAGTCCGGTTCTCTGGGCTGCTTTTGGGACAGAGTTGAAGAGGCTATAGGTCTGAAGGAAATAAGCCCACAGCCTCAATGCATGGAAAACTCTTGTGTTATTCACAGGCTGCACTGAGGGAACTCAGCAGAGCTGTGTTAGTTTGACTACCACAAGACTGGGAGCACAGTGCCGGCAGACAGTCTTATATGTTTTCAGCTCTGTGAATTCAGGAACCTTAGGTAACCTGTGTGATCACTGGCAACTTATGAGCACTGGTGGATGTGTGCCTCTGAAGCCCACTTATTAATTCAGCAAAGCATTTTCTTTCTCATGTTCTTTACAAAAAGAAATAAACTAACTCCTTATTATGAATTCAGTTTCAAATAATGTCGGGCTAATTACTGCTATTAATTATAGCAGAGAGCTTGAAGACATAGGTTTCCATATGAGCATGCAGCAAGTATTGCTAGACATCACTTACTGGCAAATGCTACCTCAAAACAAAAGTCCACTTCCAATAGAAACATCTCTAAAATGCTTCTGTTGGCATATCTGCTATATTCATACATGAGCTACAAAAAAAAAAAAGCTCTCTTTTCTGCCCTTTCATATCCAAAAGATTGCACTTTTCTCACTGACTTAAAGACAGGAAGCAAGGTAGATGCAAAGCTGGTAAAAAAAATGAAAATATGATTGGTTTTATCTGAAAGATGCCTCTTTCTGTAGTTTTTTAGAAGGCAGCAATAATCTTGGTTTTAATTTCAAAGAGTTAGTTTGCTTTTATGAAATTTTCTGTTTGTCATTTGGTTTATTGCAATAATTCCTTATTTGCATGACAGGTTTTACAAGCAAAATGGTTGACTACAAAATAATAAAACCTGACAGCTTCTTATTAAAACAGTGTCAAATCTTTAACCCACTTGTTCAGCTTTTTCACCAGCTTTCACTAAAAATGTGAATACAGATTTGCCCCGAAATAGTTTTACATTTTTAAATCCAAATTGTTAAACATGTTAACCTATCCATTTATATGTATTCATATATTTCATTTACACTTTGAAATCAAATCAGTGTAATCCTATGGATTCCCAGCCTTATTGAGATGATTTTGAAGCAATGTCCGTGGTCAGCTGTTGTCAAATTTTTGCTAAATTGTTAAAGGATTGTTAAATCAAAACAACCCTTTTATAATGAGACACTCATATTAGCCCAAACATGGTCATAGCCTATTTGTTCACACTTGACTGAATTTATGACCGCTTAGCTATTTTAAAACGAAAATGTCTTTATGATAATATAACTGCATCCAGACGAAAGAATTATAGCAATTTCATTTGTCTCTTCTTTTTTGTTTGTTTGGTTTTTTGTTGCTGCTTTTTTACAAATCATTGATTTGGTCAAATTGTTGGGTGCAAAAATCGAGTGTAGATCAGGCCTCAGATCGTGCTCTTATTAGCAAACCAAACACTGGTTTTGTTTTTGTTGCTGACGTTGTTTGTTTTCATTGCTGTCTGAATGAGCCTTTTATGGTCTCTGGCTCTGCCTGACTGACTGCACTCGATTGTATTTAATTACATTTACTCAGTAGTTTTAGCCGGGATCCCCGGCCATTACCTATCAAGTCCAATAGCTATTATTTAAATCCAATGACTCAGAATCAGAGAATTTATCTTTTACACAGTTATTGCCTAAACATCCAGCATAAACATGCAGAGGTCTGGAGGACTTGTTCTGACTGTGCTGATTAAAGGCAAAGAGCAAGATGGATGGAGTCAGTTGTGATCAGCAGGCTACAGCGTCCTGCTGTGCTCCAGTCTCTGCCATTGTGCTGGGCTCTGGGTACCAGACTTGCCATGGTCCTCTCAGGTCTAAAAGGAAAGCTGGCTTTGTTTGCCTGTAAGCATCTGCAAACTGTTCTGACACATGATCTACCCTCTCAGCAAGGCCACTCATTAGGCTGATTATCACTTCAAAGTTTGTATTATCATCCATCTCTAAAGGCAATTAGGAATGGGTGGCTTTGAGTATCAGACACTGGGTGACACTAAGTGACTCATCTTTATTGATTCTTTTGTGAGCAGAGACAGTGATTGAGATGATAGGATTGCAGCCTACCTGCCCCTTTGACTGGTAAATACTGAAGAAAAACGGTGTGTAATTAACTGACAGTTAATATAGGTTCTGTTTAGTGTTCAGAAAGCACAATAGTGGAAGCTGCCCAAAAGGAACAAAGTAATGAAACTCCTTTGACAAGTTAAACTCTAAAGCCAACTGTGTAATTATCTGACAGTTAAAGGGGGGAGGGGAGGGCCGGGTTCAGTATTTATGAGACCAAAGGAATTCCTGCGCCTGAACAATGGGGACAGATACTGACAATAATCATAACAGCTACACAAAATATTTGTTTGTGCAAGTCTGCCTTTCAAGTGAATAATGATCGGTTTAGGGGTCAGAGGAAACTTTGCCATTTCGTACCGCCGGTGCTCCAGCTTCCCGGGGCCGGGGCCGGTGCGCGGGGCTGGGAATGGGGCTAGGAATGGGGCGGGAGCTGCGGTTGGGGCTGGGGCCGGGGCCGGGGCTGGAGCTTCATCTGAACCTGGGACTGGGGCCGGGGCCGGGATTGGGGCTGCAGCTGGGGCTGAGGCCGGGACTGGGGCTGAGGCTGCTGCTGGAGCTGGAACTTGGGCTGAGGCTGGGGCCGGAGCTGGGGCTGGGGCTGGAACTGGGGCTGGGGCTGGGGTTGGAACTGGGTCTGGAGCTGGGGCTGGGGCTGGAGCTGGGGCTGGAGCTGGGGCTGGGGCTGGGACTGGGACTGGGGCTGGGGCTGGGGCTGGGGCTGGAGCTGGAGCTGGGGCTGGTACTGGGACTGGGGCTGGGGCTGGGGCTGGGGCTGGAGCTGGGCTCAGCGCTGCCGGGGCAGCAGCGGGACGTAAATCAGATTAACGAAGCTGCCGTTGAGAAAGCCGGACTGGCACGAAAGGGCCACAGTCTGGTCTGCACGAAGGAATTTATTGGCACGAAAACTTGATCCACCCTGGCTGGTATTCGCGTGTAGCGTTGTCACACTAAGAAACTCTTCACTTTTCCAGCACAGTTATAACCATTCCTTTTTACTCAAGCTTTCTGTCAGAACAAGTCAATTAACACCGAGGCAATTTAGGGTCACAGTTACTGGTCCTCTGCTGCAACGTGATAAACTATTCTCCACGATTACACTCTCCCACGATGCAATATTCCCTGTAGGAGTAGCCCACCTGGCAGCATTTTGAAATTTTATGCATGAGGGTCACAGTAAACAAGGAAGAAAAAGTAAAATTCATGTTCAAATATGACACATACTGTTCTGGAAAAGGATATATTCTGTCATTTTCCTCTTGGAGGTGTTAGGGGCGACTTTTAAAGTTCACAAAGAGGGAGTTCTATTGTTGAAATGAGCTCTCTGGTAGGTACTGAAGTCCTAAAGAGACCATCAGGGTTTGCTATTGGAAATATCAGACTACTATCATGGAATGTCAGAGTAGGTCCCTTCAGAGTCTTTAGGGTGGTGTGGTTTTTTGACTGAGGGCTGTTTAATATTACTTGTGATTTCATCACCCTGAGAGTATGGGGGCTTCTTTTTTACTCAGACTAAGCCTAAGAATGTCTCCATGAGATGGGCAAAAACGGGAAACATGACAGCCCTATAAATTTTAAAAAGTGTATGCGTATACGGCTGTATGTGGGAGGGAAGATAGCTCAATGGAGGATTCAATTAAATGGAGTGATTTAATCATAAAGCAATATCAGTATCTTGTGGCAGTGGGAGACCAGCAAAACTACATGGACAGAGGCATGGACAGATTATCTACTTTTGTCAATATGGTAAAGAATTAACAGAATATGGTATGGCCAGAAAATCTCTAGATGTGTCAGCAGGGACACAAGGAAAATATTGCAACTGTACATAGTCTTTCGAAACTGCTGCAGAAGGAGAATATTGTACCAAGTTTAGATACTCGTTCTGCCAAAGGAAAATGCTGGCAAGGTAGAAGTACAGAAAACAGCTATAAAGATCTGTGTGAAAGACTAAAAATCCTAATCTATTTAATTTCTCTAAAAGAAGCTTAAGACCATTCAAAATCATCCATTTAGTTGGGAGATTTTAATCTATCGGACAAATACTTAACAAGGATCAACATCTGGAAACTGAAACTGGCAAATTCAGAATAAAAATAGATCATACATTTTAGAAAATGTGCCACTGAAGGAGATTACACAAGATTACACAAGGTATTTTGCCTTGAATTTCAGTTTTAAATTGACAAGTCTGTCTTAATTAAGAAATAGGCTGGAAGGAATTGAAGAAGGATGCCACAATAAAATTTTCCAGCTTGTAGAATGAAGGGGCATTAACTAGGTAACTGTATTTTCCCCTCTGCTTTTATATCTGTGAGAGGGTGAAGTAAAGAGCTGAGGAGAGAGTGGGAAGTGGGAAACATGCATATACTAGCAGCTTGCACATGCTGCTGGAGCACAACAGATCTCCAGAATCCTGGCCCTGATGCTGTTGACCTGCTGTGCCTTTGGCAAGTCGTGGTATCTTGCCAGGTTTTTAATACCCCAGGCATCCTTTGATTATCTTATCTACTTGAAATGAAGTCATAAGATAGTGTTGCTTCTGAAAAAAACAGAGTCCAACTCTCACATTCAGGTATTATTGCAGTACAGAAACAGAACAATGAGAGAGGACTTTTACATGGGTAGTGTCTCAGTTCCAAATCACATCCCAGTCAGGCTGTCGAGTCTTCTTGCAAGAAATGGAGGATCAATTTCAGACTTGCACTCATGCAACAGTTAAAATTAATCAGCATAAGAAATACAGGGTATAACAGAAAGAAATAGCAGGCACTGGAAGAACTGTCAGCAGACAGTGTGACAAAGGAAGCGAACTATGTTAGTTTTGTGTTAGCTTCTTTTATTCTTCTGAATGCATTTTCTTATGTTACAATAAAAAGAGACATTTCAAATTCACATGATTTAAGAATTTCCTTTGGACGTGCTCTTATAGCTGCCCTTTTCCACAAAGTACACAGAAAAGTCAGACAAGAGGAAGAGAAAGCTTCAAGCATAATGTTTGCTAATTCATTTTGACCTTCACTACTCATTTGTAAGTGCATTCTACTTTGTCTCTCACTTTTACCTTCTTTCCAATTTAATCTGATCCAAACAAATTATACATGAACAGACATTTTCATTTGAGTCTTGTTCACTGAGATACTTAGCAAACAATCAACTGACGAACAAGATAAGGACAGCAAAAGAAAGCTAAGCTTTTGTTTAGATAGTGGGATCACAGATAAAGACCTAAGCAGGCCTGCACAAACTCAAGAACCAGTGATATTATCTCTTAATCTGTGTCACTGCGGTTGTATTTACTTGCTGTACATACTCATAAGGCCTAATTTAAAAACATTTTTAAATGTACACAATTCAAACTTATTTTTTTGTTCTCCTTTTGGCTGAAATTAAGAGAAGTAGTCTGAAAAGTTTATTGTTTGCTTTTGAGTCTTTGTGGTTTTAGTCTGGAAAAAGCTAGCCAAAAAAAAAAAGAAAGAAAAAAAGAAATCATCACCTGAACTGATGGATAAGAGAAAACAGAAAAGAAAAAGAAAAAGAAAAAAATAAAAAGTTACAATATGGGCACCACTCTTTTCATTAGGACTTAGTTTTTTTGGTGGTGTTGGAGAGCCGGTACCATGACTATAAATGTAGTACCAGTTCTATGGAAGAAACATCCCCACAAGAGATATGCTTTGCTTTTGAGCCAAATATTTCAAAGCACTTAATGAACAGTAGCAAAATAAGCCTCATCACTCCTGTGGAGCAGGTAGGAAAGCCCAAGTCCTCCTCATGGGTGGGCAAACTGAGTTACAAAGCGTTCAGGTGAGTGGCCGGACGTGAAGCAGCAGGTCCTGCAGGGTGGAGAATGGAAACCTGACCTTCTCACACACACCCCTATTCCCTAACCACAGGACCTGTACTTCTTCTACAGCAGTTGATATAAAGTAATAGTCTCTAGATGAAACCCATAGAAAATTGCAGTCTCTGAATATATTTCGTCAGCACCTTTCACCAGCACACACGATTGTTTTTGGAAAAAAGCATGCTCCCATTTAAAATAGACTGAAAACTCTTAACAACTCATTCACTCCATGAGAAAATATATGTATACAATTAGAATACAAATCTTCAACTTGAATGAAAAATATTTCTTTTTATGAATATGAACTTTACTAGCAATTTTTGCTGAGACAATATATTTGAAGGTTCTGTTGAACATATGTACAATATGTATTTGCAAAAAATGTTGCTGGAATATATGTATTGTTATAAATATGTCCTCAAATGATATTTAAATAGGGATCTAAGTTTTTGTTGTTTTTTTTTTTTTTTTAAATATGAGAAATTTAAAACTTGAGCCTACAGTTTCTTCCTGTCAGAGAAATAGGCTTTTTGTGAATTTTTGTTGGGATGGCTTTGTGTATCTGAGGAGATGTTTCTTTCCTTTAGTTTGTGTCATACAGAAGCTTTATACCACCACCTATACAGTCATCACTCTGCAATTAGAAAGGTGAATTTTCCTACAGACAATCTAAAGAGTGGATATATATGCCAGGAACTATATTAATAGAAGCCTTATGCTGACTGCAGACACTCCTCAAAGAGTGGAACAATCCCAGCCAAGGCATTGTCTGTGGACACAGGTGTTCAATGCTTTTTTAAGAACTTTTAAAGAAAAGTAATGTTGTGTTGTCTGTTCTTATACCTGCTCAGAAGATCAAAGCAGAAGCAAATATAAAACTTTCCCTATATTTTGTGCCACAAAACTCAAGGATGGAAATGTAAAATCTGGATGCTGGGAAGCAAATTGGTGTAACTGACCAATATAACACCAAAATAGAAGGGCAAGGGAAAGGAGAAGTTCAAGGCATTTTGAGGGGAAGAAGGTGTAAATTTGGTGCAGTGGAATGAGAGGAATTAACAAAAGGATTCCACGGTGGATAAAGATTATAATAGCCATGTTTTGAACAGGCAGATCATATCAGCTGGAGACTGGAATGGGGGAGAAGTAACTAAATGTTAGAAAAGCCAAACATCAAGAAAGAAAGTGAAGGGAAATGTGAGAAAAAGTCATGCTGTGGAAATATTAGAAGGAAAGCAGTAATATACTTTATCTGTAGTTTGGAAGTTCAAAATGAAGGACAGGAATGAGCTGAGGAAGAAATTAAATGTCAAAGCAAAGAAAGAAAATCTTAAATCAAATCTAGATTTGGCTCCAGGTTTCGCACATTCTCTACTCTGGAGTTTTGGCTCAGCTTACAAAGGGAGGAGCCATTCAGGACAGGGTGCAGATTCATTCACTCTAAAGATGCAAGGTTTTGGTTTGACACCATCTTGAAAGAAAACCTTATATAAAACAGCTTGGAGTTAGGTCTATATAGAGGCCAAAATATAGAGTATTATGGTGATTGATACTTGTTTGGGAGTCAAATTTGTTCTGCATGAAAAAGCTAGGGAAAGGGTTCCTCTTCTCTGATTCACTGAACAGAAGGTAATTGAAAGATCTCTTTATGGCAGGATTTACAACCCCTGAGCCTCAGTCGTTTTGAGCTAAATAATAATGCATTTGCATCGTAAGTGTATCTAATTTGAATTTCGCTTCCTGCCTAAACACTTTGAAAAGATGCATGCCTTGAGGTGTCTGCCTGAATAAAATTCCTGTGGAACTGAGGCTAACAAATAAAGTATGTCGTGGTGTGTTAGAATCTGCTTTGCCCGGGAGAATAGCTCCCCTGATAAACTGTCTGATTTATAATGACAACTGCTCCCACTGTTGTATACAAGTATACCTTACAGTAATGGGGAATTAAAGAGGCTTTCATGTGAAGCAAATATTTAGCTTTGAAGTCAGTGGGAGCTGAGAGAGCACAGCACCTCACAGGATTAGTCCCTTGGGAATTAACCTTTTCACCTTACTATAGAGGAAGGATGAAATTTTAAGACAGGATTTTAATGGTATGAGCATACTAAGTAATAGCAAGGATGAGAATTCATAGCAGTGAATTACTTTCTACTTCAACAAACACTGGGATAGTTCCATCAGGCTGCATGACTTTCTCAGGAGCTTATTGCTCCTAAGACATATAGAATTGGTTTTCATAGAGAGTGTAGCCTGTGGTCCTTTGTCATAACCTTGGTCATATAAGAGCTTCAGGAAGGGACTTTCTGTTTTAAGTTTCTGTGTTAACTAACCCATCAGCACCACATCAATTGTGCAAAGGCAAGAACAGTTTTTATGTTTTCCTGTGAGAGACTTTCCATCTGCTTTTTGCTTTCTGTTCTCTGTTTGAATTAACAAAAGTGACCATGGAAATCCAGCTCATTCTGCAGTTTGTCAGTCAGAAGTGAACACATTTTCTTCCAGGTATTCTTTTGTTGATGATGATATTAAAAGTGACTTTTAAATTGGCTGTTGTGAAACAAACAGAATCCGCCATAGAGGGAAAAGACAAACTGCTTATAATTAGTTCTGGCAGCTGGAGGATGGCACTCCTGCTGTTTCTGCTGCTGGCACTGTCAAGTACATCATGTCACAATGCATGAATTATCTGAGGTCAGCTCTTCAACACACCCAAATTGCTACCAATTATTAATTAATTAGTATCATTATGGGACTGCCTTGAGGGCCTTATCAGTCCCCTTGAAACAAATAAAGTGACTAAGAAAGAAAAGGAGGTAGAAGTGACTATTGATGACTAAAAAAGACTCATGAGTCTAATCTTGCAAGATACTTACTGCTGACCAACTGATCTCCAATCCTCTCCTCATCATCTCCAAACACATTTGAGTTGCATGGAAATATAAATCAGCTATTGCATGTTAATATATTTTTTGTTACCAAAATTTTGCTATTTTAAACATTGCTGTCCAACTGTGTCCTTTTTATTATATATTTCTTCACTTGCTCTTCCTCCGAAGGCTTCACCTGCCATACTAGGAGCTGTGATTCCTAAGATATATAGTTATAATGCTAAATAGTGCTATAGCTAACATTTTGTCATCTATCCTCTGAAATGAACTGAAGAACTTAATACTGCAAACCTTCCAATGCAATGTGAAAGTTAAATTACTTAGAATGTGATTTAAAAGAACAAATGTGATGAAGGGGGGCAGAATTATTCCGGTGATTACAGGTTAAGAATGAGTGAGACAGAAAGTCACTAATTCTACCTAAGTGCTACGTTAGGAGTCAAAGTCTCTATTTCTGAAATAAACCCTTACCATCAGCACATCAGTGTATATTGCAGTCATTGTAACCGTGCACAAATAAATACATATCTAATTCACTGCCTCCTGCAGTGACATCTTGTTGTGCAGAATAAGAATGTGCAAACTTCATCAGATTGCAATAGCTCAGTATCGTCCAATTTCCATACGTCTCCAGTCATCGTAAAGTGCTAATTAAAGATGTATAAAAATATGAGATGATTATGGCCAAAAATATAGTGAGTCAGGTGATATAGAACCAGAGAAAAAACAGAGATTCTGTGACTGTATGCTGACTGTATGCTCCCTCTCTACAGAAAAGTCTGTCTGATAAAATGTCCATCAATTGATGTAGAATGAAGAAGAGAAAAACATGGTTGATGGATATTAGTAAGAGGTCAGCAGATAGTTCTTTAGCTCAAGTAACAGCCAAATGTGTTTTTAGGAGATAAAGACCTGCATGTTGCAGTCTAAGCCACAAGAAACAGACATTTGTAACTATTATTTTTTTTAAATCATTTATCACTGGAATATCAGAGGACCAGTGTTTCACAAAAATGTACCACCCACCCAGACCCACCCGGACAGGTAAGTGTATCCACCAGGTGAGATTTACATTTCAAATGTTCTTGGCACACAGTAGATCCCAGAGTAGAGCTTTATGGAGAGGCATTTTCTTCTGTCAAGTGGTGCTGAAGTCTTCAAAATCAGTCTCTTATTTTGGCACGAAAAGTGTTCATGTCTTCCTAAAACACTTCTTCAGCGCCTCAGTTCTACACTTGGGAATAAGTAATTAAACAATCAGATCAATGCAGTAGGTGACTGTCATCTCTGGTTTTAAGTCTGCTTTTTGCATGTTTTGCCACAAAATTTCAATGACATGTCTATGCTATTTTGCCTTAAATATTTTCCAGAAACACTTCTAGGAAATAGGGGGACATAAATAAGGGAAAAGTGCTAATCTCAGTCATCAGTGATTTAAACCATGGGTGTTCATTATTGTTTCAAAACAGCTGTCTCAAGGAAGCTTTTAAAAATGTATTGCTACTATTATATGTAATTGCTGTAATTGTATTTTGAGTCCATAATGAAGTGAGGAGGTTTATCGACACATATTCTTTCTTCAAATACATCACTCTCATGATGAGTAATCATAAGCAAAGAATTCCAAAGAAGAAAGGAGAAGAGAGTTCTGGAGAGAATAAGCAAAAAAAAGGAATTTCCCAACTGAGAAAAAATCCTTCCCAGTGTGGATCCCAGATCTCCTGAAAATTTGGCTTGCAATGTGCCTACAAAATGTGACTATTCTCATGCATAAAATACCGAAAATATCAACCTTACTATTTGTTCACTCCATCCTCAAATCTACCTCCTACGTTGATTTATCATTTAATTATTACTTTTTACCTTGAATGATGTTTTTGCTTAGAAAGGATGATAAGAATTGAGTCAGGACTTCAGCATAAGGCCTGCTGAAGACAGCAAGTGAAAGGACCTAATATATAATTTTGCCGTTCTTCTACCCAGTTTTGTTTTTCCAGTTTTCAGTTTAATTGCTATTCAGTGACAGTTGTGCTCTGGGATGCCTTTCCAGGGAGCAGTTAGACTTGCAAATGTGTAATTTGACCTAACTATTAACAATTATATCAGCTGAGACATTTCATTGTAAGAAATGTCCCAGTGGTCGTAGCTACAGTCTTACAAAACAATATATCTTATAACAAATTAACTAATTAATTACTCTAAAGAATATATAGTTTCTGTTCTGGATTTTGATTTCTTCTGAAATTCATGTGTGAGCAGTTCAGAAGCAGTGTCCTCCATCAGCAAAATTGCACTGTCATTGGTTTGTATGTACATGTTGGACAGAAAACAGTAGATGTCTCTGATAATTGGTGTCATCAGGCTTGAAACTGCAATGTCAGCACAGTCTTGCCAAATAACCTCCAGAAACAGGCAAGACTTCCCCTGCATATCTGATCTTCAGTGTGATGAAGTGAATCTAAAGTTACTTTTTCCAATAATTTCGGTGGAAGAACACATTCTCTGCTGAGTTTACCTACAATAAAAAGGGGTTTTCTACAAGCATCTGTTGTCCAAAACAGTCTGAAAGAGGCTTTCATTATGTTGTGACAAACACTACAAGACAATGAAGACCTTTTCTGTGATTTTAATGGAATTTGAACATTCAGAATAAACTGTTCTGAGCAGGATTATCATCTGTGTCTTATGTTCTAATGTCCTTTACTGAGAGTGCAAACAACTCCATTAGTTATTTCAGTGAATTAGGATCCTTTTACCTGAGATTCCCATTGTTTAGCTTTCTGAAGAAACTATCTAATCTTTATACCCCTTTTGGAGATGTTTCTGGAATAGCCTTTGGACACTAGTGTGATACAGTATCTGCCAAACTGCACCTCACAATGATCATGTTTGGATGAGCACACTCAGGGCATTAGGATTTATGGCCAATTCCTTTAGACAAATGTAGACTAAGGAAAAAGTCTTATGACATTCCTGTGTTTTTGATGTGGCACATCAGGCATGGTTTGTCTTCTCAAGCACCATGTACATTGTACCACAAGTTACAGATGCAGACATGAGAGGTAACCTGCTACTGATAAGACTAATATTAGATTACCTTCGGAGGAGACATAGGAAGAGCCACAGAAGGAAACATACTTCAAGTCCTGATTACTTTTTTTTCTGCATTGAAAGCAGTGAAGCCAACATTAGTTCTAAGCAGAACTAATATAAACTGCCTTTTTTCTAAGACCTTTCACAAAAACCACCTACAACTGAGTGGAAATTAAAAAATATTTGATTACTTTCAGAAATAGTAACTAATAGATAAAATAGCATTTTATTTCAGATTTTTTTTTTTTACCTTTGCAAGGACTGTGCCATCTGGTTTTGGGCCTCAAATTAGGTTTCTTGAAGTTGATTTTTGAAAGACAGTAGGAGTGGAAGTATTTCATGATCTCTGCTCATTAGAAAGGGAAATGTTTTGCATTTGAACATTCCCTTCCAGTGTTGTGAGTCCAACTAACTTTCTATGAGTGCCTGAGAACCAGACTATGAACCTAACCAGAAAACAGCTATAAAAACAAGTAACATGGACCTCTCTCTTTTCCATTTGTCTTTAACTCAAGTTGAAGGTAATAATAGGAAAATTGGATAAAAAATATTTTTTGACCCAGTTCTGTCTGGCAATTTGTGCCTCCTTGTACAGGAATATACTAAATTATACTTTCCCCAAAATCTTCAGACCACAGTCACTCTACAGAAGTTCATAAAACAATTTTCATGCTGCAGAGTAGGGGCCAGTACACTTTAGGGTGTGTATAAACTTGTTTGTCACAGCTGTATGTAGTCTTTTTATATTAGTGTGACTTGTGCTTCTGGAGAAGGAGTATGTGCTTGGCCACACTGGGTAGATGGTTATCCCTACAGCTGCTCCTGTCAGGGGTGCCCAATGAGCTCACTGCTCTCATAGAGGTGGCCTAAAATGACACCACCACATTGAGAGCTGGGGCTTCACTTCTTTGAGGCTTTTCTTGCTCCTTTTTGGATGTCTACAGACCAAAAGGTTATTAAAAAAGGTCTGCAATTGTGCCCTGACTGCTACAGAGAGACTGAAACATCTGTGTTCTTTTCTCCCCTTCATGTAATAAGGTTGATTTAGAAGGAAAACCATGGAGTCCAGAAATATCCCCAAGTAGTTATGGAGGTACAAGGACTTATTAATAGAAGGCCCATTTTCTTACCACAAAGTTTCTTCCTATCAGAAAGTGTCATTCTGTTGATCAGAAAGTGGTATTTTTTAGTGAGAAAATATTTGGTTTAAAGGTTTTTTTTAAATATATTTCCATTAGAAATGTTTTTCCTTTTAGAAAAAAAAAAATAAGCCCTAATGTTATTTTCTGAAAAAAAATCTGGTTACCTGAAATGTATAGATTTTTTCCCTGTAAATACATGAATACTATGTTGACAACCTCCCTATGAACATTTATCCTTTTCTTATTTACACTGTCACACAAAAGTATTGGGACAGACAGCTCTTAAGTTTAAAAAGGGCTCAACAATGCAGTCTCAGATACATTTCTGAAATGCGAAGAAGATCAAATGTAACCACATCCTGTTGAGTGTCTGTGGGTAGTAATGACACCGTGCAAAAGTTTGAGAGGTAGTGTCCCAATTAATCAACCTCTTTGACCAGCTTTCTTTTGTTTGGTGCAAGTTGCCATATGGAACCTCTAAACTCTTCCCTGACCATGAGTGGAGAATTTGCTATGTGTACTGCCAGTATTTAACTCAAAGGTAAATCCGAGTGTTTTTGAAAAGATTCTTTCTGGTCCTGCTCATTAACAAAATGCATCTCTCAGTCATCGAGTTCAAAATAATTATCTATTGACAATAAAATGTAATGCATTTTACCAATGCAGGTGAATCAGAATGATCAAAATAAGAATGTCTGGTTTTGTTTTTGTTTGTTTTGGGGTTTTTTGTTTTTTATTTTTTTCCACAAAGCCCAAAGTGAATCAACTATTTTCTTAAGAAAATAAATACATGATAATGATGTGCCACCAGAGGTTTTCTTAGAGGATTTTTAAAGTCCTTTGAATTTTCACTCGTCCCATTTCTCCCTGACTGGAGATTTATCTTTTAACTAGTATTCTGTCAGTCTTGTCCCTGTCTCAGCCAAAATGCAAACCAATCTGTAAGTCATGAGAGCAAACCTGTTTGAGCCCTAGGGCCTGATGGCCTGCCTCCCTGCTGAAGTCACTGAGAGTCTGTTAATTGATTTCAAAGGGAGCTGGATGAAGTCCCAGTGTCAGATATAACTGTTTGGAGAGTTTTGTGGGGATATGGTCTGGATAAGCAGCTAAACATTTGATTCATTATCTGAACCCAATTGAATTGCCAATGCAGAAGGTTCATCCATCATTTCTTTCTGCTTTCCGAGTTCAGAGCTCAGGGATTTATCTACTCCTCTTTCATCAGTGAATTACATTACTAACGTGACTATTTCAAGCAATGCAGAAGCAGAACTCTCCCCAGCACTTTTAGTGAAGTCACTTGCAATACAGTAGACAGAGGATACTGTTAAAAGAGTACTGAGCACATCTGACACTAAAGGATCCACTCTTTTCCTCTGGTTTAGCTGAACAGAGTCTGTGCTATCTAATATCACCTCAGCAGTTTTGCCTGAGTATTTAAGCAAGGACCTTCAGACAATCCCTAGCCTGAATCCCTTGGAGTCTGTAAAAGTTCAGTCTACTAACTCATAAGTTCTTATTCCAGGTTTCAGCATTTATACACAAGAGTTTTTCTAACAGAGGAGATTCTGAACTCTTTTGCCCCATTTTTAGTTGCTAGATGAATGAAGGACTATGGTTAAGTTACACACTTTGTAATTTCTGATGAACTTCATGTATTTAAAGCACTTTAGGGCACCTTTAACCACAATTGTATAACACAGGAGGATCTGTTTCAACTTCAGAGCTCAAGGGTCTTTAGGGACTGGGGACCTTGGAGTCTTTTGGGTTGGACAAACCAACAGTCGAGGCCAGAGACCCCAGCCCTTGTCTCCCTACCTACAAAGCATATGTGGTGCTCTCACACTGCAATTTCCTCCTCCATAATCTGACAATGACAATGTAGCCATGGGACTTTTCTTTTTCTTTCTTTTCTTTCCCTGTTCTTGATGCCTCTTTCAGCTTTAAGGCTGCTACACAGTTGTCAGAAGTCTGGCTTCAATGCTCTGAAGGGAGACAGATACTGATAAATTTCCTTTTGATCTCTGCTCTGCAAAACCACTCAGTCAGAAAAAAATAGAGGGGTCTGTGTGCGTAGGGGTTGGAGGATGTGAAAGGCAAAAAGCACCCTCTCATGCCAGAGTGAGTATAACTCCCACTTCACATTGGATCTGAAAGATGAATATAAAGAGTTTTGTATACATTTTGCAAATCAGGACAATGCACTGTAAGAAAATGAAGCCAATGAGTAAAATGGGGGTAATGATACTGATCTCCTTTCTAAAGTGCTCTGAGATCAGTTGATGAAAAGGACTGTACAAGAGCTAGGTATTATTATAGTTAGATCACTGCAATTGCTTTTCTCAAAAACCTTATCTTTCTGTTGCATATTCATCAAGATCAGTGTTGAAAGGTTACAGTTTATAACAACTACTTTGTTATACTCTAAATGAGACTGAAAAAGAACTTCTGCTTTTATGGGGCTGCAGAAATTTGCACGTATCATTTGAGGATGCACATATACAGCTGTAGCAGGTGTCCACTCAACTTTCTGTATCTGCCCTGATCTAAGGCTGAATGAAGGCAATGCTCCAGTGATCTGAACACTGTCAAGTGAGGGACACAATATATAAATCACCAAATGTTTACCTTGATTGTTCATAGGCAAACTGTCATGAACTCAGTAGGCACAGTCCAGGAGCCACACCACTGCGTTAGGGAACACTGTTCCCAAAAAAGTTCTAAGTTGTAAAACTTAACAAGGAAATAAAAAAGCTGAAATGATAATGCTTCAATAGGATTACTAGAGCAGCAAAGAGCATCTCAATATCAACTAAGATCCAAGGAAAATGACACAAAATACCGATATAAATTCCAAATTAGCTTTTTTCTCCCTCACAGTACCAAGACTGCTACCGGGAGACAGAAATTGCATAAAAGGTAGGTACAGAAGAATATACAAACAAATTTAGAATTGGAAGTGCAAAGAAAAAACTAAGCCAATTGAATTTTTTCTGACAGAAATACATTATGCATTTTTTAACATATCACCATATATTAGACTTTACAAAATAACTGGTAGTTATAATGTGATAATAAAAAGTGACAGCAAAATACTGGCTAGGGAATGTGTGAGAAAAGCTAAAAAAGCTCTTCTATATGGTTTAACAAGGCCTGTACTACATTATTTACACTTTATAATAAGGTCTGTGATGTGCCTTTTATTTATGTCACCACAAAATCACACAAAGTAACCGTGTAGCCACAACTGTGTCTTCCAAATGCACACAAACAGCAAAGCCTACAGTTACATGTCATGGTTCTGGGTGGGTTTCTGACAGGTTCTGAAACAGAGCACAGTGAGTGCTAGTAAAGTACTTCCCACAACATTTTTCTATCTTACTGCATGAAGAAAATATTTTTCTTACAGCTTTAAATTGGAGATGTCTCAATGTAAATGTTGCATTTCCAGTCATCTGTGAAAAATCCTTTATGTTTTTCAGTGAAACAGCTTTTCCAGAGGTCTACAAAGCCAAAATACAAAAGCGGCTTTATTATCTGTTAGGATTTTACAGACCATGTAGCAAAATTCATAATAAATGCATCTGCATGCAGTTATTGAAAGAAACCTCCGTTTAATTGATACATTACTGGGACAGAGATGAACTTGTGGCTTGTTTATAATACTTGTAAGAAGCCATTCAACCCCTCCATGTAGGCAAGCAGGAGTTTCCAGATTCAAAACAGAAATCCAAATCAAAATAGTGAAGCAGTTTTGCTTAGCTTATATGTGCATGGAGATAAGTGTGTATAGAAGAGACTTCAAATTGAGAAGTGGGGCAAAGCTCAGTAATGACTGAAGACATAAAAAGAACTAATGCTCGTATGTGCCTCAGGAGAAGTCCACAGAGTGTATTATTGGATACTGAATTGGGGATGCATTATTTTTGGTAGCTTGAAACCTGTTTTTTTCAAGAAAAAAGTAATCTCTTTCCTGGAAATAAACCTTCTCAGAAATAAATAGAAATAAACACCAAAGAATATTTACCCCATCAATTTCTCCATTCAATGGGAATAACCTAAGAGATCTCAAAATGTGGCTAGTTGCTCAGATCAAAAAGAGTAACCATATGTTTCTCACTATCGCTAATTACAAAGAAGAGTAAATTACTGAAAAAGGCCTTAAATTTAAACTATTCAAAGCAAAATAAGAGCAGGTTTATTAACAATTATGTACATTTAAGTACAGCTGAAATTCAGTTAAGCCTTTAAGGCATGGCTGTTATTACTGAATTCAAGTGGTGCCTTAGTCATGGACTGAAGACTCCACTGTGGAAAGAGTCCTGCCTCAGAAATCATCTAAAGATAAGACAAAGGAACAGATGCAGACAAATGAGTACAAGGAAACTAGGCAATATCAGACTAATTAAGCAAAACTAATTGTAAAAGTCTCTGCAGACCAATAACCTAGCATTTGTCTGATTATCCACAGACATCAAGGAAAGAGAATTCTGACTGTGCAGGAGCCGTGTCCTGTCGGTGTTTGTCAGTAGTTCCTCTGAAGCATAGTGTACAAAGCAGGAAAAGGAATGGAGATCTTTGTTTTAAAGTTAGTGAGTGTAAACTGCTGAGAGCACCATTGTGTTCCTGTTGATATCTGTGAGCCAATAGTTGAAAATGAGCAAGAGATACTAAGGCAGGATAAGGATCCATGGTCTAAAGGTTTAAAAAGACTTCAGCAATCATCGATTTGGTAGAATACAAATGTTGCCCTTGGATGGAACCAGAGGAGAGAAGCTCAGTTTTTCACTCAGTGAATTTGTAAAGTAAAAAGTAAGTAGAGCAATTATTGGAGAGACAAGGGTAGGAAGGTGACTGTGGGATAAACTGAAGTAGGATTGCACTGAAAAGGGAAAGTGACAAAAGCTATAGGAAGAGTAATGCATAAAATGCAGGAGTAAGATGAAACGATGGGATGGGACTGCTGGATAAAGCAGAGCTCTGAAAAGAAGAGAGCCATTACAGCATCTCTGTCTCAAGGGGAAGGGAAAACTGGGGAGGAGAAGAGAAACAAGGTAAAGCAGAAGCCTTTGCTGATTTTCTCTCCGAATATGTCAGTGAGATGCCATCTGAGGAGAGAGATAAGTAGATACAGGAAGATGGGAAGCTTAAGGAGTGAGTGGAAAAATTTACTGGAATTAGGTAGATTTGCTCTGAACAATGTTACATAAGGAAATGGCAAAACCAGAAGAGAAACACCCATGGTGCAGGAAGGCATCCAGGCCACCAAGTGTTGGCCTGTCTTTCTGTGCTGTGCAAGATCAGGAAAATGGGAAGGGAGCAATGGGACCGAGCTGGAGTTCTGCTGTCAGAGAAGGCATAAAAGCAAAATGAGAAGTGGAGGACAGGGAATAACAGATGCAGGAATTCTCAGATCAGAGAGAGAAGGGAACAGAGTGTGAGGCAGAGAGCTTGGTCCCTGCGAGTTTGTTAGTTAGGCTTACAGATTGTTCTGGCCTCAGCTCAAGAAGTGGTTCATTTCTGTGAAGCTAACGACACAGTCCTGTCATGCAATCAGTCAAACCTTTAATTACTTTTCCCTGAACACCAGTTCTCAGGCTTGATTTCTGTACCACCTTTAAGAGGTCAAAGTTAAAGAATCATAGTTTGGTAAATGGCCATTTGACACTCTTTTACTGGTCCAAAAATGCATCAAGTAATACAGTTGAGCTTAAATTTGGAAACAAAATTCTTTATTACATCAAAACTTTCTAGAAACACAGAAGAGAAAACATACTTTAATAATAAACAGATAATTAAAACCACTTGAAACACATGTATGTGTTTTATTAGTGACTAAAATCAATGGTATGTTGCAATTTAGTTATGCGGGCTGATTTAGTATCATGTTATGTACCAGTTACATAGACATGTGCTATGGGCTTAGTCATAAAAGTGTGGAATGCACTGCTAACAAATTCAATTTTTTGCCCTTAACTACTCACAAAACTCCTCTTCTTCTAAAGGGAAACCACACAACATCTCTTATAAAGGGCTCAGTCAAAAGGAAAGCCAAAATAAAGACAGTCCTTAACGGCCCACTGGGCCCTCACTAAAACTATGTATTTTGGGGAAAAACAAAGAAAAGGAAAAGTAGTTAGGAAAGTTCACCCCCATCCTTAGAAGAAACTGCTGTTCTTAACAGAGTTCAAGTATTGCAATGAGATATCCATGTCATTTGGAAAAGCTGAATGTGTGAGTGTCTAAGAAAATGCTGACAGTTACTTTTTCTGTCATTCTGGTTACAGAAGCAAAGCACATGGCTGGTTCTATAGCACATTAAGGATTTCGCTCTTTAACTTTGTATTGAAAATTATATTTTCAAGTGACTCATTTGTTATGGCAGACATCTGAAGAAATAGGTCTTCCTTCGGAATGTAATTTCACTAATGCCAAAAAAATTAAAGAATAGACATTTTTACAGATAAAAGCCCAAATCCCTAGCCTTGGCCTGCAGCCCTGGGTATCCTTCAGCTGCCATGCTGCCTCATGGGAATTGTAGCTTGAGTGAGCTGAGCCTGGTACTTCTTCACTGGCTGAACTTCTATTATAAATGTCCTTGAATGCCCTCTGTCAGACAGTTCCTTTGATGCCTTGTACAGTGAGCCAGAAGGGAGATGTGACATCGCTACATAAGGGAACCCTGACTTCATAAGAGAGTAAGACCTCTGAATTTTAACTCTACAGAAGCCTTATGGCGAATGTATGCTAAAATCAAATTGATCCCAAAATGAAATGTACAGCTAGAGGAGACCTCTTAGGTGTCTGAATACTGTTCCAGCAGCATTTCATAGAAAGGCACTGCATAGCTTATCAAACTTTGT